>NC_134039.1:45652664-46258104 GCF_965140245.1 Athene noctua | reverse complement strand
TCTCACTTTAAAGTAATCCCCCTTGTCTAGACAAATCTTTCTATTTTTGACTGCTATGCTGTACAGTTCGATGATTAAAGTACATAGGCAAGTGTCAAACATAACTTCCAAAATTGACTGACTTTCCATTTCTGGCAGTAAAGATAAGAATTACCACACTCATATCACATGTTAACACTGATTACTCTTCTTTTGAATTACACCTAAATTTTAAGAGTGAGCAGAACCGAAACAAGAAACCTGACCTTTTGAATAGTCTCCATCACTGACATGAAGTCTCATAATAGTATCTTAGTGAAATAAGGGGTGATTGCATTGACACCATCTGTTGGACCAAGAAAGAGGTTGAGCTATTATCACATATATGGCAATATGCAGGGAAATTAATTTTTTTTCAAATGATCTGATTTTTAAATGTCTAGATTTGATCAAACCACTTTTCTGTGATTATGAAACCTATGTTATTCATAATTCTCTTTTCTTTTCTTTTCTTTTCTTTTCTTTTCTTTTCTTTTCTTTTCTTTTCTTTTCTTTTCTTTTCTTTTCTTTCTTTTCTTTTCTTTTCTTTTCTTTTCTTTTCTTTTCTTTTCTTTTCTTTTCTTTTCTTTTCTTTTCTTTTCTTTTCTTTTCTTTTCTTTTCTTTTCTTTTCTTTTCTTTCTTTTCTTTTTTCTTTTTCTCCTCTCCTCTCCTCTCCTCTCCTCTCCTCTCCTCTCCTCTCCTCTCCTCTCCTCTCCTCTCCTCTCCTCTCCTCTCCTCTCCTCTCCTCTCCTCTCCTCTCCTCTCCTCTCCTCTCCTCTCCTCTCCTCTCCTCTCCTCTCCTCTCCTCTCTTCTCTTCTCTTCTCTTCTCTTCTCTTCTCTTCTCTTCTCTTCTCTTCTCTTCTCTTCTCTTCTCTTCTCTTCTCTCCTCCTCTCCTCCCCTCTCCTCTCCTCTCCTCTCCTCTCCTCTCCTCTCCTCTCCTCTCCTCTCCTCTCCTCTCCTCTCCTCTCCTCTCCTCTCCTCTCCTCTCCTCTCCTCTCCTCTCCTCTCCTCTCCTCTCCTCTCCTCTCCTCTCCTCTCCTCTCCTCTCCTCTCCTCTCCTCTCCTCTCCTCTCCTCTCCTCTCCTCTCCTCTCCTCTCCTCTCCTCTCCTCTCCCCTCCTCTCCCTCCCCTCCCCTCCCCTCCCCTCCCCTCCCCTCCCCTCCCCTCCCCTCCCCTTCCCTCCCCTTCCCTCCCCTTCCCTCCCCTTCCCTTCCCTTCCCTCCCCTTCCCTTCCCTTCCCTTCCCTTCCCTTCCCTTCCCTTCCCTTCCCTTCCCTTCCCTTCCCTTCCCTTCCCTTCCCTTCCCTTCCCTTCCCTTCCCTTCCCTTCCCTTCCCTTCCCTTCCCTTCCCTTCCCTTCCCTTCCCTTCCCTTCCCCTTCCCTTCCCCTTCCCTTCCCCTTTCCCTTTCCCTTTCCTTTTCCTTCTTTTTTCTTTCTTCTTTTTTCTTTCTTCTTTTTTCTTTTTTCTTTCTTCTTTCTCTATGCAAATAGGGACTCACAATGTTGACTTTACAGCCTGACTGTAAGGAACCTTTGAAAAACCAACTACCAATTTAGTTCCTTTTCACGAGAATTTCAGAATATACCTGTCAGATCTTTCATGAAAAGAGTGACAAAATCACAAAGCAGAGCATGAGATCATTTTCTAGAACTCTAAGTTGTTGGGGTTTTTTTGTTTTTTTGTTTTTTTTTTTTCACTGATTAAATGCGAGTTAGAAATGGTTAGGAAAAATACTGTAAATTTTATTAATGAAAGCTTTCAAAATACTTCTCTACGTGTCTTAGTCACTGTTTAATACTTTGCGTGTTTATATAGGAAGAAATTCTTCACTTTCTTATGTCTTGTGGACACATGGACTTTTGTCAATTTGAAGTCTAATCAAAGGTCAAAATAGAAACAAAGTAGAAAACTGTCAGGATCTACCTACTACACTTCCTTTCCTGGGTTAGAACTGACTCCAGAAAAGAAACTTCTTTTTTTTTATTTTTTTATTTTTTTTTCCTGTCTAAATGACCAGTATTGATTGACAAGCAGAAACTTCTGTAGAATAGCTTTTTAAGGTCTATATTTATCTTGAAATAGTTGTTCTGCAGCAGTTTGAAGAGCTGCATTTTCACTCAATAGTATATTCCCACTAAACCAGAACAACAGTGTAAATTACACTAGCTATTTTACTGCTAAACAACTTTGCTAAGTAACAGCCTTGCTTGCTCAAAAAAAAAAAAAAAAAAAAAAAAAGATATATAGCCATTTCTTGTGGTAAAAATTTTCAGCTTCATTAACGTAGAATAACGTAGAAAAGATCTCCCAAGTTTCCCTCAGGACAACTTCTGTGTGCAATTATGCTTTGCCAGGGCACAATTTTGCAGTACATTAAAATTTGCAACAGGGTCAGTAAATTTGAATAACATGCTTAAATTAAGATGTTTATTGAAGTTAAAATGTAGCTCAGTAGTAGCCCACATGTACCTGTGGTTATCCAAATGTATCAGTGTTCTTCAGAATTTATCATCATATAATTATTTCTTGTTGCGAACCTAATCTGGATCCAATGGATCTTGTATTTAAAATTCTAGGTTGACAGGAAAAAAAAAAATATTTTGAATTAAGTGTTAGATGTACTTAATATACTTAAGCTCCCATACATTTTTTTCGTTTTGGTTTGGTGTCTTTTGTGGCTATTTCCTTTTATATTTTAATATATTTTATATATATTAAAATATATATATTTAATATTTTTTATATTTTAACTGCTTAATCTGAGCACAAAATATTTGTGAGAAGTTAAGCTACATTTTACAGCTACCATATCTGTATTGGGGGGGTGGAATTAAGAATTTAAGTCTGGAGAATATCTCCTATGTCCAAGAATTCCTAAGAATTTGAACATCACTGTGCTTTTTATCTACCTTTAGAAATCTCATTGGACATCTATATATGTAGGACATGCAATGGAATTTAGAAATCAAATATAAATCTTGGATGATATCACTTACTGATACTCATGGAAGACAAGAGCAATGAATTTTCTAGTTGTGAATTTTTCCTAATGGCTTTTCTTTTGGAAGGTTTTATGTCTAATATGTCAGACAATTAATGTTTAACTGCTTTGAACTATATCCAAGTTTTCTGGATCATTATTAATTATACTTTTAACTTTTTGCATAGGGAAAACCACTCTAAGGTAATACTCCAATTCATGTATATTTTAATACACATTTTAAGCTTACCAATGATCTGAAAACAAGTCTCCAACAATTTTTTTCTCAAGTACAAATATAGAAACCACAGTGCAACTGTTTGACACAGAGCTGTGCCATCAAAGCGTCTTTATAAATTCACTTCTTATGGGAAAATGTCTTTTTAGCAGTGTATCATCAAATATAATCTCATATTTCTAAAATGGTCTAACATGTAATTTATTGAACATCTAAGAAAATAACAAGTTTTGTAAGGACACATGTAACTAAAATCCAAGTTATGCTAAAGACATCACACAACAGTACCTACCCCTGTAAGTACGTGTTTAATTTTGTCGGAACTGCAGTGCTGTATGGAAAAAATAAAGACCCCAAACTGATAATGCTTCACCCACCCAGGAGCTGAAGAAATCTATACAAGCACAACTTCTAAGGCATTAGTTAACATTACTGCTTAAGAGACTTTGCTATGAGTTTATATTTGCTTTGGCTCTGGAGGTGAACTTGGTTTGCACTTCATGTCTGTAATATTCTGTTGCCATTATGCCCAAATCTGCCTTGTCTGACTCTCTAGTCACATGGTGTACTTACATTAGTGCCTAATGCTGAATCAGCATTTCAAATTAACAGTAAGGCAGAACCATGCTATAATGTGCCTCTTCTCCTATGGATCTTTTCCCCTTATTATTACTACTGGTATTTATTTAAGACTACATCAGTTTACCATATGTGTCATACTGAGCAACAGAGTGTAAACTGATTGGAAAGATTAGATTTTGTGCATTACAAGCAGGGATATTACACTGTAGACACGCTAGAAATTGTGTTTTCTAGACATTTTTTGTTCCAAACTAATTTTAGTGAACATTAAAGCATATGGCAAACTAAGATATGTGTGTGCCTTTCCTGCATTTGAAAAAATTCTCCAGGGAACAAAAAACAAAGCACCACCTCACTTTGAGAAGTATAGGGGCAAATCTTAGTGATGGCTTCAAATCACTTTAATTATGAGTGTAACCATTAGCCTTGGCAGTATATGCTGCCTAATATCCAGTAAGTGAGAAATCTGAGACTTATAAAACTGTAACACTTCTCTTAGAAGTATAAAACTTCTTGCAAACTGGCAAGATACAGACTGAATGGGTGGTCTAAAAGACAGGTAGGAAACTGGCTAACAGGTCATGGAGATCAGTGTTCAACATCTTCATAAATTATGTGGATGATGGGATTGAAAGCAGCATCAGTAAATTGGATGATGACACCAAACTGGGTGGTGAGGTGGACACATTAGAAGGGAGAGCCATCTTACAGAGAGACGTAGACAGGCTGGAAGAGTGGGATAGCAAGAACAGTGTGAAGGTTAACAAAGAAAGAGAAGTACCAAGTCCTGCACCTGTGATGAAATAACCAAATAGCTCAGTACAGGCTTGGATCTGTGTGGGGAGCAGCCTTGCTGAAAGCGACCTGGGACTCCTGGTGGACAACAAGCTGACAATGAGGCAACGGTGTGCTGCTGCAGCAGTGAAGACACATTGGATCCTGGGCTGCATCCACAGGGGCATTATTAGACAAGATAGTGATGTAATCAGACCACTCTAATCAGTGTTTGTCAGGCTGCACCTGGAGTGTTGTGTCCAGTTCTAGTCCTCACAATTCAAGAAAGATGAGGACAGACTGAAAAGGGTGCAAGGAAGGGCCAAGAATATGATCAAAGGGCTGGAGAACCTGCCCTATGGGGAAAGCTTGAAGAAGTTGGGTCTTTTCTCTCTGGAGAAATGAAGGCTTGGGGGGACCTCATCATAGTATTCTAATACTTAAAGGGGGGGCTACAAGGAGAATGGAGGCTTTTTCTTCACAACGAGTGAAGAGAGAGAAGACAAGGATCTTGACACGGGGGAAGACAAGGATCAATTGGTACAAGTTTCATGGGATAGAGGTTTCATCTTGATATAAGAAAGAATTTATTTATAGTGAGAACAATCAATCACTGGAAGAGTGTAGAGTCCCCGTCACTGGAGGTTTCAAGATGCGATTGTGTGGCTGACAGATAATATCATTTATGTTCCCTTTCCCATGGAAGGTAGAACCAGATGATCTTTCAAGGTCCCTTCCAACCTGCGATTCTACAGTTCTAATAATAGGGCATTGGCAAAGTGGAAATTGCTACAATATGAATTTACCAATGGCAGCAAAAGGAGGGCTACAGGACTTTCAACTCCAGAATACCAATTGAGTGGTAACATTAGCTTCACTGGTGTAGTGCAAGCTGCTACTAGGCTCGTTTGGTCCTTTGATTATTTTGCATTTTATGTTTCATGATTCAAGGTCTTTCTTCCACTTTTCTCCAGGGGAAGGGCATGATTCTTCACTGTCCTGCCACATTGTTTTTGTGCTTGTACAAAGCAGAGTCTAGCAATCACTTCCATGACTTCTGTTACCAGTTCAGACTTGCCTTGTCAAATGTAATTCAGTTTTTCACAGGTTCTTCCTTCACTTACTTTAGGGTGAAAACCCACAGTTTTGTTCATACCATCCAAAGTCTGGATCTTCATAACACTGTGAATTTCTTTGTTGGTCATGCTTTTTCAGAAAGCCCTGTCTGCTTTAGTGACAGACAAAAATCTCACTTCAGAAGAGAGATTTTCTTGCTAGGTCCTTGCAGTAGTACATAATAAATTGCTCTTAAATAAGGATTTTCTTTTCCTCTAAGAACATAGGAATTGTACAGAAAAGGGGTAAAATGACTAAAAGACTTAAAATTACTTTCCAGATCAGTTTGATTCACCCTAGATACTACAAGAGCAATAGAAATAGAAATGGCAAAGCAGTCTGCTTTTCTCTGGAGGTAGTCTCTTCCCAATATTTGTAGGAGCTGAGTTTTTCCAATATTATCTTTTTTGATCTTTTCTTCACACCTTTTTCTATGGGGTGAAGGTACCTTCAGAGGTACAATATGCAAGGTCTGAAAGCTATATTATCTCTGTACATTTTGATAATCGTTGTTAGCTAAAGCCATCTTCTGACTTTGTCCAGAAATATAAAATCTTCCAGCTCTGATTTAACCTATTATTCTTTCATAACAAACAGCAGAATAATAATCATAAAGAGAAGTATGACAGTTACACTGATACCTTCTAAATTTTTCAGTTTCCAGAAGGATAACTGAAAATGCAACAAAGGGTCTTGCACTGGAGAGTAATTTAGTATAAATAAAAAACATCAGACTGATCAAGTGTACTTTTAAACTTCTCAAAATTAAAAAAAAAAATAAAATTAAAAGTATTATCACACATGATAGATTGGCCAGTGTTGTTAGATATTTTACCTTTTTATCCCACCTACAAGAAGGTTTTGCTATTTTAACAAGAATAACTGACAATGCGTTATTTCTCTTAGAAAGAGGCCTTTCCCAATCTTTAATGTGAGTACAAGGGGTCACACAATTTTGTAGACTTTCCTCAAACAACATTAGAAATACTCTAATGCACTTAATATATGGAAAGAGAAAAGAGTTTTGCTGATAAAAGAGTTAGGCTGAGGTGCTCAACACCTACTTTGTCTCAGTCCTTAGCAGTGGAACTGGCTGTTCCCTGGACACCCAGCCTCACGAGCTGGGAGATGGGGAGGGGAAGCAGATTGAGGTCAGCACAGTGGAAGAGGAGGTGGTCAGAGACCTGCTGCACCACTTGGATGCACACAGGTCTGTGGGACCAGATGGGTTACACCCCAGGGTGCTGAAAGAGTTGGCAGATCTGCTCACCAAGCTGCTGTCCATGATTTATTTGAAATCATGACTAACTGGGGAGGTCCCATTGGACTGGAGGGTGGCAAATGTGACACCCATCTACAAGACAAGCAGAAAGGAGGATCCAAAAAATTATAGCCCTGTCAGTCTGACCTTGGTGCCAGGGAAGGTCATGGACCTTGGTATCAGGGAAGGCCTAGTCAGCATGGGTTTATGAAAGGCAGGTCCTGTCTGACAAACCTGGTCTCCTTCTATGACAAGATGACCCGACTATCGGATGAGGGAAAGGCTGTGGATATTGTCTACCTGGATTTTTGAAAAGCATTTGACACAGTTCCCTGTAGAATTCTCATAGAAAAACTGGCTGCTCACGGCCTGGATGAGCGTACGGTCTGCTGGGTCAAGCACTGGCTGGATGGACGGTCCCAGAGAGTGGTGGTCAATGAAGCTAAATCCAGCTGGCAGCCGGTCACAAGCAGTGTTCTTCAGGGCTGAGTGTTGGGACCATTTCTGTTCAACATCTTTGTTAATGATCTTGATAAAGACATAGAGTGTATCTTCACTAAGTTCACAGATGACACCAAGTTAAGCAGGAGTGTCGACCTGCATGAGGATAGGGAGGCTCTACAGAGAGACTTGGATGGATTGGATTGGATTGGATTAGATTGGATTGGATTGGATTGGTGAGCCAATGTTAACAGGATGAGCTTCAACAAGTCCCAGTGCCAGGTCCTGCACTTGGGCCACAAGAACCCCCTGCATGGCTACAGGCTTGGGCAGGTGTGGCTGGAGAGCTGTCTGGGAGAGAAGGATCTGGGGGTTCTAATGACAAGCAGCTGAACATGAGCCAGCAGTGTGCCAGGTGACCAGCAGAAGTAGGGAGGTGATAGTGCCCCTGTACTCGGCACTGGTGAGGCCACACCTGGAGTATTGTGTCCAGTTTTGGGCACCTCAATACGAGAGAGATATCGAGGTGCTGAAGCCAGTGCAGAGGAGGGTAACGAAGCTGGTGAAGGGCCTGGAGAGTAAATCCTATGAGGAGCGATTGAAGGAGCTGGGACTGTTCAGTTTGAGGAGGAGAAGGCTGAGGGGAGACCTCATCACTCTCTGCACCTACCTGAAAGGACACTGTAGAGAGGTTGGTGCTGGTCTCTTCTCACAGGGAATTAACAATAGAACAAGAGGGAACAGCTTTAAACTGCAACAGGGGAGGTTTAGACTGGACAGTAGGAAAAAAAATTTCACAGACAGAGTGATCAGACAGTGGAATAGGCTGCCCAGGGAAGTGGTGGAGTCACCATCCCTGGATGTGTTTAAGGGTCGTTTAGATGAGGTGTTGGGGGATATGGTGCAGGGGAGAACTTTGTAGAGTAGGGCTGATGGTTGGACTCGATGATCCCAAGGGTCTTTTCCAACCTGAATTACTCTTCGATTCTGTGATTCTGTGATAGTTTAAACATCAAAGTGTTTTTGAGAATATGCATACATACTGTGGGCACAAAGGAATATTACTCATTGATTTGACTCAGATACAAATAACAGATAAATCTCTTACTGTATTGTATGTTGCTTGCAAACATTAACCAAGAGGCCAGACCATGCAGCTAACATTAAATCTTTTCTATCTGTACCTTAATTATTATGTGTCATCTAGTTTTGTGCTATAAGAAGATAATATCTATGTAGATGGTTTTCCACAGTTAATGACTATGGAAGTAGCTCTATGAATGCTTCAAGGTTTTAAGGAAATATTTTCAGGCTGAAAAGTCTTAAAAAATCTATTTTTACTCTGTTCACTAGTCATTTGAAGTAAAATATATATTGATGTCCAATGACAATTTTTTTGTTCTTTCAGTTTGTCTATTTACTATTGCTCTTTTACTCTGTTCTCCATGAGGATCCTTCATCAAGGCAATTCACAGAGCACAGTGTTAGCTGGACTAATTAAAGTCTCATGAAGTAATTGTAAGTTATTTGTTGGGACTGAGTATGACTAGGATCAACAAAATTTGCACCTAAATTATCACACAAGACTTATTCAGGAATCTGTGGCACAGTTCAGGATAGACTGTGAGGGTTGCTAACCTCCCAGAATTGTCCTTTGAGTGTAGTCCTGTCAGGATATAGAGCCAGAGGGGTCAAGCTATATCACTTTTTAGTAATTAGCTTTTGAATAGAGCTTTGGAAATGCAAAGTGCTTCTCGAGTGCTATAATTATCGTTTCCCTATATAGCAGCATAATTGAGTTGCAAAGCATGAAGTGAGGGAATGAGATTGACCAAACATCTAGAACTTGGTTATAGAAATTATTGTCAAAGAGTATGAAATAAATTGGATTTCTGGTGAACCCTGCTGGTTTATTGTGTATTTTTCAAAGTTTGGCTGTCTCTTGATTAGAGACTGAGAAATCTTTGTATCACCTCCAGCAAAAAGACAAACTATGTTTAATCAAGCTCAGTGATTGTTATGAATGAACATGTTGCTCAGCAAACAGATTTCAAAGCCAGATGAGTGGACTTGTGATGGTAACCTTTACTTTACATTTTGTATTTTATTTTCTAAATGCTTCTACTATGAGTTTGTTCTTCACTTCAGTGAGTTATCCCTTCTTTTCCACCTGCTTTGATCATCTTCTACCATATTACTCTACCTTTTTTGCATGGAAGTGATGCAAGATGTCTGCCTGAGGAAAAAATATATGGTCACTGGATTCTCACAGTTGTGATGTTCCCTAGTTACTGTCACTGCTGTGGCAACTGGAAGTGAAGGGACCAAACAATTATGAAGGGACCTCTTAGAGGTCAGTGTCTTAGGAGGGTTCCCCAAAGTTCCCTTTGGCAAACTGCCCATGAACGTCCAAATAAATATGCATGGAACGCTGTTGAGGAGATAGAACTTCAGGCAGCTGAGGCAGCCCACCACCTTTATTGTCCTCTAAGAAGTCTGGATGACAGAGTTGCTATATAATGTATACTATTCCCTCCCATCTTATTCACCATTGCTTTATATTGTGTAGTTTGCCTTAATAATAATTAAGGTCACTGTATGGCTGCATCTCCAAGAGGTTGTCACAGATTTTGCATATCTTATTATTCTGACCCACATAAAAAAAGTGCAGTGAAGAGCTTCTTTATAATAAGATGCGAATTAACTTATGTAATATTTGGAGCTTCTGATGATCCTCATGCTTTCTAAGCCAGTTACTCTTTCAGGGTCTTCACTGATGCTGACAATCCATGGATAAAATTTTAAAATAACACTGCAAGTCACCAAAGCCACCTGCCATCCTGATGATTCACCTGCCTGCTGCATCACGTAGACATACACAGTCTATGGGACTGGATGGGATGCACCCGAGGGTGCTGAAGGAGCTGGCTGGGGTGCTCACCAAGCAGCTTTCCATCATTTACCAGCAGTCCTGGCTGAACAGATGTTAGGCATTGGAATGGGCTGCCCAGGGCAATGGTGGAGTCCCCATCCCTGGAGGTGTTTAAGAGTCTCATTGACATAGTGCTGAGGGATATGGTGTAGTTGAGAATGGTCAGTGTGAGGTTAATGGTTGGACTAGGTGATCTTCAAGGTCTTTTCCAACCTAGATGATTCTGTGATTCTGTGACAGAAACATAAATGTGTCTGAGTTTCTCAGGAATTAACATGGATACTGATAACCAGCTAGCTCATGAGCATGTAGGCTTTGCAGTTGGCTGTACCCTTCTATAAGTGGTGTAAAGGCATCTGAGAGAGCAGAGACAAATACTGGTCCTATATGGTAAGACCACCTGGCCCAGCACTAGGTGAACAGAGTTATATGTTTGGGTTGTGAGGCCTAAGTATTGAGGGAATAAACCTAAGCTTATTAGCAGAGTTTGTTCTCTCAAATAAACTTCATACAGCCAAACTGTATCTGGACTTACCCGATTTATTATTTTTCAGCTTAGCAATCTTTGTACTTCCTGGTATTCCCAGTCCTGCAGTTACTGTTGGGACAAGAAAGAAGTCATGTCTATAGGAGTAATATCTGTGGAGATAAGATGCTGAAAGGCATCGCATCAATAAGGTTCTGGCCTAAGATTCATTAGCTCCAGAAAATTGCTTGACACAGCTCAGAACTATTTTACATTACCAAATGATGGTGCCAGAGTGCTGTGCCCAGATAAGGGGTGATGCACTCATCAGAGATGTGCCATGTTGCAGGAAGAGCATAGTTATATATGTGAGCTAACACACAGAGGTCCGATGACTTTTGAAATCAGTGCAAAATCTTTCTTCCTGCTGAGCTCAATTTTGGAATCTAGTGTGTTCATTAAACATAAAAATTGTGCAGCCCTCGTATCTGTGCGCCGTGTTATAAGTTCTCATCTGAAATGACCTCCAGCTCAGAGAAGGCCTGCAATTTCACCTCCTACGAATTAATCCTACACAAACCCAGTATGATACATGAATCATGTAAAATCTTTCTGCAGTATTTCTAAATTCTAGGGGGACACCCGTTCAGAGGATGAAAAAAATAACCTGATATTTGCAGCCAGGATTTATTGAATATAGTTTTTAAAGAGCTTGCATTTATCAAACACTGTTAAATGCATACATGTTCACTGGAATTTTCTGAAGAATTTCTAATTGCCTATACGTTTGTGGTCCAGATCTTGATTTCTGTCCAAAAAGCAGGAGAAAGATGGAGAACCTGTATTTTGAAGACTTGTCCTTCAAAGAATCCTTGGAGAAAAGCCCAAAAGGTGACTTCTCAATATCTTCAGTAAGCTCATGCTTAACCAGGGTGATCTAAATTACTGTGTTGCCTGGGGTTTCTTTGGATGTAACAGAGGCTACCACAGCAGGGATTTGGCATGTTGCTTTACTCAACTTTTATACTATCCCCCCAAAAAGTGCTGCTCAACAAGGGTAGATGTCTGGCTTTGTGTTTTAACAGGTGATCAATCAAAAATGTAGGGCAGCCACACTTACAATGAGAGACTTAAAAGTCTTGGATATTCTTCAGATGTGCTATAATCCTTCAGACACAGTGAAGTTCTCCCTGCAGGGGTCACAGCAGTAGCTATACATAAAGAATTTGGAAGTGCAGATATATTTTTAGAGGGGGGAAAAAATGTAATTTTGCTGCAGGTTCAGTGCTGTTGTACTTGAACTCCAGTTACTTTACTTTCCAAGGCATGTTAAGGATGAGTAGAATTTTATCCAAAGCCTCTGGCTGAGACAGCTAGTATCTGACTGTTAGGGACCAATGAATGTTGATTAATTTATAGACAATCATTTAACTGGATGAGTGACCTAATAATGAATAATGAATAAGCAACACATTTGGGGAAACTGTGATCCTCTTCGAAAGAGTTTGAAAACAAGGCAATAAAAGCAGATTTTCTGGAATGCAATATTTGTTTTTCAGCTTGTACAACTCTCAGCCAGCCTCTGCAACAATTAAGCTTTAGGAATCAATTCCAGGTTAGTGGTAAGTTTTTCTCTACTGATAAACTAAACAGGGCTAATGCATCAGGCCTCATCCCTGCCCCATAATTTTTCAAACTATTAGTGTAATCCTAGACATGGTTCTTAATTGTGTTGACTGGGACTTGCCCAGGAAAATACCAGGGGTGCTTTGGAGGTTTGTGTAGCCCAAGAACTTTTCCCATTACACAGATTAGATATAGTCACCCTATGTCAGGGGACAAGCAAGTGTAACTTCAGAGATGTAGCTGTGGTGTAACAGTGGACCTCACTGACAAAAAAACAGTTCTTGGCCCATTTGTTATGAGTTTAAATACAGCATAAATTAATGTATATAGCAATAATCTGCAAAATACATGGAGATACCTGTCTTGCTTTCCTGTGTAGAAAGAGAGCTTGTACTAACAAAGTTGAAGGTCACTTTTCAGTAAATCTATAAGAAGGTTTGTGAAAAATGTACAGTCACAGGTCAGGAACCTTATCCATAACCCCTGTGCTCAACCAGATGTCCCAGTCCTCCAGCAGTATAAACAGTTGGGTCTTCTCCCAAAGCAGAGATGTGGAGATAGATTTTTCTTTAATCCCAAAGGAGGCACTTAGAGAGCTGTAAAGGGAATCAGGTAGCAGTTAGGAAAAATAATACTTCAGCCACACTACTCTGTCTGAGACAGTTCATTAATTTTTCTCAGGCTACTTTCTCAAGGAGAAAGATCATAGACTTACAACTTCACAAGAAAAGCTGAGATTCTCCTTTGCCATGTCCATCCTTTCAATGAGTAAACTGTGAGCTTCAAAACTGATCTTGACCATGGAAAATATCAACACTTTTAAAACAATCAAGTTCTCTTTAGTCTAGCTCAGACGTAATCAACTGATATCAAATTGCTTCTTTCAATAGCACAGAATATAATTAGGACAGGAATAACTATGTACTTACTACCTGTTAGCAAATTCTGACTTCTTCATAGTGAGCTTTATATTTAGATTTTATGTATAGATATTACTGTTTCCTATATGTCAAATAAACGTCTCTATGTATTTAAAGAAACAGCCTATTTCACATTTATGACTTACTACCTGTTAACAAATACTGACTTCTTCATAGTGAGCTTTATATTTAGATTTTATGTATAGATATTACTGTTTCTCATATGTTAAATAAACCTCTGTATGTATTTAAAGAAACAGCCTATTTCACATTTCTGATAAACTGCTTCACAGCAAGTCACATCAAACTGCTGAAGGATTACTTTAGTAATTTCATTTAATAAGATTAGCATACTTGAAACTCAGAACTTTGAATTGTTTGAGGGATGTCTATATGAGTACAGAAATGTAATGGTCCCCTCCAAGCCTGGGCATTGGAGTATTCCTCAAACAGTTTCACTTCTTGAAATCTTTCAGATGTGTTTGAGAAATCTCCTAGGTTGAGAACCTTTCATTTTTCTGCAAGTTTGAACATTGCATAGTGAGAGGTCAAGAATCGTGACAAAATCCTCAAACAATGTGATGCAGTCCTTTTTCAAATTACTTGTTTTTATAAGTGACTAAAGGGACAAAACTTTTTGCTTCCAAAAGTAAAATCCTACTGAGAATGAAAATGCATTACCTTTAATTATTTAAATTTTATTTCTACTAATTGTATTTGTACAGAAAGCTTTGTATCAGCTTTTCTAGTATATTCAGGCTAAGGTATAGGTTAATATTGCAGATTTGGAATCTCTCCATCATCACCAGTGAAGTCTAGCATCATTTTAGCATCTAATATGGTTTAATAGTCTGTGGGTAGATTTTCAGAGAAAATAGTGCCAAATTATTGTTTGCGTTGTGACTCATGGTCTGTTTTAGAGAGGGCTTACTATACCTATTTATCTAAACTGGCATTAAATCAGACATTTCTTTACTTTGATCACAGATAAGTCCTCTGAAAAAGATCCTCAACAGTCAAATGCCCATTGCCCAAGGGACAATTTTTCATGAGATTAGGGTCCACCTGTATGCAAAATATCTGTGTAATCAAGAAAAAATACTTTAGTCCTAAGTGTCTGATTGACCTATTGTGTGGTGAATAATGCTATTTGACAACCTGCTGAATTTATGCCAGGTAGCTCATGCTTTCTTCTCATTATCTGTGCCTTCTTTTTCAAGTGTTGTAAATTACAGAATGCTTTAAAGAAAAGAGAATGGCAGATGGAATTAGTCAAATGTTTAGGTATGGAGACTGAAGTCATCACTGAAGTCTGACCACTTTCAAAGATCTGGGGCATAGCAGTGATAAATACCAACAGAAATCTGGTGCCATTTTTTTTGAACATGAGGGATATGATTCATTCAACATGGTCTCACAAATGCCTGTGTGCTCATAAGTATGTATGTAGGGAAAATGAAGAAAATAATTAAGGTTTTGACTAACGATTATTTAAAAACAGAATTTTCTTTAATTTTTTTCACACAATAAGTCTCTTGAACATCTTAATGATACATCATCTTGAAATTACCACAACATCTCTTCATTGATTAAAATTAACACAACTGTAATTTTTAGTTACAACTTAATAGCAAGGTACCTGATTGCTATATTATTTTTTTTTTCTGTTTTCAAGATATAATGATAAGAAGCTTCCAGAAAGGCCTTGAAAGAGTAGTTCAGTGGTAGTAGAGGGCAAGGACTCTCATGAGACCCCACCTGTAGTACTGTGTCCAGCTCTGGGGCCCCCAGTATAAGTAGGACATAGACCTGCTCGAGCAGGTCCAAAGGAGGGTCACAAAGATGATCGGGGGTCTGGAGCACCTCCCTTATGTGGACAGGCTGAGAGTTGGGGTTGTTCAGCCTGGAGAGGAGAAGGCTCCTGGGAGACCTTATAGTGGCCTTCCAGTACTTAAAGGGGGCCTACAGGAAAGATGAGGAGGGACTCTTTATCAGGGAGTGCAGTGATAGACCAAAGAGTAATGGTTTTAAACTGAAAGAGGGTAGATTTAGAATAAATGAAGAAATTCTTTACTGTAAGGGTACTGAGACACTGGCACAGGTTGCCCAAAGAGGCTGTGGCTGCCCCCTCCCTGGCAGTGTTCAAGGCCAGGTTGGACGGGGCTTTGAGCAACCTGGTCTAGTGGAAGGTGTCCCTGCCCATGGCAGGGGGGGTGGAACTAAATGACCTTTAAGTTCCCTTCCAACTCAAACCATTCTATGATTCTATAACTACCTAAAGCATATAAAGTCAAATTATATTCATACGATATAATGTAACAGAAATGGTCAGGAAATTAAATTTCAGTCCTCTGAATATCACCCATATATATATATGTATAATTTAATTCAACTGAAATCACATCAAGACATCCTTAATATATCCATATTCATAGTGTTGAAAATCCATTTTGATTTATAATTATTTTTTGCTTTTGGCTTTGCTAATATTTTTAGGTGACTGGCTGGTTTGGAAACATGACCTGTGGCTACCCAACATTTTCTGTTTCAAAGATACCAAACCTTGAAGTACAGCAGTGAAATTCACCAGGCATTTGTGGACATTCTCATTGTAAAGGAAAATGAGAAAATTTTAGTCAGTGGCACTAGATTTCCTTCTAGTCTCCAAAGTACTAAGCTTATTGACCTGTTCCAGTCCCCTGAGCTCAAGGTGCAGTAATTTTGTGCCAAATATGTTGTCTTCTACCATCTGGAAATCGATCTGAACAGAAAAACAATTTCACCTCTTGTTTGGGATTTCTGGATAGCTCAGAGAAGTGACATCTGTGCATGAACACTCAAGGTGTGCTGGACTCGTGGCCAAGGCACAGACTGACTCAACTCCATGCAGACAGTGAGATGGATGCTTGCAGAACAGATCAGAGGAGCAGGCATGTTCTCCCTGTCTGAGATTCAGATGCACAGCAGCAGCTGTGTGCCCTAGACACACTGAACACTTCGCTCATGTGTTGCAGGGCACAGGCATCCACATTCCCAGCTGAAATTTCACAGCAAAGAAAAGGGAAAAAGGGGTGAAGGAATCTGGTGACACAGCTCACTTGGCAGTCAAGACATGATCCAGGTGGACAAGCTTTATGGAGAAACAGCAAGATTTCTGACATATCCCCAGTGCTAGCCCAGTTTAGCCACACTTCAATCTATGCTCTTTCACAAGCTAGTTAAAAGTGAGCTTTTTTTCCACAGAAAGTTTATGTTCTGGAACTTTTACAGGAAAACCACTTTCTGTCCAGCTGGAAGTGATAATACCTCTCTGATTTCTCCTTATCTGCTCCTTGCTCAGCTGGTGTTAGAGTTTGTCCGTTATGTTATGCCTCTTAAAGGATATTTAGTGACAAGAGAACAGGCAATAGAATGAACACAGATCTGCTGAAACTTAAGTATTCATTCTGATGTACACATGATGATGTACACTGTTTCACCTCACCACCTCATCCCATTTCTATTCAACTTTGTAGGACTTGTATCTCACCTGTTCAATCTGCAGTGGCTTCTGTCTTCCACAACTCAGCACCAGATGGTTGAAGAAGTAGGAGTGGACAGGACATGAAAGTGTATTCTCCACCCTCAGCCTACTGTCTTGACAATCAGTCATGATATGGGCAAATCCCTTACTTAACTTGTATAAGACACATGACTCTGTCCCACTGTTATGCAAGGACTGAGAGTCTTTTGAATGAGAGTTTCCAGACTTCTGAGAATTCTTCAACATTGGAAAAGTATTTACTCCAAAATTGTTTAATGTTTTGATATATGCTACAATGATTTATAATATTTTATATGAACAGTAGTCTGATAGAAGGATGAATAAATAACAACAACTCCATTATGTTATATCAATCAATCCTGTAATCTGATCAAAATAGATATCAAATCAATTAAATAGAACCATCCTTCCGTAAGCTCATATTGATTACTTCTAGTTTTATTATCAGACTTAATTTAATAGGATGTTTTATTTTTTATTGCTTTCAAATGGCAATTTTTTTTTCAAATTTATTCAGACTTTCCAAAGATACATGTATCTTCCATACATGTACAGAAATCACTCTTGCACATGAGCATTTTGTCCATGTGGCAAAAATCATTAGGAAAACCTTTGTTCTCTTAGGTAACACTTTATAACAGAAACACCATGTACTTAAGTGGAGGTAAGGCCCATTTCTAGAATTCCCAGGGTAATTAAATCCATCACTTTAGTAGATAAATGGAATCAGACAATGAACTGATCTGCTTAAGCATGTGTTTAAATGCTGTGCTGAATTTGATATTCAGCTTATAGCTTTTTTAACTTCCCAGAATTAAACCCTATATTTTCTACTTATAAGTACAGGATAAAATATCAGATTATTTTCACAAGTAAGGACAAAGCTGCTTTTAAAGTCAATAGGCCAAATTCTGATTGCAGGTATATCTCAGAGAGCCCATAGTCACTCCTAACACATCTTACTTACACAAGTGGAAATGAGAGCCCAGACTAGCCCGGGACAATCTATGTGTACTTGCATAGGAGCAGAACTCATGTTTTTTCTTTTAAATTATGAAAAGCAGTATCAGAAAGCAAGTATATGAGACCAAGAAAATCAAATCAAGTCTTAATATTTCTAAATTATCAGCTAAACAGGAAGAAGTTATCCCTTAAAATAGAAAGAGAAATATAAATGTTGAGATACTTAAATATGCTGTGGGATTTTTTGGCTTTTCTAAAGATGTTAATTGATTTTCTGTATCTATAGATACATCTCATGGATAACTCTTAAATAAAAATATTTCTTCTAGGTCTTCAGCCATCTTAAGTATAATCTTAAAGTGGTATGTAGAAGCCAGCTGAAGAAGCTAGCTGAAGAACGGCATTGAAATGCTTGAATATTTAAGGTTCAACTAACCATAGAAATGTTGTTAAAGCCAACATATTCACCCTCAGGAATTGTCTGGGATTAAATTAGTAAATATCTCAATGTCTCTACATCTACTAATAAAAACAAAGAAATACTTGCAAAACATTCATAGCACAAATGTAACTTTGTCTATCCAGTGTAGCTCTTCTCATCTTCATCCACCCTTACTATAATTCTTCCCTTCTATAAAGAAGAGAATTTTGGGTCTTATTGAAATAAATATTTATTTTTGAAATTCAAAATAAAAAAGGTAGTTAACTTTAAAATATCAATATTAAAGCTTCTAAAGACCACAGCTCAGGTCAAGGAAGGTGATTCGTCCCCTCTGTGTGGCACTGGTGAGGCACACCTCGACTGCTGGGTCCAATCCTCCTCTCCCCCGTAATAGACATGGAAATACTGGAGCAGGTCCAGAAAAGAGCCACTAAGATGATTAAAGGGCTGGAACAACTGAAATAGTAGGAGAGACTGTGAGAGTGGTCCCTGTCCATCCTGGAGAAGAGAAAGGTCAGGGAGATCTTGACAATATTTTAAATATCTGTAAAGGCACTAAAGGAGGTGGAGTCAGACTTTTCTCACTTGTGACCACGGACAGGAGGAGACACAATGGGCACAGACTGAAATACAGGAAATTTATATAAGAAAACAACTTCATTTTAAAAATTCTGTACTTTTTATTTTTTACTGTAATAAGTGTCAAGCACAGGGTTTGCCCAGAGAGTTTGTGGAGTCTCCAACCTCTGAGATATTCAAAACCTGACTGGACGTGGCTCTCAGCAACTGGCTCTAGTTAATCCTGCTTTGAACAGGGGATTGGACTAGACCATCCCCAGAAGCCTCTCCCAATCCTAGTTATTCTGTGATTCTGAGAACAAAACTTTAATTTGTTATTTTGAGCCCAGATCCTCTATCAAGATGCAGCTGTCTAGCTAGGATCAGGACTACAGCATACACGTTATCATTCTGTTACAGCCTTCTGCAACTGAACTAACATGCAGGACTGGTGCTCAACCAGACATGAAAAAAGCCGTATCAACAGCATTTTCAAACAAGAGATGAAGGAAAATTATAAAATGGCTAGTAACTCCAGTTTCTTTTTTTACTTTCTGAGAAAAATTTTTCACTTTATCTTTATCTCTTCCTCCATTCCTAAATTTGTCTGTGCTCTAGAAGGAGATGTAACTACTTCTTCTTCCCCTTTTTCTTAGACATTCTGTTATTCAGAGGGCAGTGCTGAAAGAGATTTTGTCTCTAAAGCACTGTGGACTTTCCTTGGAGAGACACTCAGCCCTATTTTGAGTGAAAGTCAAGTGGTTTAACTGCAGTATCACAGACTCAGATGAGCTTTGGTAAAGTCTCAAGAACCATTAGAAATGGCCAGGGTTAACAGTGTGATATATATCTCTTAGGTCTATTGTGACTTAATTGAAACCATAGGACAAGTCAGACATCTAAGAATGGGATCTGTATATACCACCAGGTCTCATGTCTGATAGTGGGTGTAAGTACTAGTGCTTTCATAAAAAATCATAGAGATGTATGGAAATGCCACTTGGGCATTAATTTTGTCTTAGAGTGGGCTACTTAGAACCTTCTTTTAAAGGTGCCTAGCTAGCACCCCTACCTCCCAGAAAAGGCAAAGAGACTTTTACCCTTTTGCCTTGAAGATGAAACTCTGTTGGGATTCTAGAGGGTTTTCTGTGAGAGAATGGACATGTGAGCAATCCTGTGTGAGAACAAGACTGATAAGAGCCTCAGCTGAGCGAGAATGAGATAAGGACGTAATCCTGAATGAGGGGGGAGAAACTCGAGACAACGAGACAAACAACCCCCGGAAGGGGTTAGGACAGAAGAGGAAGTTACACCAGGCAGGAAGCCTGGCAAGGCTGATGTGGCACTTTTTATCCAATCATAAGAAGGTTTAAAGCGCGGGCTAAGTTAACTTTTCAATCTTGAGGACTTGTACTGCATGTTACTCACGTGTGCAGAAGAACATTATAAAAGGGCTTTCTTAGTTGTAATAAACGGACATTGCTTGACCACATTGGTCGTGTGCATGCTCAGCTCTCCCGCAAAACTCCATAGTGCATTGGTCCTTTTCTCCATTAGCTAAGAGCTTAGCCCACATATCCAAATAAACAAAGGGAGTATGAGGGTACAACTTAAATGTAACTGAAATCAATCAGGGCTTGGATGTGGTATAAAACAGACTGTTGTGACAGAAGTTACAAATCCTCACACTTTACTTAGGCACCCAAATTTAGCTTTTTTCTTCTTGTAAGTCCAGCATTCAACAGGAAAATAACAACATAGAAATAAGTATTGCTCCTACCACTTTATTATAGTAGTATGTGACAGTGTTGCATCCGCAGTATTCTTTCCAGATGTATTCATGAACATGTTTATAAATGTTGGTTTAGGAGTAACATTTCAAATATTTAAGTAGATGGAGCATCTGCTTCTATCAAGTCTATAAAGAGGGTGGGGTGTTAATAAAGTTTTTATTAACTTTATTAACATTATTAGCACTAGCAAATGTGAGAAAGATTACTGTTGCTTGTAAAAACAGTAAACACTTTGAGAGGTGCAGTCTGCATATGGATGGTGAAAACTTTCCAAAGGTCTCTGTTTCTCTCATCATTAGACTGTATTAGCAGCCTAGCAAAACAGGAGCTCTCTATTAAAGAGACAGAAGTGAGGCAGGGTAAAATCCTGAAGAAAAGCCACGTGGCAGTAATCATGGTGAATAACTCTAGCTGTAGAATTTCATTAAATGAAATTAACTTTACAGTCACAATAAAATTGGAAATAGTAAAGGTTATGTTCTTTCTGGAGAGAAAAACCTAGTTATGTCAAGTTTAGAGGGAATGACGTAGACATTTGAAAGTGTCTGCAAATGTACTAGTAAGCCCCGAAGTTCAGCTACAATGGACCATGAAAGATGAGTAGAAATCTACATATAGATGTAATGTAAGGTGCAACTGTATTAAAATTACATGAGATCTATGAATCTACATGTGAGTGTGCATGTGCACAGCTGCAAGTCCCAGGAGGGGAAGCTTCAAGGACATCAGTCTTTATTGCTGTGGAATGTGACATGTATTAGTTTACTATTCCTTTTATATCGTTAGCTTGCTATTCACTTTGCCACTGTTCCCCTCTTCTGCATTAAATGTAACGATTACAATGAGAATATTGCCAACACTTCTTTTGTCTCCTTGCAGCCCCAACAATGGCAGTCTCTTACATGAACTGCTATTTAATCACGGTGCTTTCTCTCCTAACAAAGAACTGTGTTCAGCATATTTTTAGAATTCCTAATAAAAAATTATCACCCTCAAAGACTTGCACATCTAAATTGGAACAGCAGTGGCTTCTGGATTCTACCCCCAGCCCTGTTGTGCTGTTCAGAAAAATAGCATGAGATAGTTATTATCTAAATACATAAGACACAGCATGGTCATTTTGATGTTTGTTTGAATATTCATCAAAACATTATTAATATGATATGCATAGCAATAATAAATAGTTTTGAGTGACTTCTTCCCTCAGAACAAAGTCTTCTGTTTATATCTGAAACATGTATACAAGGGAAAGGGAGGTTTTGGTCATGAGGGGAGAAGGATGGAGAGCATTTGCCAGCCAGAGTTCTTATTTATAAATACTCTGATATCTACATCTAAAGGAATGAATAAATGAATCAAGGTTGCAGCACTGTTTGACTTACATGTAGTCCTCATGGCTTTCCTTACGGGACAATTCCTCAAAGCACAAGACTGGGTCCCTCCAGGAGCTCCACATTAAAGTGTGCATATATATACACACATACATATAGATATATATGCGTGCATATATATGTGTATATATGTATTTTTTAATATGCATACATGTGAAGCCTGCCAACAATCACACAATATCTTGCAAGTTGATGATATGCTGCCTGGGAATGACCATTCTGTCATTGACTTTAACTTTGTTCAGTTGTTAATTTAACCTCTGGTATTCCCTAAAACTGCTTTTGTTTTTTTTCTCTGCAAGTATGTGACCACCCTTTTCCTACCCTAATACAATCAAATTGAAAGAATAAAATGGAATTTGTTTTTATGCATAGTTACAACTTTTCTGTATAATGCCTTATCACCACATTACAGTACTAAACAAGAAACTGCTAATGTGTGTTGATGGGAAATAGCACTTTACAGATTTCATCCACAGCATCCAGAGCTCCAGGCTGTATTTCTTCCCATGCTAGGTTTCCTGTTGTGCTGAGCAGAATTTTTTGTGATTTTGGATGTTGTGGGCTTTTTTTGTTGTTGTTGTTGGTAAAGTCCAACAGCACATTTTGATTAACAACAAAGAACATAGAAGTGTATTTAGTTAGGATGAGTATTTCACAGAAATTCACAATGTACTGGCTAAAAGTGTTTATTTAAAGCAGATTTACATACAGTTTAGATTTATTCTTCAGGATCCCAGAATTTAACAGCATATCTCTGGAATCAAAAGAATATCTGTACCTTCTGTGTAGCTTAGAAATGGTTTCAGAAACATCCCATAGTTTGAGATGTTCAACTATTTAACTTGAGTGCACGATATTATCAGCAAATACCAGTTACTCCTGCAAAAAGGAAGGTAACACTTTCTTTTCAAAAGTGGCAGTCCTCAGGACTTAACTGGGGGAAAAATATGCTAATATCTAAAAACCCATCAAAATGAGAAAAGTTCATGGTAGAAGAGAATTAATTTTGACTTCATCTAAATTTTTACTCCAGAGAATGGTATTTTATTGACTTTAGGTTTCAGAAATTCTTTTAAATCTTTAAAACTTTCTACTTTTACCAACATAAATATATTTTAATCATGTTTTCAATGGCATTTTTAAAGAAATTTTCCAAACAGTTAAAACTATTCCTGAAATGTAACCATAGGTCTTCAGTTCAGGGAAGAACAACACCACATATTCAGAGAACAAATAAGTACTTCAGCTGATATGTCATACATGATATGACATATCATGATATGACAATAGTCCTGCATTAATATTGCTTTCATATCTCCATCATGTGACTCAAAATGAGCAAGATTCAAGTGAACATATACAGTTAAATACTTAACAGTCCTCTGTCCCCTATTCCTCCCTGACATGCTCTCCTTTTTTGCTTTTTTCCATATCCCCTCACAAACAATTTTTTCTCTCCCTCTAAGCTGACATAATATCTCTCCCATCTCCTGTTTATCTCCAAATCCCAAACCAGTGGAACTCTTCTAAAAATCTTTTTTGCATTGTTAATTTTTCTTCTGGACCACTGTTTTCCACTGAATATCAAAATCTCTGCTAATCTTGACAATTTGGATTATAAATTCTTTGGGTCAAAAATTATCTTTTATTCTATGATTATACCTATAACAAGGTAATTTCATATTGATACTGTCTTTCTACAACACTGAAGTAAAATTAATCGATCAATGACATTTTATGATACTATTTTTAAGCCTTGTTATGCCATAGAATGGATGTTGCACTTTTTTCCCCCCTTCACTTATGGCTCCAGAATCAGCATTCTATTTATAACCAAAACTGAGACTGGAATTTAGATATTTTATATCCTGTATGAGGACAGCTTTTTCGATTATTCATCTGATAACACCGTCTTTCTCTTAGCACACTGTTACCATCAACTTTTCACTTTGTCATAAACAGCAAACACAAACTGAGAATAAAAATACATTCCAATGTGCTGGGTTTAATTATTATTAATCAAAGGATTGTTGACTGGTTTCCCTCTCCTCTGCTTTACAGAATGAACAACCACAGAAAAGGTAATCTTTTTGCAGGCAATCAGTTTTATTATTCTCAAATACATTGACTAGGAGAAGGACTCTGTGAAACAAGCTGTGCAACTGATTACAGAACAGGCTTTAAAGATACCTGAGAGCCATGGACAAATATAAAAATGTATATGAAGCAAAAATGAAGATAAACAAAACAATATTTTAAGGATGAGTAAGGGAAACACTAAAGGGGTACATCAAAGAGAAAGCTCTTCTGTTCACTCAAGCAAGGCAAAATCTGAATGTAGGGACAGTGAAACCATAATTACATCACTCCACTCTCCACTGCATTAGTAGTCCGCTGATTTTTTTCATTATTTTTGTACTAGTATGCTCTCAGGTAGATTTCACAAAGGAATCCATGTGTTTCAGAAGAAACTAAGGGGAGTATGTGTGGTGGAATATATACCATACTCCTAAATCACAGTGGAAAATCAGTAGGACTGGAAAGTTTTCAGGCAGTGCACAAGAAACAAGAATAGCTGTAAGGAGATGATGTTTCCTTTGGATTAAGCAAGTTCTTAATTCATTGTAAAAGAAAGTGAACCTTTTCTGCCTCAAAATGTGTATCTCCATTACTGTGAATTTGTGGATAAGCAGCATGGTTATAGGGAATCACAGAATCATCTAGGATCGAAAAGAACTTGAAAATAATCCAGTCCAACCATTAACCTAGCACTGACAGTTCCCAACTACACCATATCCCTCTGCGCTATGTCAACCCGACTCTGCTCTTAAACACCTCCAGGGATGGGGACTCCACCACCTCCCTGGGCAGCCCATTCCAACGCCTAACAACCACTTCTGGAAAGAAATGCTTCCCAATATCCAGTCTAAAACTTCCCTGGGGCAACTTCAGGCCATTCCCTCTTGTCCTATCACTTGTTACTTCATTAAAGAGGCTCATCCCCAGCTCTCTGCAACTTCCTTTCAGGTAGCTGTAGAGGGCGATGAGATCTCCCCTCAGCCTCCTCTTCTCCAGACTAAACACCCCCAGTTCCCTCAGCTGCTCCTCATATGACCTGTGCTCCAGACCCTGCACCAGCTTCGTTGCCCTTCTCTGGACACGCTCGAGTCATTCAATGTCCTTTTTGTAGTGAGGGGCCCAAAACTGAACACAGGAATCGAGGTGCGGCCTCACCAGTGCCGAGTACAGGGGTCAGATCCCTTCCCTGTCCCTGCTGGCCACGCTATTGCTGACACAAGCCAGGATGCCATTGGCCTTCTTGGCCACCTGGGCACACTGCTGGCTCCTGTTCAGCCGGCTGTCAATCAACACCCCCAGGTCCCTCTCTGACTGGCAGCTCTCCAGCCACTCCTCCCCAAGCCTGTAGCGCTGCTGGGGGTTGTTGTGGCCCAAGGGCAGCCCCCAGCATTTGGCCTTAGTGAAACTCCTCCAGTTGGCCTCAGCCCATGGCTCCAGCCTGTCCAGGTCTCTCTGCAGAGCCTCCCTACCCTTGAGCAGATCAACACTCCCACCCAGCTTGGTGTCATCTGCAAACTGACTGAGGGTGCACTCGATCCCCTTGTCTAGATCATCAATAAAGATGTTAAACAGGAGTGGCCCCAAAACCGAGCCCTGGGGACACCACTTGTGACCGGCTGCCAACCGGATTTAACTCCGTTCACCACAACTCTTTGGGCCCGGCCATCCAGACAGTTTTTTACCCAGCAAAGCCGGTGCCCATCCAAACCTCGAGCAGCCAGTTTTGGCGGGACAATGCTGTGGGTTTAAAAGTTAGAAGTTTTAACCTTTTAAATTTTTTTAATGAAAACTTTTTCTACACTCTTTCTTCTGAAAGATATACTGGGAAAAAACTGATCTTGTCACAGCCAAGATACTTCTACAGTACAGTGTATCAACAGGGAAATAGCAGACAAAATGGACAATAAAGCAAAAATGAAACTTAGTTTTACAGAGATGTTCGACAAATCTTGGTTGAAACTTAGATATTTATATTCTCTCTTCTACCACAGACAATCCACTCAGTGTCGTTTAAAGGCACATATTGCCTAGTCTCAGCTGCTGTGAGTTATTTTTTTTCTAATGCCTCTCAGAGCATTATACTAGACAGTAAATTATACCAGGCAATAATTACCCTGTTAGGGGAGCTTTCAACCATCTATGTGTTTCCTATAAAGCAAAGGGAGATGCAGGAGAGACTGAATCTATAATGTACTGTTAAAGAAATGATATAGATTCAAGAACAGCTCTTCACAACTGGAGAAGTCACAACTACTAGTAACATAGGAAAAAAAAGGTACTTTTTTGCCTCTTGCTGTAAAGCGGATTTTTGCTGTGCTTGTAAAAAAAAAAAAAAAAGCTTTCATTAAATTCAAAGCAGTTATATGCTGTTTCTTTTACAGAATGCACCTGGGACCCCCCAAGCTGTCCCTCTGATTGGAATGGGACTATGAAAATGAGAGTAGAGACTTTGTTTAGTGTATTGAACATGCAGGTAGGGATACTTAGGAACTCAGATGAGGGAAAAGCTGTTTAAGTAACTGCTGGCTAAGGAGTGGTTAACAGTTAACGTGTAAGAAAAGGTGTATAGAATGGAGCTGTTTCTTTTTAAAAGTCTTTTTCATATTCTGAAGACCTAAGGAATTTTTGAAAAGTATTTGTTCAGTTTGTTGAGCATGTGTGATGATCAGGAGTTGTCAGGGCAGAAAAAGCTCAGAAATTACACCTGTATGGTTGTGGTGCTCACAGTCTCTCTGGGAGTGCTTCTTTTTAACAAAAGCATGAATAATAGTTCCGGGGGGGGGGGGGGAAGTCAGTCTACTGAGAGAGCTGCTTTGTATAAAAGAGTTAAAACAATGCTGAATAGCTTCTAGAAACCTTATAGGGGATATCAAATATTTAGATGCAACTTATTTACAATTGTGGTAAACCCATTGACTTAGTTGAGGTTACACCTAAGACAGAACTGCTGTAAAAATCTGTCCTGAGATTTCTTCCATTTCCAAAGAGAAATAAAAATTTTGATCCTGTACCTTGAAACATAGAAGTGGATCTATTTTGGATCCTTAAGCAGTATTTCACTTTCCAAATGCCTTTCTTAAGTTTTTAAAAAATGTTACTCATGTTTTGAAAATCTAGGTTTTTAAATATGTGATTTTCTTAATAGTGACACCAAAAAGTTTTTGCAGAGAGATTAATTCTAATAGCTGAACTTTTCCCATAATACTTTGGTCCAAATTGGTCAGTGGGTATTTTGTTCTAGTTTATTTTACAAAAAGGGCCTTTGTCAAAACATTCCCAGCAAGCTCTCCAACTGACAGACCCAATTACAGTTAGTTGCAGCCTTATGCAACTTAAGCTGATATTACTCCCCTTCTCTGGAATAGAAGTAACAGGACTTTCAACCTTGTTCTCACTTCGATTATTGCCTTGAACTAGAAACAAAGTTCACACTAAGTTTTGCATCTGCTCGGAAAAGCTCATTTTATTTTTGCTGTCTGTTACCTGCATTAAGTATAGACTCTCTCAAGAGAAAGTGTGTAAATGACTTCATGTGTTATCTTAATAACTGATGTGGTTGCCAGGATCTGATGTATCTTGCAAAAGTGAATCTTCTCTAATGGCATGTGCACATTTCCCAGAGGATGGCTTGCAAATTGATTTTAGTAAACTAACAATTTTCATTTTACTTGCAAAGATTAAGAACTTGCTGCCAATAAGAGAGATGTGAGTTTGTTGCATGCTATCCATGTCATTCCCTCAGTTTGTGCTGTCACATTATTTCTTCAGTTTCTGCTAATCACTATCATTGCTCTTCCATTCCCCCTGTAGTCCTGTGGCCCTAATCAATATATTTGTGTCATATTCTGCTGTCTGATCTTGTGCCTTGTATGCTTCTCTGTGTTTATAACCAAGGCTTAATCAATTTATCTTCTATACTTTACTTATAATCAATGTGACAGGCTGACTGGACACCCTGATTCATTTATAAACTAACAATCTTATTGGAATTGCATACCAAAACAACTCAAAAGCAATGTGCACAGCTATAATATATAAAATGAGTATGACCTCTGTGGATATATTAGTAAATAATTTATTTTTTTTTAATTGGATTTTTTTTTCTTAAGGCTGAAGGTCTGCAGCAATCTCAGTTTTAATCAGTTTATGTGCAGGATAAGCAAGAAGGATTCTTTTGTTGCTGGAGGAAGTAAATAAAATTTATTGTTATATGTTAATTACAGAGGGCTTTCTTAGTTATCTGCAATTGCTTTCCGTAATAAAGAAAGTTCCATGTAGTGTGACTCTTTGCCTATGTGTTCTGTATTGTACTGGAGTACCAAATATTTTCATCTGAAATTAGACAGCAGGAATAGTATTTGAAGCTATTTATCAGGTGAAAGTACTACAAAATATTGCAGCAAGTGTTTTCCTAATGCTAAGTCTGGAACTCAGTTTTCACTTACATGTGCTTATATTAATGAACTTACACATGTGTTTGGACATATGTATATGTGCTAGAAATACATCAAAATAAAGATGAGGAAAAGATCTAAGCATTATGCTGAGGATGTAATTAACCTGGCAAAAAAGGTGATAGCTGTTAATGTTCAAAGATAGACTTTATTATCTCACAGTCAAGAATTTAATTCAGAGCCATAATTATACATTTGTGTCCCACTATAATCCTCTTGAAACATTATTCTTTATTGTTATACCAAAGTTTCCTTTCACTTCCAAAAACATCTAGAAATGTTATTCCACTGTTATTTTGTAAGCCATGTATTTAGGTCCTTGATTTTTGTTTATTTGTTAGGATTATTAAATTCCATATCACTTTGATTACAGCTTCTCAATCCAGTCTGAAGTGCTTCTGTATGTGAACGCTACCACTGCTACAGCATTTTCTGCTGTATTATACTGCCAGGTTGTTGGCAACTGTCTAGAAGCCTTATCAAAGGACATTGATTATTTCTCTCCTATGTATGCATATAGCTAAGCTACACTTTTCCAGAAAAAGATATTTGTTTTGATAATGCTGAGTTCTTCAGAGTCTCACCAGATTTTCTCCTCACAACTTTTATAAAGCATTATTTTTTGGTGGTTTTTTTCTCCCTCTCTATTAATGGTGTAAAAGAATAGACATAATGCTGTATCTATTAGCCTGCTATATTGCTGTTTATCTATTTCTATGTCAAACATAATGTGAGCTTTTAAAACTCCATTCAGGGAGGATTTTTAAACCAAAAATACTCTTTCCCATTCCTTTATAGGATATCGTATATTTTCTAAAATGAACAATCCAAGTAAACAGTGGTTGATGGTGGAGCATAGCTGAACATTTTACCTCTCGAGATGCTGCCAGAAAGGGAAGAAAATTCACCAGTTTTGCTTTAGTGAACAAAGCCAGAGAAAGGATGACAAGGAGGGCAGGCAGCTCTCTCTTCTGCCTGCACAGGTAAACTGCCCACAGCCTGGAGCCTGGGGACAAAACCTGCGGTTGCTGTTCTCTCCGTTAGGAATTCATGTGGATGTTTCAATGCAGTCATTACTTTCAGCTAGCCATTAGTTGGATATCAGCATGTGGAACCAAAAAGCTCACTGCTGAAATGTAGTGGGGAACCCTTTGTTTCTCTTTCAGGTAAACTGGATTATGCGTACTAACAAACTGAATGTTGGTAAACTGGATTATGCGTACTAACAAACTGAATGTTCCATCCCTTTCCTTGTCTCAGACTGTGCCATCTGTATGATTTACAAAACATTTTGAAAATTATTCTTAAATACCTGGCTCTGAATTTATTTATTTTTATTCTTTTTTTTTTTTTTTTTTTTTTTTTTTTAGTGTATGTGGCTTGACAGGATTTAATCATTTTCATGTTTTAAAAGGCTGGAGGTAATAAATCTGCTGGAGTTATGACTAGCTAATATGATATGTTGATTACTAATTACCAAGTAGCTAGGATACTGCCTCTTTTGGAAAGAAAGGACACATTACATGAGAGATGTCTTTATGTGTTGACCACTTACAGGCCTTTCATAATTCTTTTAATGATCTTGAATCTTTCAGTATCTCTTTTGTTTGCTACATGCTACCTGTTCACAAAGTGAAATAGGGCTTCATTCAGCTGGTACAGAATGTCCTTTTTCTTCATGGAAAAAAGACCTCTTTATGTCTGAGTACAGGCATTTCTGAAAGTCTTAATGAACCTGTGGCAAGGCTGAAGCAACAACAGTAGACGTCAGGTTGCATCTGTTCTTTTCTCTCATTTTTTGAGAGGTGCGTCCTGCTGAGTTAAAAATATTTGGTTTTGTTATTTAACTAACACATAATTAGTGACTTTATCTCTCTGTGTGTAGAATTTTCCCCCTTTCCTCCCCCAGCTTGAATGTCCTTCAGATGACATTTCTTTAGGATAAATAAGTCACTGTAACAGGTGAGAGACTGATTTATTTTACTAAGATAACTTTGCTTCTTTCTCACCCTGCATTTATTTTTCCATTTCTGTTTTCAAGAACTGCATCAATGTTAATATTCCAGATAACAGGTATCGCCCTCCAACTCATGCTAATAAAAAAGGTCCCCATTATCCCAGTGGCACAAGCATCATGGAGGTATAGATTCTGTAAGACAGACATGTTTTTCAATGAAAGACAAATAAGTGACAGGACACTGAATCAGTTTGCCCAGCAGTTCAACAGAAGTTCTGTTCCTGGTGCTAATTACAGCTGAGAAATGGCATGAGTATTTTATGACGTGCATTCCTGCATAAGTGAAAGGTACATCACATTGCTGCCAGAGTAGTGGATGAACAAGTCCCACATACTGTGATTTTGGAAATAGTCTTTTGTCTTCAATAACAAAAAATCTAGTCATCATCACTAAATTTTCTGGTCTAGTTGAAGATGTCCCTTCTCATTGCAGGGGGAAAGATTGGACTAGATGACCTTTAAAGGTCCCTTCCAACCCAAAATATTATACGATTCTATGAAATGTCAGGCATTTTGACATTTCTTAAAATGGTGACTTTTAAGAGATGGCCCAAACAATTAATAGTTTGTGGTAACAAATGTCTGTTAGTGCCCAGCAGAATGATATTTTTATAAAATAAGATGAAAAACATCGGAGGAATCTGTATTGTGTCCAGCAGCTGAAACAAGCAAACAACAAAAAAAAACCCCAAAAATCCACCCCACCCTGTGTTTTTCCTTCATCCAAACAATGTGTAACTCATTACTCCTTTCAATTTGATTCAAGGAATCTTTCTTTCTACCCCTGTACCACTGAGAGACCACTGCCGTGACCTGATCTGGGAGAAGAGAGGTTGGAGGGAAGTAACTATGCAACAACCTCAGTACAGGAATGGTGGAAAGACTGCACTAATATCCCAGATCCTTCTTAAAGTGGTTGTATGTTGAGGGAGGGTGCAGAGTAACAAAACAGCAGATCACTGGACAAAGCATTTAGAGCATTGAGAGTGGCTTCTAAGCTGTTGTCACTTATTTCAGGAACTTGAGACATCAGACAGGAAAAACAACATGGAAAAAAGGGATATGTTAAGTCATCCTTCATCAAATCGTTTTCTGCTCTATAGTGAACATTCCATAGAAAAATATAAAAATCCAGTAGAGGGACGTTTAAATGGGTTTTTGCTACCTTGTCACCTTTAGAAATCCTCCAACAACAAGAAGTCTAGAATTTGAGGCATGCAGCTAAATACAAGAAACTTTTTCTTGAACAGGTTTAAGATAATTTTCTTCCTTAAGTGTAAAGGGTATTAGTTTTTAAAAACCAAATTCCTCATTAAATTGTTCTATTTTATAGTTTTTATTCCTGTTGCCAAAGGCTGATGATTTTTAACATATATACCCAAGATGTTTTGCAAGTAGATATTTTTTCTACTTTATGATTAACCTCCTATTTCTGAATAATTCAATTATACATGTTTCTTTCATTCTATAGTGTTTATACCTCAAAGATATTCTTGGGGAGGATGACAGGGAAACCAAATTAATAATTTCTTTAAGTGATCTTATGTCCATTTTACAGACAGGAATGTTGAAAAGTTAGAAAGTGGTATGGTCAAGATCTAGGAAGAATAAAGAGATCGCAGCCTACCTTATTTTTCACCAAGTGTTTTTTCCACAGCATGAAACACCAGACTTGATTACCATTGGCAGCAATTATAGGTTAATTGAATAAATAAGGAAGAAGAATATTATTGATCAGCAGAGGGAAAGTCAACCTTTTTCAGTCATCCTGGCATTCTGGGGGTGCAAAGCAGAAACAGTGAATGACTGTGTAGAAGACCTGCGGCCAACTCTCTATCTCTCCTAAGTGAGGTTTGCAAAGAAAAAGTAAGATTTGAATTGTTATGGATAATGCTATTAAAATTGCCTTATTGACAAGAGAACCTTTGACCTTCGGGAATTATTAATACTTTTTTTGCATGACATCTACAAAATCAGATGCAAAGATCAGTATTAATCATGTTTATTAAGAATTGTGAGCATATCAAGCACTATCCTGTTTATAGATAGCAGTTAACTAGAACATGGTATCCAATCCAAGGAGTCTGCAGTGAAAATGATTAAACATACTAATAAAATACATTTTTACCTTATTAAGCATCTTCTGTTTGTTTTCAAAGAGCATTTTGGAGTTTCCTCAGTTACACTAATTACTGTCCTGTTCCAGCTTCTTCAGAAATCCAGTTCATAAAGATACATAAATAGTCAAGGACTTTAGAAATTATTTCCAGTGTAAACAGTCTTTCTCTTTGTAATGTTTAGTAAATACTGTATTGAAGTGGTGCTATATATAGAAGAATTGACTTCTTTAAAAAAGTAGTGGACTTGGGTTTGCACAGATGTAGATAGGATGGTTCTGATCTTATAACGTGTACTGTTGTAGAATGCAAAATCCTTGGTATTTTAAAATAGTCATATACACAGCATATTATATCATTGTACAATGTAGACAGTGCAGCTGTTGTTAATGTGTTACAAAACTGTCCAGTCTCTGATGAATACTGAACTATTCTCCATCAGTCAGACTGCATGTTTACAATACTCAATACATCTGGCTGACTTTAATTGCATTAGCTTTGCTGCACCAGAGGTGGCATAACTTTCATGCGAGCTAATTAGATTTGCTCAATTTAAACAGACACATTAATGCAGCTCAGCAAGGCTCAATTAAATCTGTTTTCAAAGCAAAGGCACAATGTGAAGCATTATGGGTAATGCTATGCAAATTGCCATATTGGCAGAGAAGTTGAGTGAGTTTTTTGCAATGCCTATTGGCACAAAGTAAGTTTCTCCAGTTAGATTGTGAAGTCTAAAACAGCAAGACATGTGTTCTACATCCTCTTTCTTCGGGCTCTTCAAAATGGTGCATCTGCCTTCCCAAGCAAAGGAAGTGATTTGTGAGTTGTTTTAGAAAACTAATGTCTTAAGATTTCATCCCAACCTTTATGCCCACTGATTTGTATTTTATATGCTTTCCCTTACTGAGGCAACAGCAAAACCTAATAATAATACATCTCCATAATGGGATTTCATAACAATTGTATGTTCCTGGTGTTTCAAACTTATTACACTTAACATCACTCTTACCTTTTGCTAATGGTCAAGCATAACTAGCCTTCATTTCAGGTTTTTTGGTTATGTACTGTAACCCAAAATGCTTAGCCTTGTGGGTTTACTTTGAGAGGTGAAACTTGCTGACAGAGATACACATTTTCTTGGTTCCATTCAAGCGCAAAGCTTTTTAAATATTTCCATCCAATAGTGGTATTACAACACAGAAATTCAAGTCTGCCTTTCTTTGTTATGGCCCCAGACTGAGGCCACATCCAGTGGGCATCAAAGGTAAGTGTTTTGCAGTGCAACCAGGATGCCATCAGCCTATTGCTAGAACCACTCTTTGTTTCGGTATCCTAAAAATTCTTCATTCTTTCAGAATTAGTAAGAGAAGGACCCTTTCGGGGAACACAAGCAAGATAACTCTGCCCTCATTAATGCTACATTTTATTCTTCAAAATAAGGTAAACATATAGCAAAATCAATAATGTAATATTGAACACATATTTAATTTTTGTACAGAACTCAAAGTCTCTACTCACTTGTATCACCTCTAGTTAATAGGATGCAGTTTCATTTATACCTGCATGAATTACATGCATTTCTCCCAATGGAAGGATGAGCTGATTAGGCCATTTGATGACATTGTTTCCAACACAACATTGCTGGAAGATATTGTAATTAATGGGATCACAGTAAAAGTAACCATTTTATTTTAATGTGGTGATGCTCCTGCTTGGATGCATAAAAGGCACACCATATGCTTCTTCAAGCACCCTCGCAGGTGTGTTATGGATTGCTTTAGAAGTTTGTGTTCTGCTGTGACTTTTATGGAGAGGTTGATTGGCAAAAGCAGTCTCCAGAATAGGTTCGTCATAATTTCCTAACAAATATGAAAACACTTGATCTCACCTGAAACATGGTGTGTCTGTCAGTGAACAGTGTATGCTGTTCCTCACTAATTTGTGTGGGGATTTGTCACCCCTTTCACTCTCTTTTTCTGACCCTATATAGAAATTCCTTTTTTTACAAAATACAGAATTCTAGAATAGTTAAGATTTTCCTGACTTTTGTGTGCCTATACAGGTGATTTAACAGGAGGGAGGGTATACTCTACTGGTCAGAGAATAAGGCTCATTACATTAAAATCAAACATTTTAGTAAATAAAGGATAAAGCTTAGTGTCTCAAATCAGACCAATATAGAGGCAGCAGCCAAATATTGAATCCCATTGTCTCGTATTTTAGATACTTATACACAGTTATGCCTTTTTCGTGGAGTAGTAATCACAGTAAATTTAAATTACAGTGACACCAAGAGGCTCTCAAATGAGTGAAAATCAACAACTTCATTAAACAATATGGGGAAGTTACAGTCATACCGGTATCAGACAAACTGATATGAAGCAGATCTCTCTATGATTAACCAAATGCCCAGGATAACTAAATTCAACACATCAATTATAGATAGGAAAGGTAATTCATTTGCCCTGCACTTTAGCAGATTCTGTGTTCCCACAGCATATCCAGTTTGGCTTTGACTTTAGCTGAAAGCCGTTATTTTCCATTCGTATTCTTAGAACTCCTATGCTTCACTCTCAAACTGTAGGTTTTGCAGAAGTAAATGTTTTAAACAGAAATACGGTATTCTTCACAGGCTTTTGGCCAGAATCTCTAAAACTCATTCCCTCAACTGGATCCATATTCAGAAAGCTCTGCTCCTGTGTTGTAGCTGTGTCCTCTCTAGCATCTGTCTAATCATACATATCCAGGATATGTTTTCAGAAATTTTGCTGTGTCCATCCACCTTGGGGCATTTTCTCTAAGTGATAAAGAAAGTATTGCAAAGAGTAGAATAAACCCGTTATACAACCCTGCCAATGTGCTAAAAAGTTTAACGGACTCATCTTTCTCTTGGTGTTTTTTTTTTTTTTTTTTTGAAATTCCTATAATAAAATAATTTCTATTTACTGCAATTATCATAATATTGTGTGAATTTGAATTAAGCAGTGAAAGTTGTTTTGGCTTTCCTTTCCCAGGTTCATGATCTAGCGACTTCATCTTCTAAACTGCCATTGGAATATGAAGGCAATCCCATACTGGGAGAACATACTGGTTTGAAACAGTCTTGGTATTTGTCCTGGTTCATCTAGGATAGGGCTAAGTTTCCCCAGCAGAGGGAAGGGGGCTCCAACCCGTTTATTCGATACCATGCTGATGTCAGGTCCAGGTGCCAAGCGTGGGAACAGTTTCCTGTGGGCTTTTGTCCCTGAGAAGCACGCGAGAGTGTGCTGCTGTGTCCCTTGCAGTACATCTCTGTATATCTTTTGTCCTCTTTACTGTTATTACTGTTAATTATTATTGTTATTGCTATTGTTGTTGCTTGGTTTATTATTCGTTTCACTGTTGTATTAAATTTTTCCTCATCTCAACCCCAGGGTTTGTATCTCGCTCCCTGCCCCAACCGGTCTAGGGTGGGGGAGGGACAACGGCAACATGGTCTCGGGTCCTGGCAGGGCCTAAACCAACACAGTATTGTAGATTCCAGTGCTCAGGTTCCACATATAATGGCTATGGCTGAAATGTCAATGTCTTCAAACAGAATGTGATTTCTGGAAGCCTAAATGTTAGTTTGAGGTAAACACGTAATTGAAACTTAATAAAGATGGGAAAGAGCAGGAAACTCAAGAATCAGATGTGCTCGTGTAGTCTGCATTGAATATCACTCCTGAAGTTTGGTCTGTTCAATAAAAAAGGTTTACATTTGTTCCAATTTATTTTCTCTTTCTGTCTAAAATGTTGTGTTTAGTCATGAAAGCACACTCTCACAAGACATCAACCCAGAACACATAAAACCTAACTTTAGAAGGTGAGTTTGCTTATGCTTTTGACTATACTCATCCTAGAATAATTACAGGAAGAACAGCTGAGATAAAAGGAAGTTTAATTGCATTTTATCCTCAATTCTAAACTTGTCAACATTTAAACTATATACCTTATGAACAAGACATGACCTTTAACTAAAGTATTCCCAGCTGTAACCATTATAATTATAATGCTTATTTATTAATATGACTGATAATATGTAAAAATACAGTTTTAGTTATAGTAAGTCAATTAGTGCAACACCCCAGAGAACACACTCTAAATGGATAAAATTCAATAATAATGATAATTACTTTCATCCAGAAGGATTTAAAATTAGATTATGAAGCTAACATGGTGTGTCTATGTTTAAAGGCTCAGTCTAACTCTTTGATGCCAGTGATTATGTGGCTGACCCTTCATGTTCCAGGAAATATTTTCCACTTTAAGTTAAGTTTATGCCTTCTCTGTTTTAAAGAGAAAAAGAGAGTGAAGGGGTTTGAGATGAACAGCTGTTCAAAACAGGCAAACATTGTTTTGTGCTGCATCAGAACCATAAATACTGTGTTTTCTATGATTCTATGAAAGAAAATGCCCCTGGAATAATGTTTACCTAACAAAGGATTCAACTTCAATATGCTTTTCTTTCCCATTTTTTGGAGAGAAATTTCTGAGGAGATCCTCCATGGACTTTCTTTGTTCCTTCTCAAGTCCCCAAAATCTCCAGATGGCTGGTGTCATATCTCTGGTGCCTATTTCAATTCCTTACTAATATTCCTACATAGCATAGAAAGGAGCCTTTTATGTAATGAAGCCATTTCTTTTTTTGATCTTAGATTGCAGCATGTTGGCCAGCTCTTCTGATATCAACTCCTCTTTTCATCTTATCATAAAGAAGGTTAAGCACTTCCTTGATACTCTGGTACTTACACATGGAAAAGATGTGTAAGGAAAGGTTTTTCAGTATGGCAGGCAAAGGCATAACAAGATCCAATGACCTGGTTAAATAAGGCAATTTCCAAGCAGAAAGTGCAATTAAACATTGAAACAGACTTCTCGGCGGAGATAATTCTGTTAAATGAAATATTTTTCAAATTCTGGCACTAATTCTGATTCTGAGAATGTTTACCACTTGGAGTATAGAGGGTCAGACAGGATGATCACATCAGTCACTTCTGGACTTCAAGTCTATTCATATATAAATCCTGTAACTTGCCATGGTTCAAGTGTGGTGCATCACATTTGTGTCTCAGAGAGAAGTCTTTATGGTAGCTAAGCAGCTCCTCATTCATCAAATGTGAAATACAGTGGAGATTCTTTTCTCAATCTATAGATTATCCTATATTTTTGTGCAAAGTTTTAATCAAATACAAACTTTAAACCTCTATTGTTTGGAAGAACAATACATTAAAGTTAGGGTTTGATGGAACAAATATCTTCAAAATGAAAATAATTACCTTTAGGAGCTGTATCTTTGTGAAGCCACTTAAAAAGATGTGTGTTTCCATGCTATCCCATTACTATCCTTGATATATTGTTTATAGCATAAAATTCAAACTCTTGAAATACAAGTATAGCATCATATTTATGCTTAGCCTTTTGATACATTTATTACCAAAGTATTTTTGAAAATACAGATAAATAAATGAAATTGTCTTGTTCTCCTGAAATCAAGGATTCCAGTGGAATAGATTGATTGCTTTCTGCTCCTTTAGAAGCTATGCTGGTTTTTCTCTATTGTATTGAGATTATCACAGTGTTTAAAAAAAATATGAGCTAGTATGTTTAAAAGTTGCAAGATTACATTTTAAGTTCGGGTTCTACAACCTAATGTATAAAACATCACTGACCAGGTACATAGGGGATTGTTGGCACTGACTAATTTCTGGAGTTGTATAAGCCATCCAGAAATAGGGAAATTAAATATTCTCTTTTTTTTTTTTTTTTTTTTTTTTTGTGATTGTACTGTTTGTTGTCACAGCCATCATGGACTAAAGATTATGCCTAATAAGAAGGTCATGACCATGACATGAAATCAAAAGAAGACAGAGTAAACAGTGACAACACTTAGAATATTGATTTATTTGTATGGTTTTTTGTTTGTTTGTTCATTTCTGGTCTGGTAGTGGAATTCTAAGCCTGAAAAACTGTTTGATTTTCTAAGAGTTTATAAGAGTATCAAAGAGTTAACAAGGTATTTAATCCTCCTGTGAAATTTTCCTCTCTGAAAAATAATTAAGAGTAAGAAGAGTGTGGGAGCATTCCTTATTTAATTTCTTTTTTCTCTATATGTGAAGATGGAATAGCTGGCCACCTTTAGAGAGATGAGGTAAATACACCTTCACATGTATTGTGCTTCCCTTTTTAAAGTATTTATTATGAAGTATTTTGTTTCTTGAGTTGGTCTGTATTTGCATTGGCCTTTTCTAGTTTAAGTGCCACAAACCTGCCCCTAAAATCTGTTGGGATCAATACGACATATGTTACATATCTCCTCAATAAGTGTAGAAATTCTGTGAAAGCTAATTTAAGAAGTCATGAATACGGGAAATTTTCTCTACTACACTTTTTTTTTCTCTACTAAAAAAGGTGTAGAGTTAACATGTAGATGCAACATTTCTAAAAAGTGAATGTGATTCAGGAACTCACATATGCTATGATCATGCACATAATTAATGAAAACAGGTGATTTTGTTAATTGAAAGCATTGTTCTGGGTGCAAGTGCATTCCAACTGCACAAATGCAAACAAGTTCTAAGTTTAGAAGAGTTTAAACCCAATTACCAAGAACAGTTTAAATTGTAAGATTTCACAGAAAAATAAAATACATCATGATAGAAAGAAGCATTCTCTAAGGAATCATTGTTGTGATGATTCACTTTAATTGCTTTTAGAGACAACAGTTCTGCAAATGCCAACATACAATGAATCTCAAATGTTAAATATATACGAGAGTTCCTAAAGACTACAGTAATAGACAATTTTCTATGTATATGATTATATAAAGAAAGTCTCATTTGCACAGACTCATTCCCTGATAAATGGATTAAAACAGTTATGTATTATGTTATTGGAGACATTTTTGTTTAATGTTAATTGTGATTTTGATATTCATAATATAGGAAATGTGTCCTGGCCTCTATATGACCTAACTGTTTTATAAAAATTATTTTAGAAAAAAGGATAAATTGAAAAGTAATATAGTTCCATTAAATTAGATGCCATGAAATTATTGTAATATGCTATAATACGAAATCTTATCATTTTGCAATCATTTGCCCAAAATAAAGGTTCATCCTGGAAGTTTTACTGTTGTTTTTGCAAACAGAGTTATTACAAATATTAAAATAACAAATGGCCACAATTTTAAGGCTAGGTGATAGAGACTATGCTGGAGACTACTTATTCCTGTGAGCGGTTCCACAGAAATTAAAAGGTCCACGTGCAGGAGGAAGTTCATAAAGATAAGGACCAGATCTAACAATGCCATTGCTTGAATACAGCAAAGCTTTGTGTAACCTAGTGCAGTTTACACTAGAGTTCTCACACTGAAATACTGAAGTAAGGAACTAATTTCAGTTCTGAAGGAGGCCAAAACTCAGGCAGAGTTGTGTGATGATGACATTTTGCTGGCAGATTTTTCACCATTTTATTTCTCCATCTCCTTTTATATTTTGCTTTCCTCTTATTATTTTATTTCAATTTGCAAGGTGTTAAGTTGCTAAGTAATTTCTCATTTGTGCCATGACCTCATAGCACAAGAGATATGACAGATCCTCTGAACATTGCAGATCCTGTACTGATCTAACCAGTGAAGTATTGGTAAGGTTACAAGATTAAAGAACTCAAATAATTCCCCAGATGACCTGCAATTGAAGAGACAGATATTTAAGGTTGCCTAGACTGAAATGAACTGAAATTGTCTTGACTGTTCCAGAAGAGAAACCTGTTTTCTTGAGGAAAGTCATTTCAAAGCAAAGCTACTACAATTTGTCTCATATATGCTTAATGAGAAATGTGTTAAATCAAGGCCTCATCTGATTTCAGAAGTGTGAGCTCTGTGAGTTGTATCTGTATGTTTTGACAAATTCAAACTATGGAATTTCAAATGGTAAATGGCAACTTTATCTCTAAGGAATCACAGATAAATATATTTATGTGGAACAGAATCCAGTTGGACAAACATAATTTCTGTAGGTCATTGTTAATAACAGGATCAAACAGATATTCTGTGATATGTGGCAATGATATCACTTCATTATATGTTACTATTCAGAAGTGCAAACTACTTTTGAGAGCAACCAACACAAATTAGGCACAACAATTTCTTCTTTGACTTTATAACATTTCTTAAATTGTATAGTCAATCTTCAACTCTTTCCCATGTCTCAAACTAGTAACATGAAAAAATCAATGATAGCTTTTGTGATGGCTGCTAGCTACATGTGTTCCTCTTGCAGCCCTTTAAATTTTTACTTTAGTTCACTGGATTTCTGAGCACACATTTACACTGGGCAGTAGAGCACAGTATACTTGCTAAACTGCTTTCTGAGTGAGCAGGAGACTATGTCTGAACCTGAAAGCAGTCCAACCACAATAGCATGAGTTGTCTCACGCTACCTTCTGACTAGTTCTGGAGTTACACTGGCCAAATATTTCTCTGAGTCCTCTGTGTTATGTTGACACATTCAGTAAATCAGCCATGTGTTGTATTGTATTCCTTTCTTTGTATTCAGATATTTAGAAGTAATGTATTTTACCTATGATAGGTATGAATAATGCTAAAATCCTGCAACTCGTAGCCTCAGAATTGATCCCTGCTAGCATAAACACCATAGATGAAATGCATCTACACATGCAAAATTTATATTCCTTGCATGTCTGTCGGGGCTTTATGACTGTGCCCACATGCCTTTGAAATAGTGTCTACCATCAGGGTAAACCTAGTGTAATAGAAGCTGTCCAGAACTTCCATAATGAAGCCCTGTTTACACTGATTTATGACTTTGTCAAGCTGGTACCATAGAGGATTTAATCAGATATGCTCAGTACCTTTTGTTGAACTCCATTTATTTGCAAAAGTACATCTATTAGTTTTTATCAGTGTTGCAACCCAGTGTTTAAATCAGTTATGGTTGTAGCTGCCCTTAGGTGAGAAGGTACAGTACTTCAGAGCTGGCAACATGAACTCTGGAAGACACTTTGCTTCCATCATGGGAGTTTCTTTTTTTTTCTCATACTTTTTTTTTTTTTTTTTTTTTTTCACATTTGCTTAAATTATGAGTCCTTAAAATGATCTCTTCATAATTACAGAGGGGAGTTGTTAGCCTGCCAGTCAATTCTCTGAAGCTTTCCTTGACAGGGAACATGTTCCTTGGCTTTATAGCCTGCACTGACAAGAAGACTGCATCACCAGGAGCAAACAATCATGCTCCATCTGAGGGCTGCAAAGGCAGAGCAGGACATTATTTGAAACTTTCACTTACAGGAGTAAGAGATCACAGTTTCTGAGTAGTGAGACCCAGTCCCCTGTATAACAGGGAACTGAGATCATCATTCTTGAGCGTCCAAGATCTCTGACCAACCTATAGCTGTGGAACCACAGTGCAGAAGTGCCAGCAGCTTATCCCTACAGTTCCCACTGACTTTATCAGTGACAGCAGGGATGCGTGAGAGACTGTAATGTCATATGACTGTCTCAAAGCTTGCTTGTGTCTGTGCAAACCTCCAAGAGAAGCTGTGGTGGCCTGTGCATTGGTCTGGGGGATGCTGCCCAGGGAAGCAGGAGTGTACTGAAGGATGCACCCCCCTATTTCCTTGTGGTTGCATTGTCCGGACTCTTTAGACAAGCCTCAAAGGGGCAGAGGTGTGCTGAGCTGGCCCCATCCTGGAGCCATTTGTGGCTCCATTGTGTAGGCCAGACCCCATGCCTGCATTGCTAATGAACTGACAAGAGGCAAACGTTCCTGCCCTTGAAGCTGGATGCAACAAAAACTGTTGGACAAGAGTACGGAGGATGAGGAAGCAAGCAGCCGATTCAATGTGAATGATAGAGCAAGCTTCCACTTTATTGAAAGAAATCACACCTTATATAAGCACTAACTATAATTATGCACACTAATCATAAATCTATTGGATACATCTAAAAGGTTACATTATAATATCCCAGCCCCTTGTGGCATTTCAGGTATGTCACAACATCCTCCTTCCTCTGGCCTGCTTTCTTTCCCAAGGTTGTTTTTCATTATACTCAAGGCCGTTGTGTACCTCAGTTTCTCTCTTTGTTAACATAACAGTTCTTTGTTAGCATAACTGTGCCCTGAATCTCCTTCCTTGTTAGCATAACTGTACCCTGGGTTTTTTCCTTTGTTTACCTCAGATGGCTGCAATCAGCTCCTGCACAAACCCATGGCCTTGCTCTGCAAGCCATTCTCCAACACAAGAGGAAAAAAAAAAAAAAATAAAGGCAAGCAGATATGCTGATCAGCTGGTATGATGAACTTAAAAAGGCAGCAGAAAATCTTGATTTGTGTGCATCTGTTTTTCCTTCCATAGCCCAGCCCTCATTCAGTTCATAATGCAGACTTAATTGGTAATAAATCAGGTCACACACTGCAAATGGCTTTCATGGGACCTTTTTCCTCCAGCAAAATTTGTGAGACAGGTGTTTTCGAAGTGGAGTGTTAAGGCTTGGACAACCAGCCCAAGCCAGAGTTGACCTATAGATGAATTCTGTATATTGTGCTAGTAGGTATTATAAGTATAACAAACCACTTATTTTGCTGTAAAAGGTGGAAGTATTGAAGCCTGAACAACAGGCCCTGAACCGAAGCTGCTTACTCTGTATGTAATCATTAGTGAAATATGTATGGAAGGTGTAGCTATCTCGAATGTATATTTATCTTTCTTTGTGTGTGGATAAAAAAACAGGGTCATGGAGACCGTAGTCTGGCACTGTGGCCTGATGTGAGACCTTGCTCATAAATCAATTAGATAAGCAGAGAAATTCCCTCAGCTTCTCCTTTGAGCCCTAGTCAGGCTCAGGAGGAATCTAATGTGAGATTGAAACCAGGTATTTCCACTAAAAACAAAGGTAACAGCTATTCTGACTTGCTGATTTTAGGGTATATAAGGCTGAACCTGCTTGTAGTGACTTTGGCAGCCTCACCTATGGGTGGATGCACTGTGTAGGATTTCCCCCTTGCCGGGACAGGCTCCCTAAACCCTCGCTGTAACCAGGGCTCCCCAGCCACTGCGGGTCTGGATGATGGTAATGTATGCAAGTGATGATGGATCTTTCTTAATCACTATTCTCTCTCAGGTAGTAATGATTTGATGCATTACCCTGTATTTCCTACTTGTTTAAGTACACTATTCTGTCTTTTCTTACTTTGTTTTCTATATTATTCTGTTAAATTATTTAGTTATTTCTAGTAAAATATACCTGGTCTTTTCACTCTGGTGTCTGAGTTTAATTAATATTTCTAATCAGCAAAACAAGCAGTGTCACACAAACAGAAACAGCACTATTAATACTAATATGTTCTAGTGCATTTATGTCAAGTCTTCTGTTCTGAAATTCCTCTGCCATGCCAATATTCTGAAATTGGAAAACAAATAAGCTTGTGTTTTAGTTTTCCCTCTTCCTTCATAAGGTCTAGTAGCCTTTCCCAGCATCCTGTTTTTTGAAATCTTGTAGTTAACTATTAACCATTACTGCAGGCTAATAACTACCTTGGTTGTTTATGAAATCCCTACTTTCCTGTTAGGTTTTAGTTTAAATTGATCAATAAGTTCAATGAATGGACCAGATGCAAATGCATGTGTGCTGATATGGACACAAACATTTCTTAGAAAATTGGGCTAAAATAGTTTCATGGTTATGGTGATTCACTACTACCTTGTAAAACTGGATTGTACTTCTGCCTTTCAAAGAAATAATGAAAGGTATTTACTGAAATTCTCACTTAGTCCTTGGTTTCTGGATATGCAAATCTGATGTTTCATGCTCAGAAGATTTTAGGTCAGGCTTTGCAAATCCTGTCAATAAGACCTCTGCTTATATAAAGTATTCAAATTTATTCTTAAATGTAGTCTGCACTTTTGACTCTATTACCTTTATTCCAGGTTCAAATTCATAAAATGACCTGAACCTTCTCCCTCTTTAGAGATATGTGGTAGAGAAAAATATATTAAATATAAAGGTAAACAAATAAACAGGGCCAAATATCCACTTCTTACCCACAAATATCTGTTCTGGTGGGATGGGTTTACATCAGAGCCACAGGTGGAGAGTCTGAGCTCCCCAGCAGCAGGCAAGCAATCAGCAGCTTTCTAAGAAAAAGCTTTTCAGAAAGCTGTCTTCTGTGTTGTTTCCTCAGAAGAAACTAATACATTTATCTGAAAAATTAAAGTTTGTATAATTTAGCTTTTTTCTTGTGAAAACCAGTTTCATTAGAAAGTTCCAGTTGAGTCTGTTCACATTTTGAGATCTAAATCCAAAAGGAGTTGGATGTTACGGAGTTCTGACATAAAACTGAAAATGGAGGAAAACTAACAGACCAATAAAACTGACAAAAAGCCTATAAACCCTGGTGTTTTACCTATGAAGCTGTGAAGTGCCACTGAATAACATCGTGGCTCTTGGAGGCAGGTGAGGTATTTCTATGAGGACCTCCCTCTGTATGCTGTGCTAGTTCAGGATTTAAGGTGCACACCCCTATCCAGACTGTGTTTAAACTCCTGCAGTGCTGGGTTGGGGCTTTGGCTTTCAAATTCCTTGTTCCCCATGATCTGTATCCTGTGATCCTCAGGAACAAGCTTTCCATCCTTAGAACAGGCTATCCTAAGGCTCATTCTCTCCCACTAAGAGATTTGTAATGAATTTTCCTTGTTGCACTGCTTCTTATGCTTGAGTGACAGTTCTCACCTACTCTTTAAAGCACCCTGTTTTCAGCTTGGATTGTACTTGGCTGTCACTTCACAAGTTGTGAAATGACCAACAATTTTCCTGTTGACCAGTCAAACACCTTGTTTCTCTAGGGATCACAGCCTGTATGCAGCTGGAAATTTGGCCTAAAGAGTGAACATGTGGCTGCACAAAAGAATGATAATTAACATTTAATCAGTTGCTGAGAACTTCTTTCAACAAAAGTTTCTTGCCACCTCTCTTCTGTGACTGCATAACCATCAGCCTCTTTGTTCCTTAAGAAGACTATTTGCCAGCAATCATTTGAAAAGAAATGTCTGGCAAGCAAGATTTGTAGTCATATGCTGACAGAATTTACCAAACATTTCTTGCTGATCAGAAACATCCAGAGTGATTCTGCTTTGAGCCTGTAACCTCTCTGAATATTAGCAATCTCAGCTGCAAACCCAGCTAAATATGGGTAAAGTTAGGTACTTCAAAATGAGGCCCAGGTTTGGGTGACTTTAAAAGAGGAAACATCTGGGACAGGTAGCTCCTGGAGGTCCTGACAGAACCTTAATCCAAAGATGTCCATTCAGTCCAAGCTTGAATCCTTTTCTGATCAGCTGTGTATAGCTGGTAACTTCAAAGCTGAGTAATGACAACTCTTTCCACTGAAAAACAGTACAATGGAAGGAGAGTACCTTCATCCAAGCACACATACAGCAATCAGAAATATCATCAAGCGTGTGGGAGGCAAAATGACTCACCAGCTGCCCTATGCTGTAAGTACCTTCTTATGTGCAACTGGTTTGTCTTTCATGAAACAATTCAGAATTCATTAGGAATTAGGAGACTTTTATTGCTGACACTATATACCGTTAAAGAGGATGACATCTCCATTTCGCAGCCAACCTTGTCTATGGTTACATTCTGGGCAAGACTCCATCTAGTAGCTCTTTTCTAAGAAAACTCACTGAAGTGAGTCCCTGAAAGGAGGCAGGTGGAAGAACATCTTGGTAGATACAGAGTCGATTTACATGTGTATTAAGAAGTAAGCATGTGAATTTTGTGAAGACTGAAGAGGTTTGGGGCATTCACAAAGAGTGGTGGGTACCTGAGCTCTTGACCAAAATACCTTCTGGAATGGAAGCTTAAGATCTGTTTTCCAGAGCATTACATAAAAATTGTCAAGGAAATTAATTCAACAGTGAGATAATGCTAAGCAAACAGTAGATGAGGAGATACTTTCAATAATGGAGGAAAAATCTGTACATCACCACACTCAAACAATGCCATAAAACTGACTCACCAGAGGAGGCAGTGTTCTTGCAGAAAGCAATTGCATATTACCAGAAAAGTTGCTTGTGTTATTATGCAAGTGTATAAAAAAGAGTGAATGTAACTGTGTTAAAGTGACAGTTCCTAACTTCTGAATGTTTTAATTTATAATCTACAGAATTTTTTTCACATAGCAAATTTTTAAAGCATTATCTATAAAGAACCTAGTTCTACCAGATTTGGAAGAGTACCTAGCAGCACAGAGGATTTGTATCACTGGGCTATAAGCAGAGAATTCACTTTTCCAAAACATTTTGAAGTTGCATGCATTTACATTTAGAAAAAGATGAATTGATATTTACATTCAAGTCAAAGGCTTGGAAGTTGGTCATGGAAGCATTCTCCTTTTTCTTGTTTTGAAAAGCAAACACATTTTTCAAAAGTTTTAAAAAATGAAAAGTTAGGTTTGTTCTTACATGCAAAATGAATGTGAAATGGGTTTAATTTTTAGATAATTGTTTTTCATATAATCAGTATAATGTATAACCCAGTAGTTATTTTATTATAATTGCATTTAAAGTTGTAAGTACAATACTAATGGACAAAAACTAATTTATAAGTTAATTATAGCACAGTGGGTATTTTGCATAACAATATTTTTTTAGTATTATTTTTGTAGGATGAAGAAACCATTGTAAGAAAATAAGCTGCCTGAGGCATGACATTCAAACATTGTACATAACAGAACACAAATTACCTGGCTGGAGAAGATGGCAAGTGCAGAGTAGTACAGATATTTGTGGGCTCCTTTCTATAAGCAATACTTCAGCTTGAATAAACGTCCTGTACTGATTCAGATCTCACTGCTATGAGTGTTTTATATGCCCCACTATAGTCTATGCAAGTTATTGAGGTTAAAGGACAATACAATCACTATTCCTTATGAATAAACTACTTTATTTTCGTCTGTAAGTTCTCTGAGGAGTAACACAAGCATAAAGGGTGTATTCAACATACATGAAATATAACCCTATTAGGGGATCCAACTAAATTACATGAGCTCTGAAGCAGAAAATCTGCCAGCTCTGTAGAATTATGGCTTCTATATTCTTGAATGAAACAAAAATTATAAGGTTGTGGGTTTCACTCTAAGAGGTTAAGCCAAAATTCAGGGCTGCAAAGAAAAGTCTCAGTAAAATAGGAAGCTGATAAACAGACTAAAGATTTCATGTGAGAAAACAGGTATCTGGCTCAAAGCTGGACATTTCAGAGCAAGCAACCTTTGAAAGGAGAAAATATCTTCCAAAATCTTCTTAAAATTACTTTACTCATCCCACATATTTATGTCAAGAAACATTATGACAACCATACAAGAAGATAATAAAAGGACATTTGATGTAACTTCTGTACTATTAGGTTAATATGACTGGTGTTTCTATATTCATATACAAATGCCAGATGAACTACCTCAAAATATCCTAACTTCTCCTGGCCTAATTTCTAATCAGAAAGTGATTTACATAACATAATGTAAAGGCAGGAAATAGAGGTTAATCATGCTTTTGTTTTTATTATTTTTTTGGTGGCAAATGTGCCCCAGGATCTTCAATTCAGTACTAATGATTTGAATGTTCCTATATAATCCTTTTTTCCATCATTCGGTAGCAAGCATCACTTAAAGTTTCACATCTAGACCCTATGCTAGACCCAGCAACCACACTCTAAATTCAGACAGGATGAGATTTTACAGAGTGCTTATTAACATTGCTTTTGTCTAGCCTGCTGTGATTAAAACAGCTCGTGGTAGCTGTTTACAGCTGTGTAATGTTACAATAGTAAAGAGCACTAACTGAATGCATTTGCTGGATACCTGTGGATGTCAGGAGAAGTATTCAGTATAATAGCTGTCCTGTCTACAATAAAACCCACCTACAATATGATTTTGTGTATCTGGTTTCTTTGAAGACCTTCATAGCTTTTTTTTTTTTTTTTATTAAGTGTGTCTATTGATGTGTATCCTATTCTAGACAGAATAAACATCATGGAAACTATTTTCTTCCAGCCAAACAAGAATGCACATTGTTTTCTGAACCACACATCTTGTCTTGTCAGAGATATTAAAATTTGCACTCTTTGCAGCTTTCTGCTTAGGAAGTAATGTGTCTGGCATAATGAAGGAAACATCTGGAAAGAATGGAAACAATGTACTGATCCATTTATTAACTTTCCATTATACTGCTATCAAGCTTCTGGAAGAGGCCCCGTTGCCAAAAGAAATAAACGGGCAAAAATTATGTTTATGATAAAATCAAATAATTAACAGTACCTTGAAACTGAGTCAAGCTATACAGTTTTTCTTATTTTCAGTCATAAAAAAGTAGACATGAATTATTTATTCAGCACCAATTCCTGCAGCATTATCTAAGCTTTGGAAGTTGTTAACCAGCATAACTCTGCAGGGCAGTAGCATGGGTGGTGTTGAACATTCCTGTCAGCAGTCCAGAAGTGATATCCTTTTATGAGAGATCTTGAGGAAAAGCAGTTCTTCTCTTGCAGCAGCAGCAGGGTTCCATTAAAACCCTCAATACGCAGCACCTCGTATTCTGATGCCTATGGAAATTACTTTAAGACCCCTCAATGCAAGGGAGACCCTGAAGGGAAGTCCTATTGAAGATATTTTTGCCACTGTGACAAAGACTTCAGAGTTCTGTTGACAAAAAAGCAGTATTGCAATTTTATTACTGCATTTCATACTGAAAGTTAAAATGGTTTTGCATTTGTATGAATTGTATGTTTAAAGAAGAATTTATGAAAAAATAAATATAGATGTTCAGACTAATTTGCACAGTAACGATGGTATTAATATGGCACGTATCCTTGTAATTAAATGGGTTAAAACTGTCTCATGACTGTACTTAGTAATTCTAAATATCACAGTTTCAACTGCAGTCCCTGTAAATTGTGTGTGCTTTCTCATTATTTGTACATAGCAAAGATTTTCTTTTTCTATTAAACTCTCAATTTTACTGTTCGGTGGGGCACTGGTTATCCAGTGGCTTAGTGAGGCTGTGCTGAATAAATATTTCAATGAAATGTGATATCCAGTTGAAATGGTGAGATGAAATATAAATAACCATTTAAAAATTCGATTGAATGATGATACACTTATCCTGCAAAAAGCAAACAAACAAGGCAGTCCTGGGCTTTTTCTTGTCCTGCTCAGTCAGAATCTGAACCTTACTCTTTACACAATTTCTCCATGTACAGAATGCTATCCGATAGTTGTCTGGCTAATTGTTTTAATAGATAGTAAGAAGAAAATATTACATTGTCACTCATCAGTGTTCCCTCAGTGTCAAGGAGTTACTCAACTAGATCCTGTTAGATAAGGGTATTGAAACTTAAGGATGGAAACAGAAGAACTCTTGATCCTAGGATAAATTTAATTGATGCATACCAAGAAGCTGAAGGTTAGATAAACCTTATTCTTTGTTCTTCAATTTTTTTCTAACTCTGTAACTTAAAAGTGGCAATCTATATCTCAAAAAGCTTCAAAAGAAATTATGCTGAATGTGTTTATTCTTCCTATAAAACACTTCTAAAAAGTCCCAAAACATATTTATTTAACACTATCTTATTATTACTACCAGTCTGAGTGGGAGTCATAATAGAGTAGGTTTGCTTTCTTTTACTCTTGACTAGATATTTATATAGCCAGCCTATTTTAGATATTATTTATTATACAGAAATGGGAAGAGAGATTGCAGCAAAATCTATGAACTCTGTGAATGTGATTAATTTCTTGGGTTTTTTGGTTGGTTGTTTTTTTTTTTTTTTTCCACAATATATTTTCATATCTTACCTTATTTATGAGAGCCACTTATTTGGTAATTTAAACATTATGAAGGTATGAAAGGATAGTATTAACACTGTCCAAATACTGGTTTTCAATTTAATTTGCTTAACCTGCCCAGTTATTTCGCTAGTCCTCAGAGCACATAAATAAGTCTCAAGTTCTCAGCTGCTCCCTGAAATTCCCTGTCTGCTGACCACAGAGGAAGCCTTGGGAGACAAACTGCCAGCTTAGTTTCCTGAATCTGCATGATGCAGCTGAGCTTATCCTGAAGTGAAAGGAAAGGCTGATTTCAATTTCTCTGACAATATGTTGGTTGACTAATGGTAACTTGTCCTACAGATGATAGAAAAATTATTGACGTAGCTACAATAGCCATATAATTCTTCCCAAAGGCAATCAGGAATTCTGGAAATTGCAAGTATGCATGCAACCCAAAGCCAGTAGCTACAATCTTGTTTATTAGCTCTCTGAATAAGAGTAAACTATAAAGCCACAGAAAAATAAGAAATGAAGGAGCCTCAAGCATCATCTATACTTCCCTTCTGCCCCAGGGCAGAGTCAAATGACAGATGCTATTCCTATCATGAACTATTCTTGACAAATGATTGCCTGAGCTGACCTAAAAAAGGTCCAAATTTGAAGTCTCCACAATTTCTCCAGGAAAATTAATCCAATCCCTCATTATCCATGCTAGTCTTGTAATGGTTTTTCTGCTTCCTAACTATAATTCTTCCTGGTGCAACTTAAAGCTCACTACTAGCTGTCATACTTACCATGATATGTAAGAAAAGATTATTTCTTTACTTCTTGCAATAGCCTTTTACTTGCTTAATTGATATGTGGTGATTTTTCAATAAAGGCAGATGTTAAAAGGTTGGTAAACACCATAAAACATCTCAGTACTATATGGCAATGTCTTTCCAAACCATGGAGTAACAGACTAGTACCTCTGTTCTTCTTTTTATAACTAATATAGTGATATGAATTTTCAGAATCTCTGACATCTCTTACTTTTCTTCTTTCTCTTAAGTTTTGATGTATCTAATTTCTATCCCTAAATGTTTGTTCTATCCTCTTGGTAACCTGACTTGGTTTCCATTTTCTGTACATCTAAAATGTCAAATATTGAGGATGCAGACTAAATAAAAAACCTGATATGTTGATGCTGTGTACTGGCACAATGTCAAAAAGGTGTAAGAGAAACACATTGCATCCCAACCCTGTAAGTGGACTTGATCCTGAAAGTTCTGGATCCCTCAGTGCTACTTGACTGGCATTGAGGAGTCCTCCATCCACATAGCCCTGAGAATGAGGAAGAATGTTAAGCCTGCTGGTTGTAGCACATATCAAGATGGAAATCTCTATTCATATTGTTAAGTCATGACAGTAAGTGTGATAGAGATTTTGAGCTCTGTTTTAGAGGTAGATTTTGAAGACTATTTTTCTCTTCTTAATACAGATGCTATTCTTTCCTTGTAAGCCAGATTTCTTTACATAATTCTTGAGGAAACAAACCTGCTAAATTTGTGCTTCAGAAGATATTTCACACTTTGCAGAAGTTTGTACCAGTTTGCAGAAGTTGTATAAGGCCAGGATCTAATTTGGCCATTGTTAATTAAATTAGAGTTTCTAACTTTTTTGAAGTGATTCTTAATTCTTTCAAGAAATTAAGGATAGCATGTTTTGAATACTACATTAGGCAATATGTTCAACTAATCTGGTTGTTGTTCACAGAGAAGTCACCTTTTCAGATTGTGATGTTCTTGTAGCTTAAAGAATTAGCTGTAGTAAAGTCACGACAGATAGGAGGAGTGAAGGACAGGACAGAAAAGAGGTTAAGGCAGCATGATATCTTGCAAGATTTAAAAGAATAAGGAATAATATGTTTGTACAAGGTGAAACTGATAGACACAGGAAACTAGTCTCAAGCCAAACCTTTGCTGCAGTCATGGCTAGTCTCAAATCACCTTTAGTTCATTTCCACGGAGGGTGGTATTTTCAGACCCTCCATTGTGACAGGCAAGATCACTGAAAGCATCTTCCTACTACAGACATCTCTTCAAGCATCACTCCAAAGGTGTAAAGCAGATAAATACCTCACAGAATGTTTATCACAGCCACAATCCTCCTTAGTCTGGGCAGCTGGTAAAAACATATTTGTGAAGACAATCCTTCCACCCAGATTTTGATTTATAAATACCCGTATTTTCAGTTTATCAGCTTGAAGACAGTCCTAAACATTAACAGGACAGTCTAATGCTTGTTTTACATTCAGGGTTATATGAATTGATCCCTGAGTCATAGCTGTTTGTCAGTACTGAAAGGTCATTAGATGCTTCAGAGAAACAGAAAATCCTGAATACTGTATTTTAATAGGACTGTTAAAGATGCAATCTTTATTGCAGCACTGCATTTAGATGCCTGAATGGTATCAAAGTTGTTATGAATCATAGAAGGCAGCAATATCACAAGAGGGGAAATGAGACACAACAAGTGGCTACCTGGAGGAGAAATAAAGCAGCAGCAGAAAGATTTACAGGGCACTGTTTTAATAGAGCTTGATACATGGATATTTATGTTCTATGTACAAGGTTTTCCTTGCAATTTCATTTGATTTTTTTTTAGTCTTCTAGGTTTGTTATGTTGTGCTATTAGTTAGTGTGCTTATGACAGGATTTACCTGTGAATTTCACTATTCTAAAATTGACCATATTGGGTATTGACTCTAGCCTTGGTCAAGAGCAACTTCTGGGACCTACCAGGTTGAGCTCTGTGAGAGTTCATGTCCGGTTCTTTACTAGTTGTGTAGGAAAGATGAATTATTTAATTGTCCCACTTTGAAATATAAAGAGCAATTTTGGTGATCAGATCTGTATAACAAGTCCTTCTGGTTAACTGTGAATTTAACCTGTGCATTGAGACCTTAATGTAAATAGGATTTTACTGTAAATAAATGAGACTGATGTCATTGAGCAGTTTGAACTACTTATCTTGCTAAAAGCCACCAGTCCCATGTTGAATTCATTTCAAGCAATAAACTCTTTTCATCTTGACTTTTATCTTCCCATTGGGCCACCTTTTATTACAAGTTCTTATTACAGAAACTGTAAGCTGGCAACGTGTCACATGTGAATGAAAACTGATGAGATCAGAATAAGCTGGGTGCCTCAATTAAAGTTTGATTTTTATAGTGCTCTCTGGTAACTTTTTCAAAAGCACTATGTTAGTATTAAACAAAATTGGCAGAGTCTATCAATAAAGCAGATTATTCATTTCTTCATGTACACCACCAGGGCACAATAAAGATGTATAGGAAGGCAGAGATGAACAAATTTAAGGAGTCAGGGAGACTGTTGAAATTCAGGTTTTCTCTAAAACCATCTCAACCAGTCAAAAAAGGCTCCCAATCATGCCTCCGAGCCTTTACTGAGTGAGAATCTAGTTCTGCTGTTTGAGTACAAATAATAGACTTCTTATCACCAGCTAAATGATACAGTTTTCTATTCACAAGACAGGATACACACATGTTCTTTATTATTTTCCCATAGATTCTCCAAGTTTAAATAATTTTTTAGCTTTTTTCTTTTTTTAAAAAAATACATTATTTTATAAACACATGAAAACAATTTAAAGATAATTGACTTCTAAGGTAGTTGAAGAAGATCTGGGTTAATTTTATTTTTTTGGTATATATTGTCTGTGTAAGTTTAAGACTAAACATTTACAGGGAGATTTTTAAAATTAGGTAGGCAGTTATTATACAAATGAAATCCTAAAGTTCTTTGCAGCAGTATCCTACATATGAATATATTATATTTTATAGTATTAATGTTTCCTATCTTTCAATTTCTGTTATGATATTGAAATTATGATTGGGAAGTGAGTTGATTTTACAATAGTAGAAGACATAAAAATATATAAATAAGAGTCAATAATAAATCTGTGTCTAATTCATTTCAACTCATATTTTCTTTTTATAAACAAACCGCATGTGCTGAAAATAGACATGGGCCCCACATTTTAATTGTAAAAATATTAGCAGTTCCCCCATAACCAACAACACATGCCTAATCCCTAGATATCTCTTACCTTTGGCACTTCTAGATTTTTTTGCAATATTCATATGAAAGAACAGTATTACTGCTCTTCTTAATAAAGTAATTTGAATTATGAAATAAAAAAATTAAAACTAGAACTTTGCATTTAAACTAAAGCATTCAGATACTTCAATCTCCAAAAACAACCACAATGTCAAAATGGTAGTTATGTGAGGTTTAAAAACATTCAAAGCAGATGAATCTATCTTTTAAAAAAAGCTTACTCGAAACATCAAATAAAGTGATGTTTCATGATAATTAATTTAGAAATGTGCTGCTATCTACCCCACAGCTACTCGTCACAGAGCTGTGTTTCTGATGATAAATCCAGTTGGAATTTTGTTTTTGTTTTGTTTGCTCTGAATATATTAAAAAAATCTTTGTATCTTACTAATTTAGAAAATTATGTTCTCTGCTGGAAATATTCAAATAGGATTCCCAGCAGTTTGATTTGAAATGGATTATCCATGTGCAACATCCTAACCTAATAAGTTTTTTTGTTTGTTTTTAATAAAGTAAGATTAAGATTAAATGATTACATTTCAAATAGCAGCACACACTTTTCATGTCAACCATTTGTCATTTGATAGACAGATCCCCACAAAAATATCAGATTTCATAAGACTTAGTTTAAAATCACAAATTTTCACCATAACATATTGTCTATATTAGCAAATAATTTAAATGCAAATGTATTAAACAATAAGACTCTACTTTCATTTCAAAAGGTGACAAGTGTCTTACTGTAACTATTAAATCAGTAAAACTATCAAAAGAAAAGGGATTTGATAATATCTTGATGTCTCTTCTAAACATCAAAGATATATAAAATATGTTGAATACATGTGTTGATTTTTTACTGCACTCAGACTACCCTGAAAAAAAAATGTGCAAGTATGAATATAGTGCCATAAGTAGGATAAATAGTATGGTCAGTTAAGAAAAAGCAAAAGGTCTATTAAAAGTAGGAAAGGATAGAAATTTGAGTAAAACTGATTGTAAACCGGCTAAAAAAAAAAAAAAAAAAGAACAACAACAACAAAAAAAGACATCCACAGTGAAATTAATGTTATTTTCACTTTTAAAAAAATCATATTTTCAATGATTTCTCTTAGATTTGGTCAGAAAATCTCTGAAAACATTTTTCCATTGATGTGAAAATAAATATGCTTTCTGAAATCATACTAATTTTTTCAAAGAAGTCTCTTAGAAGGAAAAAAGAGAGACACAAATTATTCATCATATCTTTACATTAAGGGAACTAATCATTTTAATTTTAGTTTTGAAATTATTCTTAAGTTCAATGTTATGCAATGCTTTGATTCTGTTGAAATAAAATGCTTTGATCCAAAACCCGTCTTTGGATGCATTTTTTGAAACATGCAGATTTATGGATTTTTGAAAATGAAATAAAAGTCTTTTAGAAAAAGAAATGCCAACTGAGCTCTCTTTTAGTTTGATATACATTCTGTGCCTTCCCAAATGCTTATGTATTATTTACTCTCTGTACCTTTTTCGATATTTTGAAGTTAGATCTTGTTGAACATTTGAGGAATTGAGAAAAACACAGAATCCCTCCGCACCTTGCATGGTGTCTCACACACAGGCACTGTAACCATTTTTTGCTCCAGTTCAGCCACAGCTATGGACAACTTCACCTTTGACACACTGACGAACTGATGGGGAGGGAGAATCTTCCTTGCCAGCTATTGGCATTGAACAGAAAATTGTATCAAAACTTGTTCACAGGTATTGCCCAGCACTGTCTCAGTAGAAGCAAAGTCCTGTTTGATCTTTAAAGGCTGCTTTTTTCCACATTCCTCAAACATGTCCAGGGTGGTTTAGTACATTCATGCTAGTTTGACAGTTAACTGAAAATACGTTGTTTTCCCTTATTGCACTACAGATCAGCTTCAGACGAGATCATAGGCATTCTTAGCATTACTTGTGAGCTTAGTGAGAGATAATGGTTTTAAAATCTTCATCAAACCACTATCCAGAAGATAATACACTTCATAAAACCACTGACTGTAGTTTACCACAGTTTAAATCTCTCTGGCATTCAGAGAAACTGGTGTAATTTTTTTCAATAAAATAACATCTGTAAGGTGTTAAAAGTTCATTTTAAAGTACTGTTGATGTAGTTCACTGGAATTTTCCTTAATAGCTTTTGTAATCCCTGGGTGAAAAAGCAGATCATTTGCTTTAGCAGATTATTTGTTTTTCCAAATAGAAAGCAGTGGAAGGGATTTAGTTTACTGACAAAGCAAAAAAGTAGAATAATTTCATTAGCTATAGTAATTTAGATTTCTGTAGAAAATAATTTCAAACTATATTTTATTGCATTTTCAATTACAATTAGTCTATTTTTGAAATTCTAATTAAATGCTTGGGTGATAAAAATATTGTGTGGTTTTGTGCATTTTTTAAGAAATTGTTTATTTTGTCCTTTGCATGAAACATATGTTTTTCCTTTCCAAATTTGAAGTTACTTAACAGATGCTCTCTCAGAATTACATTCCTAATACTGGGCTTGAAAGGTACCTTCTATTACCTTCTTTTGTGAACATAATGTTTTTAATATAGTTTTGTTTTCAGGTTCCCTTCTAGGAAAGAGGAAAAGGAGTAGGAAAGATATCCTACTTGAACATTTTAGCTTAATGTACTCACAGTGCCTCAAAAATATGTAACTTCCTACTATTCAAATCTGAGTTTGGCCTTTTGAACTTTTACATGTTTACTGCAAATTGCCAACCATGAGTGATCCTTTATGAGATAATCTCCCATTCCAGGAAACCAGGCACCGGAATGTGAGGCATGAGAAATACCTACCTTGGAGCAAAAGAAATTAGGAAATTACCTCACTACATATAAATTATATGATGATACTCTTAATATGTTACTTCTGATGAAATAAAATGTGCTTCTTTAACCCCAGTCTGTTGCTAAAGAAGATTTTTGGTAAACATTAGATGCACAGAGGATTTTTAACAAACCATAATAGGAACTTTGGTAATTTCCACTTTAACACATGGGGAATTACAAGAAGAAAGGATTATTCACACCTACACTTCCTTTGTATGTAAGTTTTGAAGAAAGATTTCTGTAAGAACAGACAAAAAGATAAATTGAATAAGTGTGGAGGACAAATAGGCCTGATGCATACATGTCAGGCTAAAAGTTCAACTGCTTAATTTCACAAACACATATCCTTAGGAGTTTTGTCAGATACAGTAATGTCAGCACTTGCAGTGAGACACAATACTGATTCATAATTTTATAATAAATATTTTTCAGTCTTTAGAACTACAGAAAATGCAGAATAAGAACATTCATTAAGCCTTCATTAGTCTTGCTAACATATCTAGTAAATATAAAAAATTATGGTAAACATTGAATCTCTGCAGTAGAGTTAAAAGTCATGTCTTCTTTTCAAATAGGTAAATCAATGATCATGACTTCCTTGTATTGCCATTGCTTCCAGAAATGTAAAAATTTCATTGGCATGTTCAAATTAATATATTATGTACTACTCCTGCCTGCTGCTGGGCCAAAACAAAGTCACTTCACCTCCCTGAATTTCCATGTCACCTTTTACTCTGATTTATTTTAAGACAGTGAGTTTCTGAGGCTGGAGAAGTCAGTATATACCCTCTTCATGCCTAGTGTTACAGACCTGCAGTATCTGTCAGGTTCTCTAGCACTATTGTATAACTGCATAACAGATATTCATTTGTGGATGTTATCTTAGTAACTCCTTGTAACAAAAGAAAACAAACAAAAAATGGCCCTCTGATATAAAAATATATTCATATTTTTCTTGTGACAATAGTATGTCTTATATCCACCTAATGAAAATAAGATATGTACATGAAGCCTTTGAAAGGACTCACTGGCAAGCAGAGGGAAAAAAGTCTTTCTTTTCCTGATGAAATGGTGCTTGACAACCTTCTTCTTTGCACATCCTTTGTGTCTACATGACCATGTCCTCATGGTTGCAAGGAAAAGAAGTCCTATTTGAATATAGTTTAGAGTATATTTTACCTGTGTGAAATTGTGTCCTTCTATTCTCAGGCTAAATAAAAACTCTGTAAGAATGTTAAAATCACTTTAAAATATTCTGCCAATGTATCCACTGTAACATTGAGCAGACTGAGCAGACTGGGCTTTCTTAAAGCATAAGATGGACAGTTCTCCATCCTCCATCATGGGAACACACCAAGACATTTTATAGAATTTAGTGAATTGAAACAGGCTCTGCACACTTTCTGTCCCTTTACAAGGCAGCATCTAATGACTCCTATACTCTCTTGCCTCTTCCTCTTGCCTCTGAGAAAATTCTGGCCTGTGCTACCAGTACAAACATGATTAGATTTTAGGTGCATGATTTTCTTCATGGGATATGAAGTAACTTTCCAGCATCAGCTCTGTTCAGCTTCACTGTCTGCAATATTTTAGGAACTCTGAGATGTATTCTGTTCAGGGACATGTGTTAGTTAAGATCAGCATTACTGACAATATTGCTTAGAGAGAAAGAAACTTTGGGGAAGGATTTTTGTTTGTGTGTAGCACTAGTTCTAAATCTAAGACAGGGCGACAGGGTATGTATGCATTCTTGGAGTCTAGCTTCTATTAGTCATCATTTTTTAAATGTTAGAGTTTACTTTCCAGGAGAACTATTGCAGTACTTCTGTATTTGTGTAGGATTCCCTTCTCAGAATGCAAACCAATTTCAGTTTGCAATACCTGTTCATATTTTAATTGTTTTCATGAATTCCAGTTTGGAAAAGAAAGCACACTGGATCTATATTTGGCAGAATAAGTTTTATTTCAGTCCTTAAAGGGTTTTCACAAAAATCAATTTTACAGTCTCAAGTTGTAAAATGTGTAAATTTGACTGTAATTTACTTTCTAAAAATTGTATTTGCCACCTTTATGCAGTGAATGATGAAGAAACAACAAAAGACTTTAAGGCTGAATGTTAAAGGAAAAGCCCTTATAAAAACTGAAAGGGTAGGTAACTTCTTCAGCTGTCTGAAGATTGATTCCTGTAATGAGGATAAAGGCCTAATTAGTAATAGTATAATTTGTCCTGGGGATTTAAGACTAGTCTGTAAAAATTTTTCACCATCCAAGTTGGTGTATTGATTTTATATTGATATTTCCATTATCCTTACAGTTTTTCCTTAAGAATCCATTTTTTGAATCAATGTCTTGCTCAGGCAGAAGGCAGGAAAAATTAAGAAAGCAAAATCAAGTTGATAATGGCTACTCATGGCTCCCTGGGAATACAGTAACTGCCAAACTCCACCTTTTTCCAGGATTATTTTGACAGTCCCTTTTTGTTTATGTTGTACACAAGCACCACTTTATTGCAGCTTACAGAAACAACCCAGTGCTCCAGAGCCAAGGTACATATCTTAGGTGAATTTTCTTTAGCATTTCATCAGCATTTGTTCTTGTCATCCAGTGGAATAATGTGACAGAAACAAATGACAATGTGCTATCTGCTTGCTAAATGCAAAATGGTCTGCACATAGCTCAGAGAACTCACTTGTTTTGTTTCTGAAAGTGCTCTGTGGAAAATCAAATGCTAGTGACAGACAGCATTCCTTTACCTATTTTCAGATTTAATGTAGACCTGCCAGACCTTCTGGGAAAAGAAAATCAATCTTTCTATTTTTTTTTTTTAACATATTTCTGAATTTTTTAGCCTTTTCATACAACAAAAAGTGACAGATACAAATAGAATTCATATAACATGAAATAGATAACTTCATATTATGGATATACAAAAACAAGGAGCAATGCCATAAAAATAAGTCCTCAGAAATATGAAACAAGGAAGACTGTACATTGTAAAAAAATAAATGTAGCAGTGATTACCATCATAATTGTATTCATAGTGCAGGTTGTGTTTTACCAGTAAAAAACTGAAAAAGAACAAGCTAATGTATGTAATTTACATTTAAATGTTTTATATAAAACAAACAGACATGCAATTAATACCTTAGGGAATACATCATCATAAATACTTTATTCAGATAACAGCAGAGTATTTGTAATACAGATGCTATGTATTTTTATTATCTGCTATCAAAAGATTAGAAAAACAGTATTTTTAATAATACTTTATTTATTTGCTTCCTCAAATTCTTAAAGTTTGTTTCATGGAAATTCTTCTGAGATTTAATTAGGAATTAGATCAACAGTGTTTATTAGAAGCCAAACATGATTATTGTAGCTTTCCCAGGAGAAGTGGCAAACACACGTTTAAAACAATTTTTATTTGAAGATCATTTAAAATGTAGCAGAGACTATTTACCTTTTGAACGGAAATTTGACATTTCCCATGAAAGTTATGTTCCTGGTATAGATTTCTGGTAGATTATTTTTAATGCATAAAAAGTTTACATTTCTCGTTGCAAGGCTCTGAAGACCTCTTTTTGGAGAAGGGATGAGACTGGGTGAATTTGGAACTCAAAAGCAATTAACCTTTTCCACTGCTGAGAAATAATTTGTACCTCCAAAAAATACCACAGACATCCATTGGAGACATCCTAGATGCTAATTTGTTCATATGGAAAAATTCAACCTACTTATGATGGGCTATCTATCCTGACATAATTACAATGAACACTGGAAACTAGGCTGCAATGGATAACGCTAAGTCCATGTATCTAGAACACAAAAAAATTATTTACTTTGGAAAAACAGCTGTACACTGGGCTAGGCTTTGTTTTGTTATTTGAGAGAAAGCCTCAGACAGCTGACAGACTAAAATGAAATAGTAACTGTGACCACTGCTTTCAGCCAACCTTTTCCCCTGGGAGATGTTTCATAACAAGGAAAGGCTATCTGTCTCCATAACTGTTTGCTAGCATTTGGGAGGCAGAAAAGAGGCACATAATGGCTTCTAGACTTTCTTACTGCCAGAAGATTTTGTAAAATGTTCCAATTCCCCCAAAGGAGATGAAGAAGGAAAAGTAACCATTCTCTTTTATTCACAGTGTGAGCTGTCAGGATGACCTGTGCTAGTATTGTCAACTCCCTGTGTATGTGTGTGCAAAGAGCAGTGCATTTGTGTCACCAGTTTTGTAATCCCAGAGACCATAATGCCTGTGTATTCTCACAAGACCCTGGCGTAAACCCTGTTCTACGATATACCGCCACTGGTTTGGTGGAAAGAAGTTGATCAGATTTATTGTATAAAAAGGTGAGCTCCTACTGTGGTCATTTCAGCAATGTGTTAATACTTGAATGCAAGACAAGACCATACAAAACCATTTCACCCTGCTAGTAAAAATCCATATATTTTCTAATTCCCCTTTTATATAATAGGCAAATAAATTATATTACATTATCATCCTGGTCTGGATGTTCACTTTCCCTCACTACTCCCAGGGCACTGGGTTGCCCCGTTGCTCAGTAACTCTCTCTTGTTCCCGTTCTGCCAGGCCATGCACCTGTATACAAGTTATATAGCCTACCTACAGCCTATCAGGTGATGCTGGTTTTACTCTGAGCTTAATCAGGAGACATAGCTAGATCTGAATATAAGAGTACATTTTAGATATTTACCAGAAACAACCTTTTAATCACAGAAGTGTAGACACATTCTCAGTATTTTGTAAACTCTGTTTTCGTAACTATTCATTTAATAATCGTAAAACACTAATTTATGCATAACTGTCTTATATAAAGTCAGACTTTCTACAGAAAGCATGCAGTATTTCTGGAGAAAATAAAAACTTGTTGATCTATTCCACTCACATCATGTGGAAACTTATCTGTAAATACGTCTCAAAACAGGGTCCCCAATGCTCAAGATGTTTCATTCTTCCACTGAAATTTTTCTAACCTGAGCAGTGATCTCTCCCCAGGTTTGACTTTAATGGACAATAAGTTCATGCAGAGAGAGACTAGACATAATTAAGCTCTGCATTTTTAACAGTTTTCCCCTTCATATCTTCACTTCCAAACTGTTCTTTTTCATTTGTGGTGATTTTCCATTTCATTGCTGTCTGGCTGCAATTTGAACTTTATCTGAGATAAGAGTGAAAGGTTTTTCTTGTGATAGTTCCATGAAGCCAAACACTGACTCATTCCTTCTGTATATCAAAGTCTGAAATAGATCAAATAAAAACAGTCTGAGAAATATTTCACTTTCTCTTTTCTCCTCTCTTGGAGACTGACATATGTCTCTTGAGGAAAAAAAATGTCCTGCTCTCTCATCCACAGTGCTGACACATTGGTCTTGTCACCACACAGTGACTGATAATGATAATGGTTGAAATCACGTTCAGATATACTCATAACCAAATATGGTCCTAGCTGACCTCAAAACAGTGCTCATGCTATAATTGCTAGAGGAAAAATTTTAATTTCTTTTTTTTAATGTCCCTGTCAAAATTGTAATGAAGAAGTGACAAGACTATGCTTGTGTACTGGGTCTGGCTGAGCCGGAATTGGTTTTCCCCTACAGCAGCCCTCACGGTGCTGGGTTTTATGTCAGGAGCTGGCAGGGTGTTGATAGCACCCTGGTGTTGTGGCTGCTGCTGAGCAGTGCTTACACAGCACCAAGGCTCTTTCCAACATTTCCCCCCTCAGTGGGACGGCGTGGGCAAGATCTTGGGAGGGGACACAGCCAGGACAGCCGACCCGAACTGACCAAAGGGATATTCCAGACCATATGACGTCTGCTCAGTGTAAAGCTGGGAGAAAGGAGGAAGGGGGTGGGGTCACCCTTGGTCCTCCGAGGCAACCACTACGCGTATGGGAGCCCTGCTCCTGAGAAGGCCCAACAGTGCCTCTTCATGGGAAGGAGAGAATAAATCTGGGTTGTTTTTTTTGCTTCTGCGTGTGGACCTTTTCTTTTCTTTGCTTATATTAAAACTGCTTTTGCTTTACCCACAAGGGTTGGTCTATCTTAATTTCTTTCCCCTCTTTGCCCTGTTGAGAAAACAAGGTGAAGGAGGTGAAGTGATAGAGCGACTTGGTGGGCACCTGGCATTTAGCCAAGGTCAAACCATCACAGCTTGTGACAACCATGTAAGAAAATTAGTGTCTAATGCAGATTTATCTGCCATTCTTAGATACTGAGATTTATCTGTGTATCAATAGAAAGTGTTATCTATAGATATAACTAGATAGTTGTATTTCAGATTGTTTCTCTAATCTTTAGAAAATAATCCATGATTTGAGCCTTTACAAGGTTCCATGTTTATTTTCCAAGTAAGCTGTACAAAGCTCAGATTTTTTTTGTGCCATTGGTAATTGTAGCTTTGCTGGAGTGCTGATTATTATGCATACAGAGGATTTAGTAAAGCATTAAGATAGGTCTCCAGAAGTTGTGACCAGTAGAATACTGGACAAAACAAAACTTCTTTAAGATGGCTGGAAGCTGGTGAAAGTGTGTAGTCTTGCAGACTGTTAGGAAGAGGCTCAAGACAGCTCCTGGCAAACAGGTTTTCAAGATACTATTAGCATGAACAGAAATCTTTTAAACAGCAGTTGAAGTGCCAAAGCCTGGACAGACATGGAGTTAGAAACACACCTTAATCAGTCTTAATACTAATACCAGAGAATAAGGGTGCTTTTACTTTTGAAAAAATGGACAGAGACATAGAAACTTGAGGTTCAACTCCTTCTCGGTATGTGTCTCACTTCCGAACAGGATTTAATGGTGCTTTTCTAACAGTAAAATGAAAATAGCAGTACTCAGTATTTAAATAAAAACTGGAATTGGCTATTAAGAGAACCAGAGACCCTGTCTCTTAAGAGGTGGCTTGAAGAATTTGGTTTATCTAGAAGAGCAAAAGAAAGGCTGAGAGAGAATATGACCACTGTCTCTAAATAGCTTTCTGAGCTAAACTGCCAAATGAGGAAAAATGGCTTGAGTATGTTATACTGGATCAAGAACACCTGGGCACTGGAGTGAAATAGATTCAGACTGGAAATACTCTAGCCTTTATAGCACTGAGGTTGTGGGACAAAGTTCCAGCAGGAAGAACAGTAAAAGATTTCATTAGCTCTTAGATGAAATTTGATTTATTTATGAAAACGAATATAGAACATATTTTTTCATCATGATGAAGAATGTATTTTGCAAATTTTTTAATTCTTGTACTGATGGCCCAGACAGAGCAGTACAGAGAAGTACTCATGGGACATCTTGTAAGGAAACCTTTGTCATCATCCTCTGTGATAGTGCTGTTTTGGGGACAAACAAAATGCTTCTATTTCTAGTGCTGTTAACCTGACATATTTTATGGATACTAAACTGTGCTTAAAATAAAACAGCATATGCAGAGCTGAGATCAGCTGTTATTCCAATTGGTTATGAGATGAAGAGGTAACTGTAGTCTTGGAGATACAAATATCCAGGAGGCACAAGAAGCCATGAAGTTAAAATTAAAAATAGCATGCCATTGAAGTATGATGAAGTTGTAACAGGTTTATGGCCATTTCTCCAGTAGTCTGCCTTTGCTTTACAAGCCTTGGTGTGCCATTAAATTCACTGTGAAAAGCAAGTTGGAAAAACCCAGAAAATTCATGTCAATAAATATATGGGGAATTAAAGTTGTTCCTTGTGTGGGAGCCAAAGGATTTGGTTAATAGCAATATTAATCATTTTCTAATTTTGCCTTCTTCTTTTCCAGGGAGCACATGGATGTGGTCTTATTTGATGAAACATTTGCTGTCAGTAGAAAATTTAAAGAAAGCAGATTAGCATTATGTACTGCAAACACTATGTTTTTCAGTGCTTTTATACCTTAAAAATATCACTGTGGAAAAAACAGTCTAAATTCACAGACAGTATGGTAAGGCCGAGATTCAGGAAAAATTGTCAAAGCTTTTCTATTAATTCAGACAATTACATTTGGCCCATACCGAAACCACTATATTTTTTTACTGTTGAGACATACTAGTTTTCCCAATATACAGATGTAAGGACTGAGAAAAACAAGAAGGAACAATCTCAGCCCATCACAAGGTGAATAGAGGATAGGTTGCTTCTGGTTATTAATAGCAGCTGAAAGAAAAAAAAACCTATCCCCAAACCTTTAGGCTCCAGGTCTATGTTCTGTGGTCTGAGTTTGTTACTACCTAAGCATGGGGATTTGCCCTGGGACCTTACAGTGGCTGACAATTTTTCAGCTTGACTTTAATATTAGCTTAAATCACTGAAATAATTAATTTTAAGAAACTCTTCATGCTTTGTTTTTGCTGCAAGGGATTTTAGTAGACAGGTTTAGTGAAGCTTATGAAGCTTTCATTTTCAAGAAGAAAATGGTAGTCTGCAAGCAAGGCTTTGCTGAGTATAGTAGACATTTTTCACTGGCACTTGACAAATGAGAGTAGAACTGAAGGAGGCTTAAGAAAAAGAGGTTTTTGAAGACATACGGCTAATTGATAATCCAATTTGCTCATGCTCAAGAGAGATTTTCATCAGCTAGTCACTTTTTTGCACAAAGCTTGTCATATGTTAAGCCAAAAGATTCCCAAGAAAGATAACTCATTTATCTTATTTTATATTACTTTATTGATTTTATGCTGTGCCATATCAAATGACATGATTATGGTTTTGAAAAGCATCATAGCTCTGTGGCTTAAAAAAAAAAAAATTCTTGAATGTCCTCCAACAACAAGATAAAGTACACTCTTGAAATTATATCTGTTGTAAAAGATTTCTGATGGCAAGAGATTATTGAATTTAGCAAGAGATTTAGCAAATAAGGGTAGAATTACAGTAAGCATATAGATGAAACTAGTGTGGAATTCTGTATTATAACGGAGGTTGCAAAACTGCTTTATGTCCTCGTAGTTTTGACCCTTTGAATGATCATCTACTGTAATGAGAGTACAGTTAATATAATGTCATGTCCTTGTGAGATACCTGCTCTAAAAGGGGAGGACAATGCTTCCTGTTAGTATTCGTTACATATTATTAATTTCTACATTTCTATGAATGAAAGATTATAAATAACAGAGGTCTATGAGCTGATATTCCGCTGTGTAAAAAACAGGATGCGATTAGTATTGCCTGTAGTATGACGGGTCTTTGGCAACAGACCTTATTGCCTTCTTCAGAGATGACAGCTGAAAGTGAACAGGGGTGTCACATGAAGTTGTCTGTGACACCTGAGTGAGGTAGCTGAAGTCCGTGAAATCATCCCTGTACTGAAGAGCGAGGGGAAAGATTCATACTGAGAAACAGTCAATGTCACTCTCTGTTGGAAAGGTTGTTAAACAGTATTGATTAAATGTACTTTTGAATCCCTCTAAATAAAGTTAGTTTCAAATTCATGGTAGTTCATGGTAGTTCATGGTATTTCATTGTAGACACACAGTAAATCTGGGCTTCAAGGTGATGGTTGTTTATTTATAAACATAGATGCTCATAGATAGACCAGAATTTACAGTATGTGATGTAATACTTGTGTCTGTATTACATTTAATTCCTGATGGCAATGAAAGAACTTTGGATACCTCTGCAGTACAAAATAGAAAACTGACCAGAGAGAGGTTTATAAATATATTCCAGAAACAAATTTCAGATTAAAAAAACCCAACCAAACCAAACTCCATAACCTTTTGGGGACAATTGATAGAAAATCTGGTGCTGTTCTTACAAAAATGAAGCAGTATATCTTTTAGGGTGAAAAAGATCTCAATCCAAGGCTTTGCCATGATAATGGAACATATTTAAAACAGTCACATCTTGTGTTCACTGTAAGACAGGACCCCAAATCAGGAGACAGCTGTGATATAACAGGCTGCCTGGAAAGAGATAATTTAGTCATGTAGATTATGGGTTTGTGCTGTGCCGTGACTCTCAGATGGAAATAAAGCCATAAAGAGCTTTTTGCTTATGAAATGCTATTGGTTGGCATCACAATTAACAAAACACTGCAGTCTCCATTTAAATGTGCAATTTCTTCATTGTCTGTTCTCAGACATGGAAACTTCCAAATTTTTAATGAAATATAGATGGCTATTTAATGTGAAGTTAGTATTTTAGTTGATATAGTTAGCTATATGTCCCCACTAAGTAACAATTAGCCAGCATATTGCATATTTGGTGTCTTCCAGTATTTGCTGTAAATGATAACTAATGATAAAGAGGAGCAAGTACTGACTCTGTATCCTTACAAGATTCTGTTTTGCTACAACAGACATGGGGAGTAGAAAATTAATTTTATTATATCTACCTGAACAGCAAGGACAATTTAATAAATGATTTCTTTATATTGGAAGGATCAATTCTATAATGATGCAAAACCTTCCTGCATTACTTACTGATCTTCTCAGGGATATTCTGTGCTAAAATTGAAAAAGGTTTTGTTACAAATTTTCTTCAATTGCTCTTACTGGGAAATATTTTTTCCTCAAACCCTTAAATTTTTCTTGGGTAATCAACAAGTAACACAGTCTATAACAAAACATAACAAAACAAAACAAAACATCAAAAAAAACCCCCCAAAACCCAAACCAGTGATATGCTGAAAATTTAATTTTTATTTTAGCTATTCTGTTTTCTAAAAAAAAAATTTATGCAAAACCAAACATTTTTTAAGTACAAATTTTTCTTGGTTGGAAAAAATCCTACAATATGTCTTTTTGGAAATGTAAGTTTGATGATGGAAATATTTTCTAATTCTGGTCTTTTAGTCAAAAATAACGGTTCCTTTAGAAAAATATTTTGACTTCAGTATAGGAATATATTACTTAAAAGGAAAAGATTGAAGCTTTAGTGCAAGACTTCTACCAGTGGTACCTTAGTCTTATATTCTTCCAGGATTATTGCAGTGATGGTGTTGACTTAATCACAACTAAATTTAGCTTGAGATGTTATGTTTCAAATAACAGAATACAAGATAAATCTTAGGCAAAGCCCCTTGCATATTGATGTACAATTTTGGAGCAACCATTTTTCTGTAAATGTGTCATTTAGAATTTAGCAAAATACAAGCTCAGGAAGTATTTAGCTCTCTGCCTTCTATTCTCTCTTTTAAATGTATGAATTATTTTAGTATATAAAATCTTAAATTAATCTGTATTATTTGGGTGATAGTATCTAATGACTGGAAAACAGAAAACATTAGTGTCAAAAAAGAGGAAAAAAAAGTGATCTAAACAAAAAAGGGCCTATTATGTTGACTCCAATAGTCTGCAAAGTCTTAGAACACATTTTGAAACAAAGAACAATCAAGGATGGAGGTAACTGGGAAGTGGTAAAGTCAAATAAATTACAACATTGATTATCAAAGGTGAATTGTGTCTGACTAATGTATTTTCTGCTAAAATGACTAATTTCTTAGGTGGAATTAATTCAGTGGGCTTCATCTGTCTCAATTTAAGTAATTATTTTGCTGTAATGTTCTATATGAAATTATTATTTAATGTGGAAATTACAGGGATTAATAAAAGAATTAGGAATTGTATGAGAAACTAGATAAGGAGTCTATCATAGGTTATGACAAAAGACAATTATCAGGAATAATATCCTTCAGAAGATGGTTCTGGGATTGTCCTATTTCATACATTCATTAGTAACTTCATGATATGAACTCACACACGTGACTATGACCTTTTTGATTTGGGAGTCCTTGAAAGTGACAAGCAGGACCAGAACATTGTACAAGAAGGGTGAAATGTCCTTTCCAACTGAAGGGTTAGAAAATTAATTGCACAAAGTGCAAAAAGTCTCGTAGTGGAAGCACTTTGATTCCAAAATAGAAATTAACTAGCTAGAAATAAAGGAGGGGGAAAGAGACATACCTCCTTTGACTGATCATATAACAGCTATGGACCATCAGTACAAAACAGCCTTTAAAAAGTCTCATGGACTTCGAGGATTAAGTAAATGAAATACTTTTAAGATCAGAGGTGGAAATGATCATTCTACAAGACATTGGTAAAATGTCATCTAGAGCACTGTGCTCCGACATACCAGAGTAATATGTAACAGGTTCTAACAGAGGCTAGTAAAATGTTAAGAACACTGAAATAACTGTATTATGAAGAAATACTAAGAGGTTGGTTTATTCAGACCAGTTTGACCAAATTAAGATTAAGAAATTATATGATAACTCTTCATATTTGAGGCAAGTATCAGGGAAACAAAATAATTATTGAAATTAAACTTAATGTTGTAGAAGAATAAATGGTTACATATTGGTTGAGAATTAACTTTGACCAAAATTTTGAATATGCCTCCTAAATTTCTGGAGAGTAAAATTTTGAAAAGCTAGTAGTGGCAAGAAGTAATTTCTCATTTTTCTTTCTTTTTTTTTTTTTTCATTTAGTAAGTTTATGGAAAAAGTATGCAACTAAGTGGTATACCTTAATATATACACTGGATTCAGTAAATTCAATTTATGACATGAAACTACAGGCATCTGATGTGTTGATATCTCCAAGGTGATCTGAGAGAATATTAATTTGTTGTCTTTTTGTGCTTGTAAGATTTTCATGTTTTAGAGCTTCTGATGGTCGCCTCTGTGGACCAGCAAGATCCTTCTGGAGCGCTGCTTTGCCTTTCAGCTTTGTTGGTTACACTTTGCTTTCCTGGGAAACACAAGAGAGGCTACAGCTGAGGGTAGGAAATAGAGGAAGCTTACTCTTCTATGCACACTACCTCTTCTCAGCTGTCTGATATTTACATGGCCTGTTCATGAGGTCATGATTACATCAAATGGGAAAAAAAAAAAAAAAAAAAAGTGTTGAAATGGAATAGTGGAGATACATTTAGAAGGGAGAATTGGGATTATTTTTTTTCCCTAGTGTAGGACATGCTTGGTATTCAATGGTCATCTGGGAATTTTATTTAAACAACCCTTGCTATAACAAAGACCTAGGAATAGGATGGTGGTTGAACATGCCTTTGAATCTAAATTATACTTTCCTATGTTAGACAACGGCTGCAGATTTTGATCTTTTTGCAGGAGTCCGACGTTAGCGAACTTGGATCTTGGAAAGCATTTTGTGAACTGTGATTTCTATCACATTCTGTGGACTTTCTGAGGTAGTCAACTATTACACAACTGCCTGCAATGGTAGGGATCTGTGGTTGAGGACTCAAGTCTCCCCTTTCCATTTTGGGACATTTTGAGTTCTGCTTTAAAGTTACTAACTTGCTTTTAGATTCACAGACCTTAAAATTGTAGTAGTGGAATCCAACTCCATTAGTGTCTTGTAACTTTTTACTCTTCTTTCAAGTAATTTTCAAGAATCTAGAGCAGGTTAGAACAATAACTAGTGACAATTTCTAATCAAACTGTAGTTCATATGTCGATTTGCTATGATGATTATGATAGGTATATTCTCATTTATGCAGTCAAATATGTAAAATCTTAGAAGACTTTTTTTTTCCTCTGAGAAATCTTATGCTCCACAGAGAAGTTCATCCCAAATACCTCAGATACTTCCAGAAAGGCATCTTATAACAAGACACTGCTGCCTCTTTATATTAACTACAAGGTGGATGCCAGACTCAAGACTTAGGTTAAATGTCTTAGATGTCTGTCTCTCACCTTCAGTTGCAACAACTCAAATCCTAAATAAATATCACTGTTAAAAGTTGATCTCAATACAGAAGCCATCAAGTCCAGTGTATCAAGTCAGCAACTTTATTGAATCTATTAGTTAATGAACAATATTACATAGTTTATGACCATTCCAATTCTATTTTCTATTTTTATATGCACATTTATTTATAAACTATACTCACATTGTACCTAAAATGTAATGTAATAGTACATAAGCATGCTATATACACAAAATGCTAGTATACTATTTCACACGATGCTGTATTCCTGTAACAATGTTAAAGAAAGTGTTTTGATTATGAAAAAAGTATTTTTAAAACATTAGAGGAATCCATTTATTGAGGACGCAATACAGTACTTCTACTGGTTCAAATGTTTAGTTAAAAATGGTATATAATTAAATATATTAAAATATATATATTAAATATATATTGAAATAAATTTATTAAAGAAATATAGTTAAATAAATTAATATAATAAAATTAGAAATAGTAAATCATTAAAATGAAAATAACTTTGTATTCCATATATGGAGGCATATACTCTCTTTACAACTTTTTATCTTTGTACTCAGCATTTCATTTTGAAAACCAATTGGCTGAAGTAACAATAAAGTGTGTGTGAGCTAGACTTTGTGGAGTAAACTGCTAAATACTTTTATCTATGTGTTTTATGGCAACAGAGATACTAGAGCTTGAAATGTACGTGCTCTATTTGGTGGTTTAATTGCAAAGAACGCAAGCCAGAGAATAGAGCTCTGTGTGGTCCTACTGATGCAAACATTTTGAAATTGAATATCATAGGCAGAAGGCATTACTATTTAGCACAGAAGGTCAAATCTGCTAAGTGACAGTTTAGTCTATCATGAGGATTAGAAATGAAAACAACTACATTGTTTTGTAAAATCTTAAAAGATTTAACAGCAATTTATTTGTACCCATTTTTATGGTACCAAACTCAGACTAAAAGTTTCAAAAGTATTTCTGTCTCCTATTGATCAGAAATTCAATAAGTGACTCTTGATTTGAATGAGCTCATTTAAAGTTGTCTTCTTATTCAGTGGCAAAATAAAGCTCTGGATAAAACAGTGAATTATATTTTACAAATCACTGTACTACACATTATCACATCATCTTAAAGATACTGTATTTCACATTAAATATAACCTTTCTACTTAAAAGAGTAAAATAAATGAGAAAAACGGCAGTATTTCAGCATTCTTCTTCAGCTATTTAATATGGTATGGCAACATGGCATTCAGCAGCACAAAGTGTGTAAGGTATGAAGTTGTTCCTCATCATGTTTATGTGTGATTTTGGATGTCCAAGACGATTTTCACAATACCGCATTACAGACTCTAAGTATAGTAAAACATTTCCTGCTGTTAACAGTGTCCCCTTGGTATTCCCAGTCTTTCAGGTCAAACTCTTTCTTCATTAGATCAGACTTTTGGGGCTTTTACAAATTCTGTTTTGTAAAGGGCTGAAGGATGTGCCATCTCTCCAAGATGTCCATTCAGTATGGTGATGCGGTCCTACATAAAGATAAATGAAGTTGTCTATGGCTGCAATATGACAGATATCCGCAGCTCTAGTTGAGAGTATTTTAAATATGTTCATAAAATTACCAAATTTTAAGAGGTGAACAAGAAGCTATAAATCCATGGGCTAGTGCTTTTTCTCTTGTTTTGTCATAAATTGACACAGCTGGGTGCTTTCATTTTCACTTGAGATGAAAAAATGAACATTTCGCCCCAAGTATCATTGAAAAGGAGGCTTTATCTGGGAATATTGTTATAAAATGTTACTCCTTGTCTTTTTTTTTTTTTTTTTTTTTTTTTTGTCAAATATTAGTCAAAATGTTTTGCCTTTTATTCTTGCAAAGTTGTCACTGACTTTAACTGTAGATGTTTGAGTCCCCTTGGCTGAAAGTTTTGCACATACACAAAAATGTGCCACAAAAACCACCTAACCAAACATCTGAGCAAAGATGGTAATGAGACCATGTCTCAGAGAAATGATGGCAGAGCTGGGCCCCATGACAGACTCTGGAGTACTGCTCTAAAACATTGCTTCATGGAAGAAGAAAAATCCTACTTCATTTAATGTTGTTATTGCCATTTGGCTGAGGAAGAATTCACAAAGGAATTACTTTAAGTGGAAGACAAATATTTTTTCGTACCGCTTTTGCCTTAAAAACAATTTAAACACATTTTATTAAAACAAGAAATCCCTACTACTTCTTATTCCCTCATACACACAAATATTTATTATCCTCAGCTCTCAAGAGCTTATTGATTTTTGTAGCCTTGCAGGGTCTTTTCCTCCTAACACAACTCTTTTTGTCTTCCATTTCATCAAAAGAAAAAACCTGTGGGAAGTTTTACAAACTGGTACACTACCCCCAGCCTATCTAGAGTATTCTTTAGGGATTAAGACATTTTGTGCTGTCTTTAGATATTCTTTCTTCATACCGCTAAAATATGTTAAATTTTCAGTGCCTTAAGTAAGCTGTTTGATAGTAACAGTGTATAATATACACTGGGGCTTTGCTGTTGTTTCGAGCTGCACCTATACCTAAGATATTTCAAGTTCTTTACTACCTTTTTGCACATGTAACCCTCTCAGGTAACATAGTATACTTTTGCTTTGAAGAGCACAGGATGTACTAATATGAAGTGATTGAGAGGAGGTTGTTAGAAACAAGAGTAACTGAGATGTGTATGCTGCTTCTGTCATTTTCTGCATGGCGTTTCCCTTCCTGCCTTTGCTGCTTTTGCAAAAAAAGCAGGCTGAAAAGGTTGCATTTTACCTGGAAGACAGCAGTCACTGTTCCTGGTCTGTCATCACTTCTTGGAGATGAAGCAGTAAACAGTGGTAATTGTTGATGTAAAAATAACCATTATATGTGAACTAATAACAATCATGGAGAGTATAAGTGCAAGTCTAATTTTGGACACCTGGACAAGTACCATTACACTCAAGTATATAAGTTACATGGTATTCATGAAAATATTATAAGGCAAAATTGCTTCAGTTTTGCAAATTATCTGCTGTTTTCTCCTTTGCTTCAAATGCTTAGACCAGCAACCTTTTATGTTTTTAATCATCCTGGAATTGCTAACACAATTTTCTTCTTTACATGAACAATTCCGGGTAGACAAAGCTTGTTATACAGTGAATTATAAGCAGGTTTGGTAGAGAGAGGCTGGCAGTTCTGCTGAGTCCTAGCCTCACTTTTATTTCTTGCAAGAGGAGAGAAATGAGGAAAGGATTTCTGTTTTACTGGGTTCTTGTTTTCTTTTTAACTTTAAAAAAGGGTAGTTGTTTTCAATAGCAGCAGTGCTTGTGTACTGGGTCTGGCTGAGCTGGAATTGGTTTTCCCCTACAGCAGCCCTCACGGTGCTGTGTTTTATGTTGGGAGCTGGCAGGGTGTTGATAGCACCCCGGTGTTGTGGCTACTGCTGAGCAGTGCTTACACAGCACCAAGGGTCTTTCTGACATTCCCCCCCCCCCTCCCCAGTGGGACGGGGCGGGCAAGATCTTGTGAGGGGACACAGCCAGGACAGCCGACCCGAACTGACCAAAGGGATATTCCAGACCATATGACGTCTGGTCAGTGCAAAGCTGGGAGAAAGGAGGAAGGGGGTGGGGTCACCCTTGGTCCTCCGAGGCAACCACTACGCGTATGGGAGCCCTGCTCCTGAGAAGGCCCAACAGTGCCTCTTCATGGGAAGGAGAGAATAAATCTGTTTTCTTTTGCTTCCGCGTGCGGACCTTTCCTTTTTTTTGCTTATATTAAAACTGCTTTTGTTTCACCCTCAAGGGCTGGTCTATCTTAATTTCTTTCCCCTCTTTGCCCTGTTGAGAAAACAAGGTGAAGGAGGTGAAGTGATAGAGCGACTTGGTGGTAGCTGGCATTTAGCCAAGGTCAAACCATCACAGCTTTTCACTAAAGAAACTGAATGAGAAAAAGATTATTACCTAGCAGACATTAACTTGTGTCATAAGGATAATATTTTCTTAACTGTGAGAGATGTTTGGATCTGTGGATAGCTAAAACTAACATGCTGCAGAAGAGTTCAATGTGATTTACAAGAAGAGAACACCAAGTCTTCAGAGTTCAGCATCTCTTTACTGTGCTTACTATCCCTGCGGAAAAGATGCCTTTTGAACGTCAGCATAATCCCCATGAGTAATCTCTTTACAAAAACTCTGGCAATGTAATTCTGCCCTGAAGACATCTCTGACATAAATGATGCAACCTACATAGATGGCTCTTGGTTACCCAATACCTACAGACTGTAATTCACATAAAACAGAAGCAAGCACAATGTTGATGAAAAGAATTCCTCTTTTCAAATTAAATTATTGATACTTCCGTTCAACAAGATGAAGTCAAATGAATCACTGCTTTTTGGAACACCAGGATGTTTTAAAGTTTAGAAAGAACTTGAGATCTAGATCTTTAAATTTGTCTGAAATGCATCTGCAACCATTATAGGCTGAAGTGCAATTCCTTTGGAAACAACTTGGACTATGGCAGTCATTTGGAGAGCAGTTTGGAGAAGGACAAATGTTCATCTGAGTAATTTTCTTTCAATAACTGTTGCCATTTGTAATAAGAAACAATTATAAGATTTAGCCTGGAATTTTTACTAATAATTTCTAAGAATGTCACTGTCCTCTGGTCATTGTTCATTCTGACACAGTCCCTGCCTGAATGAAACTGGTATTTTATCCAACAGGAGTTCTATTTGTGTGAAACCTTTGTGCAGTTACTGTTCAGAAAGTATGTTTTGTTTTACTGCTTTCTGTAAAGGTCTACCTGAGCACAAATATATATATATATATATCTACAATTGCATAGCATAACAGATAAACTCATACACATGTTCAGCATCATAAATTATGTGCACACAAGACGAAATCTATAAATTCAGCCAGATGCAAATCTGCATACATCTAAGACAAAAATGTAGGGCATATTTTTTTGCACTGGTAAACAAATTTGGAAGAGATATAACAATCACAAAATCCGTAGTTGGCATAGATAACCAATTTTTCTTACAACCTTCTAGCAGAAAAAAATCCACCCAAAGCCTACATTTAGAAATATTGCAAGGATGTGATTAGCAAGAGAAGGGTGATCTATATGTCACTGGCAAAATCACTGCGGGAATGCAGTTTTGGGTCCAGAATCCTCACTTTGAATATGTTTTAATAGATTTCTAGATGTATCTGGTTTTGAAAATGGCAATTGTTCCAGTAGTTTCCCTTTCCAAACACGTTTGCTTATGCATGGTTTTCTACATATGAACCTGCTGTCCTTTTTGATAATTTCTACTGAAAATTTTGATGTAGTTCAGAGAAAGAGACCAAGAACACCTGCCCTTTCTAATATGAAACATATGAGTTTCTTGTCTTACCCAAATGGTTCCCCTTTTGACTAGCAATCTGTGATACTTCTATTTTGGGATGTAAAACAGGAGTCACGAAGGCTCAGATTTACAGGGTATATGATACGTGCTTAATGCTTTGGAAGATCAGGGGATATCTTGTCTCTGCTAAAAATCAGTGGAACTAGGGCTGGATTTCACCCTTGTTCAGTGTATGCTCAGATTACCTATCTACAGGCCAGGGTCCTAATAACTGTCACCTTCTATTAGAAATTGCAGAGAAAGATTGACTGGCTCCACACATTTCCTAGTATTTGAATATTTTAATCTTTGCTTAATAGTACTACTTTGAAATTTGGTGGTTTTGGTGGTTTTGGTTTTTTTTTAGAAGCAAAAAATAATTATTTGAATCCACAACTTAAATACCCAGTAACCACAGATAAATCAAAGATACCCTTAGCAAGTGAGCACATCAGCCCATCTGCGTCCTGCTGCTCAACCATTGAAATAATAATCTGAAACACAACTGACTAGATCTCTACTGGTTACTGAGTTTTCTTTATCTTTACCATTGTGGCATACAGGAAAAGAAAATAATTTGTTTAGAAGATAAAAATGGAAAACATCAATTACAAAAAATTAAACTAATTTTTTCTTTCTCTTACAGGAAAAAGAACAGGGAAATTGTTTATTGTCTGGATGGAAGATCAGAAGAGACTGTTTTAGATGCACATCTCAAATACATGTCTGAGTTTTTAATACCCCTAGAAACAGACTATTTTCTTGTTTCTTAAATAAAAATATAAAATTAGACAAAGAAATTCACTGGAATTAAAATTGTGCTATCATATATTAAGACCAGAGCCAGGCCAGATGTTGCCCCTTCTCTGATACTGAGAAACGGGCTGATTTTGTTTAGGTACACTGGAGATACTTTCTTTCATATTGAGAGGTTAAAGGCAACCATATAAGCCAATGCCTTCTTACTGTAACACCTGCTCCTCTTACCTTTTTGTGATATATATTTTTTGAGGGAGAAAATGACAAACTGATGTCAGTTGACCATATCCTTTATTTTCTTACCAGATCATCATAACTGTCCCATTCTGTCCTCTAAGTGATGAAGTCAGATGTAGAAATATCAGCAATGTGTTCAGAAACACAAGTATCTCTTTTATAACAGAGTATATCTAGAACATGTAAGCTGTATTATTTTTGTGACAATTGTAACAATTTTTGCCCACGGCTACGTGCACTCATTTATCCCATTACAGAAGATAGATATCATGAGCATTGGACCAGAATTTGCCCTCAATGTCCTTTTTTTTTTTTTTTTTTCTTTTCTCTTTCCACTTTCCTTTGTAACTCTTTTTCCGTTGCCCTGTATATTATTTGTTCATCTTTCATCTTTGCATCTTTGCAAAGAGAGTACAAATAAGTTGTAATATATTACCATATCTGATCAGCTGTGTTAAATATATGATCACATATAAATGACTATATACATAGAAGTATAACAGAGAATCAGTCCTCTTGTTTTCTGTGAAAGTTTGATTCAGGCTTAAAGTTTATTGCAGTGAGCCAGGAAAGTGAAAAATCAGTAAGAACACAATGCTGACTCCAGCAAGAAGATTGAGGGCACAGCAAAACCACAAGTTTCGGCTGGTTTCCAATGACAGATCTGCCAGCTTCATCGTGGTATTATCCTCCCTGACTTTTGTGTGATATCAGTACCTATCTACGGTACTCAGAAAGCAAAAGAACTTTAAAACTCTCTGCAGAAATGAGCAGAAATAGTGCTGTATGAGAAAGTTCGCCACTTTCTCCATCTGCTCTAAAACAATGAGATTATCATGAGTTATAATTTCCTGGAACAGAGCCTGTAGTCTGTATGCAGAATTCTGGTACACCCATCAACACAGTCCATTTGGAAAGCTTAATTAGAAGCATTGTTTTCCATTTTGGTGTCTCTCCTCCTGTCCTGATAATGTGTTACATTTTGTGGGAAGGAAGAGGAAAGTATTAAAGATAGCATATGGTAAAACATTAAATACCCTCATTTCAAGACTCTAAAATCAGGAGAAATACTAGACAAAATACTTTTAAAAACTGCTAGTTTTTGGATTATATTCTGTAAATATATTCTGCAAATACACTGTATTTGTGAAATGTTGCTTTGACCTCCAATGGGTATTTGTCTGATTTCAGCACAGTTCATCATTCAGGGAAATACCATGAACAGCAAAACACTTCTTTGCCCCACATCAAGCCACTCCAGTGACAGAATGGACTTGGAGAAAAACAAAATGCCTAATTTCCTTGTTAGGCATGTTTGTACATGAGCCCCCAAACCAGAGAAGAGTGTTAGAGCTATGTATGGGCAATAACTCATATACATTTTCTTTTACTTGAATACTCAATCTCTTTTGCTAGATGAAAAAAGTTCCTCTACCAGTGGGAGTTTATTTTATAACATTACATATAGTAAATCACACACTTTATCACTGTCTAGACTTGGATGGATTTGGAAATGTCAAAAAGTTCTATTAAAAGCCAATAATTGTAAAAGAAGGGATTTCACAATAAAATTAGGTAACTACTTTTCTTCATTTTCCTTTCCTTTCTTCCTCTTTGTCTACAGAACCCCATTCTATCTGTCTTGGTGCTGCAGAGACACAATCATTCTTAAGCAGAGCCAGTTTAGACACCAGATATTTCACATCAAGACAATCCTGTGCTCTTGCTAATACTCAAAACAGAAAAAATTCAGCTACAATTACCCAAAGATTTATCCTTTTTATAACTTTATAGTTCATGAAGTTTTCTGCCCTCAGCTCCATCTTCTGGCCCCCTCATGTGAAAATTACCCATCTAAAATTCTCTGTGCACACCCACTTCTTAGAGTCTCTGACAGAAGCCCAGTCTAATCACCTTCTGATGTAACCCCCAGGTTTGCCTTGATTTATGAAAGTCATAGCTCTTCTGATTTGTTTGACAGATGACAATTTACACAGGGTCCCCATGACAAGACTGAAAAGCAAAGGTTTAGGAGGCAGAGTGACCCAGGTAGTTGATATTATGGAGCAGACACTCATCTATGCTTGGCTGAGTATTTGCACCTTGGTCAGGGTGACACCAAAGGACAGTACTGGTCGGAAGTGGAAGCAGCTGGAAACATAAAGAGGAGAATGACCAGAAGTATCCTCTGAGATATGTGATAACTCATGTTCCCTGCAACCCTCTGGACAACTTTTTCAAAGAAATATGCTATTGTGGAGGTTTGACCTCAGGCAAGTGGCCGGCCCTTCACCTCACCCCTCTGGTAAAACAGGGAGGGACAAGAGAAGAGAATTTGTGCGTTGAATAACAAGAAATAAATTACTGAATACAACAAAAGAACAAGAGTAACAACAGTGAATTCAAAAGAAAAACGGGTAAAATGCAGCAGTGGCTTACCGACTGCAGTGACCGCCCCCCCAGCAGCAATCCCGCCCCACGAGCAGACCGCGTGCCACCCCCTGGGTAGGACAGCACACCGGGATGAAATACTCCAATGAAAATTAACCCCATCTGGTAGAAACCAGGACAGCTGTCCCTTTTTTAAATCATTCTCCTTATTTTCAGTCTTGGGGCAATTTAATAAGTGACCTGCATATTACATATCTTGGTGAATGACTCATGGAAGAGGTACATGGACAGGAGGCAGGGCTAGACCTGCTTTACTTCAGAAGGTCAATCACCGAGCAGTATTGTGGGGCTGGATATATGTTACAGTTAAAATAATCACACCAACACATTGGCAAGGAAGGACATGTCATTACTACATACAGAAACAAAACTATACTATGGGAATATATCCTTGCAAAGACAAAAAAAATCCCAAAACTCAACCGCGCCTGTTGTTTACCTCAATTACATACTGGAATAACATTGTATCACATCTCTATCATAGGACCTGGTTTGACAAACTAGCTATCTGAAAAGAAAAGCCAGAAAAAACACAGCCCAAATTCAAGGTATTCAGGTTTTTCATTTGACTGGTATGCAGTCAAAGGCAACTTTCATCCAAAGGACAGGAGTTTCTATTTCAATTTCAAGGTTATTGTTCTATGTTTTAGTGAATTTTACCACTGGTTTACTGTTTTCCTCTCTCCTGCACAAAGTTTAGCTGCTTTCTAGATTGCTGAATTACATATGTAACTATAGTGAGTGAAAATAATGGATATGAGTGAAGTACTTTGATGTTTTCATGCAAGCATTTATATAAGCAAATTCTACACTTGGTTCCTCATAGCTTTTAAGGGTGGTGTTTGCCTAATAACACTTTTAAAAGTGGATAAACATTGCAATTTATAAAGCTGTTAGGAGAATATTCAACTGGATATGTATGGAGAGGGAACTGATTAAAAAAGAACCAATAAGAAAGATTAAATCACCAATTTTGACAAAATTCCCATTTTAACTTTTTTTTTAAACAACAAACAAACAAACAAACAAACCAAACCACAGTTACAAAATTTCACCTTTTCAAATGGAAAGGTTCACTTTTCTGTTGGAATAGCTTCATGTGCCTATTTATAAAATATATTAACCTCTTTATGAAAATGGGATGGTTTCAAATTCCAAAACCAAGAATGTGACTATTGTCTTAATACCTCTTAAGAACATATTTGGTTCATGATAACTTTTTAGATAAAACTTGGAAGCAATAAGAAAAAAAAAACCAAAAACAAACAAACAACCTTGAAGCAATAATGTACATAAAATATTGACATTTTTTCTGAGAAAGTGATTTCTTACCAGTGCCAATCTTCTGCTAAATGTGACAATAAATTGCACTGCTTCCCAAAACCAGACACTGAATGGCTCCCTTGAAAGACAGATCATTCATTGTTGATAGGACAAGACAAAAGGAACTTTTCTAAAAAAAAACCATGACAGTAAGCAGAAATTTTTCTATTCTTCAGTCTCTGCTCACAATCCTTTATTCCCCTTTCCCCTTCTCTGCAGTAGGTGAGTGCTAACAGGGCCATTTTTGAGCTTATCTGAATTATCTTCTAAAATTCACTGCACATCAGTTTTTACCTATATTTTGCAACACTTAAGCATTGCAGGAATGAAAAATCTTTTAAGGAAAGACAGTAACTGTACGATTTTACTTTGAATAAGGAGCAGAGAAGAGCTGCATTAGTCCCAGAGCATTCCAGGGGACTACCTGTGACTCAGAAAAGCTTAAATCTGTTTTTTCTTCTTGTAGTCTAGTAGGGAATAATTTTCACCAGTTTATTTATCAAGAAAATATTTTATTTTATTCCTTTTATTGCCTTTTAACTGTGCCAACTGCCACAATGGTGAAACAAATTCCTGTGCTTTCAGTCCTTGCTGACCGGGCTTCACCAGCCTTTTTTTTTTTTTTTTTTTTTTCCTATTATGCTTCTTTCTGAATAACTACAGATTTACCCATGTAATGAGTAGGAGCCTCAGTGAATTAAGGCATGGTCTAGTTGAATATGCAGAGATGCCAAGCAACAGAAGCAACAACTCTTTCTCAGATCTTATATGACTTCTTTCTTAATTACTCTCTCTTCCATTTTATGTTTACTCATAAAGCCCATTTGACGGAAAGCAGAAATACAACTTATAAATCCATGTGCTCCTGCCCCAGATACCTGTGCTTAGCATGAGCGGAGTCCTTTTGGTCCTTCAGCATTGTTTATTTTTATTGCTGCTTCTTCCACATAGGCATTGCAGGTAGAGGGGGATGTGGAAATCATTCCTTTTTAAGCTCTAGCAAAACAAAGCAGCTCCATTCTCTCCAATAAATGATGCAGCCCAATGACACAGAACTGTTTTTACGTCTTAGCCTTCTTTTCCAGGAATGCTTTTGTTTTTAATTCCAGCAATGATCAGACGGAAAATACGCACACATATTTCACGTGCCAAACTCTGGAACCCAAATCTGACTCCTGGCAGCTTCCTTTGAGTCGCTGCCATGCTCATGTTCCTGGCTGCACCAAGGGGCAAAATTTTGGTGCAAGAACTTAGAAATGGGCAGTCAGAGCAACAGATGGATGCAGATGCCTGAGCCTGCCATGAGTCCAGAAGCCAGTTTGCCCATTTCCTGGGTGAGTGGGCAGGTCTTGTATTGCCAGGCACTTCTTGTGGAAGGAAAGTCGGTATGGTTTTGACCAAACCAGCATCTCACTAACAAAAAGTTAGACCTTTACCTGTGGACAGAAATGTCTAAAATTCCCTGCTCTTGACTAGAAACACAGTGGAGAGAGGGACAATGTTCATTTTATGTGGTTTCCTTTACTGTGGCATACTGAAAGGCATGGACTCTCCCAGATAAAGACATGAGAAAAGAGGAGAGAAATGAAAAGTCACGGAAGAGAGAGCGAGAGACACTTTATTGTTACAGCATTACAAATTTATGCTTTTTTGTTAACGTTATTTCTACTTGGCTAGCAAATCAGCAATTAAGCAGTTATCCATTTTTACCCTATCACTATAAAGACTACTTAAAACACACATGCTGACCAATCACCCTCTTGTTCATCCACTGTTCACAGAGCGATACTTTCTATGGTTCAGATTTCCCCCCCCAACTGTTCTGGGGATTTTCTACAGTTTTGATGTTGTAGCTTTCCGTTGTTTTCTCGACCAGGTTGGTACAGCCCGGTAGCTTCTCATCTTATTCTAATTATAGCTGTCTTCCAAGCAGGGCCCAGCTGTCTCCCAAGCAGGGCCCAGCTGTCTCCCAAGCAGTTTCTTATCTCGCTCCCAAGGCCTGCTTTTTATCAAGACTTCACTGCTAGGCCAGGGGCTGTGCAGGGCTGACAGGCTGATGTCGACTTGCTCTTCTTCCACATTTTGCTTCTAGAGAACGTAAAGGATATAGCTCTTGTGCTGGTCCAATGGGCAGCTTAAGCACTAGCTTTAAGGGGTTGTTTTGTCCCTTGCAGGGTCAGAAAGGTAAAGCTAGGCATACTTGCACCAAAATTTGGTATCTAAATTGAGAAACTGGAATAACTATACGTAGTCATGAACCATTTAGCTGCAATATGGACATAAATTTGTACAAAGAGAATCTTGATCCCAGTCCTCTGTAACCCAACTGAGCCCACTGGTGGGCTGGGGAAGGACTTCGCTTCTAGAACACAGACTCTTCAGAACAGCAACTAAAACAGGAATCTCAAATCCCAGCTGAGGGGTTTGGATCGTGTCATAATTAATAGCAATCTCAGAATATTTTTTTAAATAAATTCTCTTAATTCCTTAATTTTTTGGTATGATAAAAGACTGAAATTACTTTGGGCACCTTTGTTTGCATACTCAAATGTTCTCATATCTGAGGTTTTCTATCTGTCTCAGTGCTCTTAAGAATGTTCACATATGCTGCATACATTATTTTACTGGAATCAGTGATTTTTTAATACTTATTAGCCTATATTATTTACTTACAATTATTTAAGATTTATCATTGCTTCTAATTCTTATGAAGACTTTTTGATAATTTGGAGAACAGTTAAATCACAGATCACTAACACTAGAAAAAACTAATTTAGTTAAATCAGTTTATACCAGGATGTTTGTTATGGTGGGAGGTAAGGCTAATAACCATCTTTTAATGTTAGAATAATAATTACTACTTGCTGGTTGTCAGCACCTAGTGCTTTTTATTGTGTTTTTTTTTTTTTTTCTCCTAAAACTTTTTTTGATCTTATTTATCAGAGATACTTGCAAAGTAACATGGCAGCTAAAGGACCATTTCAACCTTGAGATGCATAAAGCAGAGATATTTATGCCTCTCATGGAGTAGGGAGATAATAGACCCTATCTGTATAGTGAGACTGAACCTGGAATATTGTACTGAGAGCTTTAGGCACCTCATTTTCTGAAAAATATAGACAAACTGGATGGAGTTCAAAAAAGAGCAAGCGGATAATAATCATGAAGATGGAGGGATGGCTATATAAGGAAAGATTAAAAGAGTCTCAGCACTCAGCTGTAACAAAACAATAAAAACTTCAGAAGATATATGCTCCAAGCCTTATATCCAAATATAAACCCACATATATGTAACTACCATAACATTCACAGTATTTTCCATTTAGTATACTGATGACAAAATAAAAGGTGCTTTTCTGCAGACTGGAGTTAGACAGCGGGTAATTCAGGAACTACAGTGGGTGTCAGAATAAAGTCCAGCAGGAGGAAAAGACCTCTTTCCTCCATCACTCCGTGTTAGTTAACCTGCAAGGAACTATTACAGTGGTTCGGTCACTCGTTCCCCAAATAACCTAGAACTTCAGGTAAGCTCCACTCATGCAAGCTATGATATGGATGTAAGCGTAGCATTGATATTTCACTCAGTAATTCAGTTTCCCAAGGCCCAGTAACAGTTTAGAGCTTCTGCATAGAAAAAAGTCATCATACCTGCTTCTTGAAAAAAACTGTTTCTGCCCTAACATCAAGTATAAATCAATCTGTAAGTCAAATTGTTGAATTAAGCCTAGCAAAGGTCCATGCTTTTACACAGCAGCTGAGAGGGTAGGAGAGGTGAAGGTTTAAATTTGCTTTCTTATCTCTTTTGAAGGGGCTAGTCCAGTCTTGGTACCTTTGCAGCCATTGGCTATGAATGGACTCAGACTTCTTAAGCATTACAGTTACGTGGGAATTCAGAAAGGTGTGAATTTGAAGCAAAATATATCCAAAGTGAACTTCACCTATATACATTTTTATTCTGCATTTGGTCTCTTTGTCCCTAATCTGTTTAAACACATTTCTACTCTCTTCTGAAATAAGACACAAATGGGAAAATGCACTGCTATCTTGCACTGAGTGTCCACACCCAAGCTCACTGCATTATGGACGTTATGTAAATGAGCCCTGAGTTTTGGGGAAAGGATAGTCTATTTAAAGGCTTTGAGTTTGAACTGACTGTTATTACTAGTTTTTAATCCTAGCATTTGAGAGGCCTGGAGTCCATAACTGATAAAAGTCGCTCATCTGCAGATTTGTGCTCTGTGGCATAAATCAGAATAGTTCATTGAATTTTGTGAAAGGATGCTGATTTTGCATTGGCTGAGGATTTGATTTCTGCTGAACTTGAGTATTCACAATGACAAATGTGTTGGGAAGTGACTCATGAGAATTATCTAGTGGGAATGAAGCTGGTCACTGCACCTTTAAAGGAGAAATGACGGTGACACATGCCTCAGGTTCTGTAATACAGATAAGCAAGTAGGGCAGACTCAAATGAGAGAGCAAATCACTTACATCCTAAACTGAGTACTGAATGTGAAAGGGGAATTATGTGTCAAAGTCAGTATCCTGCGCTCTGTGCTGTAGCAAAATTCTCTGATTAAATCTGTACTGTCAAAACAGTAGCTGAAGGTGGGCAATTGAAATGAAAAATGCAGACTACTGGTTTCTTAGGGATTGGAAAAAAAGAGTGTAAGTGAAATAGAGTGCTAAAATTTTAGATGTCCACTAGGGACACTATTACTTGGCAGTTGTATAGCTTATCTCCTAGAAATAATTAGGTATTAGGCCCCCTCAATTAAATTGGTACATTCAGATTTCTGATTTAGTGCTATAACTGTAAATCAGCACAAGCAGAAATCCTACAAGCCGGTGGCAGGTCTGCCTTTGGGGCTCTGCCCAAATCAAAATCTCTGTAGGTACAATCCCAGGACCACATCTGTTGTCAGTCAGTTAACATATATTCTCCAGAGTCAAGAGGGCTATGCTGTTTTACACCTGTGGAAGACCTGTCCCCAAAGAGATAGTCTTTCACCATATAGGTCAAATGTAATCCTGTCGGTGCTCAAAGACACAGTGGAGGATGCTGGCTGCTGTGCTGGTGTGGGAATGTGCGTCACTCTCCAGTTGCAGCATCCTCAGATGCAGTGTTCCTTGCAGGGGCTTTTGGAGAAGAGCTGGCACTCGTGCAGGGTGTAAGACGACTTGAATAGAGGCCTCTGGGTGAGCTGAGAAGCTGTCTCATTGATCACGGCATGTGTGTCTGGCACTTGGCTGGAGACAGAGTTACTCATATCAAACATGCAGCAGGGAGATGATGCAGAGACTAGTGCTCCCATTTGACTGAGGGAGTAGGAAACAGTGAAGCTTTGCCATTATGTATTCACCCCCCAGCTGCTGCAGTGAGAGTAGAGCAAGAGGCTTACATTGAATGTCTTCTGGTGGAAGAGCTCTTTCATGTCCTGAAACAAGGAAGGAATAGCTTTGAGGGCCCTGAGGCAGGTTCTGTCAAGTCCTCGTATTAACAGCCTGCCTCCTCCTTCTCCCCTCGCCTCATGCAGCCTTGGAAGCAGACCGTCCTCTGGACTGCTGCCACCACAGCGGAAGAATGTGGGACTGAGGCTCCAAGCTGGAAGATGCAAGGCATGTATGTATGTCCAAGTGATTTTGCATCAGCCAGCTATATTTTTGTGCTGTCAGTCAAGGAAAAGCAGCTCAGTTTGCAGAAAGGGTAGGAGTAGTGAAGAACCAGGCAGTTAGGGGCAGGAGGCAGGAAAAAGTTTGTTTCACTGTAGAAAACATGGGTGGAATGTTGCATGAATTCCTAATCACTATATCAACGTGAAGATGCTCTTGAGAAGAAAGAGAGTCAAGAAGGTCTGTGATAAGATAAAAGAGAAATAACAAATCTGTCTCATACAGGGTGACTGAAAAACTTAGTCTTTAGCTTGAAGGCTGAGTTGAGATATGGTATCTTTTTATAAGTGCATCTGTGGAGAAAACATCAAGGAAGGAGAAGGACTAAGAATCTATAAATTGGCTGGGAATTTAAACCAAAACAACAGAGCAGTAAGGTCCCTGCTGTGGGGATAATAGGGACAAAAAAACTTTGCCTTGTCAGAAATGAGGGCCAATAAACATATAATGTGATGCCTGCTTTATTAGAGGTCTGGTTTGGAAACAAAGGAGGCTGTGTAGCTTCCAACTCATTGTTCCTTCATAAAAGATCACTGAAAAAAGGTGAGACGAAATAGAGACACATTGTAGAACACCACAGTATTTTCTATAAGACATTAAATAACATGAAACTTCTGAAAAATCTACGGAGTTGGCACAACTAATGGTATGTACCTCTGATAACAGCCACAGCAGTTTTGCCTATTATATGATAATCATAGAATCAGGTCTGTCCTATTTTGTAATTGGGGGTGGGGGGGGTAGAATGGTGTATTTATATTGTTTAATTCTTTCTTTGGTTATACAAGTGATTGCTGATAGTGGATATTAACATATGAAGCCATTTGTGCCACAGTGCAAGTTTCTGAGCTGAATAGAGAACCAAGAGCATAGGAATCACAAAATACTATTTCTCTGATGTCTACATTTGTAGCAATAATTTAAATTGAGGAATTGTGTTCTGATCTGAAGATGCTATGTTCATGCCAAGATTTGACAACTTCTGAACTATAGCACTGCAATAGATAAGAGACATTTGGGGTTTTTTAAAATAATATAAGGAGTATAACTGATGGAAGGTGAGAAAGGACAGCAAGTTGGGCTTCAGCTGTTTACTACTGGCTTCAGGGCCTTAGGTTTTAAATTAGCTGTTTTGTGCTAACAGGTCTTTGAGCACTGAGGGTCAGGTGCAGTTTCAGTGTAACTACTGAGGTATGATAGCTTACACTGGCTGAGCATACAGCCCACAATATTTCAGCATTCAGAGCAAGCAGCTCATGTTCACATGTTAAGGAATTTCTGTATAAAAATTCCATTAGTGCCTGCTCATTGTACAAATCCTGCTAATACCTCTCTATCAACCTGTGTATTTGTGATGAAGGCCAGACTATGTTGTCAGAATAGCATGCAGCTGTTTCATGTTCTCAAAATGGCTCAAATCCTCTACTTTTAACTTCTTTCAGTTCAATAAAGACTGCATCTCTCTAATTTCCTTCCATTCACTCACCCTGATCATTACACCAGGATCTCAGACTAGGATTCATTGATCACCATACACAAATGTTTTAAAGTCCTTTCACTTTGCTGTGTGTCTTGTAAATTTAAAGATCTGCGTTTTCCTTATTTTAGTAAAGAAAGAGATTTTATGCTTTATTCCTTCTTTCTTTTACATAGGTCTTCAATATCAGTTGTGGTGTTTTCTTTATCACTTCAGGGTTCTTCCAGCTACAAATGTTCACTCAGATAACCCTTCATATACAGGACATTATAATTTCATTTATTGTCAGAAGATACAGAATCTCTTTTTCATTCTGTGGGTGGTCTGGAGGCTTGAAATGCTGGGGTTTCAACCCCAAGCCCCAAATTAAGGTTGACATATGGGTGATTCCCACAGCCCTTCACAAAAGGGGGGGTGAGTTTACCTTTAGGCTTCCCTCCAGGGTGGTGCCGGCCTTGCAGGGAGAGCCATTGGGTAAATGAGCCCCAGGTGTCTGCATTGAGTAAGCAAAGGTCAGGTGTCCCACTTAGGGATAAAAGCTGGGACCACTTGCAGGCAGGGGCAGTGTTTGTCTGTGAGGTGGATGCCCTGTGCGGAGTTCCCTGTTGGGGAAGGACCTCCTGTCTCCCTGGGACTGGGCTCTAGCCAGGTCTGGCTTTTGTAAATGTGGGCTGTGTAGAGATTCAGTGTGTGGCTTCCTTGGTCTTAAGTGTTTGGCTTGTTGACTCAGTTGTCTCCCATCCCTTCTATGGGAGACTGCATTTCATCATATATTTCACCCATAGTTGGTTGTGTGGTGTTGTTGTTGGGGTCAGTGGGATTGATGTTGATTATGTATAATCTGACTTGTTTGTACCCCCAGTGCTCACCCATGTACTGACCCTTTTATATCAAATACAATTTGGTTATTGCTTCATCTGTATGCTGGCTGTGTCCTTTATGCTAGGCCTAGTAATTGGCAAAACAATGCTATATTTCCATTGTCCCCTTTATTTTGCCTCTGTAAGTGTCTTGACTTATCCCAGTGTATTTGTCAGTAGTTTGCCAACATACTCTTAGGTGGTCACTCTCACTAGAAGTCTGTCAGTCACAGAAATTCTAGTAAAATCCTACCATGTAGGGGAGGATGTAAAACAGTAGACAGAGAGAAAGGGTGTGGCTTGCTTTCTCATGCATACTACAGGTTCTTTGGGAGACAGTTCTCCATCTTCAGGGCAAACGCTAAAGATCCATGTTCACCTGATGAAAAGGTAACTCATGTCTATGCTGCTGCGGGTATCCATTATTTCAGGTGCTGCAGCCATAACCTACCTTTACTTCCCTTTCTCTGCTTGTCACAGAAACACAGATGTACTTTTTCAGAGATGGGACTCAGTTGTCACTGGAGGAGGAAGGAGGATATGTTTGTTCTCACGGGCTTTATCTGAATTGCCAGAAATATGACACAGTAGTGGAACAAAACTGATCTAACTTACCAACTCTTTATTAGTGCAGTTCCTATGATGTCTTGCTACAGAGGAAATAATATGCTTCATACATTAATAGAATTGGAGATACTAAGAACTCAGCATTTGTCATTTAGAGTGTTACTTGACATTCTAAATACAGGAGGATATTGTGGTTATTGCAGGTATTGGTGTGTTGGTTAAAGAATTTTAATGGTGCCTATTATAATGGAGAAAAAACAGTGAGACACCTTTTTCATGCATAAAACAAGTGGGATGCCTGATAGTTTCCACGTTAGACTCAGCTTTTGGAAAAAAAATCTAGTGAAAATTGCCCATGCTGAAATATACGAAGTCCAAAATCTTCTGCCTTACATTCTGCTGCTATAACTTCTTCTAATGAGAATCTCTGAGGCATAAGAATGTCTAGAGACTTCAATCTTGCACTTAAACAGATAGCTGAAAAAAGGTCCCTGAGAAAAATTCTGGAACGAACCTTAACTCTCAAACAAGTCAGACTTTACATTTTTCAGTACAATGTTTGCAATAAATCAAACATTTTCATTTTAAAACTGTAATCAGCTAAATCGTGAAGGGAATTAATTTGTAAAAAAGCTAAAGTATAAAAAATTATCTGTCTCCTAGCTCCCCAGCTTAATACCTTCAATAAGTCAGAAGTCCTCATATGAATCCAGAAAAGCAGAAAATAATATATTTCTGTTAGCATTTTGCACAGGAGACACTTTTCCATGGGTGTACTTGCAAGGTGACTACATTCTGTAGTAGTCAGGAGGTAGTCATGTCTCATTTACCAAGGCCTTGGAAATAAATTGGGAGAAAGATGTTTTCTGCCACTCCATTTATGTGTATAATGATTTTTGTTGTCTTAGCACAATCCGTATATTTACCCGCATGTGAAATGCTTAAAGCGTTCTGTCAAGCTTTCTGTTTTTGCTGAAGTGATGTCTAAGCATGGAGCAAGGAACTGCAGGTCAGAAGGTGTACACAGAGTAAGAGGACAAAAATGTCAGGTTGTGTCTTACATCTACTGTGAATCCCTGACACTTATTGCAGGTCTTCAGATGACACATCTTGTATCTCTCTCAGTAGCTTGTTGTGGATCAACAGCAAGTTACATCTTCTGAGAATCTGCTTACTGCACAATTAGGATCTCTTAACTGAAAAGAAAGGGATTTTAGTGGGCATCAGGGACCTTGATATGGCTTTTCACTGAGACTGACTGTGCTCTGTTCCCTGTTTGTTTACAAATAGCAGAAGCTATTGCAAATGGCATGGGTCACAAATTATGTTGGCCACCTCTATGTTGTTTAGTTAGTCTGTAAATCTATGTGATAATCAGATAGGAACATCTCTATTTTAAAAAATCCAGACTTTTTTTTAGGGAGGGCTGGCTGAGCACTGGGTGTTTGCAAACATTTTGAGTTCAGAACACAAATGAAATGTTTCAAAACGGACCTCTGAAACTTACTCTCCAAAGTGTTGAGGAAATTTTGATGGTGACCTGACATTGTCAACTCCTATCTATTTTAAACACAACTATTTAACAGGCACAGGAGAGATTCTGTTTTTACAGCTGTATAAAATACGGCCATCACAGCCAATATTAAACCTGCAGCCAGTTTGTGTTGTGGTATCTTCACTGAAGCATATATTGACTGCAGAGTACTTCTAGAAATAATAACATTCAAGAAGTCGCAAAGAACATGATGTGTAATCAAAATGACTGACCTGACATTAGATGCAAAATCAAGACACCTCAGTTTGTACTAACTGGTTCTATCAATCTTGAATTGATGTATTTTAATATCAGATACTTGAATTTTAAACTTCATTTTAGTACTAGGCTCCATTTAAATAATCTCCTCTACTTTAGAAGACACTCCAAAATATATGCATGTCTAAAAATTGTGATTGTGTTGAACTTCAGTTTAGTGAAATCTCAGAAATAAAGGCAAATCCCTCCCAAAAATAGAGGAGGGAGAAAAGGAAAAATAAAAAAGAGAAAGGGGTGTTTTTTAACAAAAAGGATAAATACAATTCCTGTGCAACAATACCACTTTTTCCTTCCTGTCTTATAAAATCTGCTGAGCTGAACTGTGGAAAAGAATACTTAAGAATACCACCCTTGTGCCACTACTCAAACAAATATAGGTCTTAAGTAATCTTGAGAATAGTTTGTTTAAGTCGAGTGAAGGTAAGAAAATTTACAAGCAAAATGCAAACCTTTGGCAACAGGAGAGAAGATCTTCACAATTCAGTCCCTATTTCCTATGGGGCAAAAGGTGTGGCAAAGAACAGGGAGGAATGGCTAAGGACTTATTTGGCATTCTAAGATACTACATCTCTCTATGATGCTTGATGTTACTTATTGGACAAGTAACAAATCGAGTGAATATTCAATAATGTTAATTTCATGAAGTAATTTCATTTAGTTATTGTACCAAGGAGAGAAAGAACTATTCCATATAATAGGGATACTTGTAGGTATGTTATCTAACATGTAGGAGATTCTAAAATTATTTTTTTACCCTAAATCAGACAAATCAGAAACCTGAGCTTTTGTTTCTGTATTTAATATAGTATACAGATGGCTCTAAAGGGGAGAAAACAAAATCTGGTTTGGAGTTTTTCCACCAAAAAAATTGATAAATCAGTACATTCTACTGGATCTCAGAGAACATTATAATCCTCATCATTATCTTTCACTAATTAGTACTGGTTTTCAGACAGTTCTACCCTTCATAGTAACTGTCAAACAACTCATTTTAATTGAACAGCCCCAAATTTTATTAATAACACAATCATCACTTTATTCACATATCCCCAAGTTTCTCCTCACCCATATGCTCCCTCTTCCCTGCCCATGGCTAGCTTATCACTACAGACAAAATGAAAAAAACATCAACAGCAAATTAAGTTATTGACTTTTACTATTATTTACATCAGATGTGACAGGGCTTCAAATTACATTAAGAAGAATATGCAATTTAATGGTATCTTGCTTGGATACCTTTGACAGGCTTAAAGAAATGCACAACTATCAGTTTGATAACTGCAATGATTTCAAGTGTACTGAAACAAATATCATATCATAGAATGGTTTGAGTTGGAAGGGACCTTAAAGGCCATCTAGTTCCACCCCCCCTGCCATGGGCAGGGACACCTCCCACTAGACCAGGTTGCTCAAAGCCCTGTCCAACCTGGCCTCGAACACTGCCAGGGAGGGGGCAGCCACAACTTCTCTAGGCAACCTGTTTCAGAGTCTCACCACCCTCACAGCAAAGAATTTCTTCCCTGTATTTAATCTAATTTTTCCTTCTTTCAATTGAAAACTATTATCACTCGTCCTATCACTACACTCCCTAATAAAGGGTCCCTTCCCAGCTTTCCTGTACGCTCCCATTAAGTGCTGGAAGGCCACTTTAAGATGTCTCCAGAGCCTTCCGTTCTCTAGGCTGAACAACCCCAACTCTTTCAGTCTGTCCTCATAAAGGAGGTGCTCCAGCCCCCTGATCATCTTTGTGGCCCTCCTCTGGACCCGCTTGAACAAGTTGATGTCCTCCTTATGTTGTTGGCCACAGAGCAAAACACAGTACTCCAGATGGGGTCTCACAAGACTGGAGCAGAGGGGAAGAAATACTTCCATTTACCTGCTGGCCACAGTTGTCTTGATGCAGCCCAGGATACACTTGGCTTTCTTGGCTATGGGCACACACTGCTGGCTCATAGTCAGTTTTTCATCCACCAGTACCCCCAAGTCCTTCTCCAGAGGGCTGCTCTGAATCCACTCATCAACCAGACTGTATTTGTGCATGAGATTGCCTTGACTCATGTGCAAGACTTTGCATTTGGCCTTGTTGAACTTCATGAAGTTTGCACAGGCCCACCTCTCAAGCCTGTCAAGGTCCCTCTGGATGGCACATCCCTGCCCTCCAGTGTGTCAACTGCACCACACAGCTGGGTGTCATCGGCAAACTTGCTGACGGTGCACTCAACCCCACTGTCCGTGTCACCAACAAAGATGATAAACAGGACTGATCCCAATACCAATCCCTGAGGAACACCACTCATCACTGCTCTCCACTCAGACATCAAGATGTTGACTGCAACCCTTTGAGCTTGACTATTCAGCTAATTCCTTATTCATTGAGTGATCCATCCATCAAATCCTTTCAATTTAGAGATGTGTGATTTTCTAACAAATACATTTATTCCATGATGAACAATCTAATATGATTCTAATCTGATTATAGGGCTTGCTCTGTTCATTGTCAATTAAGCAGTCCTTGAAATAGTAGCACTGTGAGGAAATAAACTCCTTCCTGGAGCTAAATGTTGCCTTTGTACATCTTTGATCCTGATTCAAAATGTAATACTCATGCTATTTATGTTACTGCTGCAGAAGGATCAGAGCAAAGATCGGTGGATATTGAGAAGAATATTCACTAAAAGTCAATTTCTCAAAAAATCAGAAAAAAACCCTCACTTTGATGATATTAGAAACTGTCGTGGTTTAAGCCCTGCCGGGACCGGAGAGCACATTGCTGTTGCCCCTCCCCCACCCTCAGCCGGTTCGCTGGCAGTGAAGCACAAACTTGGGTTAAAATAAGAAGAAATTTAGTACAACAGTGTGATAAAACAATCTGAACAACAACAGTGGCAATGATAACAAGAATAAACAGTAATAACAGTGAACAAGACAAACGATATACAGAGAAATACCGCAAAATGGTCATGGAAAAAAGCTGACGCGTGGGATCCCGCCACCAAAAAGCCACAGAGAAAGTAAAATCAAAGTTTCCCACCCCTGGACCTGACGCCAGCATGGTATGAATAACCCGACTGGAGATCCCTTCCCCCTCTCTCTCTGCTGGGGAAACTTGACCCTATCCTAGTTGAACCAGGACAGAAACCTTATTAATATATTCTCTAGAAACAGCTGTTTTCAAAAACTGTGTGGAAAGCAAAGTTGTTGTGTGTACTCGTTGTAAGCTCCCCCATACATTTTGGGTAATGTGTAACTCGCATCACAACTTTAGAACACGTTTAAATCCATTTCTTCTCAATGATTATGTGTGTCTGTATGCTTTGCTTCATATAATTCCAACAGGGCTTAGGAGCTTTGCTGAATTAGGTGCAAGACACTAACGCTACACAGGTTTAAACCAGAGCTGTGGAAGAGTCCTCCTCCCTAGCTAAAAGGATCCTATAGCACAAGTTATTAAGTAATACTTTGAACCACAGTACTTTTATTGAATTTTCAGATAAATTTGACCAGTGTTTCTTTTCAAATATCACAGAAGAATCAAGTTAGTGCTCTTATAGAATTAATGCATTATTACAAAGACCTTAAAAATTATGTCAAAATTCACACAGAACTGACGTTTTAATTAATTCCATTCTGATAGTGGGGAAACTGTCATTTAGCACAGATTATAGCCCCAAAGAAAAATGCAATAAAACATGCAATGGTATTAGTAGAAGGAACATTTTTCCATGGCATCCTGAAAGAACAATAATTAGCATCAGTAAGTACATGCCATACTTTTGGCAAAAAGCACAAAGTTGTGCTTGAAATGGTCTTCTAAGCCTGACAGAAATATAAACCTTTGAATGAAAACAAAGATATCTCAACCTTGTATTAACAAATATCTCTGTTTGCTTGTCTTTCCATTCCTGATTTCTTGTAAAGTACAGTTATAGAGCTGTAACATGCATCTAAAACTTGTTGGCAACATTCAGAAGAGTTTCAGTTCCACAGTGAATGTACAGTGCAAACTGAACAGTGCAGATTGATACAAACCAGTTTAAGAATGTACAGATAATGAATATGTGCCAAAAGATGCAATAATCTATTTTACTTATTGGAAAGAAAAGAAGTAAAAAATAAGAAAAATAAGAAAATCAGTGAAAAAATACTGCCTTCATTAGGTCTTTTGAAAATGACTAATGCATTAGTTCCTGTTGTGTTATTTGAAAAACATATTTTTTTAATTCAGAAAGCTAAAGAATGCCCACAGACTGTGTATGAGCAAAAAGCCACATCTCTAGTGTGTCAATAGATACAAAATATTGTATCTTATCTTAGCTTAACAATGACTTGTTTGTGTTTGAATATGACTTTTCCATAAGGGTGGACTTATGGAAAACGGAATCTATTACTTATTCTGGCATAGGAACTGGGAAATGCATTTAGGACTAACACTATACAAGAATTTTGCTACCTCCTACCTCAGCTTTACCCTCAGGGAATATCATCAAGGTGGAATATCTCACACCTATTACCCTCAGTCCAGAGTTGAATGAAAGCTTAGCAAAGGCTTTGGATTAATTCATTTCCAGTTCAAACAACCCCAGGGCCAGCCACACTGCATGAGCGGATCATAGTCCTGTTGTACCTTTGACCTGCTTATCTCCATTCACTTTTTGTACATCTGAAGGTCTTCCCACCAGTACAACTGGACTATGGATCGCTCCTGTGGAGGCTGTGAAGTGTCTGTCCTGCTCTGGACAAGGCATACTTTGCTAGGACTTCTCACAGCAAGCAGCACTGGCAAACTGCACTGCCATTGGACTCATTAGAAATGCCATACGTAAAAATGGCCTAGCCCCAGGATCCCTCTGGGACAGTCACAGCCACCAGCAGGGAGTGAGCAGAATAAGTTATACTCCCCACATACTCTCTCAGCCTCCCTGACTTGCCACTCAGAGATGGCCTGAGTTAGGGGTGGTGTCTTTGGCTACATCAGTACTTGTTAACAGTCATGGAGTCTGTATGCGAGGTGACAGCCCTTGTTCATAAAGCTGGGTTTACTCTCCCTCCAGAGCAGGAGGGCAGCTTCCAAGCTGCTTGTGGCAACATGTCTTCTCCGTGTCAGTTCTTGCATTATGCCCAGGAATTGACTGGAGCAGTGCTAATTTTCCGACTCCTAAACTGTGCTGGGGACAGTGTGGGCTGTCTCTTGTTGGTATTCAAACCTGAGCTCCATCTCCTTTTTAGTTTACAAGTGAAGACAAAGACATAGTGTTTAATAGCCCACAAATAGATTTATCTTCCTAGTACTTGTCTAAATGAGCTTTGAACACATGTAAATTTGTAGTTTCCAGAATTGATGAGAGTTTTACAGTCAATTTCAGTGAGAAAAGAGTCAAACCAATGCTGACTGTCTTCAAATCCTACCATTTGTTTTTCTGAAGTGTTAATGAACTCAAACTCTGTACTGCAGATTGTTTAGCAGGCCTTTCATTATAAATGTGAGAGAACACAATACCTGATAATACTGTATTAGTCAATAACTCAGTACTCATATATATGGTAAAGCAAATTTTAAAAAAATACAAGCTCAACAGTTGCTATAAAAATTCCATGTAAGCATGTACAGATTTTTACTAAGTATAGAAGACATAAATATGTTAATTTGTCACATGCAATCAGCAGATTGTTATCTTATGAGAAAATGTTGAAATTCATACAGCACAAGATACTTTATAGATAATTATATAAACATTAAGCAGATTGGCTTAGATTTTAAAGCATTTTGCTGTCTCATTTACCATATTTTACACTAAATGAATAGTTACATAATATATAAAAGATCCCAGCTGCAACCTGAAATCTGTTAAATAATTACATAAATATTATATATTAATTATTTCAGTTAAGTAAAGCATGCAAAATGCCATTTCATGAATTAGTACCATAGAATTAATTTTTTTTCTTATATGTTTGCCCCCCTCAACAATATGACTTAGGAAAAGCACTAGTTTTCTAAAATGTGAGCCTGCTTTTGTTGTGACAGCTGCCACATTAATGTAATAGTAAAAGAATTAACTTAATCATGTGTTCAAATATTTGAACAGTTCCAGAAAAATAAATAGGATAACTCTGTGCCTGAAGTTAAGTTGATACCCAAGTGCTTTGCTTGATCTCAGCTTATAGATTGGCAATTCAGTTAAAATTATTTACATCAGAAAACCCAAAGGTTCAGTGTCTTGACAGTAGCTGAGGGAGGTATGCTTGAAGAAAACTCTTACCAGTAGTGATATACATCTAGAGCAGACTCCTAGCTTCCACCATAGCCAAGCCAAGTCCATAGCTAAGAGAATTATTCTTCAAGAAATAAACAAGAAATAGTGTAATTGCAGTTGTCATTGATGGGTATTTGTTCCACTGTCTTATCTGGTCATTTTTGGAACCTACATAAACTTTTACCTTCACTTAATAAAAGAAAATAAGGAGGAGAATTATATCCATTTTACATTCTTAATAACACCATAGTCTTGAAGTTATTAACCAAGTTGCAAAATGCTGGGTATTATGTTGTTTTCAAAACGTTACATCAAAAGATAGAACAAAATCATAGAGCAGAAGGAATACTGTGTTACGACCTTATGCTGTCCATATTTTTCAGCAGTATTCTTTTAATCTCTCCCTCTAGTTTTCCTACTCTCCTTAGGTCTAACACCACAATTGTTGCATAACTGGTCTTGGCAAATCAGGTCCACATTAGGTTCACAAGATTTTGTAGTACCTTTTCCTTTCTTTCCTCTGACCAATCAACACTTACTAAATCTGTGACTCTCTGGTAATGCTGATGACTAATCATCATTTTAAACTTCAAATATTAGAACATACAGATTTAGTCCATATATTTGACCATCTGGTAGTTTTCTGTCTAAGATCTTACCTAATATACACAAGGTGTTGCACATATTGCAGCACAGTGTTGAGAAACTTAGAAAATAATGACACTTCATGGAAACAATTAAAAAATTGGTAGTTTCAGAAGAAAATAGGCAATGTTTTTTGTGTGTAGATGCAAACTCTGCACTAAAGAATTGGAAAATAATCCTGGATTTAATGGTCCATAAGCAGGTGGTAGCTCTAACTTACAAGTTCCTTTGGCTGTGAATCTATCCATGAAGCCATGGAGTGAGTTGGCTGATAAAAACAATTGGGGGGAAAAAAAAAAAAAGAGAAATATTTTTGATATTTTTATGGAGTATTATCAATTTTTTAAAAAAGTCTTTATAGCAAACTCCTATCCATCTAAACTGTGACTAAGTCACATTTAGAAACTGTTGAACTGGATGTTTTTCAGAAGTTCATTAGCATATTTCTAATATATTGTCCTGTGGAATAATCTATCTGATTTGGCAAGCAAATTATTTTCCTAAAGTTCTACTTTATAGCAGTGCATCTCCTCTAATCACTGCAGAAGAAACTCACTTGCAAAGCTTCTATGAAGGTAGCCAGAACTAAACTTGAAGCATTCCCCCATGCTTCATCTAAGGGTAAGGACACACACTGAGCCTGCTCTGTGGGAAGATGCATAAAGCAATTGGGTGCTAGAACTGCTCTCCTAAAGAACTATTATTTCTCTCATTTTAAACACCCTAAGTTAAAGGTATCCTCAGTTTTCCCTTGCTTTGGAAGAATGTCCAGCAAAACTTATGGTTCTGATGTACTCTGCATGTGCAACACAGATTAACTCATTAGACATACCTGATCATCATATTTCATACTCAGAGATTCTTGTTGCTTTATGCAGGATTTGGTCCAGGGTTTCATTTAGGGTGTGCTATTTTGTCTAGCCTTCTCTCTCTTTTTGTCCCATTTCACTGACATGACAAGATTTCTAATTGATTAGATGAGGGAACATGGTTGGTACAAACAGGTCCTTTCAGTAGGGTCATCCATTTACTAGTCTCTGACCCTGTTCATTGATTCTCTTCCATGGTGGAATACATCAAATACATTCTGTTCCCTGTTATAATAGAAACTATATGCATTTTCATAAAACTTTCAGGCAGCATCTCAGTGAAATATGAAGTGATGGCAAGACACTGATTATATATATATATATATATATATATATATATATATATATTACAACAATATAACCCAAAGATAAATCGGCAGTGCAGTGCTATCTTCACATTAGCCATTTTCTCAGAACATTGGCTAAGCAGTGGTTGTAGCAGAAGCAGCATATGTTCAGAGAGGGATAACAAAGAGGGAAGAAACACAAAGAAATTCCTTCATACTACTGGCATGAAGTAATCAGGTTTGTTTAGTATATACAGAGGCACCATTCTCCCTCCATTCCTAGGAAGTAATGCAGTAAGACTGAATTAAAAACCATAAAATTTATTGAGGTGATTACAGGAAAGAGAGGCATTGGTTTTATTTAGAGTACACCTAAGTCCTATTTACAAGCTTTTCCCACAACCAAAATGTACAAACCTGAAGTTTTACACATGATCCTATAACCCATGAAAGTTAAAAATAAGGCAGGAAATATCACAAGTATCATTTTAAAATCACAAGGGATAGAAACACTGAAGGAGTAAATGTATCTCTACAAGAAGAGAAGGGGGAAAATGGTCAAATGGGATTCATCATAACCTTTCTTGTAATGCATGAAGCAGGCATAAAAGTGAAAGGTTATTCAAAATGCATAAATAAAGTTCCTTTCATGAGAGACATCTTTAACTCATAGGACTCCTGACCACTTCAAATCATTGTATGTAAGGGATTGATTAAATTCACAAAAGAATTAGCCATCTATAAGGAACATGAAAATCTACAGCTACAATGTATTTTAAAATAAATACAGATTTAGTTAGTTAGTTAAGAAGCAGATTAACCATGTTTCAGGACAGCCTCTCAATATTAAGATTTAGGATGAGGCTTGGACTACAAGTGGGCATGTACATGGTAAATGCTGAAAAAATAATCGTAGTAAAAATAGTTTTAGTATTCAGATATGTGATTTTAGCACACTGACATACTGTATCTGCATTTATTCATTCTGTATAGTATGAGAGGAGCAGATGCCTTGAGTAGTATGATCACTAATGGAAAATAGAGATATATTTGGGACCTGACTTGTTGAAAAGGCATGTAATATGGAGGTTTCATAGAATCATAGAACACCAGGTTGGTAGGGACCCCAAGGATCATCTGGTCCAACCTTTCTTGGCAAAAGTACAGTCTAGACAAGAAGGCCCGGCACCCTGCCCAGCTGAATCTCAAATGTGCCCAATGTTGAGAAATCCACCACTTCCCTGGGGAGATTATTCCAGCGGCTGACTGTTCTCATTGTGAAAAATTTTCCTCTTGTGTCCAGTTGGAATCTCTGCAGGAGTATCTTGTACCCATTACCCCTCATTTTTTCAATGGCACTCCTTGTAAAAAGGGAGTCTCCATGTTCTCTGTAGCCACCCTTTAAATACTGGAATGTGGTGATAAGGTCTCCCTTAAGCCTTCTTTTCTCAAGGATGAACAAAACTAGTTCTCTCAGCCTTTCCTCATATGGAAGGCTTCCTAGTGCTTTGATCATCTTTGTGGCCCTCCTCTGGACCCTCTTCAGCCTGTCCACATCTGTTTTTGTACAGCAGGGACCAAACCTAAACACAGTATTCCAGGTATGTCCTGACAAGTGCTGAGTAGACTGGGATAATTACTTACTTATCTCTGCTGGTGATGCCCTTGTTAATGCAACCCATCATTCTCTTGGCTTTCTTTGCAGCTGCAGCACACTCTTCACTGATATTGAGCTTGTTGTCCACCAGGGCCCCCAGGTCCCTTTCCACAGAGCTGCTCTCCAGCCAAGTAGACCTCAGTCTGTGCTGCATTCCTAGATTATTTTTTCCCAGGTGCAAGACCTTACACTTGTCCTTGGCTTCAAACAAAGAGTATAATCATGGTGCTTCAGTCAGGCTAATTAGTGGTGCAGAAAAATGTCCAGGCTAATTAACTTTGGCAGAGTGCTGTTTGAATGTGACTACACACTGCTCTGGGAGCATAGTTAGTGTCTCTGTACTAAGTAGATGTAAGATCTTCTTTATATTTATGATTCAACATTAGCCTTTCCTACTACCTGGTGGCCAAGAACTTGTCTTTTTAGAGAATTTATTTTACTGTTGTAAGTGTGTGTACTGTGGTATGCAGGATACAGAGGTTCCCATTACAGATGACAGGATGATCGACTCTACACTAGGATGTTTCAAAGTGTTGTCTGACTAACCAGGCCAGCTTTAGACCAACTCTGGAACCTCCATGAAAGACAGTGAGGAAAATCAGTTTGATATCTGCTTATAGTTACAAAAATCTGAAAAAAAATGTAAAAGGTTCTGAATCTTTACTGAAAATCTTCTAGGGAGCCACTTAAATCTGAAAAAGGTTGGAATGTTCTGCTCTGGATTTCAGGCCTTCCCATCTGCAGTCTGACCTTCTTTCAGACTTTCAGCACTCCTTCATTCTTGGATTTTACTGCTGTAGTGATAGACCAGTGCAGGAAGTAATTCTTCAAAACAACCATTACACTATGTAACATAGATGACAGTGCAATTTAAGATGTGAATATTCTTTTTCTTCCTCTATTGAATCTGTGGTGTAGATAATGGGTAGTTTTGTCACTGCCAGACAAGTGGTTTCCCCTCTAGGAGATCTCTCTGCACTCAGAAATTCATTCTTTGAATTACTTTCTTCTTGTGGGGTGAATCCTAGTAAAACTGAAATGTCAAACACTAGCAAGGAGAGATGGTATTTTATCAGGCACTTACATCACAGTGACTGAGTAAAACTGAATCAAGTATATTATTCTCTGAAGTGCAGATTGTTGGCAACTTGGTATTAAGCAAAGCTACAGATGAATTATAAGTGTTAAACAGATCTTAGAGCTACCCACAACCTACTGCAAAGACAGCAACAGACTGGTAGGTAAGAGCTGGAAAAGACCTATATGGGCATGCAGGTCAGCTTTCTGCCAGTACAAAACTGTTCTCTACATTGCAAAGGCTAGTGAGGTAAAATTTCAAGGCGAGATAGTGTTTTACTTAGACCATATGACAACAATGGAAGTATTACATTAATTTGTTAGGTCTCTGTCTAGGCTAATGGTATGTTGGTGCAGTGATCTGGCTTTATCTGGGGCCAGTTCTAATGGAGCTCCAATAGGAATGTTAAGGCAAGGAATGCTATTGCTTGGAAGTGAGAAAATCTAAAGGGTTTGAGAATTACTCTTTTTAATTAAACAAAGAAAGAAAAGAGGTATGCAGCACTGTATCCATGTTCCTGTCACCTTCCTAATAAGCTGCATGGTGGCATCTAATGCCCATGACTTTGAGGTGACCTTGCCATGCTTATTGTTCAGAATTGCCAGGGATTCCAGCTATCCTTGTTTCATTGAAAAATAAGCATGAACTGGTCAGCCTTGGAGATCCTTGGCTATTGGAATCCATAATACAAACATTGTGCCCAGGAAACAAGCTTTACTGCAAGGATGCTTAGAATGTTTACTTGTGATGTCTTGAACAAACATGCAATAGTTTCTGGAACATTTCCAGAAAAATCCAGAACATGGTGGGCTAGTAACTAGAAATAATATTCTTATTTTTCAAATGGTTTGAGTCACACGCTAAATCCAGCCATTTTAATGGCATTTTAATCCGGCAGCCTCCAAGATAATGTCCTGGGAAACCAATATCATGGGTTAGGCCAAGCAGGGGGGTCTTTCTTGGAAAGAAGGAATTCACAGAAGAGCTTGGACACCTCAACATGATCACTTTCTATATTTCTATGGCAAGAAAGGCTAATGATACATTTTCATTTATGTAAAGGGGGAAGATGAAGCAGAACTGAAAAGGACAGAAGTAATCCGATGAGACCCAAGTCATACAGAAGTCAGGGGTCAAGCCTAAGCTAGTCAGCTTGGTTCATAATAAGTGGAGACAGATAGGCACTTCTAGAGGGGCAAACGCAGCATACAAAAATTGTATATGCTGACTTATTGGAAGCTGACAGGGACTAAAGAGGGAACCACAACAATTATTGTACACAAGGGTGCTAAAGGAATTGATTCTACCAAAAAGGTCCTGAAGTGTAGAGTCTATATATGTTGTTTTGGTAAGACCAAAAAGACCATAAACTCTTTTTTCATAATTCAGGAAGAATATGTAATTACAGCTTCAAAAAGTGATGAAAGGTATAAAGCAGCACCCATGTGACACAGGAAGTATAGTATTGTGAGTGATTTAGCTTACCAAATAAGAACCTAAATTTGACAAGGTTTCTGGCTGTATATGAGGAAGCTAACTGAAAACTGGTAGATGTAGAACTTCTAGGCTCACTGACTAGGACTTAGCAGCTTCTGTCACTGGAAATCAAACTTTCAAAAAACTGTAACATTGATGTTGCTTAATTTTGAGGCACATCTCTCAGGCAAGCACAGAATAGTTTTTTAGGACAGACAGTAAGATTTATCACAATCTGTAGTACTAAAACAAGAATAATCCATTTAAAGATACTCTTTAGTCAAATCTGGAAGAAGCCCTGTGATCTGTGTCAAACTATAAGTCAAAGTTGTTCATTCTAACCATAAAATCTATGGGGCAGTTCCCACATGTTTGTGTTCTTTTACAAGACCTGGAATGAACTGTATTCCTTTAGCAAGTTCATACTTCTTCCACAGTTATTTTTCAGAGCTTCAGATAGATACATCCATGTGGGAAGATGCCATTTTTTCCTGAGATTATATGTCTAGGTAAATATTTTCTACTTTGTTTTATTCTACAGTCTTCAAGGCAAGTAGTCACAGAGGTAGGACTACTGCACTTTATTTAACATCATCTTGGTCAAATGCTCAGATAAAGATGTAGATTGTGATCCAGAGAAGGAATTTCCCTGGGTCAGACTGGCAAGGAGTTTGATTTTGTTTCTACTTTGTTCTACAGCCAAGGATTCATTCATTAAACTCACCCATTCTCCATTACCATCTCTATCCTGTGATGGAGCTGCCAATTATTCAGAGTTCCTGCAGACATGTAGGTCCTTTTCAAAGAGTTATGTGAGATGCATCAGAAGTTCTTATGTGAGATGCATCAGAATCTCTGGTTTTGGAGTTGCCAGAGGAGACAGATCTGTCACTGTACTTTAGATTTCTAATCCAGCATACTTGCAGAGAGAAAATGTGACTGAGGCCACATTCAAAAATAATTTTGTAGTCTATCAAAAGTGCATGGTACTGAAGTATCACTCCTGGTTGGAGTATAATGCTCTTGACAGAGCTCAAGCTAGATCACATGACTGTTCTTTCTATCTTTAAATTCTGGCTAAAAATTCAAGGCAGAAAAGCTCCGTTCTTAGTGCTTCTAGAAACATTTTCTGGAATGGAACTTTCCTCATTCTGTAACCTTGCAGGTTTACTCAGTAGGATTATGAAATGATAGATATAGAATATGTTAGGCTACAATCCTTTAATATTTTTAACCACTGTCATAAATTTTTTAGGGTAAACATATCAACAGGTTAGGCAGGGAACAAACACTGCTGGGCTTGTCTCTTTGACACACTAGGGAACATAGAGCAAGAAATTAAAAATGAAAGTCAGAACTGTTTAGAACAAGATTAATTCTTTTTGGATCAATATGTAACTCCATTTTAAATGCCTTGCTCTCAATAGAATGTATTTCACAATGTGTTACCACAATAAATGTAATTGGTGGTATGAGTATGCACCTTTTGGGCATTCATTCTCTTATCTACAACAAGTTGCAGATAAGTTTTTTATTCTTGTATTGAATATTTTTATTGATTCCACTAGTTACATTACACATTTCACATTAGAATGAGAGAGATGAAAATACTGCCTCCACTCTATGGAGTCTTCCATGGGAGGGAATGACCAAGTATTGTCCCTTACTTGGTGAAAAAGCTTCATACAGTGAATGAAAAAGCAGTAATGAAATACTTTAAAGGTGGAAGATGATTAGCAAGGAGACCTATGAAATGACTTTCACAGTGATGGAATAATATAATTTATTACCATCACCCCAAACAGTGATCTCAACCACTAAAAACAAATAACAATTTAAAATAAATGCAGAAAAGAGACCAAACCACAAAAAGATCTGAGTTTGTAGCTTAAATATTTATATTGAAAAGCTTTTAGCTATTTTCTCCAAGGTTCCAGCAAGTAAACTTGAACATAATTTTGAGAAGTAGCATTTTCTTTTGAGTTTGCTTTTATTCAGTTTTGCTGCAAAGTAGTTGAGAACATATAGAGCACTTCTGTGAGACTGGCTGCATTTACAGATGGAAGAAAAGGATGATAATTAGTGAGTTTACTGCATTTCAAAACATGAGACAAATAAATTGTATCGTGCCTTTTGGTGGTGTCAGTAATATGCCAGTAACACAACTATTTCCGTAATAACTAAAGAAAGAAATAGTCAAAATATGAACAAAAGAGGGGATGTATATTATGTAATTAAAATGTGTTATGTGGGTGTGTAGAAGGAACACTTACATGTCATAGGTTCATGAGTAATACGACATCTTGAAGAACTGAAAAAAAAATCTAGCCTACATGGTAAGCACAACTTTGAACAAACATTTACAGATTTGTTAAATAAGAATAGCCAGTAAACAGCTTTAACTGTACAGGAAGAATATGAGCTTTTAATAGAAGTGTTCAGGCACAGATATTGTGAAAGCATTTCATTCAGGAGAAAATGTGTATTATTGCTTTCTGAAAGTGACCAGAGCAGGAGACTGTAAGGCCATTCTGTGCATCAAAATCCCACTTTGAACCTTCTCAAAGAGAATCTGCACCCAGACTAGGATAATTCATGTGTCGCTGATGGAATAAGAGAGAAAGACATGCACAATGACGGACTGTGTCAGGATTGTTCAGTACGGGTAGCCGATGACAGTCAGACTTTGTAGATCCAGTTAAAAATGATTCTACTGCAAGTAGCAACACTGAAGGTACCAAAAAAATCAAAGTTATTATTTGTTGTTGTACCACAATGGGAAGCCTGAGAAAGAATGATTGCACTCACCTTCTTACCTTCTAACCTTACAAAATATAAAAAGTTAAAGATTATATCTCATATTCCAGTAAGATTAACTCCATTTTACTTGGGCTCTCTCTTTTCCCACTGTTATTTTAGCACACACTTTCATTCAGTTGGGCACTTATTTACAATGGGAAACAAAATAAACCATGGTGGAGAAATAAAGAAATGAAGAAATAAAGACCATCTAAATACTGTAGGTAGCTATAGCACTAATTTATTGAATCTTCCTTTCATTTATTTCACCTCCAAAAGTGTAAAGTGTAATATTCTCAGTAAATGGAAAGAAGAAATGTGAACTGAGGGCGTTCTGAAGCAAGGCATGAGATGGAAGGGGCTACACATTGTATATCTTTGACTCAAAGCTTCTCAACTGCAGAATTGCCATGAACAAGTAAGGATGAATGGATAGAAGACAATGAGAAGTCCAGGGGAAAAACAGCTACTGTATTTCTTGTTGCTCTCATTATTTGCTAGTTTAGTTAAACAGGACTACTTTTCAACAAGATAAACCATATTTATATGGTGTAAATTAGGGAAGGTAGAATAGTAAAATGGAGGGGTTTAATTTTCAAGTCAAAGGCTGGTAGGGTTGCAATATTCCAGGTACTGGTTGAAAAATGATTTTACAGAAAATGTCATATCTGTAATAGGATAGATGCATTTTGCCCTAACCCCAATATATTTTATTCTAAGGTTGATGAGAATTGGAAGTTCTTGATTTGGTAAATGACATATTGTAATATTTTCATAAAGAAAATTTTGATTTTGTGTATCATCTCATGTTCAAGTTGACAATTATTTTAGAGAAAATCAAACGAGCTTAAATAAAATATTTATTGTCTCTAATCATTGTACAAAACCATTCAAATAAATAAAGAAACCAATTAAAAAAATTCAAATGCTATCATTCTGTTTACAAAAGGAAGGTAATGTGATTTTTGAGGTCCCATTTTGCTTTGGTTCAAGCCATAGAAAAAATTGCACTACCAAAAGACCCTTAGCTTCTCCCAATAAAAATTAATATCAAGACTTTATGAAATCTTTCAAGGACGCTAAAATTCCATCTGCAAAGCAAAAGTATGCATTCTGACCATATTTCCAGGTGTTGTGGTGTTGCTGATCATTACAGGTTTACTACCTGAAAATATAGTGGTGTCCTTATAAATGATAAGTTTCATCCCTGTTCTGTACTGGATGTGGGCAGAAAGGTGACATTGTGCAACAAACATTTTCTTGTAGAAGTTTACAGTTTCTTAAGTACCCAGAGGTCTCTGCTGAAGAGTTAAAGATACTATTTCACGTTTGATTTTTTTACATTTATTTTTCTATAAATACCTGTTTTCTTAAAAGGCAAATGGTCCCTTTTGTTCTGGTCAGCAATTCCTTAGAGAATCTAATTAAATCTAGTCCATTACAGCCCATTAGGTGGTGTTAAAAAGCAATTTAGTTTCCCTTCCCCGGTCCATGCCAACGTGCTTACCCAATTACTTCCACAGTGCTTTAAAGATGAGATTTTCAAAAGCATCAGCATTGGCAAAATGCTGTTTTCAGTAAGTCAGTGGTCATCCCATTGACTTCAAATCTATGAGAAACAAAATAGCAAATGTCCAAGTATCTATTAAAGATCCAAAGCTGTCTAAATTATGGGAGAGCACTGTAATACATTGCAGCAATACCACTAAGCTAATTAGTTGCTGCTTTCAGTGGCTTCTTATGTCAATATAATTCAATTGCTTAAGAGCCTTTTCCCCATTCTGGTTTTGGGCAGTAATGGGGACTTTTTTATTATAACTGACACTGGCAATTAGATTTCAGAGATTACTTTATGAACTTAATTTAGTTTTTTCTTTGGCAACCCTACTATTAAGTCACAGAAAAACAAATTTTGGAACTTATGAGCTTGTTTATCAGGGTAGAAAGGAAAGTAGAGGCAGTCAGAGAACACCTGAAATCATTCTACATTTAATAATTCACTAAACATCAGTTTGAAAGGAAAGCAAACCACAAAGACTGGAGTGTTTTGGCTGCACAATATAGAAAACTGGCTCCCAAATGCTTGTCTGAGTGTTAAGGATTTTGTCCTTCTGAACATTTTTCAGTGTTTTTCTCATCTTTACTTTTGTTTTTAGCTCATATACCATTGTAAAATTTTTCTTTCCCTGCAGTTTTAACTTCCAAAATGTGCAGCATTCCTTTAGAATGTAATTAAAGGACTCCAAAGCTGGTTTTAATATTATGTATATTGTTAGTATTATGAAAGCAAAAGAGAAACATTTTTTCATAACCAACATTAGAGCCTGGAGGTAGGTCTCAAACAGGTAGGATCCAGTATTTGAGGCAATCTGACTCTCATGGTTGCATAACGGTTCTAAGAAAGGCTTCACAAGTGAGAGCAGATTATTATTCCGTCTTCTGGGAAGAAACTCAGAGCCCTCAGTCAGCCCCTAATTGCTATTAAGCTTTCAGCCAGGTGCCTCCTAGTGGATTTAATAAATAGTTACAAATTGACCAAATTTTAGTCTGTGTCAGAGTGGCAAGGAACAAGTTTTCTAAAGGGCTGAAGGGTATTAACTAAGAGAAGAGAGACATCTCCCTTGGGTTTAGCTCCATGGGTGGTAATCTCTTTCAGCTAATATCCAAGTCTTGGAATCCTCAGTTACCACCCCTGTAGGCCAGTGTATGAATGCAAAACTAGGTAGGTTATGCTGATATGCAAAGCAATGAAAAGCAGGAAGGGAAGAACCAATATGGCAGCTCCAGCAACTCCTCAGCCCTGTCAGGACATCCCTTGGCAACACAGAGAGCTGCAGGCAGCCACTGCATGGCCCCGAGGTACGTACCAGATCCCCATTCTGAGTCCCAGGGACACAGCTGAGTACTCACCTACAAGGGACCTTGTTGCCTATTTGGTTATAAGTGATTTACAAAGCTGTAAGAACCATCTTGTTAAGAAGGAAATAAAGACAAAATAGCTTCTCAATTGTAGGTACAAGGTGTTAGGCAGTGCGCCAATTGCCCTCCATCTGTATTCTGCATCTGTTGACTTTTGCACATTTTGTCGTGTGTTTTCAGCACTTTTCACTGATTACAGATTTAGATGCCATAATTTCTACCAAGTATGATACCAGAAAATTGTAAAAATATTTGCAGCCAAGTACAAACCTTCTCAAAATGCCACTGCCTTTAAATTTCAAAGCTTTCAAGAAAAAAAAAAAAAAAAAAATTGTTTGGCTTCATCATTTTCTTCAGAAAAAAAGTTGAGCATTTTACAGTGAAAGATAATGACTTTTAGATCAAAACTTCCTGATTGGTTCATACTGGGATTAGAATTTCCCAAACCAAATACTTTTACCTTTATACATGTTTTAAAATTGTCTTTTCAGATTTTCCAAAATTGATCAATGAATATATTTCTTTATTTCCAGTTTGGAGGGGAGAAAAATTGTTTTGACAACAGAAAAACTAAATGAGAAGGGAAATGCTTCTTCATTAGTAAAGACAGACAGGACAAAAATAAATTGAGTGGTGCCTGGATTGTAGTGACCATTATAGTACTTTGAGGACAAAACTAAGGAAAAAGTGAAGGGAAGACAGTAACAGCAGACTATGCTGGATAACTCTTTGCTCCAACATTAACCAAAGTTTCAGAGAGAATTAGGTGAAGATCACACACACAAATAAAAATTTTTTTTTTTTTTTTCTGTTGAATTTTTCTTTCTGGTGAATATTCTGTCAGAGAAAATGAGAACACAGCCTTCATTTTTTTTGAGTAATTATATAGATACCATAAAAGACAATAGAGGAGAAACAGCCTGTTAAGTCATTTAAATGTGGACACGAAATGTAGGATCTGGTCCACCTAATAAGCAAGCTCAACAGGGGAAATCCAGCACAAATTTTCACGTTTTATTTCTTCGTTCTTAAGCTTTTAATGTTTTGTTGCTATTGTTTCCTGTCTATAAGGCCGAGCAAGGGCCTCAGTGAGACTCAAAGTCTCTATAGATTTTCCTGCTGGCTCCTAAACTGAGTGTAAGTACAATATTCCAAGGCTTATCCAGCTCTGCTTTAGAATCCATTTGTAATCCACACAAGAGCAGTGAAGAAGAAACATACACCGTATTATTACTGGGATAATTGCTGTCTGGCTAATCTCACATTTCATTGCCGCTGGGCCCCTTCTTATTAGCTGTGAATGTTTACAATTTCGGGTTATTGTGTAAGTCCTTCTTGCCTCATCTAGCCCCTCTGCAGAACTGACAGTTGTCCTTGACTCTAACGCATGATATATTCTGCTTCATTTACAATGCATCCAAATCCATTCTAAACAGACTTTCCATTTCTTGGTGAGGTGCCAGTGATTCTGAACAGTCAGATCCTGCCAGCTATTACTGTTGTCAATAACCGACTTTTGGGAGGAAAGACATGGCGTGCGGCTTTGAAGTAGTTGATCAGCTATGCTCAAGTGACCGCTGCTAGCTGTATGTCTGTAGTTTGTATTTGTTGTATCCGCTTACTCCTCATTTCAGTACACAGTCAAAGAAAGAGATCTGAGAAATGTCTCTGTTCATCTGCAAAATCTGAAAACAGGGTTTGCCTTCTGTTGCTTAGTGTATGTAGCTAACCTCAAAGCTACATATGATTATCTCACTTCCAAGACCAGGCAAAAGAGAGTTAAAAGAAAAATAATAAAACTTATATTTATCCTAGAAAAAACAAGCTCTGGTAGATTTCATATACTCTGTTATTTTCTGTTTTCCATAGCCACATGCCTTTATTCTTTCCTTTGTTTACTTTCTAATTTTTAACACCTCAAGACAGAAATGTAATAGGATTCATTATTAGGGGTATGCTTTATTTTTGTGAAAACGAAGTTTGTCACAGTTTGACCAGGTCTTTAACCATCAGTAAATGCAAGTTCAATTTGCTGGTCACTTCTGGTTTGATACAGGGACAACAGCTGTCACACCACAACTGTGAACATCCTCCAGCACACCAGGAGCTCACGTTTCCTTTTTTTTTGAGAAGAGCAGACACTGTATTGCTTTAAAATGACCCAATTTTGGTAAATCTGTGTCTGACAATGCCTGAAATCCAGGAATTCTCTCACATGAGACCCCTAATCATGAGTCTGGAATCTTCTGTTTCTTACTTTCTAGATCAATGAATATTTGATTATTTAAAAACTGAAACAGCTCTGGATGGAAAGGTGCCTATTGCAAACAACACTATAACTGCACATTGGTACACGCTCCCCAAAGACAGGACATCACAGGACCTATTTCAGGACCAGCTTCCATGAGAGATATCAGGGGATATCTCTCAGGCATCTGCAGTGGCACAAGACACCTATATCTAGGCACCTGAAACACTTTCTTAAATGCATAAAGAAATATTCTGCTGGATGTAACTACCAGTCATCAGAAGTGAATGTTAAAATCTTCTCATGGTGTATATGGAGTCGAATATAGTGACCCAACATCCCACAAGCTTACTTTAACCACTGTGCTATAAAAACAAACTTCCCTTCCCTTCCCTTCCCTTCCCTTCCCTTCCCTTCCCTTCCCTTCCCTTCCCTTCCCTTCCCTTCCCTTCCCTTCCCTTCCCTTCCCTTCCCTTCCCTTCCCTTCCCTTCCCTTCCCTTCCCTTCCCTTCCCTTCCCTCTTTCTTCCCTCTTTCTTCCCTCTTTCTTCCCTCTTCCCTGCTCTGCCCTCCTTTCTTTTCTCCTACTAGGGCTCCAACATTAGAGTGTTTTCCCAGAATTGTCACATTCTCTATGCAAGGAAAGAGTGAGAAAAAAGTATAATCAAACTCATTTTCATTCAGACATCACTGATATTTTCGGTTTGGCAGCATCCTTACTCCCTACAAGCATGCCTCTACTGCAAGATGCTGCACTGATAATCCTGACACAATTCCCATCTTCTTAATTGTATCTAAATGTTCACTACAGCAGTAATAACTCAATAGTAGGGAGTTTAGATATAGCTCAGGGAATGTGATAAACATTCCCAAATTTTCATATTCCAGACTGTCCTTCCATCTATATGGAGTAGAAATCTGTGTTTTCTACTGGAAATTCTTTGGAGAAGGATTGTCTTTAAACTCATGAATTTTAAATGTTTAAATGCCTTGCTCATTTGAAAACAAACTGTAACAAGCAAAGCAAATGCATTCCTGAGAGGAGGCTTGCCTGTGAGTACTCTGAGACTGAAAATCCAAAGTTCGCTTCTAATCTTTCTCCTTTCTACACATCTCTTGTAGATATAAAATCCTAAATTTTAATGGCACTAAGCTGTTTCTCTGTTCTCTTTTTACCTCCTTTGAGGAGCTAAGGGCTTGTCTATTTTTGCGTCTCTTTTACTCCCATCCTGTCAATGCTATCCTCCTCTAGTGGCAGTATTAATTCAGAGTCCTTTGACAGGATGTTCTAAAGACGTGAATGTCAGGGAAAGCTGAAGCATCACCATAGCATTATGCAAAAATGTCTATTGTAATATAAATCCCTATGCCACAGCAATTTTAGCGTCTCATTTAGTCACTTATACAAGATGTGCTATAATCATGGTGAAGGCATAACTTATTGTTGTACTGATAGATTCCATACAATCAGTGCATTGTAAAATATGATGAAAATCAAGTTTTATTCTGGCAATTCAGCATTACATGACAATAGAGCTACTGCTCCCTTAAATCCTCCACAGTTCTCAGTCGTTTTTCTGCTGGCTGAATCTGCTTTTCCCAGAGGTTTTGAGATGTAGCCAAGTCTCATTGACAATACTTCTCAGTAGCTATTCTCCATCTGACTAATAGAGCATCAGCTGGCTCCCTGACCCTTGCACGAGGAATTCCCCCAATGGATCTAAAAAAATGAGTCACACAAAAACTCCAGCCCATCATAAAACAGTATTTATTCTTCCCTTCTGAGCAGAGAGTACAGGCTGCAGATGCCAAGCTGGGGAATGTCTCCTCTGAGAAGCTACGTGTCCCTCTTCGGCAAGCTCCATAGGCTGCTGTCCTGGCACCACAGCGGCCACCACTGGCTCTCCCGCCCGGCTGACAGACCCCAGCCTGCTGGCCTCGCTCAGCCTTCCACCTGGGACTTACGATCTATCTTCCCAAGGCTGAATCTTGAAGATACTAGATCAAGACATCTCCTGTAACCTCTCACCCTGAAACAAGCTTTTTGTGAAAATAAAACATGATGCATTTTCATAATATTCCCAGCCTTATTTCAGGGAATGAATTGGCTTTTGTAAGATCTGTCTGTTGGCTTCAGGAAGACAGACAGCAGCCTCCTTACTGTTTTTCTGCACAATAACTCAGGATTTTTTGTGATGTTAAGTAACTCTTTCATACTGACAAGTGGTAACATGGAAAAGTTTTAGAGCGGTACAAAGTGCTTTCAGTGAACATGCAGATGTGATATCACAAATGGAATCTACTGAAGACACAGACACCTATTTAGAGATGCTGTCTTTGTAAAACAAACCAGACCTCCCCACAGCAATTTATACTGTTAGATGGTAGCAAAATGCAAAGGCCATGTACATCTCTATCTTATCAGAAAAACAATAAATGGCATGTTTGCAGGGTTTTTTTTAAATCCTACAATTCTTTATTTATTTTTCTGTTACAGATAGTAAGCCCGAAACAGAGAAGGTTCAGAACAACATGGAGGCAATCTGCTTTTACAAGTATCTCTCTCTACATGAATGCACATTTCTTATGAAACAACCTAACATCAAGCACAGATGCCAGGTAGAATGATTAAAGCAGTGTGTGGATTTGCCAGATCTCCTCCTTAGCTTCTCCAAAGAGCTGAGGGACACTACAGCAAGCCTTCAGAGACATTGCCCTGCTTTTCCATCAAAACATTCACTGCATTTAGTTTAATTACAGAGACCCTTGTCTGCTGTTCAAAATCCAAATTTCTTGAGCCAAAATTCATATCATATATCATATCAATCATATTTTGCATAATAAACACATACAGGAAAATCTCTGCAGCTTTTCCTACATCCTTTATTCTCAAAAAATTAATTTATAGAATATTTTTATGACACCATTACTATAGAGTTAGGGTAAAAGATAGATTTAACATTTAACAATGACAGTGAAGTTTGAGGTCATTCTGCTCTATCATGGAAACAGGTTTTAAAATCATGGCCCAGTTGCAGGCTTTCTGTACATAAACTTCACTTTTGAGATTAACAATTGCATTGTTATAGCTATGGGATATCACAACCACAAAGCAAGCAAGCAACTTTGTAATTTAGGTCAACTCACTGAAGGATTTGAAGATTAATTGAGGACAGTCAGAACATTGTCTTTGGGTGCTTTTTTTTTATCTGCAAGTTGAAATGTTGTGAAATCAATCACCCATAAGAATCCTACATTGGGGTGTAATTTAAACTGACTAACAAACCCTTCAAAAGCCATGAATTATTTTGACACTCATGCTACCTAAAGATTTAAATGGGTGCTGCACCAAGAAACTTAAGGGCATAAATGAGAACTAGTATGCTAAGTGAAGACAAGCAAACCCACACTATTTGTGTTTATAGTATCACCAAGACATGTCAGCAATATATGCTTTTGTTTTAAAAGCCCCGCTCTGTTACTCATTTTGAAATCATCTACACATGGAATTTCACAGCTAGTTCATAAAGAACATTTGTAGTTAGAAATCAGAAACAGTATGTCTGTGTGATCCAGGTCAAATTGTAATCCCCTGCATCAGGAAGAACCTATCTTATCAACTGTAGACTTTGTTCTCAAGGCAAAGACAACACTATGTTCTAGTCCCATCTATGAGGAAAAAAACCATCCAATCCTAAAAGAGACAAATGCATTTTTGCAAAGCCAATGAACTGTAATGTACGCTAGTAAAGGAAAAAAAAAAAAAAAAAAAAAGTCAAGTTTGTTTTAAATTAGAAGAGTAAGCTAAAAATCTTCTAAGCAGCTCCACTTGACACCATTTTGTCTCAATTATTTAAGTCTTTGATATTGATGATAGTGGTGTACTATTCCAACCAATGTTACATTTCTTTGGGGCTATTTTTTACTGGAAAAAGAAAGAGCTTTAATGGTTTGACTTTTATTGAGATCAAATGAAATTACATAAGGAGACACCATATGTCCAAGAATCTTGAGTGATTTTTGGGAAAAAATGGCAATTCTTTCAAGCTGAGTGACAGGTTGTAAGAGGTCAGATAACATGGTCAAGCATTTAGAGTTTCGCTGGCTGAAAGAGAGAATGACATTATCAGAGAAAAAAAATCTTTTTTTCTCATCACTTTTAATTAACTCAGAACACTTCATCAAATACTGTGACTTGGCAGCATGACTTGAAATTGATAGAAACATAGATGTTTTAAAGTCTGGCTGAGGTTTTGTGGTTCAGGTCCATAGTTACCATTTACAACAAAGAATGGCAGTATTTAGCGTTTATTTATAGGCATTTTAAAAATAACAGGTGAAATTCTGGTACTCTGCTGCTGTGCCTCTGATATGAATCAGGCAGGACCCAGAAAAACTCCCTGAGAAATTCCTTTTATGCATGTCCCTGAGAAATTCCTTTTACACAGCATGGTGTTGACACAAACAGCTGTCATCTGCCTTTGCACAGTCCCAGTAGAGGTGATCAACGGGACCATGTGAGACTGTTGGCATGTGAGGCCCTCTGAGCTACCCTGGATTGCCTAGGGTCTAGGCATCTAGGACTCCCTCTCCTCTTTACCTTATTTTTGACACAGGACAATACTACAGTCCGACAAACTTTAAGGATAGTGCAACCATGTAGTGCTACTTCCCCAGAATACTCTTCCAGAAAGTTGGGATTCAGGAACTTTCCAACTCCAGAAGTGGTATTTTTTTAAGATAATGACTGTGGATTATTTCTATTTCCATGTTCTTCTGTCATTTTTTGAACCCATATAAAGATTGCATTTGGGTTTTGCAAATAATGCAGCTGTCAATTCTGTTCTGGAGATAGAGGCTTGTGAGCAGGTGCAAATAGCTCTAAGCTACTCTCTGTCATGGACCAAGAGCCACTAAATTCTCCCAAATGTGAAACCATGGCCAGACCAGGAATATCTAAAAAACTAACAGTGCTTAATTTCTGACCCAGACTGCAAATCCCTGAGCAGATAATGTGATCTAGAACATAGAATGTGAAGAAATTTGATCTGATATAATCCTTATGCTAACGTTGTGGGTAGTGGTGACAATAGTCAAGCAAAGAGTAAATCAGAAGACTGACAAGAGGACTGTAACGTTTTGCCATTTTCAGCAGAGCAGCACTCAGGAGAAAAATACTGGAAATGACCTAGGATTCCTTACCAATAAAGAAAAAATATATTATTCCCACCTGTACCAGATGGCTAGGGGGCCAAAACTCTTCCTGTGCAATTCTCTATAGAAGAAAAACATGACCAGAGGCCCATTCTCAGAAATATCTTCACATGTAAAACTGTTTTTCTGTAATTCAGTTAAAGCAAGGTGCTTGCCACACAGTGTGGTATGTGTTATGATCACTCCTCAATATATTTGTGTAAAAGCAGTAAGCCACCCTTTTTACTGAAGCTCGATTTACATGGAAAGCTAATGTTACATTTCACTTTTGCTAAAAGACTAATTCATTAATGACATAACGCTTCACAAATTCTCATCAGTGAAACAAAAGAGGAGGGTTTTACTGTTGTCTTTTCCCTCCTTATAAAAGACAGAAAGAGTGGAATTCATCTAAGCAAATGCAGACATCTACTGTGTAGGTGTCTACATCTGAGCTCTCTCCCTTTTGTAATCACTGGAGAAAAATAAGCACTTTCTGTATATCATTTATGTCATCTTAAAGTCTAAAACATATGAGGTGCCCACTAAATGTGTTGTTTTCTCTCCACTGAGCTTAGCCTGATTAGATGTCTGTGTTGTAGCAATCTAAAGTTAGACAAATTGATTTCCACCTAAGGTGCCTAAAAGAAGTGAATAATAGTGGAAAGTTCACCCAGACCATTTGTTTTCAGTCTCATTTTGATGTATAAAGTCCCAATGTATAGACAAAGCCAGACAAAAGCATGAGTTCAATGTCTATCCATAGGAAACTGGTATCTTCCTTTCACCACTCAATTTCAGAGTTCTGCACCAGGTTTTGCAGAATAACTGCTGTATCCTGGTACCCTACTTCTTGTTACTTTGGTCACTTCGAATGCCTGACAGCTAAAACACACTGTGTTACCAGTTGCTGCATCCCTTCAGTGTGATGATTTCAAGGACTCCAAATCTAGTTACTATATTCACTCACAAAGAAACTGTATTCTCTCTTCATATACAATTTTTCCCCAATAAATAGACTGAGTTTGTGGTATTGGTTTGTAGGTACCCATTAAATCTGAGACCTAAGATGGATAAGATTCAGTGCTGAATATGCACTTTATAATTCTTGTCCATCTCTGAACATATATTTAAATATATGTTTTAATTGTGCTTGCTAATATTAAAATGTTTGAAATCTGATATTTTATATTCCTATGTTGGGAAGAGAGTAAAGAAGAAAATAAGTTCAGCTTCCCTTATTGTAATTCAACTTGTGTTTTAAAAGATTTTCAACTGTATTGATGTAAAATATTTTTTAGAATGCTTTCTTAAAATACTATGATACTATGTTGATTGTTTTGTAAAAACTTCTGTGTGACTTTGATGTGTTTTCTTTCCCTTATTTTTCTTCCCTTGTTGCCTTCTGATGTCCGCTGCCCTCCTTTTGATGTTGTTTATTGCCACAATTTATTTGCATCTATGTCAGAACACAGATCTTTTGAAAATTTAGCCCCAGTTATGGGTACTGGTGTCTTTTGGAAGTATGCCTTAAGGCACAAATGGGCCATTGCTAATTAGTCCTGTGTATAATTACACATTTTATTATACCCTAGAGGAATTTAAGTAATGCCAACCCCCCTCGCCCCCCACCCCCACCCCCCAAGATTCTGTTTATTAAATATTTTAGCTATGTATTTTGTACTCAAAACAAAACTTGACAACAGAATTAACTACAAATATCTAAATAATTGGTGTTTAACCTTTCTACTGCAGTGTCAGGGAACTTGATTTTGGTCAAAGCTTTAGTTTGCTGGTTGTCTTGTGTACATGAAGGTTTAGTAACCTCTTTAAGCCTGGGACATGAAGTAGCAGGAGCATATTCTGTAAAATGCATCAGTTGTTCAGGTAATACCAGTCACTCATGAAGTCTAATTAGTCTCACATGGAACAGGTGAGGAAGAAAAAAGGAGATTGTATTTAAATAAGGAAAGCCTGACTAAATCAGTGTCTTGACTTACGAGGAAGTAAGAGGATGTTTTAATCCCTGGAAAGTTTCCTTTAAAAAATAACATGTTATCAAAGACAGATTTAATGCTAAATATTGTGAGACTGTCTAACATTCTTGGAATAATAAATTATTTGAAAATTCTGCCTCCTGCCCTCACTCCCCCTCTGCCCCTTTGACTGACTGTCATTTTGGATACTGACAAGATGTATTAACTGAGGATCCTGCTGATCGTAGATTGTTCACAGAGTAAAATATATCCTTATTTTCTGCAGAGCTGAATAGTGAAACAGGTTCATAGCAGGTCTTCGGGGCCTAAAGAAGATTCTGTTCCATATTCTCAATTCTAGGGTAAAACTGCCACCACAGTGCTTGCATTTTTTTCCTGTATCTTTTAGTGATTCTGCTTTTTAGCACCTTTATCAGTCATGGCTCTCAGATACTTTTTTATTTCACTAGAATCATTACAACACCTATGCACCAATAGTGGTTTTATCTCCTATGAATGTACTATTTTTATAATATACATGAAATTCCAAGCAGAAATCTAAAACACCTATTGGCTATTTAACAATACTGAAGCTGTGCATTTATGAATATTTTTACTAACAATCTAGAATTCAATTGTAGCTTGGTCACAAACCCTCAAGATGAAAAAACACAGAATTGCAGCTGCTTGTCAGAACAGAATAGAAGCCAAATTGCCAGTAATTTGGAGTCCTGATCCTGCTGTTAGCATCCCTTTTGTCTTAGAAAAGACAAAGCATGGAATTAAACACTTTTCTAGTTTAGGTTCTTGGTTCAGCCTTGCTTGTTGACACACTGAAAGCCCAGATTCGAATCACAAAATTTAAACCAGAGCTATGGGTCAGGATGAATCTTTGTAAAAAGAGATTCACAGGAAGAAGGACAGTGGTTTCCAAGGATGGTTTCCTCTATCTTTTGTCCCAACAGAAGAACATGAATTGATGCAGAGAGGTTCTCTCTTCCCACTGATACCAAGTAGGAAGTTCCTCCTTCACTTTGTAAATTGGAAGCTATCAGAAAAAAAAAGCTAATACAGACAAATGCTGATGCAGCCTGTGAACAGAAAAACATGTATTCTGCACAGTTGGTATAGATTTTAAATGTCTTCATGGACAAATAATTCAACATAACTGCCCAGTGTACTTTTGTGACAAAAACAGGCAATGCAATCTTTGGATCTTTAAAAAATAAGTAAGTTCAAGGAGGTGACTTGACTTACATACAAATTTGATGGAATACTGTGTACAGTTCTGGTATGCTTGTTTTAAAGGGCATTTTGTACAAGTTGCAGCATGACAGATTTTGGACTATTCTGAACTGAGCTATTCAGAAATGCATGACAGGAAGTTATACTATTTCCTTGTCTTTGAAAATGGACAGAAAATAATTGTTTTATATAACCAAACCCTCTGTTAGGGCTCTTGTACAGAAATCTGGGTAATAAGCACTGCTCATTATTATTTTGAAAGCCTGAGACAAGCTAAGAAATAGCTGACAGACATAGGAATGACAAGAGCTCTAGATCTCAAATGCTTTCAGCCTTGTGGTGATACAAAGATGACCAAAGTGTATGGAAAAGGATGCTTGTGACTATAACATTACATAGTTCTAATACATAGAGTAAGTTTAACGAGCTAGTAAGTTTCAGATGCAGGTCATCAACACAGACTAGGAGAATATGAGTGACTTTCTTAAATTTTTAGAATCTTAGGAGCAGCATGGTTTTAGGACTAGATAAAAATCCCTAGAGTGGTCATCTAAATAAACTCCATTTTCTTTAGTTCATCATAAAGATATAGTGATATGTTTAAGTGCCCAAATATTCTTGTAGACTGAAAATACAATGGACAACAATATAATAAGCATGAATGACTAGAACCCAAAATAAGAAAAGTTGAAATTCAAAATTAAGCATAAATTTACACACTTAGTAATCAAGCACAGGAACGGACAATAAAAAGAGGGTAAAAGATACTTTGCCCCTTCTTGTAGTCAAAGCAAATCACCATATCATTCAGGGAGGCAGATTTTGATTAACATATGGCTTTAGCTTAGAAATAACTTCTTATGACAATAGGTGAATGAAACAGAAATAAAAGGGAATACAGTTGAGAAGACTGAATTATTCATAGTATCGTTTAGGTTAGAAAAGACCTTTAAGATCATTGAAACCAACTGTTAACCTGACACTGCCATGTCCAACAATAAACCATGTCCCTAAATGCCATATCTACACATTTTTAAAATATCTCCAGGGATGGTGACTCAACTATTTCCCTGGGCAACCTATTCCAATGCTTGACAACCCTTTCAGCGAAGAAATTTTTCCTAGCATCCAATCTAAACCTCCCCTGACTTGAGGCCATTTCCTCTTGTCTTATTACTTGTTACTTGGGAGAAAAGACCAACACCCACCTCACTACAACCTTCTTTCAGGTAGTTATAGGGAGCAATAAGGTCTCCTCTCATCCTCCTTTTCTCCAGACTAAACGACCCCAGTTCCCTCAGCCACTCCTCACGAGGCTTGTTATCTAGACCCTTCACCAGCTTTGGTGCTTTTCTTTGGATGTGCTCCAGCACTTTAATGTCTTTCATGAAGTGATTGGCCCGAAAATGAATATGGTATTCAAGGTGTAGCCTCACCAGTGCCTGGGTGAGGGCAATCAGTCTAAGCTTAAGATATATGAATTTTAATAAAAATAGGATGAAAAAGGAAAATCCTCTATCAAAAAATAAAGAAAGGAAAAACAGTTTTCAGGGTCAAAAATTACAATACACGCATAAGGGGATTTTTTTTTTTTTTTTTTTTCCCCCTAAGTATTATTTTACAGAAGAGCATAAGAGAATGTGTTTGCCTTCCTGCTATTCCCCTCAGGTCTGGTTTACCTCGTTTCCTTAAAAAAGTAAAAAAACAATTACACATTTCCACAAAACCTGAGTTCGGTCAAGTCAGCTTTTTTTGACAGAATATGCTTTGCCCAACTTCTTCTAATGATACTATTGCACCCAGCACAGTGCTGACTGCACCATCAAAACCTGATGAAAGAGGGAAAGAAAGGAAGGATTATTGCTATTAGTGCTGATACTGAAAAGTCGGTTGAGGAAGCACTCTCCAAGACTCAGAATCAGAGTATTAGAAAGCAGACATTCTTTATCACAACATTGAGTACACAGAGGATCACTTCTCCACAAGCGTGCACACCTTGGAGGCAAAAGCAGCTCCTTTCTATAGTGTAAAGTGTTTACATATTCATTATAATTCTGAGAATAGGGAGAGATATTACAAACAAGTTTGAGAAATCATTAACATAAATCCCACCTCAAGTCCCTCTCTGTTGCACCTGCACAGTGGCTCCAGGTGGTCTTGGGCAGGGGTCTTCGGGATGAAGACTGAAGATGCCTCCTCTTCCCCTTGTGACTTTTCACCCAGTTAGGTCTTTTCAGCATTTTCATAGTCATGACAACTCAGCATTCCTCGAGTCCCAATTCCTTATCTTGGGACTCAGTAGTTGCAGCACTTTCCTTATCAAGAGCCCATCCTGCTGAGAGCCCACCCTGCTGTAATTCATCCTTTTATTGCATTATCCTGCCTGTCCAGTGTCTCTCTTAGTTGTCCTGCATCCATTTTGTTAAGGTTCCTCACTCCAGTACAAGTCAAAAAGGATAGGATAGATCATGGTTTCTGCTTAGGTGATTTGACATGGTTTGCAGTGGTTGGATTTTGCTTAAAATCAGAGTTTTAAAATAATTTATTATTTTAAGGATTTGTAACTTCTGGTCAGTTTTTTCCTGCAAATAGATTAATGTCTCTGACCTTCTGCTTCTGCACATTAATGCACAGTATTGCACTTTATGCAGAGATTCTTTTCAATTCCAATCATTTAAATCAAATTATATTTTTAATAACTAACTTGAGGGTCAATATTTTTAATTTGGCATAAACTTTTAAATATTTGATAATGGGATGTCTGTTTGCAAAACAGGGAGGGACAGCAAAAAAAGCTATTTGTAAATAATGACATTTCCATTCCAAAAAGTGTCAGCTTTATCAGCTACATAATTTAGCTCCTTCTTTCCTTTTACAGTGCTGTTCTGTAGATCCTGCTGAAATCTATTAGTACCACGTGCCAGTGGTTGACCCAGGGCCAGGCTTTGAGTGAAACGATGTGTCAAACATCACACCTGCTTGTGAGAAGTTAAACATTATCACAGTTTAAAGAGCACATCCCAGAAGATAATCCTGCTTGCTCTCATGACCTGTTGGCATTCCTTTCTGTGGTCTTCCTTTATCACCTCATAAAGCCTCTGAGCTTTCCACAGAGGCAAAGGGTTTATTTTTCTTTAATTTTAAGATGTTCCATGAACAAGTCCTCCAGTTGTGAAGCTGTAGTTCACAGTAATTTAGGATTATTCATTCAGATAAAAAGGCCAGTCAGGGTCATTTGAAAGGTGGTGCATTTGAGCAGCTCTTTTATTTTTATATTGTTATTCCAAGGATGGTGTACTGTCACTCCTGTTCAAAGATGTTATTTTCATTTTGAGCCATACAAGACATTACCACAACTTCTTAAAGGTTCATTTTCCATACACAGAAAAATACAGTGGCCACTCCACAAAAAATGCCTCTTTTGATTATTTCTATAGAAAAAAAAAAAAAAAAAAGTGAAAACCTTTATATGTGCATATCTGTAGACACAGGTATATGTGTATACTTTTAAAGGGAAAGGACTTGTCATCTCTTATGTGATAATTTTGATATTTCTGTGAAGAATCTCCCAGAAAAAGATGAAAAAGACCCTGCTGAGGAGGGGAAGGATGTGTATATTTCAGAAGGAAAGTAGAATTTCACAGAGTTGTGTAAACCTTTTATGGTGAACACAATTTTTGATAGCATAAGCTAATATCCAGACTAGTAAACAACATGGGTCTGACTGTGCAATTGATATTTGGTGTTGGGCTAGGGATAGGAAGGAGTATCACTGCAAAGGAAGAGAAATGTCAGTTTAAGAAATAAATTGATACTAATCCCCTCCATGTCTACTTGTGATTCTTAGCACAAGCACTCGTGGTCACACTTTGGAAAGTGAGCTCCTATTTTGCCTGAATATAATTCTGCTCCTGTTTTTACCAGCTTGAGAGAAAAACAGACAGAATCTGCAGAGTCAAACATATGAACTAATATTTTTCCAACACACATTTTTATATCTAGACAGCTTTTCTACATTGCCTTGGTAAGACAGGACTTGTTTACAGGGGAAGTTTGTCTAAGCGTAGGACAAGCTGTCAGAGTAAAAAAGTATTTGTGAAATGAGGCCTAACAAGTTTTTATGATTACCTGGAGAGCAGAAATTCTAAAGATGTTATCAGAAGAAGGAACACCTGAAGATGGAGAGAAAGGAACTGAAGAAGCAGCAGCTAGGATAATCGAAGAGGCAATTCTGACCCTTTCTGGAAAGATTATATCCATATGCAGAAATGAATCATGTAGAATCATTCCATGCCATAAGGCAAAGGAAAGGCAAACAACCTACAGATCTGAGAAGAGAGGTGACTAAGTGGTAACAACAAGGATTCTGTTCTGCGGTCAGGACCTAATGGTGAGTCAGGACTCAGGGATAATCTGTAGATCACGGTCCTGCCAGTAGGATAAAACGTGAAAAGGAAATAGCAATTACTCCTGTATTTGATGTCCACATATTCTTTAGATTGTATGCTGAAAAAAAGATTTCAGCATATGGACTGGAAAATGTAAAGTAATAATCTATTCTCTGTTTTATCCGAATGCACAGTGCTCCTGAAAACAGATGTTATTTTCTCTCTGGAGTCAATGACCTTTCTTCTAATCGTTTCCTGCAACTCTTTCTGGATTTTAAAATCTTTGAAGCTGCTGCCTTGCTGACTCAGAACTTTAAGCAATACAAAATGCTGCTGCTGTAACACAGTATTAATGTTCATAGTGGAGCTGATGCCACAATGTGACAGATTATGTCAAATTTTTGAGAATTTGAACCATGATCCACAAGGTTGCTTCTGAGGGCATTTTCATTTTTAATTCTTCTTTGAGTCTACTTCCACCTGCAGATCCTATCAGTAAGCAACAAAAGACATCTCAATTCTAATATCAGTGAGAATAAAACTTGTTTCTGGGTATATGTTCAAGGATTAGTACTTTAATTTTCCTGGGTAAAACATATAATGGCAATACTGACAAAGTTATGTTCATACTCTACTTAAATGAGCTGAATCACAGAAAACAAACAAACACCCCAACCAATCAAAAAGCCAATAGTTTAATTCAGATCCCAAAAGAAGAGTAACTCCAAACAAAATTTGAAGACTCATAATCAAATAACATTTAGGTGAGCCCAAATCCGTACTCGAAGCTTTTTGAATTTGTACTAGTTATGTTTAAACTTACTGAAACTATAGATGAGTGCATCTCAGAAGCAGGCACCATTTAATTGTTTTTAACATAAAGCTTCAAAATTCATTATAGAAACATAGAACTTTAGAATCCTCTTGACATGTCTATAGAGAATGTAAATTAAAGTGGCATGGAATAATTAGAGCACATGGTTTTCTAAAAAGTCAGAAAATTCTGAATCTTCTGTGTTTAGTGACCAAGAACGCAAAGCACTTGTTTATAGTTCAGGGGAGATGTTGCTGTATTTTTACCAACACTAAGAACCCCATCTTGTCTGATAAAAAAAATGTTATGTGAACTTGCATCTTTTCTAAAAACTGGTATTTGGTATATTCTTATCACAATAATAATGGAAATAATAATTTTGATTTGTAAAACATCATAATATAATATATTTTTGTCTATAGTTTAAAATAACCTATTACTTAACAGAGACTATATGGTAAGATATTCAACCTACAAACAGGTTAGTGTAAAAAAGAAGAGAGTTTAGTCCTTAATTTGTTTTTCTTTGTTAAAAAATTCTTGTTCCAGACTAAGGCTTTTTGGCTGTTTTGTTTTGGAATAAAAAAGTAATGTAAATCCACTTTAGCAAGTGGATTTCATAATGCATAACCAAAAGGTTTCAAAATCCCTGAATAATTAACAGGTATTTACAAGAAGTAGCTCTACAAGGAGTAGATTCGCTAAAGGTTTAGTTAGCCTTAATAGAGGCAGGGACCTTCGAGGGTGATTGCAAGTCAAGTAGAACATTGTAACAAGGGCAGAAAGGAAAACAGCAGACTAAAGTTGATTTCTATCCCTTGAACCTTACAAGAGAAGAGCCCACATGGTTTTGTCCATCTCAGCATCACCCCTATTGTAAGTACCTAATCAAAATACTTATAACATTATTGCTCTGTGGAAAGAAACTGCTTCGTTATCACTGGTGGTAAAGCTCAAAATACTGTATGAATGTTAATTGCTCTCAGGTTTCAACAACATTTATTCTCAGCCAAATTACTTAAGCAGTCTATGAGTCTATTCAATTTCAAAGCTCAGGTTTTACCTCCAGTACTCAGGCTATGTTGATTTGGTTGCTTAATATGACACTGCCCGAGATTATACTTAGCAAGAACTACATGTATTGTAAGCAAATCTGTAATGTGTGTCTGCGTCTACTCATTTCCTTCACATAAAGGAAACAACCTGTTTGTGCTCAAGGCATTCTGACTGTCCTGACAGTGCAATTTACTTTGGCTGATCTTTGTACTGCTTGTTTGGTTCACACCACTTGGTAAAATGTCTATGCAAGACATTTTTGAGATTTGCACTCGCATCAGCAACCTGTGGCTGACCAATTTATGAGAAATGTGATAGCCCTGAGATTGGCTTCTTATTTACATTCTCCTATGATGTAGGCAATAAACTGGAAACTATATGAAATCAAACATCTTGTCCATTTTTCTGTCCATTATCTTTTATGAATTTCAGAAAAGCACAGCAATGAGTGATTTTCTTGATTAATTTGTGAGACAACTATAAGAAATGGTTAGTTAGCTATACATAATGTGTTGCAAAGAAGTATGGTTATTTCAGAAAAGATTAATTCTGAGATATTTCTAATATCATGCATATACAGAAGTAATAGAGCTATTAAAGAAAATGATGTGAAGAAAAGACCTTGACCCAAATTCATCCCTGGGGTAGTTTCAACAGTTAGAGAGGAGTCATGCTAGGAATAAAGCTGCCCCCCATGTCAGTATTTTAAATCTCAATGATTTTTAAAGGTAGTAGAAAAGACTTAGTGAAATTACACATGTTATTTAAGTAACAGTGTGATTCAAGAGGATGTGAACATATGCTCAAACATTCGGCTAATGTGATGGAGCTCAAGACCCTGAACAGAATGAGCACTTTAAGCACCATGAGTATTGTGATATTTTATTGAGGTGTTACTCAGTAGACTGTGGTGAATAACAGACAAGGAAATGGTCACCTGGGCTTGTTTGAGAGCAAATTAAAAATAATATAATTCTGAAATAAATTATAACAGAAAGTGTTATATATTACAGATGCAATCCCAAAGAAAATACCATACAAAGTGCTTCAGAAATATTTAGTATGTTTTCTCATTGCCTGATCTTGCATGTAGCCAGGATAAGTGATCCTGGTGGAAGAGGCATCAGAGGTGGAAAGATTCTGGTAGGGACTGACAAAGTGGAAACTGAAAAACAGCAAGGGACTGTCATGAGGAACAGAATGAAGCTTGCAAGACACAATTCACAGGCAACTTTTATTGCTTGCAAGGGGAAAAACTCAGGGCAAGGAACAAGACAGTTCCTAACCACATTCATGTATCACAAATATGCAACATAGACTGCTCTCAAGCTCCCTGCCAAAGTGCAGATCTCTTGCAGATCTTTTAACTGAACATACCCTTCTGCTGGATATTTGTTTAGTCCTGATGAGCACATCACAGTTTAAGAGTTGTGGTTTCCTTCATGTATTCCCTGCAATACGGCAGCAGCAATCACCCCATAGTGGAGACTGATGCTCTAGGGAACAGTGAGCTTCAGTGCTCATTGCTTCCCAGGGCTGACCTCTCTGAGGTTGGGTGCCCCACAGAGGCCGGATTACTCTATCCTTTATATGGGGATATACGTGTTGGTAAACATGACTTCTTCCCTCTGATTAGTGCAAAAGGTGGGTCTCATCCAAGAAGCACAGCAGTTGACACTTGTTCATGCATCATCCTGTTGCCAGAAAAATGGTACACTTTGCTGGAAAGATGTTACACTTTGCTGCTCTGGCTTTTTTTCTTTTTTTTTTTTTTTTGAATTATTTTCATTTTCTATGGTATCTGCACCTTGATGTTGGGAAAGTCCCAGGTCATGAGTTTCATACTTAATATCTTACACACCCTATTTCAGCATTCAGGCTGAAAAAATTCTATCAGTACAGGGTCAGTTCCCCAGTCACTGTACATACCTCTTAAAGACATAAAATTCATGGAAGAGGTTCCATTTTACAGCTACAGAGGGTGATACCAATTCCTGAAAAATTTTGCCAGTGATCTCAAAACAGCATACTAAGAAGAGAGTTGGAAGGAATTGACCAAATGAGAGAAAAACAGTACTTTAGTAAAACAAGACTATCACAAAATCCAGTGCTGGCAGGAACTGGGGTTTCAGAAAGAGATGCAAGAAATAATGTACACATGCAGCTGGAAAATAAGCTGCATAAAGGGTGTTTTTTATTTTAACCCCTGGTAAGTATTGGATAGCTTAATCCTTCAATTATCAGAGTTTCTATTCCTCATAATTACCAAATAATGATGCCAGTGTCATGATCACTTACTGTATTGAGGTTCAAAGTTATCAGTGGAACTACATAAGAGGAGACTGTACTAGTATCTACCCATCCAGAGGGGATGTTCAGCCCTGTGAGGCAGTGCAGACTATGGAGCCCAGAGCAAAAGTCTAGGAGGTGCAGATAAAACAACTTGTGGCTGATGAGATCTACTGGTATGATTAATTTCTGGAACAAACTGAGCATAGCAGAAATCTAACCATGTTTAGGTGAGTATTTTTCAGTAGAGAGCTTATTAAAGATATCTCACTTTAGAAGGTCATGTGCAAAAATCTGCTACTTGCTTCCCATTGGATGAAGCCGTACCATAAATAAGATTTTATATTTGCTTGGAAAGAAAGAAATTCTAACGAATGAAGAAAGCCCAGCAGAATTTCTGCTTTTGATGATCTATTTTATGAAAAATTGCTCAGTTGGAACCTGCAAAAATATCCATTAATATAGACAGGGGAGTTATATACAGTTATGTTTAAAAATAAAGTCCCATCCGCTATAAAAAGAGGTAATAACCTGCTGTTTAGAAATACAAAAAGATCCAAAACCCAACCCAAACTGAAACCTACAGTTGCTACTGTAGAGAAAAAGGAATCACAGAAGTCTCTCTCTGTGAATGTCTGTCAGCTTGAAGCTGAAGATAAGTAAGAAATGCTGCCCAGGCACAGCAAGCATGTCGGAAGTGACCATTAAAAAGATCTCAGACAATGAAGTATCCTTTTTCCCTTGACAGAGACGATGAACATGGATGAATGACCTGGCTGATATTATGTGGTCTGAAAGAGTTCAGATTTGCTTGCTGGGCTACTACTTGTTAGTGGATGTCATGCAGAAAAACAGGATCAAAATACATCAGCCCTGTTCATCATAGGGTTCTGCTGAGAGCATTTAAAATATATTGGCCTCCAAATGCACCAGATACTTCTATTTTAACAGTTTATATGCTGCTTTTTTGTAAGTAATTAATAGCCTATTGACCACACAGTTATTTGATGACATACCATAAGTCATAACAGAAATCTGGAATTACTTCTAATTGACAACTGGAGTACTCTTGTTGCTCCACATACCAGAAAAAAAAAAAATTCATAAGTATTTTGGTAAAACTCCTATTCATTCTTCTCCTACAAGCCTTCAGCATTTTGTTGTACTGAAAAGAAAAATATAACACCTCAGAGAATGATATAAAAAAAATCTAGTAAAAGATTTGATGTCAAAAGGGAAAGCTTGTGAATTTATGTGTACAATTTTCCATCTGAAATTCTATTTAGACATCTTTTGTTCATTGTAGAAAGAACTACATACAATGAGTTGCCTTTACTTGCCTATCAGCTCTGCTGAAACAATTAAATGCATTATAGAATGGAAAGGAAAAAGTACAATTCATTTTCACTTTGCAGAGAAAGTCAAAGATTTAAATCTATGGACTATTGCTTAAATAGGCCTTGTATTTAAAATATGACTCTTGCATATTTTTGACAAAATTTATGTGTCAATATACTATTCCCCAAAACAGATAGAAGACCATTCTGCACAAAGAAATTGTTGGTGGTAGAAATGTCCAATAAATATCTAGGAACTGAAAATAGCAGGAACATTTTTTATGTGTAACGCAGTACATTTTATGAGGGAAAGTTTTTGTAACATATACAGAATTACACACTATTTGCCCCTTAGTGTTAATGGAAGCTGTTCATATCACTCCCTGCATGCCATGCTGAAAGTAGTTTGCTCCCCCAGGTCTAGCAGTTAAAAGGAATTTGGTGTTGTAGACTTTCGACTGATTCAGAACAACAGAGAGATAAATGGGTGTTTAACGCACAGGCACTGCAAGTCACATTGGAGGACTGATCCTAAAACCTACTGAAGTCTGTGGGAAGCTTTCCATTGCTTTAAATGGGCTTCAAATCAGGCTCCCAGGCATCACTTGGAAAAGCCACAGTTAAAACATCTGACAGTGTTTGTATTACAAGCGTTCACTTTCACTGGGTTATAATCTCAGTCATAAATATTCACTCTGGATTCAGATCTTGCCATATTTTGTAGACCAATTTTCAAAAGTGGGTTTGATACTTCATAAATTATTGTTTGCACAGGTTGTAGTCTTTTAATGTGAATACACGCATGGCTCCATTGAGACTATTTATTCATGTGTGCATATATGTGTGTGTGCGTGTGTGTTCTCATACTGAGTGCAGAATGACACACTGAACAACTCACCACAGCATGGAAAGGTTTGCCATCACAGTACTGTTGGAGCCTTTCCCTATTTCTTTATTACCCTATTTCTTTGAACCCTTTGACCATCCCTGCATGCCAGTGCCTCTCCACTCCAGCTCTCCTCTGAACTTGAGACGCGGGAAGAAATTTCCCCCCTAAAGACCTTTACCTATGTAAAGACACAAGCATGCATCAGTACCTACCAGTGAGTGAGCTCCTGAGGCACTATAGACAAAAGAGGTACAGTCAATATAGTCCATCACACCCAGAGTGATCCATCTCAGCTACTATGCCAGATAGCAAACTGCTCCCTAGCCTTCACTGACTATATTGGCTAGATCTCCACTGGCTATAATGGGATCTTAGAAAATTAGTTCACTACAAAACTTCAATTTACATGTTTTAATCTTGAACAGACTTCCAGCTGTGGTGTTTGCATCTCTGCCAGAAAACTGGCTGGAGCTATTCACACTCATTGGAAAGAGACATAAAAAAATTGGAAACCAGTGCACTAACTTTTTACTTTCTTCCTTATTTCCCATGTTTTTGTGAATTCCCACCGTGAATTTCCTTTCCACCTCACTGGGACCTTTCCTCGGGAGCTCTGAGGTGTTGCTGTTACTTCAGCCCTGACATTCATTTCCTAAAGCAACCAATTGGAATGATGAAGTCCAAAAGTTTATAATCCTTCCGATTCAGGGCAACAGTATTGAGCTTGAGGATGTGAGATATTAATCTCTGATACCCTGTGTCAAGACTGGCACCCACTGTTCAGCAGTACCTTGCTCCTGAGGGGAACCTCAGGTCTCAGAGGGAGGCGAAGAATTGTTCTGCTTCTGCTGAGCAAGCTATGCCATCTGCTTACATCACCCCCTCTGATTGCAAGTAGTTTCCTACCTCTTCAAGAGCTCCCTGGAAATGTGATCCAGCTGTAACAGGCATCCAGCTGTAACGGCGCCTGCTGAATGGTGAATAGCTGCCCAAGAGTGTGCTGTTCCTCAGAGGCTGACCAGGGCAAATACGCTGTCGGGAACATTTGATCAACTCAGTTGCCCACAGTGGTCCAGAATGACTTGGCAGATTGGTTGTGCAAGATGTGGTGAGATGTCCACCTTACAGCCTGAGTAGCTTGGCATCTGGGAGCAAGTAGCAGGCTGTCTTAGTGAATGTCTGGTAGATCTGTGCCAGATACCAGCCTCCAGATTTGGCACACTGACATTCTTCTGTCCCTCTGGCCAGAGCTTGTACCATGTGAAGAAGCAAGCAGGTCCCAGAGGGCCTGGAAACCCTTCTCTTATGTTGAAGTACCAGGATGAGCTGAAGGGGAAATGCAGCAAATTAAGCCTGGCTGAGACACCTGCATAGGTCAGGAGACATGGTCACAGTTAAAACAGAAGCATCATTGGACACAGCTGCTGTCTTAGTTTGCTTCCTTAGTCAGTCAAAAATGGATGACTTGGGGTTTTTTACATTTTTTATGAGAACAAGCCTTCCTCAAAGATACTTTGGCGTCAGCTGTTTTATTTGGCTTCTGTTTCAGTGTCACGTTGACTTTTCCAGTCCTTTATCAAGTATCAGTACCCTTATGAACACTTTTCAGATAAAACCATTAAGCTACTTTTCTCTTTCATGTCTCACTAACTCTGTCCCTGGGATACAACCACCCTGTTCATTCCTCAGTCACTTCTGGGAATGCACATTAGCACAAAATTGTATGACCTGTGCTTTTGTCACTTACCTGGTTAAATGAGGTACAGGCTAGTTTAATTGCAAATCTTTGAGGGAACAGCCTTGAAGTGTACACCTTGGGATGTGTATGTTCTCAAAGTTTAATGCTCTTTATAGACTTTCAGTAAGGCCTGTAAGAATGTTTGAGTTAACTGACAATAAAATAACCTGTACAGCAATAAAAAGAAGTGTTGTAAAAGTGTTTTTTTTCTTTACTTTTAAATTGCTTGTTGGGTAAAATGGGAATATTTAATGTAAAAATACTTTAATTCTTCGATACGTATGACAATTAAAATATGTAAAGTTGAATTTTAAAGAGCCAAATTTCCCTTACGAAAAGCAAGCTTAAAGTTGTGGGGACAAGGTTGCAGGTTTTTTGGTTTTGTTTTGTTTTGTTTTCTTTGTTTTTTGTACTTTACTTGAAGGAAATGCATGACTTCTGTGATGATTCTATACACAAAAATAGGGACAGAAAGCATATTTTAAGAATTTCAGACATGTCATGGTTTAATGCAATAGATGATATTGTACTCTGCATGATTAAGAAAAAAAAAAACACCCTAAGGATCTTTAGTGCTTATATAGTGCTATCTATTCTGCATCAACAAATTATTTAATCAACTGTGACTACAGCCAGACAGTAAACATATGTTACTCCTCCCTCAAGAAGCAGTAGATCTACCCTTGTTTGTTGATTCAAGCATGGCGTACACTTCACCATTGCTAGCCAGTCACCCATGCTTTTAAATACAGTGAAGTGAATCTATTTGCTTGCAGAGAGAACGACAAGTACTTGCAGGGTAGAGAAGACCTGAAGAAGCAAGGTGGCAATTATCCACCTGAGAACGGGAATTATTTGCCAGCCTATAACTATGCTGATAGATTTTTACAAGAACACTCTTGGCAAGAAACTGTGCCTTGTTTTGCTCCCAGAAGCACAGGCTGCTGAAAACGACACTGTGGAGCAATAAAGCCATCGATACACTGATGCTGTAACATTATTTTGCAGGGAGTCACTTGCTTGAGGGCATGTTTCACAGCATGGCACTACAAAGCAGCGGTTACTTTTGGTGATATGAGTATTACATATAAATACACTCAGCATGTAACAAACTAACCACAAAGATGATAGACATGTTTGTTCTCCTTTAATATTTTTCTGCTTTTCTTCCTTAGTGTTTCTTCAGTGCACTGAGGTACTTCATGTTCCCCTTATTACACGACTTGTATTACTCTTCCACACTCTTCAAAATACACTTAATCTGTGGATCTGCCATAAACAGGGACCAACCATAGGATTTTCTGGGGCTGAAACAGCTAACTCACACTGATTATGTTACATCTCCACAAGAAACTCCATGTCCTGCATTTGATACCAGCATTCCCAGCCATACTAAAATTTGTGGGGTCTTGTTGCAGCAAATACTTGGATCACCCAATCTGCCCTCTCTTCTAGAGTACTTTTAGTAGCAGTGGCTTCACCCTCTTGTCTTTAACGCAAAAAGGGAGGCTTTTCCTCACAATTTCCCTGAGAAAGGAGGAGAGGAAGCTGTTAAAACTGAATCTCCAATATCGAAGAAGTAACAGACTCACAGGCCCTGTTAAATCCCAGCTGCTTCATCATTTCAGAGACATGTTACCTTTTTCCCTCTCTCCACCTCAGTGGGCCTGCCAAAGCTAGAATCTCAATTTGTCAGAGACTGGAAGAGCAGTCATATTCTTGTAACTACAAAATGTGACCCTCAGTAGCCCCCCTCAGAGGTACTCAGTCCTGCACAGTGATTCTTCCTCTGCTGGCTCAGGTGAAGGGCCAGGCAACAGCTCCACTACCTAGCTGCCATCTCAACAAGCGCTCTATATGCCACATACCAGGAGAATTTCCTCAGTTGCTATTTTGGCTTAGCCTTTAAGGTGAGGCTTGTCAGCCTCACTTCAATCCCTGGGAAAGTAATGAAGCAAATCCTCCTGAAAACCATCTCCAAAGATATTAAGAACAAGAAGGTGATCGAGAGGAGACAGCATGGCTTTACAAAGATGAAATCATGCTTGACTAACATAATAGCCTTCTGTGATGAAATTACTAGCTTAGTGAATGAAGGGAGAGCAAACAATATTGTTTATCTTGAATTCAGCAACAGTTTCAACATTGGACACTATCTTCTGTAGCATCCTCATAGACAAATTGATGAAGTACAGACAAAATAAACAGACAATGAAGTGGACTGAAAATAACTGCTGACCTCAAAAGGTTGTGGTCAACAGCACAAAGTCCAGTTTCAAGAGTCACTGGTCATGTACCCCAGGGTTCAATAATGTGATGAATACATTTGAACTTCTTTGTTAATGACACGGATGATGAGACAGAGTACACTCCCAGCAGGTTTGCAGGTGGCACAAAACTGGGTGGGAGTGGATGATATGTCAGATGGCTGTCCTGCCATTCAGAAAGGCCTTCATGGGCTGGAGAAATGGGCCAACAGGAACCTCATAAGTTCAAAGGGAAACACAAAGCTCTATATCTGGAGAGGAATAATTTCATGCACCAGTTCATGCTGGGGTGGGGGGGGTGGGGGGGCAACTCACTGGAAACCAGCTTTGTGAGAAAAGACCCAGGGGTCCTGGTGGACATCAAGTCAGCAATGCATTCTCACAGAAAAAAAAAAAAAAAAAAAAAAAAAAAAAAGGCCAACAAACCCCTGGGCTATATCAAAAAGATTGTTGTCAGTGAGTCAAGGGAGGTGATCCTTTCCTTCTGCTAAGCCCGGGTGAGACACATCTAGAACGCTGAGTCCATCCCTGGGCTCCCCAGTACAAGAGGGACATTGAGATACTGGAGTGGGTGCAGTGAAGTGCCACAGAAATTATTAAGGCATGGAATATCTGATATGAGGAAAGACTGAGATATCTGGGACTCTGGCCTGGAGAAGGCCCAGTGACAGGACAAGAGGTAATGGGCACAAGCCTAAACACAGGAGGTTCCCTCTGAACAGAAGAAAATACTTTTTTTCTTTTTATTTTCCTCACAGTCAGGGTAGCCATGCACTGGCACAGGTTGAGCAGAGAGGTTGCGAAGTGTCCATCCTTGGAGACACTCAAAATCTGACTGGACATGGCCCTGAGAAACCTGCTGTAGGTAACCCTGCTCTGAGCAAGGTGTTGGACTAGAAAAATCTCTAGAGGCCCCTTTCTACCTCAACAGTTCTCTGACTCATTGATTTGAGGATCTAGAATGTCTGTTCTTTGAATAAGCCATATCCACTGTTCTGGGCTTCACTCTTATTAAAGGAAATATAGGTTTAAGTATTTTTACTACCAAGAACCACAATTATTGTGTAATATAAGCAATACTTGCCTCTTCTGTGGTTGTGTTAAAGTCCTACCCCACACATCACCAGAAAACCCGCAAACAACAAAACCAGAAAAATCCCCAAACCCCAGAAAATTATATCAGTTTTTGGAAATGTCACTGCTCTTGAAGATGTCCACTTCTTATGCTTTGAACAACCTATAGTATCAAATCTATAGACCACTTAGGTGAAGGCACAACTATTTTGTAAATGTCTTTCAGGTTTTTGCAGGAAATCAATGTCAAACTATTGTCCTGTGACAGCTGTAGAACTTGTTCAGATATGCTACAACATCTGTGGTGGTTGAAGAACATTTGAGCAAAAACTGTGGAGCCTATATAGCTTATGTACTTGCAGGGTTGCACCTAAGTATCTCACTTGCAGCTCTCTTTAGGCACCTCTTTGGCTGTAGTGACACTACTGTGTCACAACAAGGGCTTCAACAGCACTGTGTTGACTTTTTGTAGTGCTAAGAAGTTTCATCCAGAAGAAGTGTTTGTGGCCACATTAATGACTTTAAACCTTTTGATTGTTCAGACAAGTCTTGTTCCTGAGTTCACAAATTCCTTTCCTCCAGTGTCTTTCCTACAAATGCAACAACAAATGGCTTTGTTCTGAGAAGTTTAGTATATGGCCACTAGGATTTACTCTCTCAATGCCTAGTGAAAATGATGATATATAAATCTCCAGCCACCTGGAATAATTGAACCCTTACACAGAAGTTAAATATCTTACCAAAATGTTAGATAAGGCTAACCAATATCAAGTAAGAATAGTAAGTGTGGTTTGAATGACATTCAGAATGCTCCGTCTCAATCAGGAAAGAAAGGGGAAAATGTGTAATAAACAATTTCCCCCTTAAACTGAAAGATTAATTTAATGTTAAGCAAAACCATGTGTGACAGAATGATTCATTCCTTTCTATTGTTAAGGGTACATTAATCATTGCAGATACTGGATTTTGGGGGAGTCTAATTAGCAGTTAGATGATGTTTCCAATGTATTTTCTTAGAAGTCCCGTTGCTTTCTTTCTTGCCTTTTCAACTCTATACATACATTTTTCAGTGCAATATGGTATATGATATTAAACTAGATAAAGTATAGATGAGAGTCACAGCTGGTTATTAATATTGATGTTCACCTAATTAAATATCATAACCCTGAAGTGTTAATTTATAGCATCTTCAGTAAAAATATAACAGATTTGAATGTATTATCTACATGATAGAAATAAATCATCTTGGCAACAGTTCTGTAGCACTTAGTCATTTGAGAAAACTCATTTTCTTAAAAATACAGTTTTGTGCCAATTACTTAACTTTATGCCTTTGAATTCAGAAAGCAATCTTCTTTCTGTGTTGCTGTGGTACTTCACTGTAGAAATCAGATAATTTTGTGGCTGATGGTTAGTGGGAAATTCTGGAATTTACAAATTACAAATAATATTAGATCCCAGAAACAGTTTATCACTTCTTCATTAACAAGTTTCATATCTGATAGTAGATAATCCATATGTCTGTAGGAATACTTTTCCCCTCTTGTTTCCTTCTCTGTAATACCAGATATCAGCTTCCCTGTAAGCAGTCATCTACCAGGCCTACTTACACAGCCTAAACCCAGGCATAATCTATTATATCTGAAATGTAATACAGTGCACCTACATAAAATGCTTTTTCATTAGAAATAGTAGATTGAGAATGCTGCATGTCGTGATGCAACAGTTTTTATTTTTAATCAAAAGGTTAAGACTGGCAGTTCAGGTTCAAGCTAAACATATTTCATTCAACTTCCATTCCCTGGTGTAACACAACAAAGTCAATAGCAATGTTCCAACCCATCTCCCTCCTCCTCTTCCTACAAATCAATTGTGTTTGTTCACTTATCACCTTCTGGATCATATTTCGTTTCTATTTTGGGCATCAAATGTGATACAGAATAGCTGCTACCTATTTGTTACAAATTGCTTCTTGGTGTAGATTCTTATTCCTTTGCTGTGTAATTCATATCAGACCTAATCTCAGGGTCTAATAACACATCAGAGTTTTTCAGAGATACTAGACCAAATGTGTAGTTTGCTTCAGGATCCTGGCTGGGATTTGGTCCTCTTAAATACCATCTAAATACAGACAGCAGTTGAGTCCACCTTCTGTCCAGGATCATCTGTCTGATAGAGATTTACATTCATTATGCACTTTCCTTTTTGGCCTGAAATTTCAGAAATGCCCCCATAGTTGAGTGACCCTAAAGATCTGTTGTGATCATTTTTAGGCAGCAGACACTTGAGCTCTTCCTTTGTTCCCTGAGAAAGCAGAAAAATTAGACCTGAGCAGAAATATAATTGTCTTTACCTGCCAGTGGTAAGACATCACAGTTATGGACATTTGACAGCAAGGACTTCTGTCCCTCTTCCAAAGTGAGACTGCTTAGGTGATTTTTTTTTTTTTTAGACCAATGGTAATCTAAAGCATTTTTATGTAGCTGGCTCTGGAAGGTTGGGTCTGTCTCCTGCTAGTAAGAACACACAGAAAATACCAAGGCAGATGATTAAAAAGAATTAAGCAGAACACACAGAAAGTACCAAGGCAGACGATTAACAAGAATTAAGCAACATATCAACCAGTTGAATATTTAGTCTGCAAAAATCAATTTAAGGAATTTTGGAATCATAATTCTAGATGTGGAAGAAATAGTTTGAAAGAATTATAACCGCTTTTCTTTTCCTCTGTAAACATGCATATTTTTCTGTAGGAAAAAAAAAAAAAAAAAGTAAAATCTTAAAATTAATTCAGATTTCTCTGTTAGGATGAAACATGCAAATTTATATGTTTTAGTGATCTTTTTTTGTTTCAAAAAAATACTGAGATAAAAAGTTTTGATATAAAAAATAGCCTCCTCATGCAGTATTTTCCCCACACACATGCTATTCTGAGACTGAATATGTTGTCTCAGTACTATGACATTGTCAATCTGAAAATTCAATACAAACCCAGTTCAACCCATGGACCTATGAGTCAGACCACATGCTAACTAAAATAAAACCAAGTTGAATAATGAGTTTAGGCAGTATGATGCTGAGCATTATAATCTCCAGCTTTAAAGTGCCTTGCTCCAAAGCAGAACTATTTGAGCATCATAGTTTTCATTATTTTACTTAGATACATCCGGGCACCTTGAAAAAAACTCCATAAACACGTTTAGGAAAGAGAAACCTAAATGTGAGGCAAAATTTAAAACAGCAAGTATATGGCCTAAATTCAGACTCTCACAGCAGTTTAGAGCCATCACACTCTCACCAGTATTAGTCGCTTTGAACCCTTATCCAAAGGAAGGCCTCCAGCTCCTTTCAAAACTCCTTTCACAAATGGACGAGGAACCTGTCTTTCCCTCTGAGACAGCAGCAGGAGGAAATATTCTTTCCCTTTACTGAGATACTCAATCCTTGTGTGTATTTGAATTTTTTTTCCATGATATGGCCAGAAAAAAGAATGCATTCCTGTGCCTAGGGGCTGGCAAGTAGTCTGCCTGTCCTGTAAGGGTATCCTGATCAGCAAGAGAAAGGATAGTCCCGTGTTTCTTCCGAGTATGACAACCAGTGCTTCTCCTCCTCCTTCACTCCAAAGCACATCCACAGACACAGCTGCACACCAAAGGTTTACACCCATTCTTGTGGTTAGGGAAGCTTAGAAACGGACTGACAAGGTGCTGGGTTTGAATCCCCTCAGCAGGGAACAGAATTAAACAAAGAACATCTTATAGCCACTCTGCTGTTGTATTAAGCACTTCCTCAGACTTTGTTTTCTTTTTCTCTTTTGGAGGGGCAGCTCTCACTTCATTTTTAAAGATCACAGATTTGCACTGCTATGCTGATAATCTCTGTAAGAATCAGTCCCTCAGCAAACCTATGCCCTGGGATATATGACAAATGGAACCTAATTTAATTTAGTCCTGCTCTTCTTTGACCTGCTAAGATAAAGGTGTACCTTGACACATCATTGAGTCTTTGGTGGCAGGGAAATTAAATATTGGGAAAGGTGCACAGGGAATGAAAATTCCCCTAGGGCATTTTGGACACTGAATGCTCATATTCAGGATTACTGTTTGGAATTTAGCGAGTTAGTTTCCAGTTTAGGCCAATAATAATATTTTGGATGTAGCCCATTGAGTCTTTTCTACACACAATATCTTGAACTGAAAGGAAGCCTAACACTACTTAAGGCTTCTGAGAGGATTGCTGTCAAGTCACAGAGAATAGATAGCAAAAACATTTTTTACTCCTCTAAGAACTTCTTTGCTTTATGAACAACACAATTTCAGTAGATGAATGCTGAAAATGCTAGGGACAAGATATTGATAGTTCAGAAAATGAATCCAGAGCAATGACCAGCTAAACAATCAAAAAATGGGACCTGGAGTTCATTCTCCCTGTCAAAGTGGCAAACAGCTCCCTGTACAAAGAATAAGGATTACAGCATATTCTCTTATCTGTCAAGAGTACGGGAAGAGGAGGTTTTCGCAAAGACATTTTTAGTAAACCCACCAGATCAGATTTACAATTACCTATTGTGGGCTGATCAAATAAGAAAACTGTCACTGATGCCATTTTTTCGCTGTGACAGTACTTGGGGTCTAGATGGCAATTCCAAATGCAGAGCCTTAACTGAGTGAGCTCAGTTACAACTTCTATGCATTTCCTTGATTACATCAAGCATTAAGATAGGCAGAATAACATTTTATTAAAGCTGATTTTCGGGAGAAGACAAAGAAGGGGAAGGACAAAAAATGTCCCCTTTTCAGAAGAAAGCTAGAAATCATTGTCTCAGAGTCAAAAGCCAGAATATCACATATAAATTTTATGTCTTTTATATATTTTTATAAATATACCTTAAATAAAGCAGAAAATTCATGTCCAAGCATATAACCATTGTATTCATCCCAGATTTTTTTCTTTTATTTGAAAGTGGCAAATCTATGATTTTAAAATAGTATGGCAGGCTGGGCTGCTGCTGTTAATGGGGAAAGAGGGAGCTATGTGATGAAATGGTAACATTGCATCAGATACTAGCAAAGAAAAAACAGATTTCTTTTAAGACGACACCAAGACAGCATTATGCTTTTCATTAGTGATAAAAGGTGCTGCTGTTTGCAAAGAGCTTATCTTCAGATAAAAATCCCAGAAAAATCCTGTTGTTGGCAAAAGTAGGGAGCTAATTTTAGTGTGGAGATCACAACTAGATGTGCTAAAGTTGAAACTCACTTGTGAAAGCATTCCTGTCTTTACCAGCCAGCGATGAACTCTAACTGTGGTCACTCTACACATGACTACCAGGCAGATTTATCTGCATAATCTTGGGTATGCAGACTTTGGCCTGAAACAATGCATACTGATGTCAGCCTACCTGGCCTTGTCATAAGAATTTTTCTTTGATGCGTGGTGACCTGGACAGACTCTAAGGCAGGTGAGCTAGTAGTGAGTGAAACTTTTTCCAGTAAGCCATGAAGCACATATCCCACCCAGTTCCCACCTTTTCATGTAATGCTTATTTATTCTGTATTTACGTACTCTCACATGTCATAGGAACAGTGGAAGGCACATTATGGGACTCAAAATTCATGTACTTTGTCCAAAATGTGGGTAGATTAATGAGCCTACATGATAATCTTTTGAGTGAAAGTTTAACCTCTAATGCAGCTTGTAAAGAGCCTTCCACTTTCTCTGTAGAGGCTGTAAAATTCTGAGTCTTACCCCCATATGTTTAAAAAAATTAAAACACAATACCTTCAATCTTTTCTCTGTAGGCTTGTAATGGCTGCCCAAGGCTGAACCTCAACTTGGACACCTGAGCAACAGAGTTAGCACAGGTTTAATATCCAAACCACAGGTTCTTAACACTAATTAGTTGAGAGAATAGTACTTCCATCACCTGAGTGATGACACATGGGAACCCAGCCCCTCCTAAAACCCTCTCCCCACAGCCTTCCATGGCCATCTTCACTCAGCCTCCCCACAGGTAGCAGGTGAACCCATTGATGGGCTTTTGACATCCAAGGCCTGCGTCTTGTATGACCCTCAGTGAAATGTCTCTCCAGGAGAACTGATAGCAGCTAGTCACTATTAGCTTGGAAGAAGCTGTACTCCCACAGCAATATCATCTCTTTTGACATTCTTGTTTTAAAACAACGGTGCCTAATCTTATTATACACATTTTACAAAGCTCCATAGAACCAAAGCAAAATGTAATTCGATCTCTAAAATAACTGTCTCAAAGGTATATTAAATCCTAAATTGAATAAATAAAGATCAGAGAGGCGTTCAAGGAAATGTAACACTGAAAGGAGGGCAGAGGTTCAAACAAAACCACCCTATGTAATAACGAGTTACCAGCTCTGATACTCTCACACAGAACTGTGTAAGAGAGGCAGATTTTCTACTAGGAAAAAAATAATTCAGCTAGAAATTTCTGGTCACAGCCTGCAATCTAGCCTAAAAGGCTAGATTTTTGAGAGAGAAACTCTCTTTCTCTGCATATATACAGATCCCAACATAAACATATTTCAGTCCAGATTCAGGCTTTTGTCTTTGACAAAATATAGGAAGCAAGTAAAATGGAAACTACTGTTTTTGCTCCCTCGGGTAATCTTTACCTCTTGTCTGATTTCATCAGTGCTGGTAACTTGTTCAGACAGTTCTAGTCAAGACCTGATGCATATTAGAAAAGGCTGCAACGCTGTCTTTCAGGGTTTATCCTTTACGGCTACTGCAGTCATGCAAAATGTCACTGGCCTCTGCTCACCCCTGTTTTTAGAAAAACTATGAGCATAATGCATTAACTAATATTCAAAGTGTTTTGCAATGTCCCAGGTCACATCATAAATCTGTGCCCCAGCTCCATTTGTAATTCTCCTGGGTGTTTTCAGGTCAACCTGTTGCCGTCTTGAGTAGTGGTTGTACAAAATAGGTCAAGTGGTTAATATTCTAATGAATCCATTGCAAATAAGTCAGCCCTATAATAACACTCTGCACAGGTCTACTTGTCAGTAGAAAACAAAAATTATTCAAGCTAAGAAAGTTTTTTTCCTTTAGCAGATCTCAGGATATCCTTTCTTATTGGGTCTGCAGTTATGCTTTCACCCCAAGGCAGGGAAAGACTTTCTTTTGAAACAGGCTGGTGCCAAATAGGAAATTATATGAAGACAAAACAATTTTCAGAAATCTACAGGAATTCAAAATGCCATTTGTAAGAATAACATAGGCTGTTACATAGCTGCAATGCTGTACACCAGTGCAGTACAGTTTACTCTATAGTATCTGTTCAGCTGTGCAACACCTGCAATAAATGTAAGGAAAGTCCTCTCCAAAAGTCGTCTGGTGGCACTTAATGCTTCAGGATGGAAGGAACCCTTGAAGACTTTCAGAAGAGAAAAGCAGTTCCCTACAGATCTGCAGAACAATTTTATCAGAAACCTTTGCTATCAGTAGGAAAGCAAAAACTAAGTTCAGAAAAGGACTAAGAAGCAGCACTATAGGGTATTGCTTAGCCGGAGATAGTATCTTTTTATTCTGAAGGAAAAAACATCTTCAAACAAAGAATTATGAAGTAGTTTGATCTGCAAAGAGTCCCTGTGGCATTGTGTCCAAAGTTTGTCATGTCCAGTGACTCCTCATGAGAATCCCTCCACCCATCTCTTAAGCATGCAGAGACAAGTAACAAAAATTGTACTAGTATAAACAATAATGAAATTGGGATGACATTTCATTAGGAAACCTTAAACCAACTGTGTAAATGTAAATAATAAGAATGTAAATCATAATGAAATAGTGTATGCATAAATACGCAAATTGTCAGAGGATCTTCCAACCCAGAGTATACTGTTAATCCAATTACAAGAAACTGATTGCCAATCTGACTCAAGAATGTCAGGATTGCTGCTCCATTAAATCTAATGGCTCCCTGAAGCAGGAAATGAGGTGGGTTAACAGCTATTAAATTTTGGTAGTCCAATCAAAAATGTGATGACATCACCCTGCCCACATCAAAAATGATTAGAAATGTGATTATGAAGAAAATATGTATTGTACAGCAAAGAATTTCAAAGAGAAACACTGGGGAATTAAAATGTGGATCTCTGAAATAATTCCTTTCTCCAAAAGATTTCTTGGCACAGCAAGTTAACAGGTGTGCTGTAAATAGTCTAGTAAACATGTCCCATTACAACTGAGAAAGTACATTTTTCCCCATTACGAGGAACACAGGAAATAACTTCTGAATGAGTGAAGAGAAAAGAATGTGTTTTTTCTCTGTGACTTTATTTCTATCACTTACTCTTATTGTGAACGATAGATTATCACTTCAGTAGAAGTCCTGAAAATAATTAAAGTTGTGCTATAATTACCATACAGCATGAAAGTACCAAAATAGTGCACACACAAGTTGACATGGTACAGAGTGTATGGTAGACAGCTTTTCTGCCACCATCAAGTCCTGTGTTATTCCAGTTTTGTGCCAGTGTAGTTCTGCTAAAACCAGTGGACTCAACCCCAATAAAATACACAGGAAGAAGGAATTAGAGGCACCACAGTGCATGTGCAACATAACACAGTCTGTAACATCTCCTGTAAAGAGCTGGAAATGCCTGGCCTGAGACAAATCAAACATTAAATAATTGCCCTAAACAATTTTATATAAAAGGCCCTATTCTGTGCTAAACAACACAATTGCTCCCTCTCTCCTTTCCTACCTGGGAAGAGCTCATTCCAGCTGCCTAAGCAATTTTTTATCACTCTTACCCACAGTATACTTTCAGCTCTCCAGCACTATAGATTTTCTCCCTGATGTCCCTTATTGCTACCTCATATTCCCACCTGGAAATACAGATGGCAGAACTGCCTGCAGTGTTGCCAAATGTGGAGCAGATTAGGCATGGCAGCATCACTGTCAGTCATTTGCCCTGAATGCTACTCTGATCTCTAGCACAGACTTTAATGCCATTTTTTAGTAAAACATTTCTTTCCTTTGGGCCTCTTCTTTGCTCTGGAGGAGCCACTCTTTCATCACATGTATGGATGGTATTTGGGGAAACAGGGTGTTCTGTGGTACAGCAGTGACAGAAATAATTCTAAAAGACAGGTGACCTGAAACATTAAACAGTGGGCAGATGCAGGCAAATTGCCTCAGTAAGTACTTTGATTGTGTATGATCCTTTCCACCTGCTAATGAATATGCATGTGGAAAATAAGAAACTCATTTTTTTTAACTATGTTGAGCTTGCATTGGTAGTGAATAAATCAGAATGATAAAATGTGAAGTCATCCATATTTAAGATTTAACAGAAAAGGACAATTATAATCTGTCCAGGAATCAATATAGATTCAGAACCAGAAAGTTCCTGAATGTCAGAGGAAGGAGATCTGTAACACTCGGTAAGCATTCAGGTCTGGGACAGGGGAAAGGATAGTTTTCGGGTAAATTTACAAATGAGACACTGTTGTCTGAGGCCATAATTTCCAGAATGCCAATGATCTGATGTTTCTTTTCTGTCTCAAAGACTACTTTGGCAGGCTGAAAAGAGTTGTGTGTAATTAGCAGCAGAAAGAAATTAATCTGAGAAGACAAAGGCTATCATCAAAGGATAACATGGTAAGGAAAAAGGCAAGGCTGATAATAAAACTCTAATGGTAACTGGCAGAAGAAAACTTCCACAGCTGTAAATTCTGTTATAATCTTGGTCAATAGGAGAAGAACAGAGTCAGACTGTGCTATGTTAAGAAATTTGCTTTTCTTAGATTTCCTAGAATAAGGATAATGAATAGCTGAGATAACCAAATAATAAATAAAATAGTTGTATAAATTGTCAGCTGCTACCTAATTCTGGACATGACTAAAACACTTCGATACTTAAAATGTGACCCTTTCCTAACAGCAGCTCTGTTTCTGCCACTCAGCCTATCATGTAAAGCACAAGATATAGCAGTACTAAGTTGTAATGTAATCCCAGTTAGATATTCAAACTCAATATTCTCTTGATTATTGCACTGGTAAAGTCATATTCAGAGCAGTTTTCAAACCAGCACAACAAGACCAAACCTCTTACAAAACACAGAAGTTCTAGTTGCTATGTGATGTATATCATCCTCTTAGCTGTATAACCGTATAGTTTAATGTATGGATTTACTTGTTATCACAGCTGGCTTGAAACAAAGGTTGAAATCCAGATATATCTATGTCGTGGATTTAGCTATATGGATATCGCTAAATCTAATGACTGAGACACTTGTATAAAACAGGGAAGCAACAGTTTCAGGTCCTTCCTCAAATTAAGAAAAACAGGGATTTTAACCTGAATCTTGTCAATTGGTTATTAAGTCACAAAACTGCTTTCAGAAAAACAAAGCTTGTTTGAGAAAGTTGAGTTTTACATGAAGTGATACACTCTCTCCAGCCTGGAGACAAACAGATAATTACCTTTAAGACTGAGGATTTAATGCTCCTTTTTTTTTTTTTTTTCATTTTCTATTTTTTCTTTTTTTTTTTTTTTTCTTTTTCCTTCCTGTTTTCTATTAGTTCTTCTGCACTGGTTTTCTGTTGTCACTTCCCCTTATTTGGACCCTGGTTTTAGATAATAAATCCGGGTAGCAGAGCAGCTCAGTAGTAGAGGGTGCAACTCTGTGTCTTACTAGGCCTTGCTTTAGTTCAGCCACAATTTCACAAGGACAAAATTCAGTGTTTCCACAGAGAAGGATATGGGGCCAAATTTCCTTCCCTGTACAGCAGGCCTGTGTCTTGCTGTAGCCAGAATTTGATCTGCAATATTGAATGTTACAGTGGTTTTGTTGCATAATTTCAGGCTGACAAAGTGCACACAGCAGCTGTTATTGTTTAAATCAGTGATTCACTGTGCAGATCAAAAATGACTTTTCATTTGACTCAGGATCTTAGTTCACCAACACAGCCCAGTGTGAAATTGTGTAAAGATATTTTGCCCTAAATCCACCCAACTAAAGTCTACAGCCAAAGGTGATATTGTTGTACAAAGTGATTCTTCAGTAGGGATAGTGAACCAAGCTAACTCAACTCCATTGACTCTGGGAAAAAGTAGTTTACCTAATATTAATACAAAGTAGGATTTAGGAATCTTAAAATGGACAAGCCCTTAAGGACAATCAAGAATGTCTGTTTTCCAGCCCTGTAATCTCCACCACCAGCATTCATTGGCCATTTGCCTACTCATCTTAAAGTTGGTTAGGTGAGCCTGTTTTTCAGGAGCTTGAATGGGCCATGTGGCCGCTTGTCACCCACTGTAAAACCTCTGCTATGATCCAGGCTGAATCTGACCTACATCATATCCACAGCTTCACGCTTCCTGAAGTTAAACCTTTTCTGGGTTTAAAATGAGCTGTTGCTGACCTAGCAGGGAGTAAAAGCACCCTGGCAAGGACAAATAAATTTTGTCCTTGCACACAACTGACTGCAAAACAAAAGCAGCATAGTGCTAGGAATAGCTGCCAAGACCCTTAGTTTCTGCTTGTTCCCAAACAAGTGGCCTAGCTACCATGTTGGGAATGAGCTTCATTTGTACCTTTTGCTTGACTGGCCTGATAAGGGTCATGCTACATACAGCACTATTCTGGAGAGAGAGCATGCACTCATGCTGGAGGCTAGAGCTGCCTTCTGGGTAATGGCAGATGTTTGCTCACTGCTTTCTGGGCATGGCCTGATCTCTAGGATCAAGGGATTCCCAGTTCTGGTGAAGTGCTCTACTCCATGAGGCCAGTATTGAAAATGCAGCATCACTCACTTCATTTAATGAATCTCTTCAGGAAAGGCTGAGCAGACTGGATCAGCAATTTCGTATTCATCCTGTAAGCTCTCACTGGAAGACAGGTTCCTGGTTTAAATGCTCTTGATCTCTCTTAAGAGGCACTGCTCCCAAAGTAGCTAAAGCAGATAAGGAGGTCCCCAAAAGAGGAATTTCTACTTCAAGCCTAAGGAAGATTCTGCTTTGTGCAGGGAATACAGGTGGTCAACATGGGAGGTTAAGGAGATCCCTTACTGGTTCTCCAGGGATGCAAGTTTTGTAAAAACAGGATTTAAACTAGGCATCTAAATAATGCAGGCTTGACTTACGTTTGTATCCTTATGAAATATCAAGCATAACATGAACATACAGTAGGTTTATTTTTAATATCCAAGCCTGTGCATGTTTGCTTCTATTGTCATAGCTAACTAAAATAGCTTTGCTGTTCACCCTTAAATAACATGATTTATTTATTTATATATTTATTTAAGCAAACAAATCATTTCAGCTTTCAAAAAAACCCACCCAATATCTTTTGAAAAATTGGGCACAGGGAAATAGATTTTTACACGTTCATTTAATGATCTAAACATTACTCAGAGAAAGTCTAACGGTCTGATGAAGCACTGGCTATTTTTTATTATCTGGAGATGAGGAATGAGAAAATTTTCAGCACCAATATTTAAAAAGAAACTATTGACCTGAACACCTGTTCCACTATTCAAAATTTTATTTTATTTCAAGAGTTTTAATCTTCTTTGCCTGGCGGAACTTGGAACAGATGTAGCAAAGCAGAAATTAGAAGATTCTCTTTGCTCTGATTGCTGGCCAGAGGGCAATGCAGGGCTACATAGCAATGCTGAGGGCAAATGAACAGCTCTTTCAGATTGATCAAAGTTTGCAAAACACACAACTTTTTCTTCCTGCTTATTTGTTTATTTTTGTATTTTTTTCCGAAGAGCTGAACATATCAACATGTTTTCAAATTTTCTGGTTTTAACAGTGAGTCAGTGAGAGGTCAGGTTTGTTTTAAGCACATGTACATTTTATGTAAAGACTATAACAGTACATACACGGATGAAATAAGTGATGCCATAACAAGCTACACAGTTTACATGCAGGCATAAAGATGGAAACTCTATTAAGTACTGTATTAAACAGCTTCATGGAAGTTTGCGTGCATAATTTCTTTAATTTACATTTCTAGAATCACTCATTCTTTACAAGAGTACAAATTTTGCCCTCTGTCTCAGCATCCCAAAGCGCATTGCAAATATTTTGTGAATTAAAACTTGTGACAGCACTATAAGGTAGGAAAAACGAAAAAGCACCATATTTACAGTTGATGCAAATCAAAACAAAAAGAACAATTTTTCTAGCTCTTATGAATTTTTCATGTCTCAGATTACTCGGTATTTTTCTTTAAAAAACCTTATTAGATTCCCATGGTCCTTTTGCTTGGTGAGGAAGCTGTCCCAGGAGTTTCTCCCTCTGATCCTGCCAATACAAGAGTGTCCTCAGTTAGGCTTGTGTAACTGTTAATGGGAATGCACTGTAAACTCAGCATGGTGTAATTACCTGGATTTAAAAGAGTCCTGATACCTGTTCCCTCCCTACGTTGTTATCATAACATGGATTATATTCCTAACCCATTTCCTAGCACAGTGACACCGTGGTTGTGCTGATGCAAAGGAAGGGGAAGTCAGCCACGGCAGAGGGACAGGAATAGGTGGACAAAGGGGGACCCCTCTAACAAGTTGTATGGGACTGCATACCATGGCTTTTAACTAGCTTGCTTTCCTAAAACAAATAAGTAATCAGGTAAAACCTGTGTGAAACCTGGACTTTGTGGAGGAATGGAGGGTTATGTGACTGCCGATGTTTTATGCATATAAATGCAAAGGATTCCAATGAATAAGGAACCCTCCTAATTGAGCTCTAATGTTACACTTCTCTCACAGCTGGGGAAACAAACTGGACTACTAGGATAAATAGTTAAGGCTTTGTTCAGACTTTCATAACTGCTGGGAGCGAATTAAGGTTTACTTTTAGGTAATGCATATCATTCCTACACTTCCAGGTCCTTGGCAATACATGCCTTATAACCTGCGGAGGAAAGGATGATTTCATGTTGTCATAGTACACTGAGTATCTCTGGTACATGTGATTGTGTGGAATGCCCTCTACTTTGGCTCTGAAAAGAGCTTTCATCATGCAGTAAATAGCCACACGTAAATAAATAAGAATGATCACCACTTTCCTAAGGGGAGAAAGAGAGATAAAGGGTGAAGCTGTGGCTATACAGAAACTGAGCACAGGCATGCTATTAAGTTCAAAGAACCCAGGATTTCAACCCAGAAATTGAAAAGCCTCTTACTTCTTCCAGAACAGAGTAAAGCCAATGTGAAAGAAAATTTGAATCATTTAGAACTAGTCTAAGAGGTCTCATCAAACTTCTTAAAAAATACGTGGTCTAAAAAGGAGATTATGAGCACAATATTAGATAATAGTAGAAAAGCCAAAAAAAAAAAAAAAAATTAAATCAGGTCAGAATTACACATCAAAGACACTCATTTGCTTACTTATAAATATTATTGAGAACTGAGAGGAGAATGTAAAATTTGTTAAAAATCTCAAAAATTTTTATTTCTGGGAAGAAGGTTATTTGTAAATTTTTTTTAAAAAAAACCAACACAAAATGGAGTTGTTGAAATGTCTATTTTGAGATAAGAAAGACAAGGTTTCTGACAATGTTTTACTGGGGACTTCATCCCACATCTCAGAAACATGTCTATGAGAAAAGCTGTTTAAAGCAAGTGCATAGAGCATTCTTTGTTTTGAGCAAAAAGGTTTTCCTGACATGAAATGATCAGTTCAAAGTGTTTTCACCAGCTCTCATCACTGTTAACTGTTCAAGTTTGCCAGCAGCACTGAATGCTTTGCACGCAAGGGAACTTCTTGCTTGTGCTCCAGGACCTCATAATCTTAAAAGCAAACAAACAAACAAAATACCCTGAGAAACTAAGACAGATAAAGGAACAAAGAGAAAAGAAAAATGAAAATAGTCATGGAACAAGGGATTATGTGCCAGGGAAGGAAAGCTGGGAGAAACTAAAGAAAATTAGCTGATCAGTGGTAGGTTAACATGTCATTAGCAACCCCTGAGAAGTTTTGTGTTAGATTAAAAACATTAATACTACTGTGTCTCTCACCAAACCTGCAGTTTTCCTCTCCAGCTGTTTGCAGTATGTTTTCAGTATTTTTCCCTTACCTTTCTCTGATAGACAGGCAGGAAACGAATGTGCAAAGTAGACCTGGAAGACTGACTTGATTACTCTTCTGCAGGTCCAAAGGAAAAAGCTGAATATTTCAATAGAATCAGATCAGAAGATAAATATATTATTTGGTCGGCTCAGGTCAGCTCGCCCTCCATAAACACCAAGAAAACACAGATGGCTGTGAGCAAAGACAAAATCCCCCCTTTTTCCTGAACTACTGACAAAGGGTAGGGGGAGCGTGAGCAAGAAGGGGCAGGATATTGAGCAAGACTCCTTCGCCTTAGGTCACTGGTTTCCATGAAGTGCGCATTGATAATTGGATGATCTATAGTCAGCTGCTCCTGTTTGTTCTTAAAGACACTAAGATGTGACACAGTAACAAGCTGAAATACATTACATAATACAATACGGCTTTTACTGCCACTGCACTGAAGTGATTTTTTACTGCTCAGGTGCTCCGTTTAGGAAAACAAGAGCACAATCTGATAGAAGTTGTCATTAACAGTTATGAAGACTGTTCTTTGTTCTAAACTTTAATGCATGGAAGTGGCCTTTAATGACTGTACTTAGAGTAAAACAAGTTGAAAAGAGGTGGCATCGCTGCCAGAGGTTACCCTGCATACATTTTCACAATGAGCGTCTTTGTTATCATTTTACCTTCTGGATTGGTCCCAATTCACAGTAAGAAAGGTAAGGTGAGAAGGTTATGAGGGAGAGCAGTAGGAGAATGGCTTTAGATATTATTATTTCTGACATTTCAATTGAAGCATCCAAATATATTAATGATTTCCTTTAGTGCTTTAGACCCATAGTCCCATTATACTGTTCCTTCCAAAGAATGGTAATATTCAGGGAAATGTCTCTAATGTACTTGCATAACACAATCGATTATTGTCCTTGTTAATTTTATACCAATCGTGTACTTGGATCTACAGAAGACTACAATGTCTGCAATAGTTTGTGGAAGAAGAAAGAGTTTGCATTTCATTTCAGAGTAGCCTTACTGTTTAAAAGCAAATTGTAAGTTCCTTAAAATCTGGCCAGGTGGCAGATGACTTAGCTGATGGCAATAACCTGAAGCTGAACTACTTGGTGCCCAAAGTCCAGTTGGTGACATTAGAGATGGAACGTGCTGAGAAACTAAGCACTGTGGAATTGCTTGTTGAGGTAATTTGGGACGACAAGAACATGAATTGACCTATAGCCACCTGTTTTGTGTTTCTAGAGCCAAATACTGTGTTTTTCCACTGAACTCATTCTCATGCTCAGAGCTGGTTGTATAAGGCCTTGCTGGTAGTTTTCCACTTTATCTGTGATTTGTTTTCTGGAAGAATGTAATTGTTATAAGAAAACTGAGACTAAAGAAATGTCACTGTGAAGCATTATGGAAATTCAATTGGAAATGAAGGAATAACAAAGAAAGTACAAACGTTGGATGAACACCCTCCATGCTTTGAAAGGTTAAGGCATGGATAGAAAATAGCTGTTTTCCACTCCTGAAGTTTTCTTTCAGCATTAGATGGGAAAGAGCATTACATGTTTTAATCTTTTCAGTTTTCCTACAGTTCAGTCTGATGCAACTCTTCTTTATACTTTACGGTTCTAAACGTCCCTCTCTTATTGCCAGCATCTTCTGGGAATCTCCAACAGGTAACATGCCAAAATCTAGCTAGTCAAGAAGGAGTTGTTTTGGAAGACTATCTCTGAAAATTATATTGCTCATGTGTACCACCATCAGTGGAGGAGTGTCGTTATAAAGAGGCAGTTATTTTAGTTCTTTTATATGTAATTGTGTTAATATATGTATTCATGAATATTATGTCTGTCCGCCCAAAATATACAATGCTCCGTTACTTTTAGCTGCTAGAAGAAGCAGCCTTAAGTACTCAAGTTGTCAAAAAATGTTAAACTTTATCCTTTCAAAGGATTCAATGTAAAAATTATTTCAATGGACAAAGAAACAAGACAGAAGAGAAGCAACTCTCCCCAAAGAATTACTTAGCTGTTGCTGTCAGAGTTGGCCATACAATTTAAAATTGAAAAGGAAACTGATGGAAGGGACATATTTTTGTGAAAATTTTGATGAAATATTCTCATTTTTCACCTGTTTTTCCTTGTATTTTTTCACAAAAGCTGACACTGTCATAAGCCTCAGCAATTTTAACTGCAAGTGAGCAGAGGGAACAGAGATTGCTTTCAGGAGTGGCCATTATCAGATACACAAATTTGAAGAAATACCAGTGCCATTGCCTTCACTTGAAACACACACATTCTTCCTCAGATTTCATTTATTTTCCTCCCAACTCTTATGTTTTCACCTTGAATTCCATTAATTTTTATCTAGCATCATACACCCAGCAGATGTGGTACCTTTTTTTTTTTTTTGGAGGCTATTTCATAATATCTGAAACTCCTGAGATATTTCTTTATGAGAATAAATTCTCACTTGCCCTTTGAAGAGAACATCTACTTTAAAAAAGGTTCATTTACACACATACAAAATCTGGATACAACAATCACAAGCCAGATTATTACATGAGTGATGACCCCTCCTCCTTTCTTGGGAGGTGAGGAAGGGCTGTGTCTTGCTAAAAAGGATTTCCCAGGAAATCCTAGTTGATCCACCTGTTACTCTCCTGGGACTATTGCATTCCTGTCCATATCAGTATAATGCCCATGCATGAGCCATCAGCTTAAGTCCATGCAGCACGTACAAGAAGCTGGTTGAAATATTGCTGACAGAACTTGGACTTCAGAATCAAAGACTGTTTTGTAATTCTAGCCTGTTTTTGTCACTGTTTAGGCTTAAATAATGAACCCTTTCCTAAAGTTAGTAACCTGTTCAAACTCTTTCTCTTAAAATATTTTCAGAAGAGGGAAAGAGGGACTGAGCCTCATGATAACTCCATAATTCTCTCTCTCATACAGGGCTTTGCCTATGCAAGCTTGATTTCTCATCTGTTTGGAGCAACATGAACTTTTGTTTCTCGTATGCCTGAGAGCTCTGCTGTAAAGTATACCCATGATATAGCTCATTCTAGAACTGGTTGAGGTTAATTGTCCAACTAACATGATTAATAGAGAATTTTATGATTCTTCATACTGCATGAAAGCTGCTGGTGAAAGCTGCTGGTGAAAGCTGGTCTCTGGGAGCCAATGATCTGGACTTTAATTTCCATACCAAGATAAAAGAAAAACCCATGTTAGTTACTAACTTGTGGAAACAATATTTTAAAAAACAAAAATCAGAACTGTGATCAAACCACAGTCTGACTGTGATTAAACCAGTTTTTGGTATCACAAGTGTTACTGCTCTGCCAAAGTGATCTGTTTCCACCACTGTGTCCTTTTTTTCTAATTGGAATTCCATCTTGTCCCATGATGAGCCTGGCAGGCAGCTCCTCCATTGTCTTTTTACCTGTCCTGGCACAAGAAATTCCCATCCCATCCTCTCCTTCCTTCGCACTCCTCCCAACCCTGTCTTATACATCTACCTCATGGCTGCCAACTATGAATTTGATGTCTCTGAAAAAGAAACTCAGCCCTGGCAAAAAGGTCATAGGTTGTGACAAAAGAGAAAAAACTATAAATCTGAAACCCTTGGCATCAGAGTGAGTTGTTGCAGGTAAAAAGTGCTTACAAAGAAAAGAATCTCAGCTCCTCAGGCAACAGTAAAGATAAGCACTTAGGGGAGATGGTGTTCATGAGATCATACTTTGCAGAGAACACAGTATTTAGGTAGGAATGAGGGCATCATATTCCTGGTCTCAAAATAGTTTGTCAGTCATTGCCCTGATGAGAAAAGCAGGACAAAAATATTTTGCATTCAGAGAGCAATTAGTTGAATACCAATGACTTACTCTTTGTGACAGGTGTGACAGAGGTGTGTGACACATCAGTGCCATGTCAAAGGAACATACAACAACATGGAAAGAGTATTGCAGTTTGGATATTGTCGGCCAGATCATCAGGTTTTTTACTGTTCTTGTTCCAACACAGGAAAATACAGAACTCTTCAGATGTCAGAGTAAAAAAATTGGATAAACCACATTTGCATGAACATGAAATTCAGATTCTCTGTCTAAGACTCAAGATCACACAGGGAAGAAACAGCAGCTGTCACAGCCATTCCATGCCAAAATGCATATAAATTTGGGGAGTAAAGAGAAGCTGGAAAAGAAAAAGGACAGTGCAAATCTAAAACCAGAACTGTACTCTAGGAAATTCTATTTTGAATTGAGGGACAGATTAGGCAGTGAGAGAGGCACAGAAATATGAACTAGAGATTGGAACTGAAGAAATAAATAGCACTTGGAGGCAATGTGTTTGAAGTTACAACAATCACAACTTGATTTTAACAGAAAGGGAGCAAAAGCTGAACTGCAGAAGAAATATCATGCCTCAAGGAAATATAGAAGACCCCAGGGAGGACATATTCTTGAATGCTAATTGCAGTAAAATATTGGAAGGAGGAGAAGGAAAGGAGTATGAAATAGCAGAAAAGCCCTGCAAGAAAAGATAATAACAGATTTCTTGAAGGTTTGATAGGAGTTTCCACCAGATTAGTGCTGGCTTAAAAGTTCCTATTTCTCTTCATTAACTAAAAGAAGAGTCTAAAGTGACGATGAGGGTGTCAAGATGGTAGATGTCTACATATCGTTTCCCGAAGTGGCTGAAACTCCACAGGGAAATTTCAGAACAAAAAACGGAAAACTGACAACAGAGAAAACACAAACTATGAGACAGAACAGTTCACATAAATCTTCACAAGGTCCCACTTCAACGTCACATGTTGACATGCAAACTCAAATAGTTTGACAAATGTATTGGATTCCAACTTTGATGTTTGAAGTATGGGTAGAAGTCAGAAGTTGAAAAAAGCAAACAAGAGGCAACAAGCTCACAACAGAGGTGCACCTGACTTCACTATCTTAATGAAACCAAGAGTTGTCCAGTACAGTTTGGAGAATACAAGACTTCTCCAGTTCATAAAAAATAGGAAACTATCAGAGAACCCAACAGTAACACCATGTTCTGCAAATTGAAGATCACTTGAAACATGACTGTGAAAGACAGAAGAAAACAGAGCAAACTTAAAGAATGGACTAGATTCAGGGCTAAAGTGCCTTAAGCAATCCATCTGTCACAAAGGACCTTTGGGTGTATTCTTCACTTCTTTCATTCATGTTAGAGAGTTTTCCTGGTTAATGATAATCATTGTCTCTTTTTGCTTTCAGACTGTTATTTCCAGCTCTAAAACCAGCTCTATGCAGAGTTATGCCCTGTTATCTTCAGAATTTTTTTGTATAATTTATTAAGGAACTGAGCTCCACAAAACCCCTTGTAGGACCAAGGAACAAGAAAACAAAGCAGTTCCATGTGGAATCTTGTGTGAGGCAGAGATGGTTAGTATTGTCTTTTAAAAACACAAGAAACACTGGTACAACACATCCTTTCTATTCGAACTTTGATTATGGAAATGCATCACTGGTCAATTATTTTGGAAATTACAAAGACAGAAAACCTGGCAAAAGGTAAACCATGGGTTAGTTAATATGAAGGATTCTAAAAGAAAAGACCTTTCAATTTTCCATCTCAGAAGACAACATCAGATTATTTTCCTAGTATTATCTTATGAAGAAAATAACATTAAAGACAGGACTTATATTTACATTGCAAACTCAGTCAAACATCTGCAGAGAAACAGGAAATTTGCAGCAGTAGAAGCAAGCCCAAATTTTTTACCTCTAACCTTAAAGCTAATACATATCTGAGAGAACTGAAGATCAGCCAGGAATTAATACAGTGGGAAGTATTAAGACTTTCTGGTATTTGAGGGAAAGACCAATATTGAGAATGTGGACATCATTGGTTGCAGCCCAGCTTCAGCTGAAACAGAAGGGATTGTTTAACATACCAGTAACCTGTTTCCTGGATAATGACATGTAGATGCTCAGATGAAGCTACCAAGTGAAAATTAACTGCTGTCAGGAAAACATTAAGAAAAGTGCTTAACAAGCAGTCAAATCACTTAGTAAAATACTGTCAGCTAAGGACTGAGTGGAGATTCTCTATTTACACTAGTCATACATGTAATTGTGACAACAGGGGCCTGTAAGCTATGCTTACTTTCTCTCCAGTGGACATCTTAACCATAAAACAGTATAGTCATGATTTCTGTCTAACACAATAAGTATTTTATGAACCCCTAAAACCAGAATAGCTTTAGTTGGAAGGAGTCAGAGTAGTTATGTCCAGAGCATTTATCTAGGAGGCAGGTGATGCAGGTCAGAATATTTTCAGAGCTGAGCCTGAATTTACTACATTCACAGCCAGTGTCCTGAAAACTGGACTCGTGGGTTTAGGCCAGGTACTGCATGACATCAGACCTGAAAAGTCTATTCTGGGCCTCCTAAATGGAACACTTTCTAGACATAAAAATAAACAGGACTTCAGCACCGGTTTCAGATCTCAGCAGAGATCCAGTGCAAGCAGGGTATGTAGCTCAAGATTTTGACCTTTCCTAGAAAAGTATTCAGGGAACATTAGAGAAGCACAGTTTATTGTTTCAGATGCCTCCAGACGTAGTCAATAGCTAAGTAGAAATATTGTGAATCTACGCTTTTTTACACAGTGACTACTGTGGTAAGTAGTCAGCTTTCAGGTACTCCATTTCTGTGGAGGAACTGCTAAGGGATTGTGGTACACAATGGATTCCCAGCCTACAGCAAGTAAGTGTGACTTGCCAGCTCTCTTCAAAGCAGAAGGAGATCCAGAAGTTTAGGAGAAGGAGGGAGGAGGACTGGAGGACATGTCACCCTGACTTGAGAAAGAAAAGCGTCCAGTGGCAAAAGGAAAGATTGTGCTGACCAGTGATGAGGAGAAGTGCCAGAATGGTATCTGTGTGCCTCAAGAATGTCTCCTTTTCTGAGATGTCAGTGGTACCATGCTCTGAGGATGTCCCAGAGCCACAGATTTCTGAAAGCTGGACTGTTTCCACTGTTCAGGGAAAATATTCCTCCCTGTATGCTTGTGCTGCTTCATACTACTCCCCAGGCATCTGTTGTTTGCCACCATCAGAGACAAAATGCTGAACTATACGGACTCTTCATGTGACCTTGGACAGATGTTCTAATGCCCATAGTTTAACTCCAGCAGTACCTCTGTTTTTTCATACATTTGTTGATATCCATTATTCTTCTCAAGAGGAAAGCAGTTTCAGTGATTTATCCTAAGAGACAAATATCGGAACATTAACCTTCCTTCATTACTTGATCTATGCATTTCTTTCATACACTACATTCAGGGCTTTGCACATTGCTTCTCACTGCAGGGCCTTTGCAGATTGAAAGGAAAAAGTAGTTGTGGGGGACATAAGGCAGGAATGCATACTGAAAACTGAGAAAACAGTATACACCCAAAATGAAATTTCTGCCCTTAGTGCATGCTCCTCTACACTTCTAAACTCCCTATTAATAGTGCTTTAGCATTGTCTGAATTGCTGAATGCAAGGCAATTTGTGAGATGCAGTAGAGGCAATGGAATCTTTATTTTAAATGTTACAATCAAATAAATGTTTTGTTTTTACCCCTGCCAGAAGTAATCAAATGAAAGAAGGATCTTTTCATAAGTGGGAAGATCATTATAGGTTGAATGTCTTTGTACACTAGTTTCAGAAGCTGTCCATACCTGAATAAATACTAACTACATTTTTATAATGCAAGGTAGCATGTGTGTTTCAGCTTTAATAGCTACTAACTCTTTTAGCTGAAGGGTAACACCAGGCTAATCAAAGGTCACCCAAGTCCAAGTTGATGTTGAATAAGAGTTGACAGCTTTCCAGAGTAGCACACAATTCATGTGGATTTTTATTTTTTTTCTGCAGGAGCAATATTCATCTGGGATTGACACAATGCTGACTTTCAAAATGATTAATTCAAATCCTTAAAGACTCTGTAAAATCAGACAACTTTTCAAGTTTTATCCTAGGGAAGAACTGTTCATCTGACAGGGAAATTCTGGTCTCAGGCAAATTACTGAATTCCAATAGCAAGATGTTTCATAAACAGCAGCAGAAATTAGGGACCTGCTCAGACAACAGATTTCAGTTTGGGCAGCTTCAGTTGAAAATGAGACAAGCCACAGAGGGTAAGCACGATTCATAGAAGAGAAACATGTATTTTTGCATTCACAGGGACAAAACAATAGAAAACATAAGAAACAACAGGAAAGATATAGGAAAGTTTATTTGTAAGATTAAATAAGATACACTTAAAATGTCTTTCACAGGCACAAAACTCCTCCAGTGATGTGAAAAATGGAAAAGAACATGTCCAAACGTCAGCCCTTATTTTTGAAAGGCACAGTATCTGACTGCATCATAAGCTTGAATTCGTATGGTATATTTTACTACCTTTAAGAATCAAAGTTCATTATTCAAATGTGTGCATGTACATGCTCTCTGGTAGATGCAACTGTTGTGATTGTGCATGCAAAGTGATTATCCTCCCCTGCAGACATGCTGAGTGCAAGTGACTGTACATGTGAAGACATGCAGCCTATTTTATGACTGTAAAATATTGCCCAAAACAAAAGTAAACTTTTTCAATAGTACTTGAAATAGTTATCTGCAATGCACTCTTACAAGCAAGATTAGCCCTTAGAGTATGTTACACAGACACATTTTGTTTCATAACGTACTTGGTAGATACTTTTTAATACAATGTACCATTATATAAATAATTATAGTGTATTTAAGATCAGGTCAAGAGGAAATGTGAAACTCAGGGAAAAAATTGAGATGAAAAATCATACAATTAGAAAATGATTAAAATTCTAATGAACCTACCTCTGACAAGGATATTTGTCCACGAACCCATGGAGAGAGGGGATGTTCTTTGAAAGGATAATGAAGTAGAAAAAATGTTTTGCCGTGTGGCTACAAAGGCAATTAAAAAGATTATATATCATTGTGCAATAAAAGTAATTACATAGGTTATGCAACTGCAGGGTAGAATATGCCCATAAATTGAGACCTACAGCTGTCTAAGCAGCATATTGAAATTCCTTAATCTTTACTCTGTCAGGCAGTAAGAATTTTTTCCAGAACAAGATCTCTGGGACTGTGACTACAATCACTGTGGAAGAGATGGCCACTGTACAGACCATACATTCAGAGATGTTCCTCTGTATCTGTGACTCCATCTATAGTACCACTCTGGATTTCCACAGCACTGGATTTGGCAAAATTAGTGAACTGAAAAATGGTATGCAACTTCCCAGCTGCCAATCTCCTACATTTACAATCAGGTATCATGAGCAGGGTACCATACCTTTCTGTAGGAGAGAACACAGAAGGTCGTTAAACTGCTCAGGTAGAGGAAAGCAGTGATTCTGCTTTTACTTTGTCTTCTAAATAAATCTCTTATTGTGTTTAATTGAAGTTCTCACTCATATTTAGAATTTCTAAATATTTGTACAAAGGAGAGAAAAAGAAACCAACTGAAATTAGTTCCAGTTCAGAAAGGCAGAAATGTCATTAAAAAAATCTTAGCCAATCTCTCCATTACATTTTAACAATTTTTAAAAATTAGTTATAGATGACTAAAATGTTTCATCTTTTACTGCTTAAAATTTCAGCTTTTGACACTACTGAGGGAAAAACTTGAGTGGCAGGGGTTGTGAAAGTTCATCCTGTAGAATTGTATGGTTTTTCTTCCTTCCCAGAATACTCTCTTCACTTACTCTCTATTTTGTGTCATTGTTGCTTGGTCGTTTTTTGGTTTTGGTTTTGGGGTTTTTTTTTGTATAAATACACTGCTCTTTAGTATATACTGACTCAAATTCTGGTATTATCTTTCTTTGGTTCATGTGACACCCAGAACACCTGACTGCAATGAACCTCCCAGAGTGCTTCAGCATCACCATGACTAACAGCATTAGTTAGCCACATTGGAATACTGGGAAGCTTGGAGTATCAGGAACAATATCAGAACAGAACTTCTCTTTCTTTTCCATTTTTCTTTCTTCCCCATCTTCTCTCTTACCTTTTCTTTTCGCTTCTCATTGCTGATTAAGTAGAAATGCTGTTTCAGAAAAGAGAACATTTCCTCCCTTAAGTATTTGTGCTGGTAGTTAATGCATATTAAAACCAAATTATCTTCAAATAGTCCTCCTTTGCCTTTCCCCTTCCCCAGTATATTAGAAAGCTGCACTAAAACAATTTGTAGATTAGTTTGCAAAGGGCAAAGTCTCACTCAGGACTCTTTTATTCCTGATTAGCCTGACCACATGTTCAATAAAGTGCAATTACAGATCTGCTCAGCAGTGAGAGTGTGGGTACTCAAGGGAGGAAGTCATGACTCAATTTTTTTTCTCTCAAGTATTTTTCCATTGCAGTAATCAACAGTATCCAGGTTTTCCCAAGAAAAAGATAACAGCAGCATTCGAGCTTTCCTCAAACCTTTACTTTTCACTGCTTTTCCTAGTTTGGGTTTTGATGGTGTTGTTTTGGTTTTGTGCTTTCAATATATTTGTTGGGGTATTTTTTGATATAAAAAAATATCAAAATTTTAAAAATATATTTTCTTGCGCAAATGTGTTGCTCTATTCATCCTTTCTAGTGGTACCTTTTCTGAGTTAAATTGATTAAATTTGCAGAGACATAGTCAATTCCAAACACAGCAGGAACCTGAATTTCTAGACATTTGTCCTCTGCTGCTGTAGTCCAGTAGGGTAAAAATAAGAGGAATGTGTGAAAATTATTCTACTGTCAGTCAATTTATGTGTTCCTTAAGCAATAGTAAGCTAATCTCCTTTTTATGTAGATCTATTTCACCATTTTGACAGGAAAATAGCGAAGAGTCCACCAAAATATAAAGTGCAGTTATTAGTTATTTAATATAAGAGAAGCGCACCTTGATTTTCAATAATTTGTGAGTATCTACTGTAAGTCAAAACTAATGAACTAACATCATTCCCTGAACTACCATCTGCTGAGGGTGGTAATTATGTAAGAATAGCATCTCCAGTATGGTGGGAATCTAGCCAGTTAACATGCAGGTAGAGTGGGAAGCAGCCTTTCACACAGATGTTAAGTAAAAAAATAGACTGTTTAGAGTTATATGTGATGATTAGGATCACAATAAGATGACAATCCTATTAAAATAAATAACAGAAGTCTTTTAAGGCCATTGCCTAAGAATAGTTATGCTAAATATGTACCTGAGATATTTGAGACTAGAAGGCAATATAACACAGCGAGAATAGAACAGCAGGTTTAGTACCTAGGTAGAGATGAGAGGAGCTGTTGGCTACTTCAGCTTGCAGCTCATCTGTCCTGAGGTCAGGTACCTCAGCAAGTTGTTTGAACAGTACATACCTTTATTACTCCTTTTCATTTGCCCAGGGATCCTTGTAAACACCAAGTGTTATCAATCTAATCTGATCAATCAAAATAAAGTCCTGGGCCTGAAGGAAGGGTTATATATTAATTTGCAATTAAGTAATGCAATCTACAGCAATGTACAGCAATGCCTGCTGTAATGCAATTATACTGGTCTTGTCTAGGGGACAGCTCTGGTGGCAGATGAAAAGGAGCCCTGCTTGCTTGTGATAGCCAGACTCCTTGTTGCCAGCAGCACGCAGACTAGCTAGCTTAAAGACAAGGCTCATGCAAGGTATAGTCAGAAACAGATGCTGTCAAGGGCAGCAAACAGCTGATGATAGCAACAGTTTTTGCTGTGGCCTGTTTTTCAGCCCTCTGGAAACCTGAGCTGATGCCGCCAAGAGAAAAGATGAGGTATGTGTCATTTAGGCCTCTGCAACTGGAAGATTTCTCTTATAACTCTTGCTCCTTGGATCCCTTTGTTTGGGCTCCTTGAAAAATGCACAGACTTTATAAGCTTTATATACAACTTAAAAGTATAAAGTAATTATTTATAGTTTATTATTTATGAGCTCTACCCCAGTAGAGCTAGGATTAAGGAGCTGCTACTAGTCTTAGCATTAGTATGCTCATCATGAGGTCTCTGGAGGTGAGGCAGAGAACTCTCAGGAGGGGAAGAGTTGGCCCTTGCTGCTTCCAGGATTTGATCCTCAGTGTGACTGGCTTGTCATATTCCAACCTCTGGTAATATTTTCTACTTTTTCATGTTCGTATATTTCTTCTTGAATCCTTGAGCTGTGACCTAGTCCTGTCTCAACAATCCTGCCTCTTCACTTTTACGTTTCTTATCTCATGTGGCTCTGCTCTACAGACAATTTCACAGGTCTTTTGCACAACTTCACAATTTCTTAAGCAGCCTCAGCAAATGCTATGTAGATGGGACATACAAGACCTAGGCTGAACCATGGGAGGGAGGGCATGTTACAGAGGGGGCCACAGAGCAAGCGGGTTACCCAGCTGTACCATATTATAAGTAGACCTTGGTCAGACACACTGAACCTTTTATCTCTTTCCTGAAATGGAAACCATTACTCCTCTCTCTCTCTCTCTCCAAACAATGAGATCCCTCCAAGGCCTCCTAATGACATCAGTGGCAAGCTGGTCCCATGAAACAGACAGCAAAATCCATTTTTATCACTAACGTTGAGAAAACATTAGCTGCTTTTCTTGGAGCTACTTTGGTCCTGCTTACAAGACCTGAGGTCACTAGCAAGGCAGTATGGTCAACGTGTCCTATGGCAGCATACAGGAATCTTAGAGATGACTTGGTGTTTGAGGTCCAAGTTATGTAGGGATAATATGAAAATAGTCTCCTCTTGTTCTCCTGGTATCTCTGAAACCTACCTTCTGCAAAGACTTCCTTCACCAAAGCTCCTCCAGCTGAGCATAGGAGTATACAGACAAAAACTAGTTCAAATGGTGTTTCCTTTTCTTAGGGAACTGCCTGCCAGGTGGGTGGAGCATCGGTTCTTATCAGACAGAGCAGAGTTCCCTTCATAGGACTGGAACATAAGGAAGGAAAGACCCGAGTCTTTGTCCAGCGTCAGCTTCTGAGATTCAGTGTTACAGGAGGCCAGAGCCCAATTTTCTAACCTCTAGTTTTAGATATGCTAAATGGTTTTATGGATAAACATGATTTTTTTTCATGAACCAAACTTAATCATATCTTTTGCTTCAAGGCATAAATTGATTATTGAAAGAATGAAGGAAAAAGTTCTGTGCCTCAGTCCATGCATTGTACAGTGTTGTTGGCTAAACATAATTAATAAAGTCTTTGAAGCACCAGATACCAATTGTTACAAGAGGCAGAGAATAAAACAAAAATATGCTACCATTTGCCTAAAACTAGGGTTTTTTTGTAGTTGGGTTCAGGACAGTTTTCTTAGGTGGTTATTGAGGAGGTCAAAAATGTCAAAATACCTTTATTAATCTAGAACAGTAGAAACATTTGGGCTTCACTGAAGCTGATGGGAAGTTTGCCAATTATTCCAGTGGCAACAGAATAAGGCTTTTCATTGGAAACATGCAAACCATGATTAGAAAATCCCAATGTTTAACATGCAATTCACTGAAAATTCTTTAGATTTTAGAAATAATCTGAATAAGACTTGGAAGAGAAGTTATCTAAAGTCAAAATATCTATATAACAAGCTCCTTCTGCTTCATTTGTTGCCTCAAACAATTAATTCAGTGCAATGGTATTATTCAACGTAAGTGAATACAAGGATTTATTTTAATATTTTATCTAATCATTAAAAATCCCAGTCAAACACAGCAAATTTTGACAGTTTAAGGCTGATGTCAACACCATGTCCATCCAAAGCCTATATGCCTTTTGCCTTAATATAATTTTTAAAAGATTATTTAAATTACATGTGTGTGTGGGTAGACTTGACAAAGTATAATTGATATAAATGTAATGTTCCTGACAAGAACAAAGGTATGAAAACAGATAGCAGAACTGCTTTACTGCTGGGAGGCTGCAGTGAAGTGTTACCGAGTTCCTAAACTTTTACATCTCACCTGACAAGGGTACAGTGCCTCAGTCTCCCTGCAGGCCCCTTTGCACCATGCAGCTGGGAAAGTGGCTAGATTTGATTGCCTGCATTTTGTATACTTTCAAGGTTTTGGAACAATCTTTTTTATCCCTTTCCTTCCTCTTCCCTGAGCTGGACATAACAATACCAGAAAGATTTAAACGAGAACATAAGCAGCAGAAATTTTGGGTTCAAATGGATTTCGGCACACTTTCACGGGTTGGTTTTGGTCAGCCATAACTGATTCTCAGCACTGAGAAATTAAAAAATTGCATATGCGCAGTTAGTATTTGACAAATATAAGATAGCTGAACCAGACTTAAAATATTTTATGCTCTGGCAGCTCAAAAGTCAGTGGTATAAAAAGCATATTCAGTGCTGTTAAATCCAGCCTTCTCACCCCCACCACCAACACCCCCACCTTGTTCTATCATTCAGAAATAGCTATGTTATACATCTCCCAGAGACCAACTGGTATCCAGAAATATTTTCCGAAATATTGCAGCCATGTGTGCAAGTGTTGAAAGGCATTTTAGTAGGGCAAAAGTAAATTTCATGAATGACCCATGGGCTTTCACTTTTTCAGCCTTGATGCACAGGGAAGGCCAGAGGCAACACTGACACCTTCTGATAAGAGGTGGGTACATCCATTCCCTTGCTATTGCAGAGAAGCAGGATGCTCTCTGTATCTGCAGGAGTGGGTGGTTCTCACATATATTTCTGTACTATTTCTGTAGTTTCAGGCGTCTCCCCAACTCCTTTCAAGCATTGCACCTTTCCAATATTCAGCTTAATGCAAGTTTCAGCTAAAAAGAGATAGCAGAGAAGGAAAACAGAGGGATGAGGGCTAGCAAAGGTCTCCACTGGCAGAATTTGTAAGCAAAAATGCAACTGTATTGTTTTTATGGTGAGGTCATCCTGGTTTTAGAAGTTCAGTTGAAAAATAGTGCCAAATGTAGGTATTAGATACAGTTAGTCATCAGGTCATCAGTCACTGCAAATAAAGACTGTGCAGAAGTAGGCTAAGACTTGTTTTTCTTAAAAAATAATTTATAAAGAGGCACAGATTTAACTGCAGAGAGAGAGAGAGAGAGAGAGATAAGGTGGTTAAAGGAGCAGATAATAAACACAAAGGCTTGGGGTAAGTGAAGAAAATTTTGCTCAACACAGATGTGTTGTATCACATTGCTTACGGGGAGAAAACCCAAAATAAAAGACCTGCCTGTTCAAGAATCTAAAAAACGATGTTCACTGAAGTGAGTGTAATGTGATTCTGTTTGCTGCAGGATATCTGAGTAAAATACAATGCGCTGATTTTCCATTCATATTGCCATAGCCACAAAATCCATTTAGTGTTAGTGACAACATTTTGAGTCTCTTCTTTGTGTTTTGTCCAGGAAAAGCACAGGTCTGAGATCAGTACATGATAGAAGTATACATTGTAAATTATGCCAAAGCCAGGTAACCAGTGGTGGATTAAGAGTAAATGGGACTTGATATTCTCCAATCAATATCCTGCCCTTGTTCTCGTTACACAGGTCAGACTGCATACAGCACTGGGATTCCTTCCAGAATAGCTTCCTTCAGAATCTGCCCATTCCAGAGGTGGACAAGCAGGGGATGTATTAAGGGATGCTGGTTGTCTTGCAGCCCATGCACCAGATATGCTTTCCAAAAAAAAGCACAGGAAGGGATGGTACGTGCTGCATTTCATCCTGACATTGTGTTAAGGCTCAGTTGCAGTGTGTATATATATATATATATGGCAGCTGCAAAACACTTCTTTCTATCCCATACAAGAAATAAATAACCTTGTTTCTAGGATGAGGCATTGCTATTATGTTTCTCCATTGATAATATAGGGCTTAGGAGCCCTAGAGAACAAGGGTTCTGAGCAGCAGCAGATACCTCTTTCTTCAGCTAAAATTGTCATAATATTCATAAAAACTATTTTATTTAACTGAAGGGGTTTAATTTTTTTTAAGAGTGCCCATCTTTAACGGTCTAAATCCGGAATTTGTGAGTCTCTTGACATGTCACATCTAAAACTTGCTGGAACTGCAAATTTCTGTGTCAACCTTAATCTGTCTGCAAAGTTGAAGAGGAAAATTCATCAATGCTATCAACTATAAACAAATGATTAATCATTTGATTACTTGCTACTGAATAGCAATCTAAGTATACACAGATACTGAACTTCAGCCTGACTAATAAGGCTCCTCTTGAAAGTAATTTAAAAAAAAAAATGTTGAAAATTATTGATTTCCTTCAGGGTTTTCTGCTTTGAAAATCACAGAAGTAAACTACAAAATATTTATTTAATTAAGAACATTTCTCGGCTACAGAGGTAACTAAATCAGAGGTTTTGCCTTTAGTATTTCAGTAATGTATCAAAACTTAATAGGCTCAGTGTATTTACTGTTCAAATGTGTATATAGATTAAATGCTACTTTTCACTATTGATCATTCTCCATTACTTGGGAACCCTCTGCAGGTGTAAGAAAAGTAGATCTTCTACACCCTGATGAAAAACTACATTTTTAGGGTGTAAACCACACTAGAAACAGTCTTCAATACCGGTGATGTATTTTGCATATACAAGCCCTTCTGCATTCAGTGCAGTACATTTGACTAGATTCATATGAAAGTGCTTTTATTTAACAGTGAGACCCGTATGACAAACACAGTAGCATGCATATACTAAAACTAGCTTTTAACTCACTAGCTCTGGTCTATAGGCCCCGTGTGCCTCATTTCTTGGTTAGGTTGTGACATCCAGTTTGAACACTCTGCAGTCACTGATGAGTGCCTGTCCATACCCAGGTCAGGTAGGGCAAGGCTAGCTTTGGTAATACACAGATATCTCCAGATTGTGACCAGTTGGATTCCTCCTCTCTTTTCTCTCATGTTATTTTTTCTTGCTTTTGCCATCAATTTTCCCACTTCAGTACCTATTACTAGTCTCTGACCATTTTCCCTGTGTTGTTTCTTTTGGAAGCCTGAGCTTCATTTTGGCCTGGATGAGAGGCAAGCAGGCAATGGTCTGAATGCTGCTCAGTCTATCTCTAGCCTTATAACACCTCTGATCATACCCTCCCATCTCAGTACCACCTCAACCATCTCTATCTGTCAGTAATGGGCTGAAAGCACGCTAGTGACCATAAGCTTGAGGATGTGGCTCTGGGGCTGAGCAGTGGGGGTTACTGCTGTTCTGTTCAGGTCTGTAACAGCTAGAAGGAGAAAAACTACTGATGAAAGAGGAAAATACCTTGGCCATGGAAACAGCTCTGATAGCAACCATGAAAGAGGCAGGAGTGCAAGAAGAATTCAGATATTTTACATTATTCTTACTGAAAGGGTTTAAGGTGTATTAAATACTGCAGAAGCAATTCAGAGAGGAGGAGAGCTTCAAAGACCACAAGCTAAAGAAGGAGGGAGGATTTCACATCATAAATCAAGCTCCTGTGGACAGTCAGCTGCTTCCTTAGATGTGAGCACCTTCAGAGGCTTTCAGAGCCCTGTTTAAGGAGAGAAAGTCTAGTCTTCTCCTTTTGTCATGAAATTGGATTATGATTACCAGAAAATTTATCTATCCTTTGAGAATTTTAGTCAGCCACCAGCTCAGCACATGAGGGAGTCCAACCCTAAAAAATCCTAAACGAGATTTTTTAATGGCAGAACATTATTCTCTGAGTTTTACACAAGCCCCTCTGACTTCTAATATTTTTCTATGGTCTCCTGCACTTTCTCATCAGAATCATCGTGGTGTTGTATTCAGGTAGCACCAGAAATTTGTGTTCTCTTAGCCAGCATCTAAGAATATTACAATTACTAAACACACTTTTGCTGAAGAAAAATATTTGTGATGGAAACAGGGCAATTTTAACAAAGGGACAGACAATATTAGATGGAGAACAACTGGATGCACCATTCCCAGGAGTTCCAAGAAAGAGACAAGGAATTGCAAATATTTATTCTTAGTTTTGGGCTGCCACAGATTGCTCCTTAGGAAAAAAGTTTAATATGTATTCCCTGTCAACAGGACACCAGAATACACCAAGAATCTAAACAAGAGCTTTCTAAGCATGGCATGGACAGGCTGTATTACCTTTCTGCATCCCTGCAAGGAGAGGGATGCAAGGAGAATCATGTTCCTTTTCTGTTAAAAAAAAATTTTAAAATTAAATTTAAAAAATAAAAAGAGCTCTTTTTTTTGCTTGACTAACTCAAGTTTAAATGTAGCACTTGATTGGCAAGGGAGAAAATGAAATGCATTAGAATATAAAAACAAGATGTAGAAACTATTTCACTACACTCATTTGTGTTTAGCTTTCTTAGGCTTTTCTTTTTCACATAATTCATCCATATCATTATTTCACATATTTAATTTGTACTGAAGCACTGGTTTTAATCTGTTTGTGCACATGGTAACTCCAGCATTGTCTAGAATTGGGAAAGAAACATCCTTCTAAAGAACAGTTAGAGTCAAACTCCAGCTGTTCAGCCTTGCTGAGGAGTGCTTCAGCAACATCTCCCCAAACTGCAGTATCAGCAGCAGGGTATACATTCTGGTATTTGTTAATTGCCTCTGTGAAAAAAATCACTAATTCTTGCTGCAGGAATTTCAGAGCAAAGCCATCTAACAGGATAAGCATTGAGAACCTACCAAAGGGGCCTGATTTGTGCAGAAGACTACATCCAGTCATAGTTTTAATACAGGAAGCTTGCTTTTTATGTGGGTACTCTGCCTCAGCTTGGCTTCCATTCTTTCCTATACGTTTTTTATATGATATAACCTGGATATGAAAAGCAAGCTTTGTTATTTCAGTGGTTGTTTTTTACTGCACACTTGCATCACTGACACTGCTACAATTACTGCAGCTGTACATAATTTCACCAACAACTTTTCTTGCACAGCTGACATTATTTTCTTATTCTTCTAAGGAATACAGTATTTATTCTTCTAATGAATCATATATACCACAAACATGTAGAAACATGTATCAGCTTCTCCATGTTTTTCCACATAGCCTTTTAAAATAATTAAACCATGAGGAGTCAGTTTGTTCTCTGACATAAACTTGCATTTTTAGGGTGTAAGAAAACTTTCACAGACCATAACTAACTGTTAAAATTTTGAAAACCACTTTTAAATGGTCCAGAACATCACAGCAACTCTATCAAAATTTTCTTTATTTAAGCCCAGTATCACATCAAATAATGAGAAATGTAGATGTCACATGGACAGTATTTCACACATTAGCAATTACTATGTTTTCAACTTACATTTTGTGGTTATGAATTCATCCAAAGGGAAAAGTAAGTAAGTTTCCAATATTAACAGATGTAAATCTTTAAATGAAAGCATCCAGCATCATACCCTTTGAAAAATACAGCCATTTTTTTCTATCCAACTGTTAGAATGGCAATGACTCTGATCCAAAGCTTTTGCCTGTGATGTTTGGAGACTTATCACACATGATAATTAAAAATGGCAGACAAAGATAATAGTTAAGGAAAAAATACAGAAGGCACTAACACCAGGAGAAAGTTCAAAGTAATGTGTAAAACAATCCACAGTACAGGTTGCCAAAGTCAGGAGAGCACTAGAAAGATGTACACAACTATTAGATTGGGCAGGATCCCAGGGGGCCAGAACACAATGTCCTTTCCTAGGGTTATGGTAAAATTGGAGCAATGTCAATGACACAAAGCTGAGCCAGTTTTGGGATAGCGTTCACTATATAGCAGGGCCCTTCCATTCAGTTTCCTACACTGTACCTTTTCCAGAAATGCAATGACATTTGTATGTGACATAGAAGAATTCAGCATTCATTTGCCACCATAGACTCCCAGGTTGGCAGGATAGAGCAATGCCCCTTCTAGGGTCATATATTTTTCATTCCTCTTTTAATTATCATAAAGGCTTTCATACATTTCTGACACTGACAGAGAAAAACTGCAACCGCAATAAAAGTATTGAACCCTGAAAATTAGACTCAAATTTATGTGGCAGTTTAGAAACATGATGCCTCATTCCAACAGACGCATTTTGGAAGCACTGGCAAGCCATTACTTGATTAGGTTTCTCACGATTACAACACACTGCTGCACCATCTAGAAACAGTTCAAAATGACTGAGTCTCATCATTTTTATGATACATCATAAAATATTTTTTCTTTTGTTGCTGTGCCTCCAATATTCTTATAACCTAATGTTTCTTAATTTGAACTTATTTTCCAGGTCATCAATTCAGTTGTCCAATGCTATTGTCCTAAGGATTTACAACCAGATTACTGTTTTCAAGTGTTATTTTTCTCTGCTTCTACATTCGTCTCAGCTTTCTGCAATCTGAAACTAATATTTCTATTGTGGTTCTATAAACTGTAATCCTGTCACACTGATCAAACCCAGTTTTATTTGATAAATGAAGTGCATGTTTCCAGATGCTCAGGTATTTTACATAACACAACAAAATTAAATCAGATCAAATCAGATCAAATCAAATAGAATCGAATAGGAGGACCACCCTTCTCCGAAGAAGACGTTGAGTTCTGAAGTATATCTCTGTCCAGAAACTGATCCTTACTACATTCATTCATACCAGGAGTAACGCAAAAAGTTTAAATTCCAAATCAAATCAGTAGGAGCCTTGGCTTTTACTCTCAGCTCTTACCATAACAAACTCCATCACTACCCCAATCCTACATCTCCCAAAACCTACACCTGCCTTGAAGCCAGAACAGGGAGCAGAGGGGTCCCTCCAGGGTCACTAGTGCAGTAACTGCCCACAGGACACAGGAGCTGTTGTTTTGTAGTCATCTTCTGGGATGTGCATAAGTGAGGCTTGCTTTCTTCTCAGAAGTAGCCAAAAGGCTTTTTCTGAAGTACCCATATAACCTAAAAGCTGGATGTATCAGTGTACTGGTTTTGTCTGGGATAGAGTTAATTTTCTTCACAGTAACTTGTATGGGGATAGTTTTTGGGTCTGTGACCAAAACAGTGTTGATAACACAGGGATGTTTTAACTATTGCTGAACAATGCTTACACAGGGTCAAGACCTGTTTTTCAGACAGCCAGCAAACAGGATGGAGGTGCACAAGCTTGACCCCAACTGACCAAAGGGGTATCCCAGACCATATGATGTTATGCTCAGCAATAAAAAGGGGAGAAAGAAGGAGGAAGGGGGGACATTCGGAGTTACGGCATCTGTCTTCTCAAGTAACCATTATGTGTGATGGAGCCCTGCCATCCTGGAGATGGCTGAACACCTGCCTGCCAAAGGGAAGTAGTGAATTAATTCCTTATTTTGCTTTGCTTGCACATGCAGATTTTACTTTACTTATTAAACTGTATTTATCTCAACCCACGAGTTTTCTGTTTTACTCTTGCTATTCTCCTCCACATCCCACTCAAGGGGAGTGAGCAAGAGGTTGTGTGGGGCTGAGCTGCCTACCAGAGTTAAAATACAACAATCAGGGACCAAAAAGATTCACATTTAAAGTTCTTCTGCAAAAAGAAAGAAGAACCACAAATTATCAAACTTTTAGTCATAATGTGCCAAATTTAAAGATTAGGACACAGAAAGAAACTGAGGAAAAATACTGTGGAGAATCTAAATGGTTGATGTAAATGATGGGAAAAATCCTGAAATTTAGAAAGGAAAAAGAGATGGAGAAGAGTCTGTGGCTCTTCCAAGTATTAAGGAGAAAATCCAAGCTGTAAGGCCATGTATAGAATGTATAAGTTCCTCCCTTCATCCATGACAGGTGTAAGTGGAGAACTAGACAGAGGAGACAGTCCTCTCCTGGATTTCTTGCAACTAGATTTTCTGAAAAGTACGTTACAAAATTTGCTGCTATCAGCTAGTAACTAGTCTCCAAGTGAAAATAAAATATTGCTACACAGATGATCCTTAAATCTATATACTACCCTTAGGTCATCTGAGAACACAAAAATGTGCAAAAATGTGCTATAGAGATATGGTGAGTACCCACATACACAGATGCCACTTTATCCTGACAACCAAAGTTCTGAAGCAAGAATTTTTTATTTTACAGGTGGGGAGAAAAATACTGCAGTGAAAATATTATTTTATGAGTGTGTAAACTGGGCCTTGTCTTATTCCTCTTGCCCTTGAACCCATCTGTTCCAACAGCCTCATCTGTTTTGAGTAGCACCATTCTCAGCCACCACTGCCAGAAGTCCTGTCTATGTCTTCATGCCCACAGTGGCATGGCACCAAACTGACATTGTTTCTTTTTTTCTAGTGGCAGGGAAGGGTAATAAGGGAGTAAAGGTAAGGGGAAGAACATGGGCCAAGCAGTTCATGGTGCAAGCCTGAAGGAGCACAGAAGGCTGCTTGTCATTCATCATCAGCAAATCTCCCAGACAACGCTGGAGCAGCAATGAGGAGGGAGCTGGCTAGAGAGCAGGTTTTAACAGATGGTTCTGTTGAAGCAGATTGAGCTTCACAGACTTGATATGTCACAATAATAGATGTAACATGAAAATCCAAAAGCATATATGAAATTAATGAAGTTGGAGGAGAAATGCTCTTATTTCTATGGAGGGATGGGCTAATGATATGTTGTCTTTTCGGTAGCTACGATTAGACAGATTGGGAACTACAGCAATGAATCTGAGATGCAGTTGGATCATGAACAAGAGTTTTGGCAGAGGAATCACTGAAAATTCTGGTAGTCTTTTGGGCACAATTGCTGATAGACTTACTGACAGAAGTGACATGAAGATTATGAAATAAAAGTTGTGTCAGATGTCAACTAGGTGACATTAGAGATGAATGTGAGACATGAACTGAGGGTAATTGAGCTTTGACCATGTTTATGATCTCAAACCAAATGTTATACCCCCAAAATACAGAACTGAGCCATCGTGACCTTTCTACCTGATATTATCTCTTCGATTGTATTGTCATTTTCAGAAAGTAGCAGTTCTGTTTCCTTTAATCTTCTGTAATTAGTTACAAAGTGCTGGACTACAAACAGGTTAGACTGCTACTTGATCAAGATTTCTTTGGCATAGTTTTCCTTCCTAGTGTGTCTGAATGCCTTATTAATAGCTTTTAGCTCATTTACAGTTGAATTTAAGTCATATTAGAATTCATGTATTTCACTGATATACTAATCTGTTTCTCAGTTTATGTCAGTTTGGGAACTTGCTACATCCCTGAATATTTTGTGCTCAAATTAATACTGTTTAATCATGACAATATTTTATGATGTGTTTAACAAATTAATTGCAAAAGGTTAGTAATTTCATTGTGAACTGCTGAATTAATTTATCAATATGATTTTGCTAGAACTGCTACTTATAATTCCCATTTGCTGTAAACATATACAAAAAAGATAGTAGGAAATTAAAAGCAAAGACTTGGAGTCAAATCTCATTTACTGCAGTACCTTCAGGCAGTTTGTGTTTCACCAGTATAACATGGATGGAATAAGCTCAGTTAGGACAGTCAGGTTTTATCCACTGGCTGAATGCTGTTTGGCTGCGAGTGGAGTCAGCTGCAGGACCCCAAATGCTTTCAACCCACATGGGTTCAGGAGGCGATTGCTTTCATCTCCTGGCTCTGGAGATGAGCATGGACACTCATAGGTGATGGAGCTACTAGAGTGGCAGATCCTGTAGTGCCAGACTGCTGGATTTGGGGACTTCTAAGAGTGGTCACTTTTGTCCTCCAGTTGTTCTATGCTTTGTATGCTACAGAAAAGTGTGTTATTTGTGTATGTTGCAGAAAGGCAATTTGTCAGCCAAAGCTCCCTTTCTAAATGTATCGCTTCAAAGTTAAGGTAGATACCTTAAGATAAAGCAAAAAGCTTTGTCTTATGGGGAAAAATGGAAAAGAAAAAAAAAAAAAAAGAAAAACACATACATATCTTTCACATCTTCATTTACAGATTTTGGACAAGGTCTTTAAAAAAGGAAGTATTTCCTCCACTTTTTTTTCAACTCTACAGTGAAGGACTAACCCTTGTTTTGAAAAAGATCCTGGTTTTGAGACGGGATCTCTCCATGTTGCTGGAGTACTTGACCTTGGTGAGTTCCATGTAGCAGGTAGTCCAGGATCAATGGTCCATTATCCCTAGTATTCTCTTTATTCCCATTATTCTTACAGGGAGGTTGTTCAAACTCTTTGGACTTTGCTCCTTCTCTTATATTCCAGCTTCTCAGCTAACTATTTAGCCCTCACTCCCTCCCTAGCTGAGCCTCTGTTCCATAATGAGAATTCTGATAAACCCCAAACACTTCCAAGACACAGGTTATATAGCAAAGTGAACCCTTAGAAAACTGGATGGGGAGCAGGGAGAAACAATATCCAGAATTATATAAAAAGGTCTATGTTTAAGGTTTGTCAGATCTGTACCACATCCACCAGGCCATTACAGAGCAATTAGGTATATGTACCTATACATTCATAAACAGAGCAGGAAAAATTAGCACAAATACAGAAATTGTTGTATCACATCTTGCAAGTGGTTTATTACCCACAGCTGCATCTGAGGAAAGTACAAGGGAGCCTACTTTATTAGCCCAAACTGGAGATGAGGTTTGTTTTCAGATTTGTGTCTGATATTGATTTTTCTTAAATGTGAAATGTTTGCTTATTCTGTTTAAAATATCCAACACCACTAATCTGTTAAGGCAGAAGGGGAGGGGTGGGTGTAAGGGTTATTCCAGGAAGCCTTTCCAGTGGCTGCACTGATGTTGTTACCTGAGGCATTTGCCATTCCTTCAACCAGTTGGTTTTAAAGTCTGACATTCACAAACATTTCACAAGAAGGACTCAGCATACTCTCTGAGTAACTTTCTATTTTATTTTTAGCTTCCTTGAATCAAATGACAGGTGGGAAGTGGGAAAGGAAGTTACACTGGGGGAATATTTTAGAAATGTCAATAGGCTGTCACTAAAGTCCTAGAAAACAAAGCTGTGAACTACTTTCATTCCTGGCCCCTCCTGAGCCCTTCTATGTCCCAATCATCATACACAACACTCTCACTTAGGAGAAAAATTCTGTGGAAAAAAAAAAATAAGGCTGCTGCAAGGCAATAGAAAAATGTGGGTTTCTTGGGGCCAGGAGGAAATTTCTGGTAATTGATCCACTTCACTAGCCCAAGAACTCAACAGGTAAGCAGTGTTGTGGAAAAAAATCAAGTAGTCCTTCGTAACAACTGCACAGTCATAATGTAATGTAATGTTAATAAGTAATTACTAGTTACAGGCATGGACAATACTAGGCAGCTGTAAGTGCACCACTTCAAGGTTATAAACTAGAGTGATAAGTAACCTAACAACCTGCTGGTATTTTTAACAATTGATTAAAGATTTATTGAAGGAACTATTCCTAATTTATTAACTCCATATAAAGTGCTATATGTACTCTTAGATTAAAACCATGATAGAATAATCTTATAACAGAAAAACAGGTTCAGCACTTACCTTAAAAAAAGACTCTAAGTAATACCAATAAAAAATAAATCTTGTTTTGTTTTAAGAGGAGGAAGAGGAGAGGGAGAAGCTGTTCTGTTTTGCTGAAGCAAAATACAATATGACATTTACAAAATCCTCTTATTTTAAATAAAAGGGTAATTTAAAACTAATCTTTGAAATGGGAGGAATGTTGTATTCTAAAGAGATTAAGCTTTTAAGGAGAGGTGGGTGACTGACAGCTCTGGAAGACTTGTCCGAAAGGAGTAGGATGGATGTGACTTGCTGTATGGCATTGAGACAGCACTGCTTCATTTCTGCACTTCAGAAGTTTGTTCCTTTCTTGGTCTTTGGTTTCACTCTGGAAAGAGTTGATATGAGCAGCAGTGTCACTCATTGTTTCACAAAACATTGTATAAAAATATCTGTCTCTAAAATATCCTACTGTAGGATGTCTTTTCTTCTGTTGGCCGACTTACATGAGAGCTGGAAGAGAACAAATTGTTTTACTGCTCGTCAGTTCCTGACATTTATTGTAGTTGTATATGAAGAGTGATAACAAAAGGAGCAAAAAACCTTTACGTACCGAGACAAGAGGAAGGTCAGATTAATATTATCTGCCGTGTGGTTCCTGCCCAAGAAACGGAGAGAAAGAGCTGAGGGAAAAAGGAAGAAATGGGATTTGCTGTATCATAAACACAAGTCTGAAATAGATTTACTGGTATTGTTCAGCACATAGATGAGTTGTGACGCTGCAAAATTTACTTTCTGAAGGAAATCCGAGTGTTTTGGTGTGGATTTTCTCAGAGCTAGGAGGTACCTTGCCTCTGTCCTGTCCTAATTATCTAGTAAATCAGCTGCTGATTTTTTGTAAGTATGTTCTGAAAAGTGACTTTACTCTACAACATATGGCTGTATGCTTTTAGTGTAAGGGAAAGAATGTTGTTTTCTCATAATAAGCCGATGGAAATGGCAGGAGCGATTCACCAAAGCGATCAACAAGAGCAATTCAGAACCATTGAAATCCCTGACCTAGGACTAGAAGACAACTGGTCTTTTTGTCAACTGTGATGACCAGTACTTGGAAATGGCTTTAGATGAATGCAGATTCCGAAAGACTTGGGGAACCTGAATTTCAAACTTTTCCGTCTTAGTATGCTTGCATGATGAGCTCATGCATATTAACTCCTCCGCCCTAGAGAAAGCCAAGGTTCTTTTCCATGGACATGTGACGTATGAACACATACATGAAGGGGAGTGTCAGTAAGTGGTTCGGGAAGTCTGTACACCCTGTAGTACTCAGCCAATGAGGAATCAGGGGAGGGAACTCACAGTCAGGAGAAAGGGATATAAACCATTGCATGATGGCTGTTAGGTGCATCCACCTGGTGGGGTGCCCGGTCTTGCAAGAACATAATAAAGAGTGCTTCACACTGCATCCTGTCTGAGCTGTTGGTAATTGGTAACTGAGCGTTTCTCACATTAGTATTTAATGCAACTGAGAAAATATGTTCTTAGGTTTAAGAGAGATAACTCAGCAGCAGATGTAGGAAGGCCTGAACACCTCTAAGCTGAACCCTCTCTCAAAAGATTGTGTTAGACAGCCCATAACCGTGTCTGAGCAGGTGCCACAGGCACAGCAATTGCAACACAAAGCTCATTGGGTGCTAATGTGCCTATTAGTGGAAAACTTTCCAAGTACCAGTCCCAGTCAAAGGTGCACTCCCTACAGCCATGCAGTTCTGTAGTCTCTGTACTGTCCTGTAGCCCCCAAAACTGCCCATGGTTGCTACTGGCACTGCTGGCCACAGAGCAGAAAAGACAGTGAAATATTATGCAGGAAGCAATCTCCACAGTGAAAGAGCAGAAGGCTGGCACCAAAATAACCATCTTATGCTAGATATAAAAATCTGGCCCATGTGGCCAGGTGCAGAGGTGCCAGAGGATGGAAGAGCAGAGGAAGGAAGGGCAGGAGGGCAGGAGCAGAGCAGAAGGTGGCATAGTCATACACAGCTTCTGTGCCTTAGTCTGAGGCAAGCAGGGAAAGCTATGAGAGATGGAGCTACCTTTCAGTCAACTGAGCTCTGAGCCTTATATCTTTTAGCCATCTAAAAGTTACTCTATAGTGAAGGAAGACAAATAACTCCAGAAGAGCCTCTTACTTATTTTTTGCATCTTTCTCAGCATTAGATGCTTATAAGAGAAATAAGGATCTAATGCTCATGAGAGTCCAGGTTGACTAGCTTCAGTGTAGGCAATTACTTTCAGGACTTTCACTTCTGGGGTCCATATTGACCACACGCAATGCCGTAACCCCTGCTATTTCTCTGTAAATAACATAAGTGGCAAACCCAGCAGGTTTCTTTGAATGCAGGGCCTCAGTGAGTCATACCAATCAAACCTGTTTAAATCTGTCTCTGGTTTGTGCTTTCAAATATCCTCGTATACTTTCACTGAGAAATGCAGCTTTTCAAACTGCACTTTTACAAATCAACTAGAATACCTTGTATCTCTGAAAAGCTGGGAAAAAAAAAATAGGTAAGGAAAACTTGGTCCCATGATAAGCAGTTTAGATACATATTAACTGATTTTTGTCCAGTCTTTTAGCTTTCTTTTCTCCATTTCTGGACAGAATGAAAGAAATGTGATGTGGTTGGTTGTTTTTTTTTTTTTTCAAACTGGTTAATGAAATGAAGTGGGAATATGCATGTAGTGTTTCTGTCATATAAATAACCACCACTTTTCTGCATCCTTTCAGTCTTGTAACTACAGTACAATCAATGCACTCATTTTTTATCATGTTTATTATTCCACTCAGCTGTGACATAAGAACCCAGTTTCAAATGACATTTTACCACTATCCATGTGTGTTAGTGTACCTTTAAATTCTCTAAAGAAAATTAATGTATAATTAGTACAAAATAGATCAAAGTGTAACTCTGGTGCTATGGAGCCATAAGAGATTTGATTCTGCACCACTGAAGTCAATATGACTGCTGCCATGTACTTAAATCAGAACAAGAGTAAGTCTCCGGTCATCTGGGGCTTCAGAAGAAAGAGAGATTAGAATAAGGTTAATTAAACACAAGATAAATCATTGAACAAAATATGAAGAAAGGTAGACAAGAGTGAGCCTAGAGAAACACAGACTGTGAGAACAGGTTTAGTATAAATAAGAAAAAGGGAAAACATTATATTTTCTACTATTTTGAATTTATAACTAAAAATACAGATGTATATTACATATATTTATTACATACTTGAACTATCAATGGTTTTCTTTTGACAATCTTTGGTCAGAAATAAATGAAACAGTAAGTATTAAAAATCTCAGGCATTCCCATTTCCCCATATAGGTGACATAAGTGAAGACATTGATCAGAGTGCTAAAGGGCAAGGTTCTCCTCCTCATCAACTTTAGCTCATTTTTTTTTCTTTCTTTTTTTGATAGTGTGATATTCTGAAATTTTTGAGAAAGAGTTACTGAGTGTCACCTAATAAACCAGGCTTGAGGCCTTTCTCTAATCAATGGTCCATTGCACATACAAAGGGGAAGGTTGTTCCACTGTCCTCACCTGATCAGGTCAGAAAAAGAACAACCAGGATCAGCATGTGCCATAGGCTGCAGTCAGGGCAGAAATGTGCAGTTTGAAAGAACAGAAAGCAAGACCTCAAATCAAGTCATCTGTCATAAAAACACCATGCTCAAATTACCAATATAATGTCTGTCTTCTTTATGTCTTTGTCTCTCTCTGACTACAAAAAAACCCAACCTACTAATCCTGAACCTGCAGTAAATTTGTGGTACTCAGATTCTGCAGTGTCATTTCATTTGTTCCAATTTTTTTTGAATTTCCATTTTTCAGTGAAAAAAATCTCATCGGAAAATTTCTGGCCAGTGGCAGCCTTAATAGGAAAATCTTCCTAGAACTTGTGAGTAAAGATTGGAATAGAATAACTGGTTAAGGACGAGAGTCAAGAATTTTCTTCAGTAGATTTCCTGCAAATTGTTCATGTGGGAAGACACAAATGGAGAATCATGTCTACCTTGACAGAGAATTGTCCTGTTGCTCCTTATTCCCATGTCTGAGCAAACAAACACACATGTACACCCTCCTCCTGCCATACACAAGTTTTTCTATCTGTTAATCTAAAGAGAATCATAGAACACCAGGTTGGCATGGAATGTCAAGAATCATCTGGTCCAACCTTTCTTGGCAAAAGCACAGTCTAGACAAGAAGGCCCAGCACTCTGTCCAGCTGAATCCTAAAATTGTTCAATGTTGGGAAAGCTACCACTTCAGTCTTTACTTCAGTAAAGATGGGCATGTAATTTCCTGGATACTCCTTTAAACCCTGTATGTAGATGGGGGTGACATTAGCCTTCTTCCAGTCTTCTGGGATGTCCACATCTCCACAGCTTCTCAAAGATTATGGAGAGTGGCCTTGCATGACATCAGCCAGCTGTCTTAAGTACCTTGGTGGACAACATCAGGGCCCATTGATTTGTAGGGGTAGAGATATATATAGTAGCCTGTATGCTTACTATCTAGTCATAGGAAAACAAAATTTTTTTTATAAAATTAGAGTTAGGACTCCTAACTGTATTAGTTTTCCTTCCTAGAGTCACTGAATCCATCTACATTTGTCATACCTTTCTGATCAGTTTTCCTCTGCACTTTCCCATTGGTCTCCAGCTACCACCAGGGTGGAAGACAGAGCTGTACTCTGGTTCTGCTCTTCTGGCCTGTTGTGGTTTGAGCTAAGAGAGACTGAGCACCATGCCGCTGCTCACTCCCCTCTTTGCCCCCAGTGCTAGGAAGGAGAAAAAAGGCAAAAGGCTCAGGAATACAGATAAGGACAGAGAGGGATGACACACCCATTACAGTCACGGGCAAAAGACAGATTTCGTTAGAGGAAGAAAAAAAGAACATAGATTTAATACAGACACTAACAACAACAGTACTTAATAGACAGAGTAGGACCGTGAGAAGCATTACCACATCTTGAAAACACCATTTCCCCACTCCTTCCCAGGCTCAGCTTTGTTCCCAATATCTCTACCTCCTCTCCACCAGTGGCGCAGGGGGCAGGGAATGGGGTGTGCAGGCAGTTCTGCCACTTCTTCCACCTCGGGGCAGGGGGAACTTCTGGCATTCCTCCTGTGTTCCAGAGTGGTCCCCCCCTCACAGGATACAGTCTTCCACAAACTCTGACATGAGTCCCCACTATGGGCCGCAATGTTTCCCTAGATGCTCTGGCATGGGATACCCCTGCATTTTGCAGTTCTCCCAACATTGAACTACAACAGCAGGACTTCTTCTTCCCACAGGTCACAGCCTTCTTCGGGTACAGCCGTCTGTTCCAGTATGAGGGCCCCCACAGGCTGCAGATCAACATCTGCTTCACTGCAGGCCTCTATGGGTGGCAGAGGGGGTGGCTCTGCCATCTCATCATGGGATACAGAGGGGGCTCTGCACTGGTACACTTCCTCCCTTCTCCTCCTTTCTTCCACTGACCTCAATGTTCTCACAGATGTTCTCCTCACAACTCCTCCTCACAACTCCAAATCCTCCTCCCAGATGTCCCTTCTTGAATATGTTATTGCAGAGGCACAGCTAATTGGCCCAGCGTTGGTATGAAGATGGGTCCAACTTGGAGCTGGGGAAGCTTTGAGAAGCTTCTCACAAGGGGCCACCTCTGTAATCCCCTACTCTGCTACCAAAAACCCCAGCCAATCACTCTAATATCTTCACTTCATAGCCTGGGAAATAGCAAAGTCTTTATCAATACATTTTATAACCAACCATGATACAGAAGTAGAGGTTGTATGATTAGATGAACTGAAGATGTAATAATAGAAAATAAGGTTAGAAAAGAAGTCAAGAGATCATCTACCTTGCAGAAATACCAGAGAATTCTACCTCTTGCTAGACCTTAGAAGGTCACCTGACTTGTTCTAGACGTCTTTCAAGGATAAAAATACCCACAACAACACAAAAAAAAAAAAACACCACAAACTTCTCCAGACAGCATTTTATTATTTAATTATTCTGCCTGCTATAATGTATTTCATAAACCCTAATCATTTTGTAAATTAAGCCTCTTTCTTCTTATTCTAGATAAAGTTACTATGACAAGACAGTTTATCATCATAATCTTTGAAACTAACCTTCCATGTATTTAAAATCTGCTGTCATGACTTCTTTACTCTAAACTAGATAACTCAGCTTCTTTAGGTTTTCTTCAGAAATCATGTTATTTAGTCCTCTGATCATTTTTTTCTTGTTGTTTTTCTCCATCTGGACCATGCGTTACAGACTTTCCCACTGCATTTTTATCAGATCCAAATAAGAGGATTATTCCAAATCTTAAAGTATAGATATTTGTACATACAAGTGTGATTCTGTGATTCATACATTGGTTCCATTTTGCTTTGGGTTTTTTTCTTACAAAAGAATGATATTTTTAGACGTTTCACTCTGACATCCACTACACCTCCCATATCCTAGAGAGATCCTCCCCATTCTCTGTACAAATCATTTTTCTTACCTGTTATAAAACTTCACATTTATCTTTATTGAATTACACATATTTGCCCAGGCCACTTCCCAATTTGTCAAAATTATTTTGACTTCTACTCTTGTCCTTCAAAGAGTCTGCAACCCTTCCCAACATGGAGTGATTTGCAGTTTTTAAAACTATATTCTCTATTCCACTATCCAAAGTCATTAGTTAAAGTAATGAGTAGTAACAGTCTCAGAACATTTGCTTCAGTTTAGCAACATACGATTGACATGAATGCTTAAATACATTTTTCCAAACAGATATCTAGAGAGTTTACTTTCTCCCCTTTACCATTTGCCTGCTGTGTATCAGATGGTTGTTCTAGGTTTAGCAAGAAGCCTTGCTTTCCTAACATTGCTGACTGGGTGAACCATAGTACATCTTCACCAGACAATATTCCTTTTCACTTTCATCATGGCTACAAAATCATTGAATTCTGAAATCTATAGGTCCTCCCCAGTGTTTTTTCTAATTGATAAATTTTAGTTTGTAGATAACACTAAGGTGGGAACTCAGAGATAAAAAGTTGACCACAGCAAGAGGTTATTTATAAGAAAGGGTATTAAAACCAAAGGAATGAGAAGAAGCTCCTAAGAAGTCAGATGATCTCTTCTAACCTTCATGCTTAACATCCTGCCAGTATATCAGGTTTTTTGTCCCACTTTTTATCTGCTGCTCATCCTGACAGTGTATTTATCCCCTTACACTTGGAAAGTACCAGTCACCCCATGGGTGCTAGTGTAATGTAATCACTATACATAACAAAAAACCACTATGTGATAGATTCATGAATTTATCTTCTGCATGACACCAACAGATTTTAGTGCTTGGTAAATACAGTCAGTCAAATCTTCATTTAGACAGTATATTTTTTCATATTTTAATTCATAATGCTATTTGTACAGAGAAAGAAAGACAGAGAGATCTGTCATCTAGAAAACTAAGAAAATTAAAGACAGTCAACCCTGGAACTGAATTTCCTTGGTTGCCTTGTTTATGATCAGTTGTATCATGAGCATGTCAAACAAAAATAACAGAATATTTCAGGTTTTTTGTCAGGAGTCATTCTTTCAAAGTATTTTTGTTTTGAGTTTGCTTTCATTCCACATATATATTTCAAACAGAAAAACATAAATAACACTTCCTATCATAAAAGCACTCTTATGTACAAAAGGAGAAATCAAAACGAAGCAGATATATCAGGCATGAGATTCTGATCAGTATATGTGTATTACTCTATATTTCTTATAGTAAATCAATCATCTTTGACAATAGGTAGGTAGAAGGCCACTGAAAATGGTGGACATATATTTATAATTTTAAAAACACTTTCAGCTTATGCAGAAGCATGAAGCAGTGCAGACTACTGACCAGCATAAATGCAGGTTTTTATTATTGCTTCCTTCAGTCTCTCAGTCTCTTCACCCTCCTGTATTTGCAACATGTGCTTTATTGTAACTTGTTCCAAATTAAGTTGAAATTAAGTTGATGGCACTTCTGTGCAAGCAAGTCTTTTTTTTCTCTGTTCATACAGCAGTTAACACAATGTAGTTGAGACCTGGGAGTTGATTCACTAGGTCTGATTCCCAACTTGTAGCCAGTTGGGAATCAGACATAGTGAAATGACAGTATCGATAATAATATTTTCAATTATTATCATTAGAAATTAGATATACTACACACTCAAGGTTTAGGACTGGAGAAATTCTGTGCCAAAGAAAGCTTCACATAAAGAATGAATCAAAATCAGTGATGAGTCAGACATAGTTATACAGAATCCAGACAGTCTAAAGGGCTTTGGGTTTGACACATGGTTCAGTTTGCATCAGTTAATCTCACCACTTAGTATAAATATCCATCTATTTCTTACATAATGATGGTACTGAATGCTAATTATGACTTCTCATTCATGGAACCCTTAAGTTTTGCAAAATAATTTAAGACTTCTGTTTGTAATTTTTTATTATTTCCTCACCGTATATCAGAGTATTTCTGCAGACATAAGAATAAGCTTGCTAAAAGAGTTGGATGAGTAGATGACTCTAAAATATATCTCACTCTTTAATACTCCTTTTGTCTATAGCAGCCAGAGTGTAGGAAAAATTCTTTGTTAAACTTTGAATTCACTAACAGTTAACATAACTATTAACAAGTTAACTGGTTCCAGCTTTTGCACAGAAATATCTACTACAGTTTTTTCTTCCTGGAAAAGTTTCCTCAGCAGTGAAAGGGATAAATGGCTTTTTTGAACACCTCTGTTCACACACCAGGGTAACTTTAGCTCTCTATCTAGCAAGATCAATTTTCCTGGTCGTGTGCTTCCAAACTTCATATATATGGCCAGAAATGATTATTTTTTAATCACTCCTGGTATAGGATATCCTATACTTGTCCACATATTTTAACAGCTTTCTCATTTACAGCTGGCTTTCTTGTCATTCTTTATTGGGTATCAACCAAAAATTGCTGTGGTAATTGTGAGTATTGTTACAAGAAGTCTGTCCAGCTAGGTGTTTCTTAGCCCTCATATGCTTCCAGAAGATAAAAATCTACATTAGAACGTTTTGTGGTGTTTTTTCCCCCCAAAAAATATAATTCCACTGTGACTGCTAAGGCAGCAAATACTTGAGTAATCCAGTAGCGTAACATGCAAGACCAAAATGTACTATAACATTTTGTAAAGACTGTAGTATTTTGTGTTGATAGGTCCTCCATATGCCAGCTCTTTGTTTGCAGTATGTTACCTCCTATATGAAAAGCTGGTTTTGAAGAGCCATTGTATAGCCTGCCTTTTAGTTCACAAAGAGGGATGACACAGGCCACAGGGAGCTGCAACCTACTCCTGTATTTTATAAAAGCAGTTTCATTTCCTATTATGTATTTCCTTACATGGTGTTCAAATTCTGAAACAGTGAAGGCTACTCTTATTTCACGCAATTTAGTAGTCTGAAATTTCAGAAGATGTTAAAAACTTCCTCAAGTTGAATATGTTGTGAAAATTTAATTTTTCCATTTTCTTAGTGAAAGTGAAAATAAAAGCTTTTTAATAATTCCTAAGAAATGCTGCTTATGTTTGCCAAGTTTTAGTCTCTTTGGTGGATCAATGAGCATACTGTTTTCTCTTATATGAAATAAGAAATATTATTAGCACTGGCTTATGTCTGTCAGAGTTAAAAATACTATATTTATATCTCATTATAACCCATTCACCAGCTTCCAGACTCTGGGTGCCCTGGGAATGTCAAAAATCCACATGATGTCTCTGAATGCTGGATTTTGCATTTGGATATCTGGAGTAGTTGAAAAACCACATGTGCTGTAGCAACAGAATTCCCTGTTGACTGCATAGCTTCAGGGGTTAGCCCAGAGGAACACATTTTTCCCAAATGCATGGCATAAATTAAACTCAGCAAATTACTTCTGTAGCTGCTTTTCTATTTGTTTGATTTTTTTTTTCTTTTCCTAAAGAAAAGAGAAATATATTCATTGTCTAAAATAGCAAGATTTTTGGCTGAATCACAATCCCCCATGAAAGAGGATGAACCACTTCCAATAGGTCTTGAACATCTTGGATCTCTCTGAGCTTTGTGAAAGAGATTAGAAGAAATGCTTAGACTGGAGGTTGGTGACTGTGCCTCAATTACAGCTCAGGATGCATTCATATTTTTTGCAAATTTTGATGCTCAGAAAGGACAAGAGCTTAGTTTAGAATTCAAAAGCTTTTTCTTCTTGAAAATCAAGATTCTGTTTTGGGAATACCTGTGCCTGAGATAGCACACTATTTTATTACTGAAACCATTCAGATAATGACAAATAAAATAAGGGTAAATATCTTTGTCAATTGTTAAGAAGATAGTTTTCCGGCAAACTTCTTACTAATACATGGATTGAGGAGGACTATGGACTAAATTTAGGGTCATGAAATTTATTGACTAGAGTAAGATTAGAATTTGGCTGTGTAAGTTATTTAAAGTCATCAAATATTCTGTATGTATTCTACAGGAAATCAGAAATAATTACATTTGCATTGGGGAAAAGAGGTAGTAATACATTGTAGAAGCATAATTAAGAATTTAGAAATGCATATACTTTAGCAGTGGAGATGATAAATCACTGGACAAAACCACCCACGGGAAAAGATGGCATCTCTTCTTAATGGGTCAAGAATGGATGCAGTTATAAAAACTCTCTTCACAATGAAGCATAAATCCAAATTACTGAACTCAGCACTGGGGTAATCAGATGATATTCCAGGGCTAGCAACAGAGCAAGTGTCTGACTAGATGATGAATTGGTGTTTTCCATACTGGGAATCTAAAAATTTAAGAAACACACAAGCCACATACTCTCGTAGGAAATGAAATGCCATTTACCGAGCATGTGCACATGTATCAAGAAGTTATCCCCCCATGAGTAATGGTTAAAGGTTCCTATCTCATTTTGTTTCCAGTCAAATGCATTGTGAGTCAGAAGCCTATTCAGAAATGTGCTTCATTCTCAAATAAGTTGTGCTATCTCTCTGGCAGGTGAACATTTTAAGTGCATGTAAACACTAAAGGACAAATCATGATCCATAATTTGTCCTTCTGAAGATAAGGCAAAGTGGCAGCAGATTATCTACTGCCACTTGATAGTGCTAAAGATTACTGCAAGCGTAGCTCTTCATTTGACTAGAAAGATGGTCTTAGTTTTATGTTTTGTATACCTTACACAGAAGCCCAATACTGTGTAAATGTTAACAGGCATAATTATATGATATGAGGGGTATACAGTGGAATACATTAATGTTTTACACACCACATGGTGATAGCTCCAAAAAGCAAGATTTTCTGTTAAAAGCAATGAAAAAAGGGAAAAAAACAAACAAACAAAAAAAAAAAACAAAAACCAAAACCACACAACAAAAAAATCAAAACCAAAAACCACCCCACATATGTAGAGATATTTTTATTCAGCAGTGTTTTAAGATATTTAATAAAATACACAACAATGCGTTTTGAAGTGACTCAGACATCTCAAAACTTACAGCGCTGCCAGCTGTCTTCAGAACACTGTGAACCTACAGAATGTAAAAAGCTTTTTTATAAATAACCCTAAATCTGAAAACCTATCCATTTTCATTTTAGAAAACTATTTTTCCAGACCAAAAGATTAGTCTTAAATGGAGAGGAGAAGTCTTCAATTCCTCTCACAGAGTGTATTTCACATCACTCATCCATACACATTTCTGTAGAGAATGCAGGTGACAAACTCTTACCCTGTGAGACTGTCAATTTTTATCTATCACCTGAAATACATATACTTTTCATAAAGAGAGATTAAAAAATGTTTTTCTTACTTAAAAAAAAAAAACCCCACAACTCTGGATTTACTCTGAAGCTTAGTGAAACTGAAGTCTATTCCATTTTCTCAGTGTGAATCTGTTTTTTAGGGCCAAGATGAAACTAATTTATCCCTCCAGAACCCTAAATGCCAGTTCATTAAAGGGGAAGACCATACAGTTTCTAAAATAAGGAATGGGAATAGTAATATCCATTTTATGCCATAGTGTTATATTAAATTTTAGTTAATTGGGGGGGGGGGGGGGAATTAAACAGATCTTGATACTTCTTGATTGAAAACCCAGCTCTACTGAAATCAATGGAAAAAATTCAGCCAAATGTCCAGGGACCTAATGGTCCTTATATCCATTTCACAGTATATATGGAAGAAAATTAACAAATAATGATATTCAACTTTCCTAGAATTCTGGAGCCAGTTCTGTGCCATGGTAAGCTCACCCTTGAACCTTAATTTGAAGATGTGATAAAACTGCATGAGAATTTCCAATAGAAATCTTTGATGTTTTAATTCTAGCAAAAGCAGACTTCTTATAACTTTGAGACTCATAAAATATTCCAGTTTTTGTGTTGATGTTCAGTGCATGTTCTTGCATGTCAGATTAGCAACTGAGTAAATCATATGAACAAAAGCAGAGTATTTTCAAAAAGCAAATATCCTAATTTGAATTCCTGGCTATTTTCATTGGAACCATGATGGAAAGAAGAATGAGCTTCAGCTAGGGACAGTCATTCTTTCAGCATCTTCAGAACTAACTACTGCCCACAATGGACTTGACATGACGATGTGGCCAGAAAAGCAAAGGAAGATCAAGGTCTGCATGCTCCCTGCTCAGCTGTTGCAGAAGTTTATAAACAGTGAAAGAAGCAAGTCACTTACGGAAGAGAAAGATTGGTCTTTAGTAGGCAAAGATTGTGTTCAATCTTTGGTTTTATGGAAAAGCTTCTATGTCTTGATGAGTGAGCTCCAGACTCAAGAGTTTTGCACAGGTAGCCACTGCTTCCATGTGTCTCATATTCCATGCCATCTTTCCCAGCACCTTTGCGTTCACAGGCATAGAGGCAGAAGTAACTAGCTGTTACCTGGAGCAGAATGATGGGAGCAATAAAATGATGGCAGAAGAGTTGTGCAACTACTTTGCCTACAGCTGGCATAGGAGGCAAGACTGGGAATACGGCAATGGGGGCACAGTGTCTCCTTCCAGGTCAAGGTCTTCTAAGGTATATTGCAACCCATGAAATCCCCTTCAAACATAACACAGAAATGGTGGGAAGGGATACTCAGCAGTGCATGTGTGGTTGTCAGTAACTATCATTCCCTTATATGAGTTCATTTATTTTATCCTTCCTTTTCTCTTTTCTTGCATCTTGAACTCTGTGGATCTTTTTTTAATGAGCTACTACTCCAGTTGTGAAACATGTAAACACTTCTCTTTTGAATGGAGAAGACCCAGAGGCACAGAGGAAGTGAAAGACTGACCTCAAGCAGAGAAGGAGGGAAATGCTGTTTGGAGAGCATGGGAGAGTGAGGATGAGGCAACATCTCTCCTAGGAAAGGGCTGAAGGGAAGTGGGATGGTTAGCAATGTTGTTCTGTGAGCTGGTGTCATGGGCTCTACTTCTCCATGAAACTTTAGGGCTGCCTCTTCCCACCTCATTGAAGGAGGCAAGATATCCGCTGATGCAAACAATTGCTGATAAACAGGGAGGCAGAAAAAGGGAGATGATGCCACTTTTGACAGGAAATTGGAGTGCTTGGCATTGCTTTTCAAGAATCGTCACTGATCCTTAGAGGTTTGTGGGACAGCGCTTTCAGACAGATAATTTCATCTACGCTCAGAGGGAGCCTGAGCCAGCTCTGATCACTCCCATCAACAACTGACAGTGATGCAAAGTCATGTCAGTGACTGCAGATAGCGTATTGGTGAGCACCATAATCCAGCCACAAATAAATGAAGAATTTTGACTCAGGAATTGGCTTGGATCAAGCACTGTAAAAAAAAATATCCTGTTTGCTAATACAGAACAGAAGAAAACATTGACCTAAGAGCCAAGTATTAAGCCTTTTGTGCACTGAACTGGGGAGAGTTCTTGTGAAGACCAAAACATGATCATGATCATACAGCTGAAGAACAACATAAGCAGAAGCAGTGAGGATGAAGTACAACCAAGGCTGCAAAAGCAGATTTAATTCTGGCATTTTGCTTCTTTGTGGAGATTAGGTTTACAAGCTTAATGATGTTCTTTGAACATAGTTGTTCATAGCAGTGTTGCATGATAATAAAACATGGGATAGTGTGAAATACTACCTTGTTAATGAGTATCTGCTTATAGCAAGTACTTAGCTCAGTGACCCATTTTCTCATTAATTTCCCAACAGGCTCAGCAACTACACCCATACTAGTGTGATTTATTGTAGAGAGAAGTCTTACCGTGCAGGACCTTTTTCCATGGTAATTTTGATAAGTTATTTTATTTGATACCATTAAATTCATTTAATTCCTAGCATAGCAGGAACTATTCATACCTTGTAGAACTGCTACTGAATTTTGGATGGTTCTATTGTCTGAATAAAAGACGCTCTGAATCAATACTATGTCATTTGTGTTTCAGACTATAGCTGGATACGTATGTCCATTCCTGAAGCTATTCTAGGGGTCCATATTTATTATTGTTATATTATGATGATAACATATAACAATCACGACCTAGAACTCTAGTCCTGTTTGAGTGACAGGTTGGACCATAGATTTCTGGTTGATTTATTTCATCCCAGAAAAAAACGTCAATCAAAATAGGTTTTTTAATTAATCTTCTATATTTTGAACTTTCTACATTTTTAATTTTTCCTGTCTTTTGCTGCTATAATAAAAGAAAGCTGCTGTTCTGTAGTTTACTTACTCAAAAAATGGGAAACAGTGTGTATTTGACTAATTTTCCTCAGCCTCTTATTTTCTGCTTTGTGTTTTCCCCTGCTTTTCTCATCATGCTGGTCCCCTTGGTGAAACTGCTTGTAGTCAAAGCACTGAACTTAGTGCTACAAGGATCATGAATTCCTCAATGTATAAATGCAAACTATTGTTCTCATTTTTGTCTCTATTTCCCTGTTTTATAATAAAATCATAGAAGTTCAGCACAGGCTTGCACGCAGAGATTAGATGGAATCCAGTTTGGCTTTGTAGCATTCTGCATACAACATTTGAATATCAAGAATTTGTTTGAACACTAGCTGTTTAAATATAGTCAATATCTGTGCAGCATTTCAGAAAACTGATCTATCTAAGGACATGTGTAAACCTACTACTGAATTATCATTTTTTCAGCTGCTGATTTTCAGGCAGGATGTAATTAACTCTTAAGAGGAAAACTATATAAGAGAACAAAACCCAAAGAGTTTTAAAATTAACAAAAATACTTCTGACACTTCACTTATATCTTGTAATACTTCCCAGAAAATGTTTTCCGGGAGAATTGTCAAGAAGTAGTCACAAAGGGGCCTATTAAGTTAAAAAATATATGACGACTTTGGAACTTTAGGATCTCAATGACTGAAATTAACTTTCAAACATTTGATTAAAATTCCTTTAAAACTGACTTGAGGTATATGCTCCACTGCAGGTACAACTAGCCTTTTTACTGCCAAAAAGGGGTAATCACGTTACTATTAGAAACAACTTGTCATTCTTTAGTTCTGTGAGATGTGGGAAGCTCAACTGTGTTCTTAACTGTAGCTCAGGGTTTCCAGGCCTTCCTTTTCAAGGGAAAAATAAAGAATGGAAGGAAAAGTTCAGAAATAATTGCTACTTTGAAAAAGCAACAGATTGAGATACTTAATACAACAAAAAACATCAGTTAATAGAAACTAGCGGTAAATATTTCAAAATTTTCACTCAAGCTCCTGCAAAATGATTGTATATTAAATTTGTCAGCAATATTGCACTCTCCAAAATACATATATTAGATTACAGAAACCACCTTAAAAGGATGTCCATGCGTACATTCAGTCCTACATTTTTTTGAGCCATCTGATATTAACATTATTGTCCCTTGTGCTTTTTTATCTGGAAAATAACACCATTTTGAAAATAGGAAAATAGCCTTGAAAGAGCCAACACAAGTCCAGTTTTGGGATATCTTTTGTCCTTGTGATTGACTGAGGCTTTGTTGCTTAAAGTCTTTGTTTCCAAGTCTATAATAAAGGAAAATCAATATCCCTACCTCACAGGGGTGTTGCAAACCTAAATTCATTCATATGTGGCAACTGGTACAACATGATGGAAACTCAATATAAATTGTTACATATATTCTGTCACCCCCAGTGGAAGGCTTTGGTCCATGAAATTGCTGCCGTAAAAGTGGAGCTGGTCAAATTGCAACAGGGAAAGAAAAGAAAAGAAAAAAAAAAAAAAAGCTTAAAAAAAAAAGTTTTAACCCTGAAAAGTCAGGCTAAATCATGAATGCTACACAACCTATGACTAGAATTTAAAAAAACCCACCTGTTTGCAAAGGAGATGGGTGGTGTCCATAGGCATGGAGGCAACAGAATAGTAACATAAGTAGGAAAATAAAAGATATGCAATATTTACTTCTGGATAACTTACTCAGACTAATTTCATATTAGGTGTTAGGAAAATATGAATGCTTAGCTGAGGTTTATAATCAGCTTGCATGGGCAAACTACACCTGTGAAAGGAGTTCATTTTGCAAAGTTCATGTTTATATAGAACTCTCCCCAAGAACTGTCTTAGCTGCAGTTTCCATTGTAACATACATGAAGATTTTTTGGCCTCTTTATATAGAATTTTCTTCTTGGTTACATCTGCCAGGGTCTTTCTGCAGATACCCTCCTAGCTTTGATGTCTCCTTAACAGTGTCTATGCTTCTTATCCATGCTTTTTGGCAGATAATCCTGTCCAAACATCTTGTTTATTGAGATTTTGATCTTACTTGTTTATTTGAGATTTGCTTTGAAACTTGTGGAGTGAGATTTGGAGGTTTGGGGCAGGGGGTGTTCATGTCAGGGTTATGGGCTATCTGTTCAAAGGAGATAACACTTTATAAATATGTCTATGAATGCCCTTCGTGGGTTTTCAAGAGAGCTAATAAAAATGGTTGGCAGGTGAGCTCTACCTTGTTCAAGTATTGCCTGTCAACCTCTTCCAGCTATTGCCTGCTAGAGCCTGTGAATGTACTTTTCTCTCATTTTGAGCCTGTCCTAAAGGTGTATCCATAGCCCTGTAATTTATTTCCCTCTGCAACATTTTGTTGTGACTGCACATACCAATGCCATTTTAAGTTCTGCATATCTTGTGATGGCCATTGATCCTTTGGCCACACAGTTTTGTTGAGGGAATAGTGGTTTTCCATGTGGCCATGAGCGGCTGTACATCCTTGCTGGGGACATTGGCCCTTCAGCACTGTTGTGATGTGCTTACAGTGGGACACAATGGTTGTCTGAAGACTCTGCATTGAGTCATACCAACCTCCTGATGGCCTTTGGTCTATGCAAGATGTCACAAGCTATGCTCAGGCTTGTGGTGTCTATGCCAAGGCCAAGAGTCTGATGCAGAGGCAGCAGGGTCTATCCCAACTCTTATGAGCTCCTGAGCAACCATGACAAATTACTTCAATGGATTTCATTGTGGACATACCTGAATCCTAGGGATGTGAAGCAGTGCTTGTGGTGGCAAACATGTTTACAAAGGTGGATATTGTGGTTCCACTAAAGAGGTTGCCCCCAGCCCCTCGGATAACACACTTGTTTTTGCAGCTTGCATTTCCCTGCCATAGACTACATGGGGATGGACCAAGGGACCTGTCTCACTTCCCGCTTCTGGAGGCAGCTTTAGGGCCTGCTGGGGGTGCAACATAGTCTTTACAACTTTTATCAACCACAGTCTAATAGCCACACTAAGTAGGCAAAACACATCCTGGAGCAGTATCTCTGTTGTTACATTAACTGCCACCAGGATGACTGGGTTTATCTGCTACCACTGGCAGAATTTGTCTGTGACATCAGTGTCTGCTCTCTCAAGTAGCAGACCCCTTTTCACATGCAGTATTGTTTCCAGCCCCATGACCACCCAGCCATGCTGGGGTGCTGTCCAGAGGTTTTTCCTTGAGGACTCCTTTCAGTCATTGCAACATATACATTTGTTTCCTCAGCAGCAGCTGTAAAAAGCACAGGATGCTCACAAAGGCTATGCAGCTAGACATCTGCAGCCAGTTCTGGACTTTGCAGCTGGGGGATGTGTTTGGTTGTCCAGCCAACATGCTGTCCAGTGCATCCTTCTTCTATGTTGGACCACAGTTACTTGTGAACCAGGTTAGGCCTCTTGTGTTCCATCTGCAGCTTCCACATGCTCTCAGGAGTAATCCTGTTGTCCACACTTCCCTGCTAAAACCTGTTCACACAAATCCCTTCCAGCAGCAACCTTGACCTGCACCTCCAGTGGTGGTGGTTAGAGAGAATATCACATCTGGACTCTTTTGGATTCCAGAGTATTGTGGGGTAGCCTTCAGAGTCTGATTGATTGTGCAGGGTATGACCATAGTGGGAATTGTATATAGATGTATAAACAGGAATTATCCAAAACTGAAAGCTAGCTGTAATTTGAAACTGTAAAACTTTTAAAAAAATGTAATTAACCCTTGAAATAATGTGACAGAATTTATATATTTAAAATCTCATCAGCTATGCTGCAGAGAACAACCATGTCACATTAGGCATACAAAAAAGATTCTTGCATTTCAAGGGACAAGTAACAACACTCTCTGGCAGAACTATCAGTAGTTATTACAATAGTAAATGCAATGGAAATAGAAAGAAATTATCCATATGTTGCACCGCAGAAATTAACAAGAGCCTTGCATCCAAATGGTAATTGGCAAGCAGGGAAAGGCTGAAAAAGTGAGGTATATTATCCTGGTTAAGGTGTATTTTTTAGTGTTATGAGCAAATTCTGTGTCAAGTAAACAACACAGAAATAAAGGGAGAAAAAAATACCAAAGAGTAATAAGCAATGAGAAGGTGTTGTAATTACAGTAATTTAAACATATGAAGATGATATTGCATGTTTGACATACCCCAAAGTTAATTTTCAACTAGCAGAAAGCTGCAGAGAAAATAAATGTACTATTTGCAATATTGTACAGATCATTCTGAAAAGGAAAAAAAATACCCAGAAATAAGTATGTATGTGAGCTATTATTTTAGAAAGGTTTTAAAAAGCATCACTCTACAGTAGTTTAATATTCTTAATAATACTTGTGGAGGTTGGTTCTTAAAAAACCCACAACTTGCAACAGAAAGACCTGATTTTCCTGTCACATCCCACTTAACTTGAGCTTCTGCTGTGCTGTGAAATAAAGAAAGAGAACTTTTCTCTCACTTGAATTATCCTGCTTGGTGAAAAAGCCTTCCTTGGTTGTGATTTACAATGCAAAAAAGGGGAAATGCTGGTCTCATAAAAGCAGCATGGAGCTGGGCTCTTACATGTTGGCTTTCTCATCACACATCACCAATTTTTGCAATACATACTGGGATGTGAAAATAACTTCACATTCTTATTTAGAGCCATGGTAGCCACTATCAAGATGTGAGCTTCATTTTGTGACTATTTGAATCTGGTGAGGATATTGTTGACAGAAGATGGTCGCTTTTGCTGTCGTCTCTTGTTGACTTCAAAGCCTTCTGTAACAGAGACATGCTTGTCATTCCTACATTTTTGGAAGGTAAAATCTGTTCCAGTCCCACTAAATTGTTCAATATTAAACTGGTCTTAAGCCTATTTACCTTATCTAATCTAGTACATTGCTACAAAGGCAGGCATAGTAAATAGCTAATATTTTCCTTTCATCATAAAATTCCTTAGAATTGTTAACATCTTATACAGATTTTGGAAAAAATAATTGAAAATATTTTTCTCTTTATAGTACCTATACAAAGTTAAAAAGTACAGGTCCAAAATGAATATATTGACCCATTTGTACATACAAAAAAGCTCATTAGTAATTTCTAAAAATTTTTTCCTCACTTGTTTTCAGTTTTTGAAAACTTTTACTAGTTCAGTATTTATTTAATCTGAGACTGAGTTTTCTCTCCCTTTTTAATTTTTCACAGCTAATCTTAGAGAAAGATTTGATCGTTAAAGATTCTAGTATGTGGAGGGATATTGCAAATTTCTTATTTGAGTATATTCCTTTCCTATTTTAGTCATTCATTGTTCTTATTTTAAAATTTTTTTATAAGTCCCTTTCATCTCTTTTTTTTTACCTATACAGTAGACATGATATTGTCAGGACCATCAGCATTCATCACAATACTCAAAGTCTAACTGATTTCTGAACAAATGACTCATAAAAATAGCAGAGATGTTATTTTTCCATTGTAAAACCAGATTATGAGGATATTTGTTTGGATTCTACTTACAGATTCCTCTTCTAAGGTGATCTGAAAAGCCCACAACTTTTGCTTTTCGTCTGAGCCATGTTATTTTCCTTATTGCAGCAGTTTGCTGCTCATTCACCTTGTGTCCTTCTTTTGTGCCCCTTCTCTGATGCAGGAATCTATTTCTTCTGCTGCTGTACAGTAATACACAATGGGTCTTTTACAGTCCTTAAGATATTATGCAACATTAAATAAGTACAAAACAAATTACCCAATACAGCAAGTTTCTATTTATCTTTCTGAGATGCTGTCTGCACATTTAAGAAGCTCTGTTTGACATTCATAGGAGTAAAAGTGTAATAAATTATTTCTACCATCCATATTGATGTTTGTGTGGAAAACAGTAATAATGCTAGAATCAGATGAATTTTTTTCATCTAAACTGTGTTTTGGTAAAGATTTAGGTTTTAGAATAAATTATACTTTTTTCTAAAAATTTAAAACCCAAAAACCAAGAAATATGTAGTTGTTTCTGCTTTTCCTGTACTTTTTTTTTTTTTTTTTTTTTTAATTACTGGGACAAGAAAATGCAGTAAAGGCAAAGAACTTTTCTATAAAAATTCAATATTTTCATAATGGAAACAAATCCATAATATTTTCCATTCATCACTGAAAACAGTTGCTTGGATGAACCTAGTTAAGGTTACGGATTCCTTTCTTGTCTACCATTTTTTCGCTAAATCTTTTGTCCACACCTTGCTCTTAAATACATTCTTTGAGAGTCTCATATAAACAGGACCTGAATGTGAATGATAAGCTGAGGAAATCATGGAAATGTTTCCCTTGATACTCACCTGGCTGAATATCCTGCAGAGCTGCGTGAGCAATGACTGTTGAAAAGAAAATACACAGAAGACTGACAGAAACAAGTCTAGAGGTGAAAGGACTTAGCTGGACTCAGGTGTTTGGGATTAGCCACCTCCATATTCTTTCAGAGGAGCCATGGGGACATTTCCTGTCTTTGCAGTCTGATTTCTGGGGATTCACATACCTGTTTGAGAGATACTACACAAGAATTCTGTAACCTATCTTTACCTCAGCAGTTTTGCTGCTGTCCCCTGAAAATAAATATGTGTTTTTAAAATGAAAGGGAGTTGCAGGTCAGTATGAGAGTAAAAAGAGTAGGAGGAATAAAACCTGCCTCTGACATGTACTAAGTGTTTATCATCAGAAGGATTTTATGTCTAACTTTTTGGATTCATAAGCTGCGAATTTATAAAAAAAACCCAACCTAGATATTGTCTATTCCTATTATATTTTCAGGTAGTAGAAGCATTTATTTTCTGTTTGTATTAACATACATGCAATGAACAATAATAACACCACAAGTGCAGTTAATCCTGCATTTCACAAAATAGAAGATGAAATTATAGTAAGAAAAAATTTGTGTTTTGTCTCTTAGACACAACTGTATGCTTTCGACCCTTTCAGTCACTTGCATATAAACAGCAGAGACTGTGTTAAATATGCAACCCCACCTTTGGCAAATTTTTATTGCTGTATTCATAACGGCTAGCTTATGAGATATTTTAAAATGGAATGGTAAAATAATCACTGTTAATTACAGTTGTTTGTTTCATATTGGGGTAGCCATGCTGATTTCTGTTTGTGAAGTGAAGATTGTAAATAAGTGATAAACTACTATACTATTGAAAAGTAGGCAATCTTTCAGACACATAAGCCTTTCCTGAGTTCTACTTACTTCATTTACTTGTGATTCAAGTCTATAATGCAAGTCCTTCTGAGTATAAAATACGTCCTTTATAATGCATTCCCCCAACATCTTCGCCAGCCCTTTTCTGCAGATATGTAGTGTTCTTTTCGAGCTTTAAAAACATTTCCCATTTAAATCAACATCCATCAGTGGTTTGGAACCCCTTTCTGCTGTGGGATTTTGTCCTTTCTTTTTGGTTAGTGTTATGTACAGACAAAGAACAGAACAAGGACACCATGTTAGATTTATAAGGAAATAATGTCAAAATGGTTAATGCAATTCACCAGTTCAATAAACTGGATTACGTTTTAGTAGGACAAAAGATCAACGAAAGCCTATTTATATTCATTGGGTGAAGGCTGTAACAGCAACCACATAATGCATTCCCCATCTTTGGGCTCATTAGCTGTGCCTATTAGATTTGTTAGGTATCATAACATCCAGATGTTTCTGGACAGCTCAGATGACATTTTACCCATGTGCAGATTAAATATTAATGGATAGTAGGTGAAGAAGTGCAATAACTAGTCTTGGATTTGGAGAATTTTCAACACTGTCAGGCTTTGGAGTTTGGGATTTTTCCCTTCACGTTTCTCAGAATGCATGAAAAGACAGCAAATTACCTTTAGAAAGCATGATTCTTGTGGAAGTAACTGAGAGAGAGCAGTTTGCCTTCTCTCTATGTACATTATCTTCGTATGCTGAGAAGAATTCATACCTACGGTCCATATTATCCAACAAAAAAAATCTTCCAGCTTTTACCTAGAAAGCTCAGGTTGAGCTTTCATTTAAGTAATCGAACTCCTAATGATCTCTTCAAGATTCCTTTTTGAACCTTTAATGCAGGATGTGTGCTTGTAGACAGGTGATTTTGAATGATGACATGATCTTGACATTCTTCACCGGGAGGATTTGTAAGGATTTTGGGAGTCCTCTCACTGTTCTTTCTCTGCTGAGTACCAAACACTCAGTTATGGCAATTCTGCTCTTTCTTTCTCTTCCGAAGTATCGTACTTAGTGTAAGACTATGGAAAATGTGAGATTTCACCTATACTGCAACCCTTACTACTGTAGAATAAATGCTATACACAAGGCATATTTTAAACCTTGATGACTCCCTTTCCTCTTCTCTTCAAATGTTTCTATTGGAAAAACTCTGGTCCTAAGTCATTAACACAGAAAGAGATTTTGTCTTATTTTCTGTCTTCTGCAATATTTTACTCTTCAAGCTTCCTCTCTGGGACATATCTGCAGTCCTTATGCACCTCTACTTTTTCATTGAAACCAGTGAAACTATTCCATTTTGCACCAGTTATAGTTAATCCATTAATTCACTGTAAAGAGGGAAGAAGTCTGGCGGCAGAATCTGTTCATTAGTATCTTGTGGTTCTTATAACTCCCCTGCAGTAGCAATTTCATTCTGAATAGTCCAAAGGAAATATAAGGAAGATGGCAGAATCTGGCCTAGTCATTATTTCAATGTTCTCTAAAGTAAAACTGATCCTGCCCATTTTTTAATAGATGATATTTTGCTATCAGACATGCCCGAAGACAATTTCTGAAAGACAAAGAGTTGTAGATCCTTCAGAGAAAAAAAAGAGCCAGGAAATTCATAAGAGAGTTTAAGTGAATGTCTTTGAATTCCCAAGCCTTAATTAGTTCATTTGCATAAGTTTGTTGCTATGTGGGTTCTGTGTAGACTTTTTTTTTTTCTTGTCAGCTGTGACAGTCTGGGGAGTGAGCTTTGTTGTACTGATGAGTGCTACCATGCTCCAACATTCACATTTTATGAGAACGTATGAGTTACAGATGAGATTTTGTGCATCATAGTTTAAACATTTTACTCGTGTCCATGGTCAATATTCACAGTAAATGTCACCCAGATGTCTGCTTTGAATGACATTGTAAATCCACAAGTGTACCAAAAATAACAGCTCAGAATGAGGGAAGCAGTGGTAGAGCCCCAGCTAAAGCAAAACGTTAAAGTGCTAAAGCACTGCACTCCCCCAAAACACTCAGCCTTGGACACTCAGGGACAAGCTACTTGTTCATCTAATTGACAGCGTGCTGGTTGGGCCAACAAATTAATTTTGATATCATTTACCATTCAGAGCTACAAGAGCAGCCAAAGTAACTTTTGTCGAATTTTGAAACCTACTCAGATATCATAGTTTTGACATTTTGTCTTGAACGCTGACATATTGGCTTTTCAGTTCATCGAGGAGCAATTTGTTTTGCTTTGCTTCATTGGTGTTTTCCTCTGCTAGGCAAGTGAATAGAGAATAAAAAGAAATAATCCAGTGGGGTTGAAAAAGAGAACAGAGTGAAAAACAGAATGGAAAAACCTACACAAAAAGGATCAGTGACATGAAAAACAAATTTGAATATAAAAAGATACTTTTTTATCTATCCTGTGGCGCTTTTTTTCCAAATTGAAACTGAATATATTTCTAAAGCTCCAACAGATGTTATAGATATGATGCAGAAATAAATAGGCAATATTCTTTGTGTTTTATATTGTGTAACTAGAACCAGACTTTATGATCATAAAGATGCTTTTATCTGTGACCCCACGGAAAGTACATAAAAGATAATATTTGCTCCAACTTGACTCTTGGGGTACTTCTACCCTAAATCCATAACAAAGGCTTTCTTTTACCAGTGTAAACTTTGAAACCGAACTGCCATGAGGGCAGAGCAACATATTTCCGTCAAATAAACAAGATTTTTTTTGAGTTATTTTTGACAATGTAAACAAGAGTTGAAAAATTTGAAAACTTGATGGAGTTTATTTCTCATCTGGCTTGCTGAAATGGGTTATATCAGCCTGACAAAATATTTTCCTCTCAGACAGGTAAAATATTTCACAATCTTTTAACCTGTCCTTGCTTGAACCACTAGAATTACATTGAAAATTATTTTAGTTTAAATTTTCAAAAGAAGAGCTACTGCTTTTCCAATATAAACTATTCCAAATTTCCTTTTAATTCATATATGGAGGTGAAAACAGAAGGGAAAAAAAACAAAACAAAACAAAACAAAACAAGACAAACAAAAAAATCCCCGTGGTTTATGTGGACTATAATATGTCAATATTTCCAAATGCACCTCAAATCTGGATCAGATAGTAGTACTACAGACAGTAGCATGTAGTGAATTTTATTTTTAGCTATTCTCTTCTGACCACATTTAAGACTAGTCTGTCCTTTGCTGTTCTAAAACCTTGATGTTTTTGACATTCTAAATCTCAAACCTTTGGGGGGGAAAGGAGAGGCAAAATGATAAAAGCTGACAAAATTAATTATACTGTATTACTCATCTAAAATGTTTAATTAGTCACATTGTACCTGATTAGATGCAAAATCTTCAGCATCCTCTTAACCAATAAAAATTGTAGTGCAAAGTGACTTTTAACACAGCAGACAATTCCAGTTGCAGTGATTTTTTGTTCCTTTTATAGAAATCGGCTGTATCTGTAAATGCCACCTCCAGTAACCATAGGAACAATGTCCACTATAATTTCTTAAAGTGGAAGCGCAGACAAAGTAATTTCATATATGGGAAAATATATGAACATAGTTATATCCTAATTATCATATATGATATCTCACATTGTCTCTTACATTTTAGCATTCCCTTTACCTGAATGAAGAATTAGACCAATGACCTTTTCTTCCGCTGGTGATTGTGATACATGAAACTGCAAGCAGGTTCAAGAATTATTTTTTAAAAAATGGAAACTGATATAGGCCATAAAGCCTTCGAATGCTCATCAAGCAGGAGATAGCAAACTTCAGCATCTCCTCTGATCTTGCTTTCTATATATCTCTTTACCTTTGCAAAGCCTCTGTCATCTGGCCACATGGTGATGAGAAACTCCTGGGAACTGAGACAGGGTTTGTCCTTGAAACTTCACCCAATAGGGTGTGGGGTCATATGCACCACTTTGACTCTTCCACCTGCTGCTTTTCAATTTTCCTCTTGTGATACTGTCTAGAAAGAGCCAGACATATCCATCCCTCTCATAGCATCTCCAGTAGATGGACTTTGATTTACTTTCTTATTAGACAATTGGACAGCAGCATTCAGTAAATAAAATGTCACAAACATGCAGCCTGAAGATTGACCTAAATTGGCTCTCAGTGGACAGAAGTCATACACCTTGCTTAATCATAAGCTTCTGCTCAGGTCTCCTTTGGTTTCATTATTTCTCTCACAGTCCAGTAATGTACAGTGGATGGGGAAAAGAAGCTATTTCCCCGCTGAACTTCTGAGCTTCTTCTCTGGTCCCTTTTCCCCTGTTCTCCCATTTAAATTCTCAATAATTCCTCTGAGCCTCAAAGTACAGATTCTACTATATAAGCCAAGGAGATCTTGATGAGAATTGATTTTTAGCCAGCAAATGTCATTCCTTAAATGCCCAAAGGCTGTTTAAACTCAGACAGAATGTTAGTAATGGCAGAAAAATCAGACCCAACTTACCTTAAAGTACTGTATCCAGTTTCTCCTCCAGAAGTTAGCACAGATAAATGGTTTTCTCAAAATCAAAAAAGGCTTTGAAGAACTTCACAGTTGTCTCTTCATAATGCATAGGCACTTGTGGCCCTCCCACAAAACTGCAAAAATTTATTCTTTTGCAGTGTATTGGCACAATATTCTTTCTATTTCCTAACCATAAACGGGTAGGTTTGTTGGGTTTTTTGTCTGCTTCTTTCCCAAACTGTCAGAGTGTTTTTTACTTCCTCCTGTCACCAACAAGACATGTTACTTTGAACTGCCCTTCAAAAATCAAAACATTCTCATCACTGTAAAATATTTTAATACACTTGCACTAACATCTTACAATGGGATGGTCATAACTAATGTGTTTCTAGATTTAAAAATACATAATATTCCTGCACACTGGATTTTCAGCATTAAAAAGATGTGCATATCACCCCCCTGCTCTCATTCAGAGTGTAAAATCAAGAAAAGATGTAAAGAACTTGAGAAAGACTGAGTGGGCACATATAAGAGGAGTACTTTAGCTCAGAGAATATTCCTACAAAAGGAGGGAGGATACATGAAACACTGCAAAACTGTAAGGTGGATCTGAGGAGAGATGCATCTTTCTTTTCTGTGGTTCAGGTCACCAATTGCCCCAGCACTCAGGGACAGCAGAGATCTTGGTTTTCCCCTGTGGCTGCACAGTGTGTCCTTTTGGAGGCTGGCCTCCATCATTGCAAACCAGTCCATTCATAGCCCAGGAAGCTGTGAGTAACCCAGAGCAGCACAGCAGGGAGCTGTGCTCTTCTTAGACTGTCTCAGCAGGGCAGCTGGAAGGACCTTCACTAATAGAAATACCCCACTCTCTGTCAGCTTATTCAGCAATATGGCAAGAGGATATTTAAGGGTAACAGAATAGTTTCCTTAAAATCATAGCACTGAAGTATTAGAACAACTATCAAAAAATAAAACAAATTTTTAACATTAACACTTACACAAAAATTATCTATTGACTGTCTCAGTGTCCCAATGGTTTTCCACCTCATTGTATCTTAGATCAAGCTGGAATCTCCTATCTTAAGATGAAGTCTCTTTTGCCTTGGTCATCTGATGGCTTTTGGCACAACTTTCACTTCCCAAAGTGTCAGCAAAATCCACAGATCAAACTAGGGTCCTTTTATGCCTAATGTTGTCTGAACTCCTGGAAGAACGTACTTCCAAGTTTCTTGTGACCAACTATGGGGAAACCTCCAAGGAAGAGTATCTTTTTCTTTCACATACTTCTTTAATGGTGAATTAATATTTCTATTGAATACTTTAACTGGCACATTCATAGCTTCATGTTGCTTTTCTTTGTAACAGTCTTCAGTTAATACATTTGTGAAAACTTATACCTCCTATTATGAGAAATAAAAGGTACAGTCATCTGATTCAATTGTTAAGTATTCTCTCTGTATTACAAAAAAACCCTCTAAACACAATGATATATTAAAAAACAAACAAACAAACAAACAAAAAAAACACAAACAAACAAACAAACAAACTCAAACAAAAAAACCACAACCAAAAAAACCCAACCAAAATAGAATTAAATTCTGGGCCTGAGTACTTCCCCCCTTCCCAGGGGACTGTTTCTGGAGACTTCATCAAGGGACCCTCATGGTGGAAGAAACAGAAAGCCCAACATGCAGGTCTCCAAAGTTTTCACAGCACTTTGTATCAGTATTACACTTTGCAGAAAGCAAATGCCCTTTATGAAAATTTCTGTTTAGATAAAGCCCCAGATTCTTTGAAAATTTCTTCTAAATGGGAGAAATAATTTACAGCAATTATAAACTCAAAAGAGTAAAATGTTTACCATTCCTCTTTTCCTTACACAGCCTCATCTGTCACTTCACAGGTTTCTCTGATGATAGGAGACACAATCTCATCTGCATGTGTTGGTGTTTTTTTTTTTCTTACACCTTTGCTCTATTAGCATTTCAGCTTAAAGAGGGAAAGGAGGAACAAAAGGCTGCCCCTGTATCTCTTAGGTATCAGCTTCAATATGCGTCTGTCTGGCAGCCAACCTTTTGCTTTACATCCAGCTTCATCGGCTGGCTCTTCTCCTTCCTCCTGTCAGCATCTCCTCCTCCCATTTTATTAGGAATTAATGAAACAGTCACAGTGGAAATGTTATTCGCAGTTATTATGTGTTGAATGATACAGACCTGAAATGACTAGTTTGAAGACAACTATACATGTTGCAGCATCGGTATCTTTGCAAGCTCCTTAGAGGGTACATGTGACATTTGATCCTCTTACTTTCTTTGTGTGGGAGTTTCTATTACTAAAGTCACTTGCCTTTTATGTTTGAGCATGTACTTTACAGTATGCATATCTCCTAAGCCAAACAACCCTGCTGTATTTCCTCTCTAGAGGAAGGGAATTCTGTTTGCAAGGTATCTTTATTCATTATGCTGTTTCTTCATTTACTGATTTAATAACTTTTCTCACTGCTGGTTGTATTATTCATTCAGATTTTCTATCCACAGCAGAATAGAACTCTGCAAACCAAATCTGTAGAGTACAGAAGAAAGCAGAGATTAGGAAAAAAAAAAAAAAAAAGTGAAAAATACTTTTTCTTAACTACCTTTTCAATGCAAATGCATTTATTTATTTCATTTCTTTACTTTCATGTAGACAAATATAAGAAGGGGAAAACAGTCTAATTCTCTAGATGCCCTTGATACAATTTATGGGAAAAAAAAAATCAGATCAGATTTTGTTTCATTAGCCAGTTAATAGATACTTCTGTTCTAAAATTTTTTTTGACGAATTACTGGATTATTCTTTCCTTTGCAGGTCTCTTATTTTTCATCTCCTTTGTTTAGGTCATGCTAGCAAGAGCCATTTGTTGCATTATTGTTTTTCTTGCCTGCATGACAGTTTTAATTTGAAGATGGATTTTTTTCCTTCCGTTCAAATAAAAGTTTATAATCAATCTTTTGTTTTGCCAAAGGATACATAACTAAATCTAATTTATATTATTTCTGCTATTTGTAGCTGTACGGATAGTTCTTAATGGTTTCCGTCAGCTCTGTTTTTTACCCAAAGGTGTAGATGGAAAGCAATGGTGCAGGCACTGCACATAGCTGCTCTCTGGTGGGGACATTCACCTCATTCAGGGGGATGGCAGGGGGTCTTTGGAGAACTGGCACCATCAACATCTCCTTGGCATGCCTGACAGCTCAGTGTCAGGGTGGGACAGTCAGCTGTTCTCCCTATCTTCCCTATCCTTCCTTCTGTCAGAAAGGGATGCCAGGGCAAGACCCCAGTTCTGCCACACAGGAGCTAATTCTCCAGTTCTTGGCACTAGAAATCCTCTCTTTACTCTGGCTGAGAGTTAGGGAGAAAATCCTCCTGAAAGGTGTAGAGCTGCATTTATTGGCTAATTCAAGCATTTTGATAAAATCCTCCCAAACTTTATACAGAATTGTCTGGGGAGGCCTTAACCCATCTCACCAGGCTGAGCATGACAAAATCAGTACCTCAATCCAGAGATCTGTCTTCAGTATTATCTGCTGTGCTGCAAACTGCTGTGCCATCCGTAGATGTCCTCAGCTGTCACACAGGCCTCACTTCCATGTTGCAGGTGACAGCATCCGTCAGAAGCAAGCTCAATACCAAGCCCTCTAAAAACACTGCAGGCTTTTCTGAGTTTCAGCATCAACAAAAACAATGTTTCATCCAGAAATTATTAGTAGCAACCATTTAAGATAGTTGTATAGCCTGTTTGGGGGGTTTTTTGTTCTTGTTATGACCACCAAAATGACATAATTAAAGCTACCAAGCATGCCTGAAGAAGCAAGTGATGCACATTTCCTCTGTCAATGGGCAATGAGTATCCAGCTGGTCTCTGTGGTAATCTGAACTGACTATCACCCAAGAGAGTCGTTTTCACTTACTCATTCTGACAAACAATATTAACCCATAGGCCAGTTTCCAAAGTTGGACATTACAAATCAAGATCTCCAGTTTGTTTCCAGGCATCAACAGCATAGCTTGGATGACAGACTGCCAGCTTTAGATTCTAAAGTAGTTCAATTTTTGTGCAGGGCATCATGATTTAAGTGTTCATGATGTTTGAAAATTATATTGGATTTTTCCCAAATTGCTATCACCTGTTGGGACTGTGATGGTCAAAACTCATCTTGAAAGCAACCTCATTAAATTATCTCATTTAACAGGGACAAGTTAGGTCTGATACCGGTTATCTTTAGACTTTTGGCTTGTCAAACTGCATTTATTACCCCTTCTCACAGTTTTGAGGGTGGCTGCTGCTGTTGTCATTCCCCTTAGCTGGTAACCGGAGCGGCATGGGACTGGGGAGAATCACAAAGGATAGGCCAGTAACGTGCCGTTTCCTCTCCCATCCTTCTCACTTCATTGGGTACTTAAGTTGGTGTCTAGCTTTTAGTATTATATTTATTCAGCAAAGATAATATGTACATGCTTATTCCTAAATGCCATTGAAATTGGTAAGATTTTAACATGTACTTAAGTGCTCTGTTCAGCTAAAGAAGCTCCCTTTATATTTTGTTACTTTTTTTAACCCCTTCTGTAAAAACACACCTACATATAGATTAACACACACAGAAATGGAGATACTTTTAAGAAATACCATTGTCAGATTGCCCCATCTTCCAAAAGAACATGAAAAAGGAATCTGGCATGAAGGAGATCAGAAGAGCAGAAAGAGGACTGAAGTCTCAAAACCTAGAAGAAAGCATATGAACAGGATAACTACATTAGCAAAGTGGTCCTTGAAAGACTAAGGCAAGAAACATATTCCTATAAAAGGAAAAAAATTAATGAGGAGAGCGAATACATAGGTTTCAGGAGGCATGAGAAAAGGGAGGTGTTTATGGGTTTGTCTGCACCTGCTGTACCATAGCATATTTGCCTGCCCACACACAAATGTGTTCGCTAGGACATCCTGATATTGATGTTACTCTATTAGGAAGTAATCAGGTTTAAAGAAATTATAGACTAAGCTCCCCTTAGTTCTGCTAGTGCTGTCTTGAACAAATTCTATCATAAACTATTACATTTTTTTCTTTTTAAATGAACTTACCATTTCTTTAACAAAACCAAATGTACTCCTAGATTTTTTTCTTAGAATAAAATAAAGTTTGGGAGATCCAGCAGAGAACATCTAGGGGAAGTGATAATAAAGATTTAGTCCTACTTCTACCAAGAGGCATTATGGCCCAAAGAGGAGAGGAAATAAAGCCAGACAAAATGAAGAAAGGGATTAAATAAGGTGGCTAGAAATTAAGTTAATTCAATAAAATGCCAAGACAACCTTTCCATGAGGCTCCCTGGTGAAAGCAATGTTAGGTAGTTTGAAAGTATAACCTTCAAGGAACAACAGCAAGAAAAACAATGACTATTCTCCTTTAGGAATCATTTTAACCTGAGGGATAAGTCATTTTGATGGCACAGGAAAGTGGAATCTGTACTTAGTTGTACCAGCTAGAAGAAACTTAGAACATTATCTGTCAAATATTTATCTAATAGAATAAAAATAACTTAAAAGATTCAGAATCCACTTTAGATTATTAAGTTATTTTAACTTAAAATGATAAGCCAAGATTTTGAAGCTGTTTCAGTAATTGTCTTCAGAGAAGTTTGATCATTCACTTTCTGCAAATGCAATATATTTCAGAGGTCAAAGCAAAAAAAGCCTCTGACCATGACAGTGAGATTCAACTGATGAAAATACGTAACCAGCAGCAATATGTAGCCTTCAACCTTCAGCTGCCTGTAGCACAGTGAATAGGATCAGCTGGCCAATTTTACTGTTGGTAAAGATTGAGATATATTTTCACGAATCCTATCATGTGACTCCAGACATAACCCGTAGATGTGAAGCTGTAATACTATCCAAGTTCTGTTATTAAAAAAAAATACTGGAAAACTTGAGTTTGCTGAGGATTATTTTGCTGTTATCGACTAACTGAAATTCAACACAGGTTGTATTATGGTTCAGGTAACCCAGTGACATAGAATCATAAGGTTACAGAGTAATTTGGGCTGGAAGGGGCCTCAGGAGGCCTCTAGCCCAACCCCATGCTCACAGCAGGGTCGCTGCAAGGTCAGTCCAGTTGCTCTGGGCTGTACCCAGAGTGTGGGCTTCTAAACCTCCAGGGACACAGACTGCACAGCCTCTCTGGGCAGTTTGCTTCACTGCTTGGTTGTCCTTATGGGGAAACATTTCCTCTGTCCAGTCTGAACCTCCATGCTTTCACTTTATGTCCATTATCTCTCAGCCTCCAGACAAGCACTGCTGGGAAAATCCTGGCTCCATCTCCTTAATAAGCTCCTCATAGGTGCTGGGGGCTTCTGTGTGGTTCCCCCAAAGAAGCCCCAGTCTCTCTGCCAGTTCTCACAGGTCACATGCTCCAGTGCATGGTGCTCCACCATCGTGGTGGCCCTCCCCTGGACTTGCTCCAGTTTATCAGAGCCTTTCCCATACCAGACAGAACCAGACTGGATGCAGTGCTCTGTGTGTGGTCTAACAGCTGCTGAGTTCAGGGAAAATCAGTTTCCTTGATCTGCTGACTGTGCTTTTGATGACACAGCCCAGAGCACTGTTGGCCTTCATTGCTTCCAGGTCTCACTGCTGGTCCACGCTCAGCTCGCTGCACACCAGCACTCCCAGCACCTCCTCGGCAGAGCAGCTCCCCAGCTGTAACATAAGGTGCATACAGTCAAAGATCACATAGGCTTCTCCAACTCAATGCTGAACACAGAGATGAAAAGATGACACATGCTATTTCTTTCCTTCCTGAGCTACTAGATGCCTAGTGTACTGGGTCTGGCTGACCCGGAATTGGTTTTCCCCTACAGCAGCCCTCACGGTGCTGTGTTTTATGTCGGGAGCTGGCAGGGTGTTGATAGCACCCTGGTGTTGTGGCTGCTGCTGAGCAGTGCTTACACAGCACCAAGGCTCTTTCCAACATTTCCGCCCCGCAGTGGGACGGGGTGGGCAAGATCTTGGGAGGGGACACAGCCAGGACAGCCGACCCGAACTGACCAAAGGGATATTCCAGACCATATGACGTCTGCTCAGGATAAAGCTGGGAGGAAGGAGGAAGGGGGTGGGGTCACCCTTGGTCCTCAGAGACAACCACTACGGGTATGGGAGCCCTGCTCCTGAGAAGGCCCGACAGCGCCTCTTCATGGGAAGGAGAGAATAAATCCTTTTTTTTTTTTTGCTTCCACATGTGGACCTTTTCTTTTCTTTGCTTATATTAAAACTGCTTTTGTTTTACCCAGAAGGGTTGTGGGTTTTTCCTATCTTATTTTCTTTCCCCTTTTTGCCCTGTTGAGAAAAAAAAGGGGAAGGGGGGAGAAGTGATAGAGCGACTTGGTGGGTACCTGGCATTTAGCCAAGGTCAAACCACCACAACTAGTTCTACTTAAAGGTAATGATTTGGGCAAATAGTACTCTTCTACATAATACTTGAGGAACTGACACTGTGATATGTGGGTGAAAGACTGAATATTATGAAGATGCTGATCTGTTTTGTACGCTAAAATATTAGGGATTAAATAAAAATATCATCACTCAAGAAATTATATCAGTGATTTTTTTATCTCTTTTCAGCTTAAAGTTCCCTAAATTTTTTCTTCCTAGGAGTGCAGTAAACCTTGGGTAGGGAATTTAAGTCCACTGACAGTGGGTTTTGTTTTCTTAACTATCACTCATGGAGCCCAAGGGTTCAAGGTGCACTGTTTGAAAACCAGTGGTATATAGCTCAGCAAACAATAATTCACCTAAAGCCAGTAAGTCAGGAAGCAGCTGGAGGTAAAGACAGAGGTGACAGATGATGTGGGTTCATGTATCTTTTTGTGTATTTCTTGACCAGTAATTCAAATCTAAGCTGTTAAACAGATCTCTAGTCTTATTTATAAAACTTGACAACACTGCAGAGAATAAAATATGCCTCAGTGCTGGGTCCAAGTGCCAAATGAATATGGGGATGGAAATGAGATGTGCAGATGCATCTGTGCACATAATCTATTCACAGCATTAATGCAGGGAGAAGGTGACTATGGTTCTCTATTGCCTCTTGTCTGTCTGAAATCTGTTCCCAGCCAGCTTTTTCTCTGTTATGGAAGATAAGCACCTCCTGAAAGGTAAAACCTGAAGGAAATGGTTTCCCAAAAGTAGAGAAAGAGAAAAAGCCCAACCCTGTTCTTAGAAAAATAATGAAACATTGGATGAAACACTGACATCTCAAAACCATGAAAAAATATTTGAATAGGATCAATGAAAATACTATATGTTGCTATTTTTTTCAACATTTTTATCTCTAAGTTTGTTTTTCTTGGTTGCTCTAGTAAGCAATACAAAGAAAATAATTTCCTTCTGTAAGCCAAAACAGAATATTTTGTTCTACAATTGCAGAAAAGGAACATTTCAACAACTGCAAACTTCTTGCTATTGCAGGGCCCCAGGCTTTGGCACTCACATGACTTTGAAATATTTTCCCTGCTTTGTATACCAGTAAAAACCAGCTCTTAAAAACTGCACATAACATGATAAATTAATGATTTCTAACCTGTGAATGAGAGATTTTGTCAAGAAATATAACCTTACACATGACTGCATAGAACTAATATACTTACATATCCAAGTAGTTCATAACCTGTTGAAAAGCACAGACCCAGAAAAATTACTATCGTGGTTTAAACCCAGCTGGCCCTACACAACCACTCTTTCACTACTCCCCAGTGGGATGGGGGAGGGAACTGGAAAAGTAAAAGTGAGAAAAATCGTGGGTTGAAATAAAGACAGTTTATAAAAGTAAAAGCGGTGCGCACAAGCAAGGCAAAATACAGAATTCATTCAACACTTCCCATATGCCGGCAGGTGTTCAGCCATCTCCAGGAAAACAGGGCTCTATCACATGAACAGGTTACTTGGGAAGACAAATGCCATCACTCCAAACTGCCCTGCCTTCTTTCTTTCCTCAGTTTTATATGCTGAGCATGTCTGGGATATCCCTTTGGTCAGTTGGGGTCAGCTGTCCTGGCTGTGTCCCCTCCCAACTTCTTGTGCACCCCCAGCCTGCTTGCTGGTAGGGTGAAGTGAGAAGCAGAAAGTTCTTGACTCTTAAGCACTGCTCAGCAATAATTAAAACATCACTGCGTTATCAACACCGTTTTCAACACAAACCAAAAACTTAGACCCATACAAGCTACTCTGAAGAAAACTAACTCTATCCCAGCTGAAACCAGCACATCAAAACAATGATGTTTTATTAACAGTGAAATGCAAAGGAAGCTTAAAATGTGTTTCCTTCCTGGGGCTAAGTAATCAGATGATTTTTTTTCCCTTTCTCTGAGCTTAATGTCACTCACATCCATCTTGCACTCACATTTTAATTTCTCCAGCATCCCTAAGAGTCTTGTTGCAGCTTACAGTCAGACGGCTCAAACCTGAGTGCAAGAACCACAAGTTTCTCTGCCTCAAACTGCCTCACTGAAGAGAGACACACAGGGAGGTGACAGATGGTTCTTCAAACTTCTCTCAAGCAAGACACACCATAACTGCCCCCATCCCTAAGAAAAAAATAACAACAAAGAGCACAAAAGGTATTTGCAGCACTTTTCACAATCAGTGGAACTTACCACTCTAATTCCCTATTTCAACCAAAAGTTTCTCCAGTCTCTACCACTGTGAAGACCAGGCACATAAGAAGATATAGGCTCAAGCCTAACATGTTATTCTTCAAAACACATGTTCTGCTGCCACCTAATTAGCAAAGTCTGGAGTTTAATAGGCAGTGGGATGGGTTTTAGATCTGCATCTTAAGCTTTCTGCTTCTTATCTAACCACTACAGTTTCCTTTTATAGTTACAGGAGAGAATCAGACTCTTTTTAGTGCCACTTTCATCCCATCCTAAGCCAGATAGCAAAACTAGGCCAGATAAAGCATGTTTAAAATGCACCTCTGCTTCTCCTGAGCATGCAGTGAGCCATAGGCAGCATTGATAGGTATAACAAAGCTCTTACCAATCTACATTTGTAATGCATTGGCCGGCTGAGAAGATGGCTTTCCACTGCTTTTTCAAGGCTGTTGAAGTTCATAGGAAAACAGAGCATACTCTGTTGGAATAAGGACAAAATAAGATGGTTAAATTGCGGTCAGACTGAGTAGATCAAAAGGGAAACACCTTTCTCTATTCTGGTCATCTGGGGCTCACTCTATTGTCACTTTACAGCAAAATACAAAACTTGGGGCATCTGTTTCACATAATAATCCATGCCTAAAAGAGATGAGCTGAATCACACCCTAAAAGCATCCGTTTCTCTCAGTGGCTATGAAAAGTTAAGTGAAATTAATCTCCCCTCCCCAGGGACGTATTAGAAAGACTGCAGTAGTAACAGTAAAGGTTTTTCGGATCAGGAATTGGAGCATCCATCTAAAAGCAGTATGGGATCCAACTTTATAAGGAGCTATTTGCTGTGAAATATGTTCACTTGAGCATCTTGATAATACTGACCCCAGAAACTGAATTCAAAGGATTCTAAAGCTATGAAAAACATGGCTTATATTTGAATTTCAGGATGTGGTCCATATAGAATCTTCAAAGTCATACAGTGAAAATTATGCAAGATTTGGAATGACTTACAAAGAAAGATTACGGGACTCTAATTGCTTAATGGAAAAGCTTATAGCTAAGGAAGGCATGTTAGCATGAAAAGTAGTGTAGGAACAGCATACTGCGAAGAATAAACAGTTACAGGATGTTGGAAATCTTTTGGGAAAAGAAACAACTGAGTGTGCTTAGTAGAACTGGTACAGGCTTCCTAGGTCATCAGGTTTATTCCACTGTCATCTTAGTCAGCTGTGTCAGAGGAACATCTGTAAACTCATCTTAAAGCAAGGTAAATTCCCTGACAATTTGAAGAGCATCCCAAATCTCCACTTGTCTAATGAAGAGAAAACTTTTCTTGATTTCTACAATAAATTTATCTATGGCACCCATGTTCCTCCACATTTTTCTGAAACATTATTATTTGGTTTATTTTCAAGCTAAATAATGTTGCCCCTGATTTGAATGGGTATAGCTATCATGCCTGTGGTTTCATGTGCCATTTGTTTTTTAAATTACGGACATATTGAGCATTAAAGCCCCTTTCATTTTGTCTCCACTTGGATTGTGTAGCCATTTGCATTTCCGTAATGGAAACAGGCTGAATATTCTAACAAAGATGGCCTTTTGAACACAATAATGGTTTCTAAAATCATTCAAGAAGTCTTTCCTTTCATTACAATGCAGAACAAAACCTCATTAGAAATCTTAAAAATTACCCCAATAATAATTATTGTCTGCTCACCCACAAACATTGACAAAAGAAAGAAATGTAAACCAAGGCTAGATTTGGATACATAGAAAGACATATATCTAATAGTAACACTAACCTAAGAAGGCAACCACAGGATGCATTTAGAAAATGCCTGTTGTGGAGAGGTCCTATGGAGTCCCACCTTGTGAAGCAGTCAGAGCATTATGGTCTAAGGAGTGCACCTTACCTCTGTGTTTGAGCAGGTCAGAAACTGCTTTTCATGAGAATTTTTTTCATGAGGGTGAAGAAATTTTCCACAAGGAAATGATGGAATAATTATTTCAACTTTTTTAGTTTCAGTATAGCAAGAATAATTTTGCTTCCATCATATAACACTGTTTCATAATTATTTCTTTGTTTTTTTTCTTTCATTTCAATTTTAATAATATACATTCTAAGTATTGTATCACATATACATATGCACATATATAGGATATTTATTGCAACATTCCACATCACTGAAACTAGCTTTATCTGACTGAAATGAAATTGTACAAATATATTTCTGTATGAATTATTTTTAAGTTTTCTTTCCTCATACATTTTTATTGTTATCTTTGTTCCAGTTGAAAATGAAATTAAGTTCAGAAATGTTAGAATTTCCCCTCTGAGACAAATGTTGTTTTTCAACCATCTCTTCACTTGTTAGTGGTCTAGAAACTATTAACAGTTTTTCAAGCCAAGAAAAATTATCAGAAGCAACATTTAAATGCGTGGATGGATATTAAACCAATAAGTGGATACATTCCAGTTGTAATCAACATAGCGCTTCCATGAAATACTTCCACATTCATTAGTATTTGTACAATTAATTAATACTGTTGTAAAAAAATACATTAAAACATAAATTAAACACTTAGAAGTCAATTTTGCTCCCAGATATTCGAGTCATTCCTGTTGCATGTGAATAACTGAGGAAAGACTTTGGTTGTTAAGAAGCAGCATAAACAAACAAAAAAAGAGTAACAGATTGTAAATGGTTACTTTTATTAATTTTGCTGATTGTTGCAAACAGCACAAGCGTTATTTAACATGATAAATATAATACTGCTCTATGTGTATGGATAACTCAGTGTTAGCAACATTCATTGATAGTTCTATCAGGATTAGTGATGGAAAAGTCTCGTCAAAATTTTGAGTTTCAGTTTAGGTGCATATTAAAAATAGGATTTGTGTTTTCTCAGAGTATCAATGTGTGTGTACAGAAGTTAGGCTTGAAATCATGCAGCTTCTCTTCTTTCTGAGAAATAGGAAAACAGGTTAGAAATATCCTGAATACTGCCTCTCTTTCATTCCTTTATATTTTGAGTTCATTAAATCAAAACCAAAGGTCTCATTTCCCCTGGCTTAAGAAAAGGAGGGTACAATAGAAATAAATTTGAAGAGAAACATGCTAGTGCCCAACACAAAGGTTCATGCTCATCTGGAATAGTGTATCACCACTAGTAACATATTTTAAATATGATATGAGAGGAAAATAAGGTTTGGTGAATGAAGATTACAGAGATTGAGACACAAAAGAGAATAAAAGCTGGGGTTTGCTTTTCTCTGAAAATCAATTAAAAATACCTAATGGATGACACACAGAAGTTTTTTAAAGATTAGAACTGATACAAATGTCTTGATAAAAACAGACTGCAGGACTGAGTGGTCTTTGGGGCTCAATTCCATGCATAAGCACCTAGACCACCCAAGGCACACCAGGACATACACACAAGGCTGGCAGATATGACCAGACACCTATGGGTGGTCCAGGCAGAATACCTAAGGGTGACTTGGATGGCACTAGAAGCCTGTGTTTAGGTTCTGGCCCAGGCCCTGATCTAGGACAATCTGGATCAAGGACAGATCTTCCTTACCTTCCATCTGTACAGATTTGTCTTCTGGCCAGCTATTATGGAGTAATGTTGTTCCCAAAAAATACTCTATAGCCATATTATTCTGAAAGACACTCAGGTGGTCTTTAGTTCACACAGGCAGGGCATGCAGGTAAGGTGTGGGGACAAGGCATAGTCTCTCTCCTGGCTCTAGAGCTTATTCTAGCTAGTAGTCATCTCATCATCCTCCACGAGTAGACTGAACTATGGTCTCCACTCAGGTCAAAACCATCACCAGAAAGAACATGGTGACCCAGATGGAGCTGCCACACAACCATGCAGCAGTCCAGGTCCCAGGCTGCCAGGACTGTCTGAGCCTGTCAATCCTGTCAGAGGGCATCAGCGACAGCACCTGCGTGTGCTGTGATCAGATGGATGGCCTGCTCAGCCTCGTTAGCAAAGAAGAAGTTGAAAGATTAAGAAGTATTAGGGAGTGTGAAAAGGAAATTGGTTGGTGGAGTGGCACCTTAACACCCCTGAAGCAACAGGAGCAAATGGAGGCTCCAGAAGAGGCAGGTGATCCCTCATCCTCTCGCTACCAGGCAGAAGGAGGGGACATAAGAGATGGGGGAGGCTGGAAACAGGTCCCTGCTCAGGGAGGCAGGAAAATCCCTTCCCAACCTCCCTCATCTTCCATGGTGCCCCTTCACAACAGATACAGGACCCTGGAACTTGTGAATGAAGTAGAGAAGGACGAAGAAAATGAGTCAAACAAGGAGGAAGACCAATGTCCACCAAGGCTGGGTCACTCTAGACTAGGTATTAAAACTAGTTCTAAAAAGAAGCCCAGAAGAGTCATTGTAGTGGGTGACTCCATTCTGAGGGGTGTCGAAGGCCCCGTATGCAGACTGGACCCACTTCATAGGGAACTCTGCTGCCTCCCTGGGGCCCGGGTGAAGGACCTCACGGCAAAACTCCCCGCTCTAGTAAGACCCAAGGACACAGCCCTCTCTTGGTTTTTCAGGTAAGTAACTAAGATATTACTAGGAGAAGTCCTAAATCAATGAAGAGAGATTTCAGGGCCTTGGGGAAAATAGTTAAGAGGTTGGGGCACAAATAGTGTTCTCCTCCATCCCTCCAGTTGTGGGGATGGATGAAGAAGAATACAAAAGAACTCAACAAATGAACTTGTGGCTTCAAGACTGGTGTTACCATCAGGTCTTTGGATTTTTCAGTCAGGGGTTAATATACAGGATGACAGAGCTTTTTACATCAGATGGGATACAGCTGTCCCAGAGTAGGGAAAGGATCTCGGGGGAGGAGTTAGCTGGGCTCACTGACAGAGCTTTAAACTAGATTTGAAGGGGGAAGGAGACAAAACTGGAACTCCCAGATATAAGCCCCAGGGAAGATTACCGGAGACTGGGGGACAGTGTGCCAGTGATGACCCTCACCCTGCCATCTCAGCGGAGGCAAGGGATGAAGACATGCAGCAAAAAAAGATGCAAGAGATATTGATGGATCAGTAACTGGTAACATTTGTGGCTTGGATGGGCACATGTTTTGCTGGGTAAAAAACTGGCTGGATGGCCGGGCCCAAAGAGTTGTGGTGAACGGAGTTAAATCCCGTTGGTGGCCGGTCACGAGTGGTGTCCCCCAGGGCTCGGTTTTGGGGCCACTCCTGTTTAACATCTTTATTGATGATCTAGACGAGGGGATCGAGTGCACCCTCAGTCAGTTTGCAGATGACCCCAAGTTGGGTGGGAGTGTTGATCTGCTCGAGGGTAGGGAGGCTCTGCAGAGAGACCTGGACAGGCTGGAGCCATGGGCTGAGGCCAACTGGAGGAGTTTCACTAAGGCCAAATGCCGGGGGCTGCCCTTGGGCCACAACAACCCCCAGCAGCGCTACAGGCTTGGGGAGGAGTGGCTGGAGAGCTGCCAGTCAGAGAGGGACCTGGGGGTGTTGATTGACAGCAGGCTGAACAGGAGCCAGCAGTGTGCCCAGGTGGCCAAGAAGGCCAAAGGCATCCTGGCTTGTGTCAGCAATAGCGTGGCCAGCAGGGACAGGGAAGGGATCTTACCCCTGTCCTCGGCACTGGTGAGGCCGCACCTCGATTCCTGTGTTCAGTTTTGGGCCCCTCACTACAAAAAGGACATTGAATGACTCGAGTGTGTCCAGAGAAGGGCAACGAAGCTGGTGCAGGGTCTGGAGCACAGGTCGCAGGAGGAGCGGCTGAGGGAACTGGGGGTGTTTAGTCTGGAGAAGAGGAGGCTGAGGGGAGACCTCATCGCCCTCTACAGCTGCCTGGAAGGAGGTTGAAGAGGGGTGGGGATGAATCACTTTAACCAAGTAACAAGATAGGACAAGAGGGAATGGCCTCATGTTGCACCAGGGGAGGTTTAGACTGGATATTGGGCAGTATTTCTTTCCAGAAGGGGTTGTTAGGTGTTGGAATGGGCTGCCCAGGGGGGTGGTGGAGTCCCCATCCCTGGAGGTGTTTAAGAGCAGAGTCGGGTCGACATAGCGCTGAGGGATATGGTGTAGTTGAGAACGGTCAGTGTTAGGTTAACGGTTGGACCAGATGATCTTCAAGGTCTTTTCCAAGCTAGATGATTCTGTGATTCTGAAATATGTTTAGTTGCTCTCATACCTTGCTCACATATCTCCCCCTGAACACCATTATACCCCATGTTCTCTGGTTTTAGGTAGGCAAAACTCAATTAGCCCTACAACAAAGTTGTAAATTAGATATGATTTTCCTAATTAAACTAGTGGTTTGATACTTACTATCATTTTTCCTGTATATGCTGCTGTTGCATTACCTGTGTCATTCTTTAAGGCTTTCAATAAATTAGAAAAGTCTGGAAGTTCTGTGAATGATATATGTTTTAATAAAACAAAATGAAATTAGGGAGTTATGTTTAAGTCATTTCCCTAGTTTGATTGTTTGAACTTCTTGATAAGAATTGTTGCCTATATGTTTCAATACTGATCTTATATAATGACCACAATTAATACTGTATTAAGAATGTTGAATTTATGGACTACAGAATTAGGTTCATTCCCAGTTACTAGCTATGGTGACAAACCATGCTGACTGAGAATTTCTCAGAGTGTTTCAAAAGAACATTGACTACATCATTCTTCATATACCAACTCCAACTATTCTGAATGATCATGTACATGATCATGCTGCCAGCACATGTCCTTCAAAAGGAATAGATCAGCAAAACTCTAATAAAATATATGCACCATTTTAATACTAGAATAGGTCTGTTCTGTCCTAGTGTTGAAATCAGATTTAGAAGTAGCTTTTGTTCAATTTTCTCTGACAATTTAGACCCCATCATCAGAAGTAACTTTGCTCAATTTTTCCACATTTTCTACACTGGCATATCAAAAATGAAAATAATTTGACAGCTGTAAACATTTAAACTCTCTGGAAACTCTCCATCACCCGAAATGCTGGAAAACTACTAAACTAGATCTTCCTTGTATTTCTTAATGTAACATTAGGTCACAACACTGAACTGAATTAATAGTTTCTCACAAAGCTTGAAATATCAAAATTAATCAGAGGTTCAGAATATGACAGTTGTTAAAATTCTATAGAACACAGAAGTGGAAATTATTTCTCCTCCTCTTTCTCTGCAGGTGTAATGTGGGTTGTATCTCTTCGTGGACAATGCAACAATGAGTTTAAAACCTCAAGAAACATTGGTAGTTGTAATTAAATTTTATTTTAAAACTTTGTTAAATTAAGCACCTAGATCAGAACATGTGTGTTTGAAACATGAATCCTTTAGAACTAATAATTCTTGAGAGAAGTGTTGAAGTGCTTGTGAGATTGGGACATATTGTTATGGGCTCTAGATTTAACCCAAATCTTTACTTTTGGAAAAGGTGAAAAACATATTCTTTAAATAAAGAAAGTAAATATCTTTGCATATTAAACATAAACCTGATTTTAATTAAATTACTTTTCAACTTCAAGCCTCATTGTGGTCTGTTTTTAAATTAAAAAGAATATGTTAAATGTCCTGCAAGACTGACTCCCATCATAATCTTTTAACCGTGTAGCAGCCATATATTATATAAGATCCATATTTAATAATAGTATGTTTATGTGCCAGCAGAGCTTTACTTCTGAAAGAGAGAGTACTTCACATGAAAATCAAATTGAATTGTCTTCCTTCGTGTGTATGCATCACAGCACACTATATAGTCACTGTACTTGGGTTACAATTTCCCTCTTCTAAATTTGGACAATGGCAATCAAATAAATATTTTGATGAATGCACTGGAAAGCTTCTCTAGCTGGATTCCTGAGTGTTTGGGACAAAATGAAAGGACAGAGCCCTCAAAAGAAGAGCGTCAGAGACATTTCATCTATGACAGCTGAAGGCTCACCAGACACCAGACACCTCTTTTGGAAAAGAGGTGGCCTTGACCTTCTCTGAGTCTCCTGTCAAAATAACTGATTGGTTTTCATATAGACTGTCCATCACATTTAACCCACCAGGATGCAGTAGAGTCCAAGGTAGGGAGCCAGTTGGAACAAATATGCAGTACAGAAAAAGAGAGCATGAAATTGAGGGGTTTAGGGCAGCAATCTAACACTCAGCAATCCCTGGGAACCTCTTATTTCAGCAAGCTGTGAAGAATTTAGTTTCTCGTTTCAGCCTTCCAAAGACATCTTGTTGGCAGAAAGAGTTTCAGGATAAGGCTGCCAGGTCCGTATCAGTACTGGATAGTTTTCAACTGTGAACAGTACTGTACAGTATAATACAACAGCTTGTGACCACACAGACTTTCACCAAAGGCTTTTACTGAACCAGAAGATTTTCTGTCAAATCAATTTGGACTTGCTTTGCCCTCTTGTCCCAGAAGTAAGTGGAACAGCTGCAGTAAAAGAAGCATTTTGCTCACTCAGCTTGTTGTGAACACTTTTTTGGCATACTTTGTTGTTTTGTCTGTTCTTATTTGCCAAATTCAAAGTGTTTTGAAACAGTTATACTCTTTATGTTGTTCTGCAACTTTGTCCACTTAGTTTTTGTTACACTCCATGAGAAGAAAATTACTGCAAGCATTAAGATCCTATAATATAACTTTCAGATTCTCCATAGCATCAGTCTGGCTTGGTCCCATACAAACAAATGTCACATTACTAAAAGACAATTTTAAATCCCTAATATTGCAATTCATACAGACCTTACAAAGAAATCTGTAATTAACATAGTAAAAAATACCTGCTTTCTTGAGAAGTAGAGATCATTTCAAGAAGCATAAAAAAACAGCTGTAAGCATGCAGTTTTACTTTTTTCTTACATTCTTTAGTTACCTTCAAATAAAAGCATCTTACAGTCCTTGCAATGTGTTTTATTATATACATCATATAGCATAACAAGGAATTTACCATACAGAATCATTTTCACAATTCCTACACACCCTGCTGCATATATATGCTAATCTCTGTAGGTAAAGACCCCTCATGCATTCATAAAACATATGACAAACAGAACTCAGCCTGCCATGTCAGACCAAAGGCGAGGTGAGTTGCCTGGATCTGTGAAAATAACACACCTTTGCACCATACTTACACAGCAAAACCTTTTGCCTTCAATCGTTCAAAAGACATTAATAACCATAAAGCATACTTTCTGATCTAGGAAAGGATCGTTCTTTTGGATTATGGCAGGGGCATGTACAAATGTGGATCATTTGTGTCACTTTACTGACTGTTCTCTACCCTTTGCCAAAGGAAAGGCAAACAACATTTCCCAAGGTTTCTAACATATTGGGTCTCCTAGAAACACAAAACTGCAGAATAAAGTCAAACTGTTTACAAAGTACTACTCACAATCCCATATTGGTGCCCCTGTTATCACTGCTCTGGCTGTTCCCAAATATCTGAAAACCTGAAATGGCTCTCAGTGGTTGCTGATTGTGTTGTCAGCCAGGTTGTTGAATAGATGACCTGCATTCTTTCCTGTTGCATGTCCATTAGAAAGGGTTAATTAAGATTCAGGTAATCAACTCTGTGACTTCACAGTGCCTTACAATTCTGATAATTTTCCAGCTGCTCAGATGTTTGAACAAAATCCTTCAATCTGCATCATTGTCACTATTTCCTCTGTGAGACACTGTTTCAGCACTCTGTTTCTTGCTATCAGGAAGTACAAACAAACCTGAACTCCTAGGGTGAAGTTCTTTATGGTTACTAAACTCACCAGAAAGATACCGGAGAGCCTCAGAAACTCATTGTCTCAGTCTAACAGGACAGTTACCCCAGATCACTGCACTCTTTTTCTACTATAAAAGTTGCGTTTTAGGAAACTGTTGTTGCATAAAGTATTTAAAATATGTGCCACTATATGGTTGAGGGGCTCCAAAAAGAGCATCCTACAAACAGATGGGATAGAGAATATTAAAGACCAAAACCCTTCAGATTACAAAGTCAACATGATAATATCAGAACTGGAGAAGACAGAGAATTCAGGTTCAAATTAAAGGCCCTTTTGGGGTTCAAACCCATATAGTCTAGCTACTCTATCAATATGTTTAACATGCACAGACGTACAGAAAAGCAGACACATATTGTATGTTGTATTACACACATAAAAAAGAAAACCTTGTTTTCAAATATCTCTTCCTTTTTTTTTTTTTTTTTTTTTTTTTTCTCCAGTAACTGTGACTCACTCTAAATCCAAGCAGGAGCTGTAATAAAGGTATGAATCAAAGGTAGTCTAATAGGATGTAAATAAATTGCTTAGAACCCAGTATCACAAAATTATCAATTTCTGAAACCTATTAAAAGACTCAAGAGTGAGCACAAAGGACAACGACAGGTTATAAGAGAAATTTGTCAGTCCTTTATAACACACATAAAATGCTGTCCAGAAATGCATCACAGAAGACATCTTTAGTATCGCAAATGAAAAATTTATGAATGGGTGGGTGAATGAATGCTGCAGTTCACTGCCAGCCACTCAGATATGATGGTGATAAAGGTTCTGTAAGTGTCAAGACACATACTTAGCACTTAATTGTGGGGATAATTCAAATTTGAGGAAGAGGTGTGGTTCACTTCTATTATTCCAAATTGAATAGCTTACTTCTAATTGAAAGCAACACTAATTAAGATAAAGGAAAGGACATTAACACTCAGTATTAACATTATGAGCTTCACCAGCAATATGTTTTACCTCTGATGTGAGATAGTTATTTATGGTATCAGTGGTTCTGCAGTGCTCTCCCTCAAATACACATCAGATATCAGCCTCCAATGTACACATCTTTGACGAGAGAATTAAAGAAAAAAATATTAGCTGGGGAGTGGGCTATGTACAGTGGAAACACACTGACCAGAAAATAAATGGGGATGTTTATCTGCCATGCATGAAGCCAAACACTTCTTTCCTCATGTCTCAAGACTTTCAGATTCGTAGAGATTTCACACATTATGTCTAAATGGAAAGGGTTACACCTAATACCAGCACTCCATGGCAAGATCCAAGCATGCCTTGGCCTCATTCATGTTTGCACAGAGAAAACGGGTAGGTGAGCCAGGCAGCCCCAGCAGCTTTCAGTCAGAGCCCTGGTGTGGGTGAGATAGTGGAAGCATCCGGGGAGCACTGCAGCAGTCACCCTCAAGTCACCTTAGACAACTGGGGTCTACCTGGTCTATCACCCAATTGAAATTTAAGAGTGGAAAAATTCCCAAGTCTCCAGAGATCAGCCAAATTATGTTTTGAAGTATAGAGGCTGACAGCTTTTATTAAGAGCAATAGGCTTTCTAGCACTTGCTAGTATAGCTCAGCTTTTTTCATATATTGGGCTGGCCAAGTGAGGCATAGCTGGGTGCAATCAATGTAGTGCTCGTACAAAACACAAGCAGTTCATTGTTTCTAAACTCTATTAACAAAGATCTTACCTCTCACTTAACCAGGTACAACAGCAACCATAGTGTAACATTTCCACAAATGAAAATTAACTTAGACACTATGCTAATCATAGGTAAAGTATTTCAACTTGATTGAATATATTTTTGTAGCACAGGGTGTCCTGCTGGTGTCCCAGATTGTGTCCCAAATGCTATTTCTTTTACCTTCTTTCAATTTGAAAGATGTTTCACTCGTCTCCACTTGAACGCTATTCTTCCTTCCCTTATGTTCTCATCTACTTCTGTAGCTGTATGTCTTATTCAGTGATGGTGAAACTTTAGATTTGTTCTTAGATAAAAAATTCTTGGAAGATAATAAAGCCAGCAAGAAACTGTTCATAACTATGCAGGTTGCATTAATGTATCATTTGAGCGCAAACATCTCAACACAGATAATTTTTTCAAATTCCAGGAGCATCAGAGGCGAACTCAGGCAACCATTTTTATTGAGAATTCAGTTGTTCTTAATCCCATCTCTGATCTGAAGTGGGGTTTCACAACAGTTAGACAAGCCATGTGAACTCACTTCCTCAGCTCTTTCACCACAAGGCAGGAAAACCTGAACCTTTCTCAACTGAGCTTGACTCTTTAAGAGGCATAGGAGGACACTCAGTAACCTTTTTACTATTTTCAGGTATATTCCTTGGCATAACAGAGACAAATACAATCTTATCTGGAATCTCCTGATATAATAATAGCAAAGTAATAACAAAGTTTTGTATAATTTTTCTAGTAGAGGCATTAAGAAAATGTAGGCAAAATATTTTCCATCACTACTACTATTCCCAGCTGCCTGACAGCAACTTGTATATATATTGATATATATGACTTAAGATACTGACTTTAATATCCACATTTGCCTAGGTCTGGGGTAATTAAGCTGTTCTAGAAACAATTTCTGAAATAAAAAATCTGTCCAGTTCCCAGAAAATACAGACATTCTTGTGCTGTCACACATGGCTGTGCTTTGCTGTGCTGTTTATTGCAATGGTAAACTTTCATGTCCATATTTTCTGGTGGTGTAAAGTTGAATAGACCACTGGAAGAACCAGTGCAAAAAGTTCAGCTCATAGGTACAAATAGTCAGAGCACAAATATTCAATTTTCTGAAAGGGTTTTCTAGGTCTATCTGAGCTAGTAGTCTTAATGCAGAAATCACTGGGGTATTTTTACAGCCTGTGTTAGAGTGAGTGAAATAGATCCTTATTATTGTCCCTTTCGGCCATGAACATCTACCTGCATATGATAAAATTCCTAATATAGAAGTACTCACAGAAATACCTCTCTACTGCTCAGATCTGGAAACATAACATTGGAAAAAATTAAAGCAATTGATCAGGCTTATTTCAAGCACTTTTCTACTCACTGCACTCTTGTGTGCTGTGTAGAGCTGCTCCAACAGAAAGGATGGAGGTTTCCTTAGAAGTAGGCTGTATAACCTAGTATGTATGAGACACTTCTGGAAAAAAAAAAAAAATTAAAAAGGATGTCTTTTAGATTTAAATTTTCTCCAGCAGAGCGTTGAACTTTGGCATCACACATCTTTAGATGAATGCTTTAACTCTCTCAGGTTTTTATACAAATAACAGGATGGATTGCAAGTGACAATAGCACCCAGATAAATGCTGGTGGTTTCTCTGAACCAAGGTTCCCAAGTGAATTTAGGTACTTCCTTGACATCCTCAGAGAAGAGTCTAGGAAAGGGAGGAAGGCAGGAGCCAGTTTTATTGCTCACGACTGCAGAGGTGGTGTGGGTACTGCATTCCTGAGTGCTGATTGCTGCACAGTGCTTAAATTCTGGCTGATCAAAATCCTTCTTGGACTACATCCCACACAGAGACAGTGAGTGGGTCTGCCCAGACTGGACATAGCTCACATTGGCTGTCTTTACTAACAATCATTCTTCCTGCTGGGGAAAAGCAAGGTTTTTCTGTGTTGTCTGTCCTGGTTATAAGCTGCAGCCAGAAATGCAAGACAGATCAGGTTCCCTCCCTGTGGTGAGTGGTGCTAGATGTCTCTCCCAGCACTCTTCCAGTTGTACCTCAATTGCTGAAGCTACATCTATCCTCTTGCAGAATTACACTGCTACTACCTTCAGAGAGAATGTGTGATTTTATAATACATGTTTTATAGAAGAGTAAGTAGTTAATGCTTCAAAACATATTGAAAGGTAAGCATAGATATTCAAAGCTAGTATGTTTTATTTTCATTATTCTATTCTCATATTTTTTCTGAAATCCATTTCTGATCAGTGACCACTCACATGGAGATACATTTTTTTCTCTTCAGATAGAGCCAATGATATAGTCATTGATTTCTGACAAATTACATAGGAGACTGTCTCAGAGGAGGGAGTAATAGCATAACAAATATTAAATAAGTAGCCTCAAGGATTAATGAGGAAAACTGAAATACTTCGTCTTACCTAACAAATTGCTGGAAAAGAAATAAAATGTGCAAAATAACCCTCAGGATTTACACAAGATCTGGTCTGAATGGGAACACTTCCATTGGCTTGAATAGATTTTGTATTCAGCCAATTTGCTACTATTTGCTTTTAGTAAAATAATACAACATGGCAGGGATTCTTGTGGATTTTTCCTCTTCATAACTTCCACAAATCTCCTAAGAGCTCTGCAAAGCTGTTCAGTGATGATATTATGCCTGTCTGATCTATATTGTCTGTCCTGAATTAGATGAATTTATCGTCTCTATTTCTCAGTCATTAAAGCACTCTCAAATAATTCAGTATGTTATACTACTGTGGACTAAATACACTCAGAAATATACTTTTTATCCGTTGTGGAATGAATTCTAATTGGCAAGTAAAATTGAAATTTCAGGATTGCAATATTTTGCCAATCAAGAAGAGAGCTAATTTTTCTTATCAATTGTATCTGATTGTGTCTCTCAGCTGAAACGAGGAAAGAAGTCATTCTGAACATTTAGATAATAAGTAATATCAATCAGGGAGGAATAATTACAAAGAAATAGAAGTAAATTAGCATTGCCTCCTGACAGCACTGAAGTGAGAAATGAGTACATAGGAAAGGGTGTGCAATAGGTATGAGGAGTGTATTTGAGTGGAACACGAGTGTACTTGGAATATAAAAGGGAGATTAAAGTTCAGGGGAAAGTTTTGAGAAAGAAAGGGGTTTTTTTCCTACTTAAATCTGCTTCACTGCTGGACAAGCTGAGTGGTTATCCAGAAGAGAGGGGGCATCATATGATTTTAGAAAAAATCACATTTACTTTTGACATTTTTTGTCAGCAGAGCTTTCTTGACTTTAGCATTTGCCCTCTGTTTCTCAGTATGGCTGGTGTGAAGCTTAAAAATCTGTGCCCTATTTCAAAAAACGTTAGGCAATTTAAGGATGTTAAAGTCAGGTGAAATGCTATTGTACTCCCAGATGATAATAAATAACTTGCACAGCTCTACCTATGACATGACTGCCTATTCAAATCATCTATCTAATGTTAACAGGTTATTGATGTGTTGATAGAAAGAACACAAGAGGAATAATCCTGGGTCTGATGAAGTCAATACATATTTTAGCACTGACATCAGTGGAATAATTTCTGCAGACTGAGACTAGGTGGTGGAGACTTTGGTATGACTTATTTAAAATCAGGACTGGTGCTAAGATACTAGAGTTGCTTCGCCAAAAATATCCTGGGTTATCCTGCAAAATGTTACATTTTAGCAGATTAATGAATTTCAGCGGTAATTGCAAATAGATTTTGTTCACCATCAACCTCCACTTCTCTGAGAAAGCAAATGACTCCCTCATATAAAATGCATGTCACACCTATAACAAATTGCCTGCGCTGATTTTTCTAAAGAGGCTGGGAAAGGTAAGATTTTAAATCCCCAGACAGATGAAAATGGAAGGAATGTAGCTATCTCCCAGGAAAACTGTTAACAGAAAATCTGCATGAACAGATGACATGAATTAGGATAAGAGCCGCACTCGATATAAGTAACTACTTTGATTTACACCATCTAAAGCACATAACCTCAGACTTCAGTCAACAGGATCTGAGCTGGTGATTTCTCACAGAAAATGTTATACCCCTCTTTGACTTTTATACATCTATTTTAAAAGTACCATAGCACATATGAAATAATATAAAAAATAGAAAAATGGCACCATCATTGTCAGAAAGAAATTCACACAAGTACAGGAGGTAAAAACCACAGATGAATTCCAGGGATCAGATCAATTTTCTGCATACTAAAGATGGTTTTCAAAACCAGGCTCTATCTCTACTGAAACACTTATTTACTAAGGTTTTTTTAAATACTACTGCTATTAAAAGTTGCAAAACAATAAGTCTGTTTTAATCATTTTAGTGAATTTTAAAAATAATTACTAACAAAATTTGTCTTGTGGAGTTAATGAAGGGGAACTTCTTGGGTGAAAGTTTTCTGAAGTTTGTGACTGCAGAACCTTAGAGATTATTTTACAAAGCATTTAAAAATAGGACTTATGAAAACACTGAATAGATCAGACAACCACACTTCCATCAATGTTCACTGAAATAAGGTTTCATTAAGGTTCTTTTTCAGAAGAAAAAAGTTCCTAGATCAATTAGATATTTTTTGAAAATATCTAATTGAAAATTCTGTCTCATCAGCAGTTTCAGAGCTTAACAGGATAAAATACTGCCGTGCACATCTTTTGTCAGAATCTTCTTCCAGAATCTATGACCTTCAATCCCATTATGGCATCTATTCATATGGCCCTAAGCCATATTTACAGCCTAAACTTCAAGCTGTAGGTCCATAATAATAATATTTCACTTTCTCTGATGATTTAGTTTCCTTTAAAAAAGAAAAAATACATTTCTTAAGTCTCATCATTGATTAATACAGGTAAAAGTTACTAAAAGATTTGGAATAGACAGTCAAACAATACCTTATGTCACAAACAAGAAATTGTTCATAAAGAGGATGTCTCAAACAACTCAAGTGAGACGTCCTGTTGAGGAGAAGTGGAGTGAGTTCTGTGGAGGTGGGGCAGTGGGCCATTTCCCTCCCCCTCCCTCCTGTTGTTGCCCAGAGACAGAACTTGCCTAACTGCACAGCTACAAGCCAGAGAAAATGAGAACCTTCTGAAACAACCTACTGCACATGCATAAGACTATATAAAGACAATACTCCACATGTGTCTTTGTCGACCCACCACCCACGGACCTAGCTCTGCACCAACGTGGGATCCAAGGGTGGTGATTCCCCTTTTCCTACACCCTCCTCCTCTCTTTTCTCTTTCCTGTTTCTCCTCTCTTTCTTACTTATATTCATCCATGTGTATATTTTTTGTAGGAACTGAATAGTGATCATTTGATCATTGATGGTTATTAGGAAAACAGTCTCATCTCCACAGTGCCCTTATTCATCCTTGGGTTACCAGTTAATGGTTGCCAAATTGTCACCATTCACTTACTTACTGGAGTGGTCAGTTAATAAAGTCATCAGCACAGTTGTTCCTTTGAGTCATTGTGGTGACTCGACCCACCCTGTGGCTCTGCCATGCAGAGACTGGCTCTTCCACTGATACGCAGGCTCTTGGGGAATTCCGAAGATTCAGTCCCCATCATAACCCACCGTGTGGGACGAGACACCTTATAAAAATATTTTTTCCAAAGTCGTTTATCTTAGAAACAGTGTAGATTTTTCAGTGTATTTATCAGAGACAAAAAACCATCTGCCTAATTATTCTGTCTCCATTTAGTTAGAAAAAGATTAAAGAAATAAGCAAAGTAATGTCACTAGCAAACACCTAGTTTGGCAAAAACAGTGCTTTAAATATGCATACAAATATAACTAAAATATGTGAGATACATTAGACAAGCAAAAGGCAACAATCAGACTACCTGGGTACTGGTAAACATTCTAATTTCACAGAAATATATAACTTGTTGCAAAAGACAGTACTGTTTAACTGTTTTAACAGGTAAAACAATATTTTCTAAAAAATAAGTATGCAGGATTACCTCTCCCTCTTTCAAACAATCAGGAAATCACCAAATGAGTATAAAAATACTTTAATTGAAGATGCAGAATCGCATATTAAAGCAACTCACTATTTAAAGTTGTTTGAATCCATATGGAGAGTTAGTAATATGCTAATATAGATTACTCTTTGTATTCACCCTATCACCATTGCCCATCCACTTTTCACTTTTTAAAGCACTGGCTCACTTTACCTTGACAACTCCATTTCTTTCCTATGTGATTAATAGAATATTAACTTGAGATAATTGAGTTCTGTAATTGACATTCCAGACCTCTGCGATAACATGAACTTGAAATTTAGGAGAAAACAGATTTTTTTCTTTCTGGTAATCACTTCTGGCAAATGATACTCTAAAACTGAAGAAGGAGAAGAAGAAGAAAAAAGGAGGAGTGAAAGGAAGAGTAGAGATATTGGAAATACCAGCTCTTACCCTGCATAAACTTACTTTGTCTTTATTAGAAGGTATGGTGTTCTTCAGATTAATCCTACTTAACATTATCTTCAAATCTCCAGAAGTTAATTTAGATTTGATAATTTGAGGGTTTTCCTAAATCTAGAAAAGTATCTTTATTTATTCTCTACTATACTTATTTTCAGAGAAGTAGGGAAGCAGTTTAACAGACAATTTATTGTATAAGATAAATAAACAAAAATATTTGGTTTTGCATTAATTGCTAAAATATTGAGGCAGCCATAATAATAATATTAGTTAAAAAAGCAATCTTTAAATAGGAAGATTATGTTTTTAGATTTTCTTATAATGGGAAAAACATTAGATATTTTGGGAATCCCTGTTTTCTGTCAATATAAAATTAATCCCCCTCAAATTCATCATTCATTTTTGTTAGCCACAGAATTCTGCATAAAACAGATTTCATTATCCTGCTAGATAAACTATTGCTTGGTTTGGTTTGTTGTTTTTCAGACTTTATTCTTGCTTTACTTAAACTGTTATAACCATAAAAATATATATGCAAGCACTTGAATTGGTGTAGTTAAATCTTGGACTTAGGTATTATCCAGCCCACAGAATAGTAATATGCAACTCCTCCACGATGGCTACAAGAGGCAGATGCAATCATGTATTCATTTGTGCAGATACCCTCTGATTCTTCAGCCCAGCAACTCATGCAAACGGAAGGGCTGCCTGCAGCTCAGCTATTCAGTCATTAACATCTCAGCAGAGATGAGAGCTACCTCCCATACCTGCACTCAGGTCTCATACAGCACTTTGCATTATTGTTCTCCTGTACTACACACAGAGGCACTTGCTGAGCTTCAGCCAGCAAAGAAAATGAAAGCAAATCAGCCTGCAGAGGCTGTGGCTCTCAAACCCCTTCTTCAACCAAGACATCAGCTCCTCCAGTTCTTGATAATACTTAGTTCTGTGACCACATATTGGGATTATTTCATTTAAATAGTGGCGGCACAGACTTTCATACCCCGTAGGAGCATTGCTGGTTTTGGAGGAGGATTGATCTCTGTCTTGGGAGCTCCTGCACCACAGTCTCTCGATCTCCTAGTCTCTGTGGAAATGCAGTTCAGCAGCCAGGGAGTATTGCCTGGTCTCATCACCTCTTCCTTGTGATCCTTTGTCAGGATAATATAAACCATAAACTAAAACTTCTCAGTAAATCCCTAAAAGGTTTCTAAATCACAGAACAAAAGTCAACGGTAAATGATTAGCAAAAATTGTTGCCAGAGTCATCGTTAGCCTGTACAGGGGTCGTTATCTGTGTGACTAAGGTAGCTAGTCCCTACAGCTAGCTACTGCCCCATGTTACCAGGCATACTTCCACACAGAAGGCAGAGGGAGGACCATCCATAGCACGTCAGCACCACCCCATGCAAATCGAGGTTGCACTCAGTTCTGTAACCTGTGAGTTTCTGTGAGACACAAATTGTACCCTCTCCTCCAGGTCTGAAGAAGGTTTCCTGCCTTTCTTCCAAGTACTGACTGACACAGAAAGACCAGGCAGGGCAGTCCGCTGGGTCAACACAAAAGAGGTATTGACACGGAAGGGAAGCCTCCTACCCCTTCAAAACCCTTCAACAAGGACCTGATATAACCCGGCTCCCTGTCTTGTAATGATGGAGAATGTTCATCCCTAGAAATACCAGAACGATTGGCAAAGGACTAGGTTTTCTTTCTTCTCTCTTTGCAACTAACATTCCTTTCCAAGCATAAATACACACCTGAGTCTCAGTCTATAAAAATCAGATGTGGCAAACAGAGAGATATTACTCAGGCTGCTTTACCAAACTGTCATTTGTCTGTGTGTTATGATGGCTCTGTGGATAGCTTTCTCACTTTGGAATTGAAAGACTGTTGAGTTCAGTCCCAGAGTGTTATTCAATTAAAATACAGAACCCTGGCCAATATTTACACCTCTAAATTAACACACATCACAGACTAACCAGCACTAATACAAAGCCAAACACCTATTGAAGACAACACTGAGCACATAATGACCAGGACACTACCCTGAATAAAATTGCTGCAGCACAAATGAGAAATTCACTGCCGTATAAAGACCTCTGAGATTCAGAGAAAGGAAATTACTGGTTCACAAATTACTGTGACTCTGTTAAAGCTAGAGAGCTAATACTGTGCTCATCCACATCAGTTCCAAGTTAGCAATGGCGCTCATTAAAAAACAACCGAAAAAATGTTAGATTTAAAATTTGACCAATAACTTTTGCATTGCACCCAAAGAAACTGTGATTGAGGGCATTTTGGGCTGATTAACTAACATGTTACTGGGCAAACACACGGGAGGAAGCAGGGAGTAATCATTCCCCCTCACCTTAGCCCAGTGATTGGAAAAACCCTTAAGTCCCTTAGCATGCACTTGGATATGCCTACAGATACACATCTGTAAACCCGTGTTCTGAGAGGAACCATGAAATTCGTCCCAGCCCACAGACTTTCTTCACCATAAGGTGTCCCAGCAAGATTTCTTAACAATCCGACATGCTCATCTTTCCAACGTGCTGTAGCTATGTGCCTTCTTACGTGTGGCTTTCTACAGAAGCAAGGGTATCTCTGACATTTGATTCCAGTCATATAAGACAGATATATCGAACCCCCAATGTTACATTCCCTGGAGACACTTTAAAAATTACATCTGAAGAATTCAGAATCCGCACTTACCTTTGTGTGTATAGAAAGATATATAGATATATACACGTTCTGAAATGAAAATAACTATTTGCAACTGGTTTTATCCATCTTTATTTACAAAAATAAATTTTCCAAGTTTTTAGCTTTCTATTAGGGAACACAACTCCTGCTGAGCTTTCTTTAATTCTGGATAGAGTAGTCCAGCCTTTGGGTCCTGTAGACCAGTGCCCTGTCTAGTTCATTAATGCTAGTGCAAACAAGGACTCTCACAGGGACAAAATTTACTAGAGCTGCCTGACAGCACAGAGGTGTTGACCGCCGTCCTCAGAGGACATCACTGAGATGATGGGAATGTACTGGAAGAAAGACAGGAGGCAATGGACAGAGGCATTCAGTCACTAGTGCAATGGTCTCATACACAGTCTCACATATCAGGACAGAAGTTTTTCTGTGTCACATGCTCAGCATGAAGACAAAAAAGACTTTCTGTTGGGGTTTTTTTTGGGGGGTTGGGTTATTTTTTTTTTTTTTAAATAAAAACATTGCAGGTTATCCAACTCCCTGAAAAATATATTGTTTGTCCCAGTCTCTACTGCATTTTCTGCAGCTACTTGATCCATATCTGCTGTATATCTGACAAATGCTGCCTTATTGGAGGATACATGTCCTCCCCTTCATACTTCCCTGGTTTTAGTCCCAGCTCTGATGAGACATTTCCTCCTCACTCTGCTAGACTACCAATATTTTTCTGCTAACAGCTAGGGTTTCAGTTAAAGTAAACGGCAGTTAAAAAAAATTCTTTAATAACTCTGGTATGTGCCATAGATGTCAGAATCATTCAGAGAACCAAAGCCCCAGAAAGCTGTCCCTTGAGAAACAAGGGGTCCTGACTGCTTCTGTTATGCCCTGTTTGTCACCTATGTACCGTGCAGGACACATGTCTCTGAAGCTACAGCACCATCTTGCCCACTCATGGGACATTTGGGGAGGGACTGTGCCTAGCAGAGAACTTCCCTGTCAGCCCCATATTCATCCTGTGTTGGAACAGCAACTATGACTACTCCCACAATGGTGCTAGCAGTGGGTGAGAAGGAAGGTCATGGCGAGCGAAAGAAAAACATGCATGAAGGGTGACAAAGGGTGCTGAGAGGTGAAGGGACGTGCCGCCAGGGTTACAGGCTGAGGCTGGGAGGGACCGATGGAATGGCCATCCCCTCTTCTTTGTGTGTGTAAAAGTAAGTGTGCCACCAGCAAGAGGAAACGTTACATATAAACAAATTCACCAGCAGGTTATGTTATAATTACACATCAGAGCAACAGTGACATCATCAAACAGTCAATGCCGGCTGATAATTATGGTGTCAATGGAGCCCCTCTGTAGATATTTACAGCCTGCTTCGCATGCACTGTAACCATGAATTATTCATTATACAACCACCTCTGATTAGCCAAAATTCTCTCACAAAGTACAAACCTGAGCTTAAAAGTTGATTTTACCAAACCTCATTTAAGCTGTCATATAAGTCTGGTTTTTCAATTTATGAATAAACAACCCATCAGTTCACCTTTTCTTTTCATGACGTACAAAGCAAAGAAATTGGCACAGGAAAGTTTTTCTTTCCTGATACTTTTCTGTCTTTGCAAGCTAGTCACTGAAAAAAGTAAAACCCATCAAAGTAGATGCATCTTTTGTGCTTCTCAAATACTATCTGCCTGCTGAATAAAGATTTTCTGATTTATTATAGAAACATATTGACACAAGGTAAGAAAAAAGAAAATAATGGGAGACATTTGTATGCTTTGGTAAAGTCAATTTAATTAGCACGTGAAGCACACAGATAAGTATCATCTCTTCCTAATGTACTCAGTCTGGACACAAATCAAACCAAACAAGGCAAGCTTTTCAAGCAAAACCATTTGTCACAAAGTGAATTCAAAAAAAAACCCAAACCAACGCCAACTACAGCAAACTCATCCCACTCTATTATTGTTCATTACAGCCATTGCTAAGGGCAAATGAAACCACTCATTTTAATTGGCCTCCCACAAAAAAAAAAAAAAAGTACTGATTCTTGTAACCACACTGAACAGATCATGTAATTTACATTACTGTCCTGAAAACAAAACAAGTAAAAACTTTACAAATTCTAAGCCATAAATCCATTTTTTTCCTTACTTATTCTATCCATGTATGCAAGGAAGAGGTAAACTTTTTCATTAGCATAGAGAGTCACCTCATAATTTTTTCTTATCAGGCCTCTATCCACAAACCTGTCTGCTTCTAGTCTGTAAGATTCTTAGAGAAGAGACAATCTTTTGTTACACATCCAGACATGGCCCATGATTTAATTGAATAACAATATATCTTGTTGAAAATGAAAAATTCTCTCTCAAGAGGAGATCTGACACCAAGACATCTTTTTTTTTTTTTTCCAGAAAAAAAGTCAAAAAGTCAAAAATATGTTTTAAAAATATGCTAAAATTTACATAATTGTAGCTAAGCATTTAATTACATATTTTTCAAAAATAAATGTTTTCATTACCAACACTTACTACACCATTTTTGTCAGATTGAAATCTCCTTACTCACATGAGCTTCAAGCATGTCATATAGAGTGCTACTTTAGGTAAACCATATCCCCAGTCCGTCAGGCAGCCAGTCTGCTTCTCCCACAATGGGCTCCGCTTACTTCCTGTGGTAGCGTAATGATCACACAAGAAGATACAAAAATTGATATTGGTCTAAAACTAAACATTAATCTCAGAGCAGAGATTATTTAAAAGACATATTAGACTACTGTATTCCCAGTAGAGGAATTATTCCAAGATTGATGGCTTCCCCCCAAAAGAAAATTCAAGCTCAGTGTTTTACAGGAAAAAATGTTTCAGCAGTAATTTTCAGTCAGCCCACAATTAGCAGTGGTAACAAAAAGAATAAATAGCATAAATCTTAAATAGTAGTATAAAACTGTCAGAAAACTTTTATTTTAGATAAAGGAACAACACTAAATGGGATCAAAAAACCCCAGTATTTTAGACTTTGGAAAACTGCACACTTGATTTGTATATGCTTTTACCAACAGAATGAAGAGAACATATCTTCTCTCCTAGAGCAAAGGCCACAAGGAAATACATGGTTAGGGCTGGTCACAAAATAGTTCCAAAAGGAATAGCTCACTGAACAAAGCATTTGCGAGAGAATCAGTAGAACAGAGTGAGAAGCCTCTCAGGGGTCTTTATCCCCCCTAAAAGTCTCAATTGTAACTTTAGTAAGTGAGGTCCCACAGGTTACAGAACTGAAGGAAACTGAGCATCTACAGAGTAGCTTGAAGGTAATTCCATATTCTTAATCAAACAACTTGGTTCTTCCTCCAAAATATTCTTGAAATCTATTCTGCTGTGAAGATCACCTACTCCAAGTGTTTAGCTGTGATGTGTGCAAAAGCTCAGACACAGATGTAAGTGTTGACTGGCCTTTACACTTTATACCATCTGGCCCTCCACCCTTGGGAATGCACTTTACTTTTGATACCAACAATTGTTATGGTCTATTTCTGTCCTATCCCTAAATGAATCAATATAAACACTTCTGAAATGAAGCAATGTGCTACTAAATCAGGTTTGACCTTTTAATCCTTTAGAAAGTGTTAAGAGTTGACTACATTTCTAAATATTTGGCAGTTGTTCAATAATATCTTTTCTTTTTTTTTTTTTTTTTTTCTTTCTTAAGAAACTGTCTGGAGTAATTATTCATATACTAGGACAAAGAGACAACCTAGATTGAGATGAGATATTTTAATTGCCTCAGAGAAAAAAGAGTGTTCCTGTTAAATTGACATCACTGTAAATATTCTTTCACTTGTAGATACATTTTTGTACAAATACTGGTAGCTAAAAGCAATAACATTGTTTTCTGGGTATTGGGAAAAGCATCTGCCTCAGTAAAGCATCTAATCAAAGTCCTAGGTGAAAGAGTTCCCTTTTTAAAACACCTCCAACATCATCATTTCCTCAGATGGAGAACTTCCCATTAAGAACAATCCTAAGATTGCTCAGGAAAATTGAATTAGGTACATTGATTCCTGCAGAGATCTCACATCTAGAGTTATACATGCATTAGTAATGCTTCTTTATAAAGAGAGCAAAGGTTAAAAATAAACAAATAGGAAGGAGCTGGTCAGAGAAAAGGAGCAGCACAGGACTTTATATCAGGCTGTGAAATCTCTTGACCATCAGTCTGAAGATACAAAAATCATCTATCAAAATATCTCCCAATTCTATGCTGTGAAAACCTCTGTTTTGGGGTTGTTTTTTTTTTTTTTTTTTCAGGAGTCTGTATCTTCCAAAATTTCCCTTTTGCTGGGAAGCTATGGCTATTCTCTGGGAGTAATTTCAGGTAGGGTGTGATCCCTGTCCCATGCCCTGCCTGCACACATCGCTTGCTCTAGTGAGATGGGTCCACACTACACAGTCCCACACCACCATGCAGGCACATGAGGATGGCCCATTCTCAAGCTGCCTCCAGATCCCACTTGGGTCCTGGTCATTTTAGTGGCAGCCCACTCCTACCTAACATCAGGGTTACAAGTTTATCTTTAAGGTAGATGTGGTGCACAGGGGTTTGTAGGTAACTGCTAGGTGACATGAACCCAAACTTCTCTGTCCTGTTCTGTACTGTAAACTGTTGTAAATCTCCTGGAGAGCATCCCTGTATCTGTTGATGAAAGATGGGTCTGGAGTAAAGCACTTCTGTGGCCCATACCTGCAACACAGCAAGATCTGCCCTCTCCCTCCTAGCTGGGAGGACGCCACAGTGGGGCAAGTGGATGTGACCTGAAGGAAGCTGCAGCCCATGGAGACCCCATGCCAGAGAAGGACCTGTGGCCCCACAGGGGCCCCACACTGGAGCAGTCTGCTCCTGAAGGACTGTACCTCATGGAAAGGACCTATGCTGGAGCAGTTCTTGAAGAACTGCAGACTGTAGGAAGGACCTATGTTGAAGAAGTTCATGAAGGACTGTGTCTTGTGGGAGGGACCCCACACTGAAGCAGGGGAGAAGCATGAGGAGGAAGGAGTGGCAGAGACTAAATGTTATGAACCGATTGCAATCACCATTCCCTGTTTCCCTGTGCCACTTGGTGGCAGGAAGTAGAGAAGTTAGGAATGAAGTTGAGCTTGGGAAGAAGGGGGTGTGTGTGTGTTAATTAGATTTGTTCTTATTTCTTATTTTCTTACTCTGACCAAATGTTAATAAATTCAATTAATTTTCCCCAAGTCAAGTCTCTTTTGCCTGTGATGGTAACTGGTGAGTGATTTCCCTGTCCTTATCTTGATCCATGAGCTTTTCATTGTATTTTTCTCCCACTATCCTGTTGAAGAGGGGCTGTGAAAATGCAGCTTGGTGTGTACTTGGCAGTCAATACAGGGACATTGCTTTCCTGTGGATTACTTTACAGAGGAGCAGATTTTTATTTATACATTTTTTTGGAGCTGTGCTAGCTTGAATGGCCTGTACGGGCAAAGCAACTACAATGACCTGTTTGCAATTGCTTCAGTGTTTCCTGCTGGGTATCCCAACAAAGATACATATCTTTAAATTCCAGGGACATAAACTACCCTTTTAAAATAAAATACAAAAAAAGTTGGGTAAAAATGTAAGAGAAGTACGATTAAATTTGTTTTAATGGCGTATTCTTCTTTTATACCTCCTTTCATTATTATTTTGCCAGTGTTAATTTCAAATTCTCATATACTTCAGGTTGTTTTCCTCTGTGTTTATTGCTTTGCAGAGCTGCACCTGAAATATTTAATGAAAACAGAAAGTACAAACATAGAGCAGAAACTGCATGTTCCTCCAGTGCTATCTGACCTCTAGGATTGCTTTTCTTCTTTTCATTAATGGCTAAGAGAATAATTAGGTTAGCAGAAGAGCACTTGCACCATTAATAGGACATTCCATTACTTTTAATCACAGGAGCAAACAGAAGATAGGCTCAGGGTGAGGAAGAATCTACTGGAAATACTTTTCACAAGAACCAAGATGCCTCTCCCTCAGAAGGAGATTTCAATTTGCACAAAAGAACACACGTATAGAGGACAGTGATGTGATCTGTATCTGAGTTGGATGGGATAGCAAATATATTCCTCTACTATCTGTAGTCTGTGTTGTATAAGACTTAATGAGCTTCATTTCAGAGCCCTTGAGAAAAAAGATGTGTCTGTTCATGGCCCCAAACATTACTTCTGTGGCTCTCATCAGAATTCAAACACCATCTTCCTCAATAGGCCGTGGCCCAAATATAGACCTGTGACAAGGTCTATGTATGTGACAAGGACCTGAGATCAATGAAAAAAAGTTGAAAGGCAGGCATTTTAATGTTTTGTTTAAACTCTGCCTCTTTAGTCTTGGATTCTGTTTCACATTCCTTACAACAGCAGCAACAATACTTCATGCAGTGGGAATCACACATGTGTGGGTCACTGAGTAGCCCAGACCCGAATACAGAATAATGTTCTTCAGAATAAGGGGCATTGGAAATACAGAGGAAGAAATATTTCTAAAAGGTTAACAGCTGCTTGGTTGTCACACTTGTGTTTGTGGAATGATGGAAAATAAAACTTGTTTTTAACAAAGTAACATAATACAATGAATAAATAAATAAATAAATAATGGTCAAAATAGTTCTGTCTCACATGAAGTTTCTCAGGAGTTCTTCTCTTTGCCACAAAGAAGATAATTTTGCCACCCCAGTATTTTTTTATTTATCTTTCCTGGATTTGGAATTTGTATATAAAACAACTGTGGTAACTCTGACAGGAGTCACACAAAAACTAAACAAAAAATATTGTTAATATCTATATTCCAAAGAATTTGCTAATAAGTACGTATCTACATCCTCTCAGAGAGCTCCACCTTCCTGAGTATTTCCAATCATGCAGTCATTGAACAAACACATACACACATTTTTGACATGGCAGCAATCAGATTGACTTTTTACACGTAACTGCAAATCTTTACAGTAGAAATATCTATATCCAAGTTAATTGACTTTGACTCCATTATGATTAAGGGAGAAAATTGGGTACTATAGCATCCATACTGTTGACATATTTTATTTTTACTCTAGGATGAGTTACAATATAGAAATATCTATTTCTCTCCATCAACTACAAAAGGAGCACAAGATGTTTATGTGTCCATAGCATCACCCCAACCATCCAATTGATACATTATTATCCTTTCATGATGTTTTCTTGTACTCCTCTTTCAAAGGCTGCAGAACACCTGTCTTTTTATTATTTATTACTCCTCCAAATGTTTTGTCATCCACCTACCTAAACTAAGATTTTAAATGTTTTTTTTCTTCAGGATACAGATGAAAAAATGTTAAACAGCACAGGGAAAGAGCTGATTTCCACAGAGCTCCACTAGACATCCACCTATGTGATAATGAATCTTCATTGCCAGTGGCATTTGGAGACCTATCTGTCAGCCAGCTGTTAATACATTGCAAGTATGTCACGTTGATTGTGTATTATTATTTTTTTTAAATCAAAATGTCAGGCAGCACTAAAGACAAAACCAATAAAGGATTATATTACATTGACACTAATACGTTTATCAATAGATATCAGATTAGTTTGAAAAAAATCTATTTTACGTAAACTGTTTTAATAGAAATTGATTATATTGTGGTTCTATCATAGTTTAAGGATTTGAATCCTCTATCAGTCATTTTATATTTTTTCCTGGGGAAGTTATCATGGGAGCAGATATATAACAGCTTGGGTCATTGTCACAGGTAGGATAGAATAAATGACAGCACAGTGGATCTGGATGCTGGAGTTCATTTAAGAACCTCCAAGATTAGAGCTTTTGACCTACTTGGTTATCTCACACACGCACTGCACAGCATTTTGATAGGTATTAACTTTCTTTCCCATCAGGGAGATGGCTGTCAGTCCACAAAGATCAGGCAGAAAATTAAGCACTGTGCTGCTTCTCGCACTTAGCACTACCAGGGTTTATTGCCAAAGGTCCCTGGATGTCCTCCAGCATCTATCTCCATCCCTCTATCCCACCTCAGGATCTTTCCCTACTTCCAGGATCTTCACCACCTCCTTTCTAGGTCCCCTTCTCTTCAAGATCAACTTTTTCTGGGAACCCTTCTCTTCAGAGACACTTCTCTGCAGCATCCTAAGCCACTGTTTTTTCTCCAGTCAAAATAGTTGATGTGTTTAATAGTCTAGGTACAACGTGTGACCAGTCCCTGAGCTGTGTGTTTCTGTTTCATGTCTCCTTATGAACTGGAGGACTGGGGACATGACATTTTTGTTTAGTCCAGATATCATCAAAATTAACAACTAGCCTGTACCAGTTGTGATGGCCAAACAACAGGTTTCTGTCTGAGAGCTGAAAAGTTCAATTTTGGACACAGATACACATATCTGATTATCTGTCACACATTAGTGTTCAGAGTGTAAGCTATTTTTTTTCAGATGTTGGTCCTGACTTCTTTCACACCTCTAAAACTTGTCTACTGTTTCATTATATTATGTAATTAATATTAATGGACCAGAGAGAACTTCAGTCAGTTAAGAATACTAGATATCCATATTTTCATATAGAGAAGTACCCAAATATAGTAGCGTCTGTTCAACACTCTTTTTAGTCATTATTGGAGTAGACAATACTGTATCATTGTGAAGAAATATTAAATTTTCTTCCTCCCCCTCCACAACAGAGCAGAAGAATTTGGTGACTATTTCTCCTTTTTCCTACTATTTTTCAAAATCCAAATTCCAACATTCTGTCATTGTTAGGTTTCTATAGTATTTAAGATTCTTGTCTATTAGTGAGTATCCTTTATGGGCTTCCTGTAGGAAGAGTTTACAGTTCTTAGCTTCTGATTTTATGTGCTACTCTATATTTCGTTCATTTTATCAGTTCTTTCAGCACAGCTGACAATGACCACAAGCAGAGGTTATCCCTTTTTACACTGCTATCACATTTGCTGGTCATTGTTACTGGCTATGGGGGCACTGAATGGACTGAGAATCTATATTTGTTCTTTCTAAAACACCTCTTTACCACCAGCAGAGTTTAACCTTACCTACAGACTCCTGTGCTACCCTTCAGTGTTCAACTTTTACTCTGCCTTATTATGATCTTCCACACCTTCATCCAAAAAAAGACAATTTAATGCTCATATTTCTAACACTGTGGAGGATGGAGCCTGGGAGCACAACCACACAGCCTTTGCAGAGGAAGAGACAGAGGGATCTCCTGTTAGATCCATTCAAAGCCACAAATCCCCTCACCATAACCTTGCTGCAGAGCAAATGAACAGTTTTAGCACAGAAGTCCCTGATGCCCATTACTGCCAAAACCAGAACTTGCAGCTACACATTTAGCAAAACTCTCCAGTTGCTACTCCTTATTCATGGCATAGCTTTGATTATGAGTTGAAGTTTCACCTGCATGTTTTTAAAAGTAACTGGAAGGCATTCCTACCATCAGCAAATCCTCTTTTTGTCACACATTTTCAAACAATGATGTTATGAAGTGGTGCACAATTGTCAGTGCTGTCGGATCTTGAGTGGGTGCTGACACAGTGACATCAGGATGCTCCATCTGCATGTCCTGGGTTTTCTCCAGTTATCTAGGGAAATCACCCAGCTCCCCCATGTTCTCCTCACTGTGGAAGCAGGTTTCATTCACATGACATGGTCTGAGCTTGATTTATTTTCCTCATGCAGCTGCAGTGATTAAGCCTAGACAGCAGACACACCTTTTTCCCAGTTCTTGACCCTCCTATTCATTCTTGCACCTCCTTATCTCTGCCCCAGCCTCTTTCCAAATAAAAATCCACCCCGATTATGTTTTCCTCATTGGTCTCCATTTTGCTACCTCCATACTCACATTAAGTGTTTCTGATATTACAGTTACTTGGATAATCTTGGCCCTGCGATGTATCGCTGTTTCAGTCATCCAGGTACTACTTGACTTTGGAAGATTATTCTGCCCTGCAGATATTGGTCAGGTCTTACCATCTCATATAACTCTTCCTCAGCAGACTGTGAAATCCAGCCAGTGCTCATGGCATTGTCTTCTCTCAGCTTCTCATGCTCCATCCATCAGTTTCTCACATTTGGTAGTTTTTCACTGAACATCTTGTCCAGTTAGCTGAACCTCAGGCCAGCATCTAGTTAGTGGCCTAGACATCAGACTGTAACCCTAAGAAAAGACAAAAAAAAGAGATTCATTTCAGAAACAAATCAATGAACAGCCATATTAATAAACACTTCACTCTTGCTAAAGAAACTGATGGTGAAGATGCATACAGAGGTACATCTCAGCTATCCTTGTGGCACCATTGGGCACATTACCCTATATAAGTACTTTGGTTGATAGGAAAGTAAAGCTGGAGCCAAAGGAGACTCCAAAGGCTTTATGTGACTGGCTTTGCATCTTAGTAGCAATTGGGCAATCAGAACAGATTAATTGGTTTGTAAAGATGTTATGAGACCCACAGTGACAGTAAAGGAAAGATGATTTAGTAGCAAAGTGCAATACAAAATAAGTTTGCATACGGAATGATTACATAAAGAGCCACAAATTATATTTTTCTTACTGAAAACTTAAAAAATTATGTGAACAATGAATGTTTTAAAATAAACCTCATCTCCACCTGATCATTATGGGATTGGAAACCTAGGGGGATTTTCAGAGTAGACTCCAAGGATAATTTACTTCCAAATAGAGAAATTAGGTATTAAATACTTATGAGTAAGTGTTACAATGTCCCTAGAGTCTTTGCTGTGAGCCAGGAAAATTTGGTTTTATAAAACAAAAAAAGGGCTTTGCAAAACCAAGAAATGATTCTTCATTTTTTAACCAGGAAAACTTCTATAATTAAAGTGATTTTATTCCTGAAAGGGCATTGACTTCATGTATGACTATGAGCACCACACAAATCAATCTCAGAAAAGTTAAACAGAGCAGATAAAGCCAGCCATGTACAGAGCAGGGGAAAGATAAAGCCAGGCATGTACAGAGCAGGGGAAAGAGGTCTGTGAAAGACAAGAGGCTAAAAAAATATTTGCACATGTTAAAAAAAGCCAAGTGGTGTGTTGTTAATGATGGTGTTAATTTCACAGAATCACAGAATCATCTAGGTTGGAAAAAACCTTGAAGATCATCTAGTCCAACCATTAACCTAACACTGACAGTTCCCAACTACACCATATCCCTCAGCACTATGTCGACTCTGCTCTGAAACACCTTCAGGAATGGGGACTCCACCACCTCCCTGGGCAGCCCATTCCAACGCCTAAAAACTTGTTCTGTAAAGAAATACTTCCTAATATCCAGGCTAAACCATTCCTGGCACAACTTGAGGCCATTACCTCTTGTCCTATTGCCTGTTACTTGGTTAAAGAGGCTCATCACCAGCTCTCTGTAACCTCCTTTCAGGGAGCTGTAGAGGGCGATGAGGTCTCCCCTCAGCCTCCTCTTCTCCAGACTAAACACCCCCAGTTCCCTCAGCCGCTCCCCGTACGACCTGTGCTCCAGACCCTGCACCAGCTTCGTTGCCCTTCTCTGGACACACTCGAGTCATTCAATGTCCTTTTTGTAGTGAGGGGCCCAAAACTGAACACAGGAATCGAGGTGCGGCCTCACCAGTGCCGAGGACAGGGGTAAGATCCCTTCCCTGTCCCTGCTGGCCACGCTATTGCTGACACAAGCCAGGATGCCATTGGCCTTCTTGGCCACCTGGGCACACTGCTGGCTCCTGTTAGGCCAGCTGTCAATCAACACCCCCAGGTCCCTCTCTGACTGGCAGCTCTCCAGCCACTCCTCCCCAAGCCTGTAGCGCTGCTGGGGGTTGTTGTGGCCCAAGGGCAGCCCCCGGCATTTGGCCTTATGGAAACTCCTCCAGCTGGCCTCAGCCCATGGCTCCAGCCTGTCCAGGTCTCTCTGCAGAGCCTCCCTACCCTCGAGCAGATCAACACTCCCACCCACCTTGGTGTCATCTGCAAACTGACTGAGGGTGCACTCGATCCCCTCGTCTAGATCATCAATAAAGATGTTAAACAAGAGTGGCCCCAAAACTGAGCCCTGGGGGACACCACTCGTGACCGGCCACCAACCGGATTTAACTCCGTTCACCACAACTCTTTGGGCCCGGTCATCCAGACAGATTTTTACCCAGCAAAGCCTGTGCCCATCCAAGCCTCGAGCAGCCAGTTTTGCCAGGAGAATGCTGTGGGAAACTGTGTCAAAGGCCTTACTAAAGTCAAGGCAGACAATATCCACAGCCTTTCCCTTATCCAATAAACAGGTTGCCCTGTTGTAGAAGGAGATCAGGTTTGTCAGGCAAGACCTGCCTTTCTTAAACCCATGCTGACCAAACCTGATCCCCTGGTTGTCCCACCCATGTTGTGTGATGGCACTCAGGATGAGCTGCTCCATCAGCTTCCCGGGCACCAAAGTCAAGCTGACAGGCTTGTAATTTCCCAGATCATCCTTCTGACTCTTCTTACAGATGGGCATCACACTGGCCAATTCCCACTCTGTTGGGACCTCCCCGGTCAGCCAGGACTGCTGGTAAATGATGGAAAGCGGCTTGGCGAGCACCCCAGCCATCTCCTTCAGCACCCACGGGTGTATCCCATCCAGTCCCATAGACTTGTGTGTGTCTGTGTGACGCAGCAGGTCACTGACTGTCTCCTTCTGGATTGTGGGGGGGTCGTTCTCCCAGTCTCTGTCTCCTGGCTGAGGAGGCTGGATTCCTCAGTACAACTAGTCTTGTTATTTAAAGATGAGGCAAAGAATGCATTAAGCACCTCAGCATTTTCCTCATCACTTGTTACCGTGTTTCCTCCTGTGTCTAGCAGGGGATGGAGGCTCTCCCTAGTCTTCCTTTTGCTGTTGACATACTTCCAGAAACATTTCTTGTTGTCCTTGATTGCTGAAGCCCAATTAATTTCCAGCTGGGCTTTAGACGTCCTGATTTCCACCCTGCATAGCCTCACAACATCTTTGTAATCACTGTGAGTGGCTAGCCCGTTCTTCTAAAGGCTGTAAACTCTCCTTTTCTCCCTGAGTTGCAGCCAAAGCTCTCTGTTCAGCCAGGGTGGTCTTCTCTGTCACTGGCTTCTCTTACAGCACCTGGGGACAGCCTGTTCCTGAGCCATTAACACTTCCTTATTAAAGAGCGTCCAGCCTTCCTGGACCCCTATACCCTTCAGGACCATCTCCCAAGGGATCCTTTCAAGCAGTTGCCTAAACCAGTCGAAGTCAGCCCTGTGGAAGTCCAGGATGGCAGTTCTGATGCCCCCTCTCCTGGACCCTCAGAGATTTCTTTTCACAAGATTTTACAAAAGTTCTTTACATAACATAGACCTAGCTTATCAGATCATCCTAAACTGGACACCCAGCAGTCAGTCAGCTCCCAAAACTCACTCAGATGTACAAACTGATGGGAGCTTGCTCATGTGTAGGCACCTAGACATAGTAAGTGATGTTTAGGTGTGTTAGGGAGGGCTTCCGGTTACCTACATACAACCACTGTAATTCAAGTGGGATACTGTGGAGAGTCAGACTGATGGAGGACCTTTGGGAGACCTTCACAGTCCCATGATGGCAGATGAAAACCATGTGGGATACCTGAGAAAAACTCAGCACAAGATACCTTATGCTAGGACAACTGAATCCTACCTCTGCTATCCCAAACTGTTTGCTTAGGTACCACTTTATAATAAACAAAGTAATGTTACATTATCTAGAAGTAAAATCTAAGTAGCTCTTGCATAATAAATCTGGGGAGATCATTTAAGATTTTGTCTCCCTTCAAATTAAATTTTAAGTAAAACATTGTCACACTTCCGTATCAGAGGAAAACATAGGGAAGAAATGGGTGTTGTGAGTCAAAAAAGATAAAAAGATCAGCTACATACAGAGCAAGCATATAACAGTGCAGGCCATTATGCAATTTGATAAAGAAGGAGTTCATTATCAATGACAATCTATTTATTAGTGAAACAGATGGGAAAATCATGAAAGGAAGGCCATAACAGAGATATTATTCTGTAAGCAGAATCTTGAATGTGCTTTTCACTAGCGGAAGGTTATAGTTAATCAGTAGATAACAACTTGTAATATCAGTAGGGACAGATGTTTTCTAAAATGTAAATAAAATGCATCTGAGAAACCATCATCAACAGGAATTTGTCTTTCCTGAATTAAACATACTACTCATTTTCCTCTCTGTAATTACATTATTTGCTATTAACTGCCCTAGCATTAAGCCAGAATTCATCATACAAATGTCAGTTTCCTATGAAACACCATAAAAGACCTTTTTTTTTTTTTTAAGAATAATTTATTTCATTTGGCAGCTTATTGTATTATAGTAGAGATATACATTGTCGACTTTGACCTTTAATTCTTTGTGTTTCCTCCTGGAAAAAGTTATATTTAAATAAATTCTCAAACAAAATTTATTTTGTCATTTGTAGTAAATTTAATAATATTTTTCCTCACGGGGATCATCCTATGAGCTAATCTCACCTCCTTTCATTTCTTTTCTTTTTCTTTATTTATACCCAGAAGTACAATTTGTTGGAGTTTTTTTGTTGGGAAATACTTCATAGCTGGCCCTCTAACTGATGCAGAATTGAGTTAGAAATTTTTATTAACATATATGTGCAATTCTAGTTTGTTCTTTTGCAGTAATATAAAAAAAAAAAAGATCTTTTAATGGAGACAGCTTGAAACGTCTGATTGTGTTATCTACTAGTGTCAGAAAAAAGATCTTAGTGATATCAGGTAAGGATGTAAAATCATCACAACCATGAGTCATCTCTTAAGATTAAGATATATTACTCAGGTTTCATGGTTAGGTACAAAAAGCAAAGAACTCCATTTGTTCAAGCGCCCCTTCAGGCAGGTCCTCTTCATGTGGCTCAGCAAAAAAAATCAAAGCATCTTTACTACTTTGTGCTCTCAGAGTGATTTTCAGGTCAAATCTGTGTCCCACTTCTAAGTACCAGCCAGCTCACAGTGACCCCTGAGCAGGGAAGGGGGAAGCCTTGGGTCCACCTCACCCAGCAGAATCAATGCATACAGACTTGACATGTCAACAGTCCTCAAACTGTGGCCTTGTCCAGAAGCCTCCAGCTACCCTGTCTGAAAAGATTCATGTCACCATCTGCAAAGGATGCAGGTTCAGAGTTCAAAGAGCAAAACTTCCCCAGAGTACCTCTCTGGAGAGCTGAGTTATTAGTGTTTCTGCTCAAGAAGCCACTCCTCACGCAACATCATATTTCCTTATTAACTGAACTTTTTACTTCTCTGCCCCAAAGCAAGTCTTGACCATGTAGACCGCAGTTGAGGAAACTGTACTGTAAGTATCTGAGCTACTGCCTTTGATATATATTTCTTTTCATGTCCCTGCCAGTCATTTCATCTCAATGCACTTCTCTGTCTCCTTGGCTTTCAAGCATTCAAAGGCTTTTCATAAGAAAATGGTTCATTCTTTTTCCAGTTATTGGCTAGCCATTCAGCTTGAGGTGTTCTTACCTTGCAGAAATAATTATTTCAGGAGTGTTTAAAAGAATCTTAGTGGCAGCGATTATTTATAGGTTTGAAAGATGGATGGTTCCAGGGAGTCTGTTACCATGATACACAGATTTAAAACATATGCAGGTGTCTTTGGGATCTACTGCCATTCTCATACACACTCTGGCAGGAACACAAACTCAACTTCATCTTCCTGCTTCTGCTGCTGCCATTATAGTAAATAAAAATTAATAACTTCAAAATCCCTGGGCCCGGTTTAGTCTAACATTAACATCAAATTACCATGCTTTGCTGTTAGCTTTTTAATTTTTAACTCTGGGGATTTTATGTAATTATGAAATTCATCCCATTCCCAAATATGAATAAATCATCTATGTCAGTCGTCTTAACACAGATGTCATAACCTGCATGTTACTTTAACTGCAAGCCCCTAAGAGAAAAAAAATAAGGTCACCTTTCTCAGAACTGCCTGACTCATCCCTTTAAAGAAAGGGAGCAAAATGCTAGGAATAATTTAAAGCTTCAGTCCTGTCAACTCATGGGCGAATGCCTGAGCTAGAAGAGTGCACATGCTGTAACCTGTGTCACTGGTAGGTCAGAGGACTGTGCTGACCCCAAAGAAGCTGAATGAAGGCAGCCAGGAAAGACATTATCAAATTGTCATCGAATGTAGGACTACTCTACAGGCCCCCTCACACTGTGTATCACCACAGGTAAGAAGAGTCTAAGATTACCTATCTGAGACCAGAAATAAATCACATCCTGGAAGAGACCCTAGCACAAAATGTATATGTTCACTGGATTTATATCACACTAAATCTCTCTTCTCAAGCTGGCAACTCTGAGATCATAAATGGCACATGCAGGAATCCAAACTTGGATTGCAATTTTTTAGCACAATATGATTATCACTTCATATGAATTATCATCCTCTCTCTTGCGTGGGGTAGCTTATATTCCACCAGTAGTAGACTGGCACATTTCCTACTGGAACTACTTTAAGGTACACATTTTTTTACAATATCATGCTCACTTAATTTGCAAAATGTTCATATTTTTATCTTGAAAAGTGACTTGTTATTCACTTGGATGAATAGATTTTTAATTTCACTGCATTGTGGCAATGGATAAGCTATAATCCTTTTTTTTTTTTTTTTCCCTGAAGTTAAAGAGCACTTTGCTTTATGAGCTGAATAAAAGTGTATTATTTTCCAAATTTGTGAAATCCAGTGCAGGTTGCTAACTGTGTGTTGTTTACCACAGATAATAATAAAGAGCTCAATCCACTTTCTGCTGAAGTATTGGTACATAGCAACTTGCTTCCAGGTTAATAATGAATAATCTTTTCAAACACATACCCACTAAGAAATCTTCTGCATAGTAGATAAGTCTACACATCACTGGAAAAGCAGTCTCAGAAACATTCCCAGTTTTCTTCCTTTCTGTCCAAATGAAGGATTTGCAAGATATTGCACAGTGCTAGAGGATGACCTAGGAACTGCTTCTGACAGAACACTATGACCTTATTAGTAAAATAATAAAGTACTACATACTTTGGATACTGTCCTCGAGTCATGTTTGGAACTGTGTTTCCATCTCACTGTTTGGAGGGCCAAGTGCAAGGTCCTGTGTATGGGTTGAGGCAATACCATGCATAAATACAAGCTGGGTAAAGAGTGGACTAAGAGCAGCCCTGAGGAGAAGAACCTAGGGATATTAGTGGATGGAAGACTGAATATGAGCCAGAAATGTGCGCTTGCAGTCCAGAAAGCCAACTGTGTCCTCGGCTACTTCAAGAGAAGTATAGCCAGCAGGTTGAGGGAAGTGATTCTCCCCCTCTACTTTGCTCTCATGAGACCCCACCTGAAGTCCAGCTCTGGGGCCCCCAGAATAAGAAGGACATGGACCTGTCCAAGTGGGTAGAGGAGAGTCATGAAGATGATCAGGGGGCTGGAGCACCCATGAACTGCTGGAAGCAGGGAAGGAATGTTCAAGGATTTAAGGATTTCTCATGTTCCATCCCCGTTCCATAACTCTTTCCTAAGCATCTGCTTGGGGACATTGTTGAAGAGGGGATATTGGGTGAGATGGACCTAAGTTCTGGTGTAATATAAAGTTACTTCTCATTAATTTTGTAAGTCAGTAATTGTAGTTAGATCATCTCTGTCCATATAGCAGTTAGGATATTGTTTCTGATGGCTCAAGTTAGTAACCTACTGAAGTAATACCTGGGCAATACAGGACCTGGTATATCTGAAGTAGAAACATGAAATTAAGTTGGACTTGGCAGCCGTCTGAACTGCTCTATCAAGTGAGTCAACCATATCCTGTACTAATGGGGAAAAGCCTCTTCACATTTTTAATCCTTTTCTCAGCATGAAATTACCCAAAATATACAGTGTGCAAACTTTTAAAATCAGATTTGAAGTGGTGCTGACAGCAGCTGTTGACAAACCGGAGCAAGTTCTGTGGAAAGTCACCAAGGTGATCAGGTCTGGAGTACCTGCCCTGTAAGGAGACTCTGAGGGACCAGGGCTTCTCAGCCTGGAGAAGTGATGGCTTCAGGTGATCCTACTAGAAGCTCTCAGCACCTCATGGGAGGTTAGTGAGAAAGTGGAGCCAGACTCTTTACTGAAGCACATGGTGTGACGACAAGAGATGGTATTTATAAACTGAAACAGGGGAGGCTCTATCTGGATGTAAGAAAAAAAAAATTCCCCATGAGAAAAGTCAAGCAGTGGAGTAGGTTGCCGAGAGAGCAACCTGCAGTGGAGCATCTCCATTCTTGTGGCATCTCAATTCTTAAAGTCTTTTAAGACCCATCTGGAAAAAGTTCTGAGACACAAAGTCTGAATTAATTGTTGAACCTTCTCTACAAAGGCAGTTGAACATGTGTTCACCCAGTTCTGGTCAAATGTTTTTTTCTTTCCAGGAGACCAAACACCAAAAAGTACTGAAACTTTTATTGCTACACTATGTTTTCTTTAGAGAAAAACACCATTATGAAATGTGGATTTAAATGATAGGAATACAGAAGCTGAAATGCAAAAAGGTTTTAGGAAGCCTTAATACAGCTTAAGAGGTTCAGAAACTCAAGTTCCACAAATTTCATATGCTCCATCTACAGCACTTACATGTGTTTAGGCTCAAACCTCATCACCACTGATTTCCAGATATGACATTTCAAATGTAAAATCATATTTTAGATGAACTTGGCCTGTTGACTTTAGAGGGTTACAGCTGAGTCTCTCGAAGTATAAATAGATTCATTATGAAGTGCTGCAGTGAATTAATATACTGATCTCATTTTCAAATCCCTAATTTACAGTCTTCTGGAGAGAGCCTACTCCCTAACTTAACTGATAAACATGTATAACTACAAATAAATTATCGCGGAGAATTAATCATATGTTACTTTGGGTTAGAGTAGATGACTTCAGAGCTCTCATTGATTCATCACTACAGGCTAAGGGACAGATCCTGACCCTAATCCACAGACCAATCAAATAATCTAGTCCTCTGATGCTGTATAAACTGGTCTACAAAGGATCACTAGATTCTAGATTCCCAGTAGTAAGATAGACTGGGAAATCACTGAAGTGCGCTGTACCTCTTAACCAGATTATACTCATGAATTTATTTTTCATAAAAAAACAGAACATGGAGATGACATTGGAGGGAAAAGGGCACACATGGACAATGGTAGTTCCAATACTTTTGTAATGCCTAAACCGGTGCACTCAAGAACAACTGTGATTCCACATAATGAACATTCATCATGCATTTGTTGCATATTTGGAGTACTTGAAATGTACTGCTGCCTGCTTCATTTGTTTTAAAGGGGTGAGTATATGAAGGTTGCTTAAGTACCCCCTAAAACAAACATAGTATAAAATCCAAGCCCTCCCACTCTCCAGTCCATTTAGTTATAAATCGCATTTGTTGGCTGTGAATTTGATGCACAAGCTGATTACTGTGGTATTAATAAGGTATTTAGATATTACTTGTGTTGTAAAGTATGTGATTACTGAAATTCTGTAACAAGCTAAAGCAATTGTCTGAGCTGCAAAGAACAGGCTAGTTTAGCCAGCATGATGGAGGTATGGAGTCTAATGAAAGTAATACCCTCTCTGTGTTTGCATTAGAGACTATGCATCAGTCAGAACCAGGCTGCCTGATCATAAAAACAAACCTGACAGTTTGTTTTCTTTGTGTTTCTACTGACACATACAACCAATAGAAAAACTTTTCTGATTGAGATAGGAGGAGAGGAATGAAATCACTTGATATTGGGAGGCAATTGTCTTTCCAAATTCACTGTCAGGAACAGAGAGTACTGTGGTACTGGCAGCTACCCATACCCCCAGTTATTCATTAAGCAGTAGTATAAATAAGAATTTTAATAAAAAGAAATAATCAGTTCTCAATGGTAAAACTGTGACAGAGAAATTCTTGTTGGAAGCTCTCTTCAACCAAATATCTGAGTGATGCCTTGGAAAAGGATCCCGAAGAGAAGCTGGAGAAGAGATCTATCATCTCAGGTCAGAACTGACAGGCACTTCATGATATTTTTTCTTCCTTTCTTTTTTCTTCTGTTTTATTTTATTTCTTATTTATCTTTTTGTTTGTTTGGTTTGCTTTGTTTATTTGTTTCCCCTTCTTTTCTCTCCTTTCTTTGTTTCCAATTCTGCAATTAATTACCTAGCCTGTGTTTTGCTGGGATAAATGTCATTTGTCTTTCTCCTCAAAGTTTGTTCAGTAATTAGTCTGGTCTCAAAATGAACTGACCAGTAAATAACACTCTTGTTCTGACAGAAACGGAGAATATGATCCTAGTGTAGACTGATGTATTTTCAGGCTATGTCTAGATGAAGAGTTTGTAGCAGAAATGGCTTCAGTATTGTTCCCTCATCATCTCATTCTGTTTAATGTTGCTTTGCTGCTCCAAAACTTGGTTTGATTCCACTCAAAACCCAGGACAGAAAATGTATATCCCACTCCCTGATCTGCTTCTGCAATGGCATTGTGTGGTGCTGCTCTTTCAGAAGGTGCTGCATGCAGCACATGGGGGGAGCCATGGGGAGATCCTGCGCCTCTGCAGACCAGCTGGGCAGCATGAACCTACCAGATAGGCATGGACTAAAGTTCCCACATCCATGGTGGGTTTTGATAGTCTCAGGTTTTCATGAAGCTGCCAGAACCAGGCAGTACTGAAGACAGAGACCTAGAGAGCCACAGGACTGAACATAAGCAAACATGTAAGACGTGTTGAAGGACATGCTTTTAAAAGAGACTATGAAGAGTCACAGCTGTAGTTATTCCTGAGTTGTGACACTAGTTAGTTTTGTCGGTAGTAGTCTGAAGCTGCAACAGTAGTAAATATTATTAACATAAATACCTCTTGACCACATTGTACTGGTTTTGGCTGGGGTAGAGTTAATTTTCTTCATAGTAGCTTGTATGGTGCTATGTTTTGGATTTCTGACCAAAACAGTGTTGATAACACAGGGATGTTTTTGCTATTGCTGAGCAGTGCTTACACAGAGCCAAGGCCTTTTCTGTTTCTCACCCCACCCCACCAGCAAGCAGGTTGGGGGTGCACGAGGAGTTGGGAAGGGACACAGCTGGGACAGCTGACCCCAACTGAGCAAAGGGATATCCCAGACCATATGACATCATGCTCAGTGTATAAAGATGGGGAAGAAGAAGGAAGGTGGGGGATGTTTGGAGTGATGGTGTTTGCCTTCCCAAGAAACCTTTGCGTTTGATGGAGCCCTGCTGTTCTGGAAATGGCTGAACACCTGCCTGACAATAGGAACCAGTGAATAAATTCCTTATTTTGCTTTGCTTGTGTGTGTAGCTTTTGCTTTCCCATGAATTTTCTCAGTTTTACTCTTGGGATTCTTACTACTGTGATTCTCCACCCCATCTCATGGGAGGGGTGTGAGCAACAGGCTATGTTGGGCTGAGCTGCCTACCGGGGTTAAACTACAACAAACATCTACTTCTGTCTCTCTGGTTCTTCACAGCACTACAGGGAGACAAATCTGGGCCAGGTAGAAGTTACACATTTTCATCTAGAAGAATCTAATTAACATTGCCAGAGGACAAGAAACATTTTTAAATGTGTGGAAATATATATTTTTTTAAATACTACTAATAAAAGCTTTCAACATCATTAAATTAGGCATTTGAGAAGATATTAGCACTGAAAATTTGGTTTCCTCTCATAGAACATATATAAATTGCCAACAGCTTTCATTTATCCTTAAATTTTTTTCTTATTGCAAAGGTATTATTCATGCAAGGAAAGAAGGCCAGTTATTGTAGGGTTAAGTCATGTTTTCTGCCTGCTGTAACACCTACTATATTCCCAAATGCCTGGTGACAAGGCACATAATTACTTTTTAATTTTTTTCAAGCACCTCTCATCTGGGAGTACAGAATAGCCTAAAACATATCCTTTCATAAATATTACATGGAAGAGCTCCTGACTATTAAGATAAAAAGCTACTTATTTCAGCACACCCCACTGGAAGGAAAAGTTGTCATTTTTATAATAGAATCCAAATCCTGTTTATTTGTTTCAGCTGGTGTCAGTGGTAATATGGGATGAGGGGGTTGCATTGGCAGTGTTTGACAAAATCTTCTATGAGAATTGCGTATGAAAGTATAGTAGATTTTCCAGGACACTGAAGACAGTACAGATCAATTGCAGGCCATACTTTAGAGGAGCATGGATCCATGTTGTCACAGACAAACACGTGGAAGTGAGAGCCACCAGCCTCTGTCCCCCTGACTGTGTCTGCCAGTTAGGAGGAAAGGGCAGTTGAAAGCAAATTTAAAGGTGAGATCTGCACTTCTGCAATCGATCCTGCAGTCTCCAGTCCTGTCCCAGTAGTCCTGCCACAGACTAGCTGATTGTGGTAAAACCTCAGAGGTCTCAAGTACCAGTTTTTTCGTCATTTTTTTCTCCCTTCCTGCACTCTTTTGGTCTGCTGCAGCTCTGCTCTCCTCCCCTAGCCTGGCAAGAGCTTGCTGGGTAGACTGAGTTGGGCACAGAGTGCTGTATTCAGAAGATCCCCATGCTCCTCTGCCCTTTCAGAAACCATCCTTGGTGTGCATCAACTTCATGGGATATCCTGGATAACAACACAGGCCCAGATGTCAAGTTGTTAGGAAACAAACCTAAGGCTTTTTTTTTTTTTAATCTCCTTATTCAGTGATGTACCACCATAAGAAGAAAGCTTCAGGACATGCAAATTCTAATCTCTAGCTGCCTATGATTCATATACAGAGGAAAATGCATTGGCTTAAGGCCTTTGCAGTTTGGGGGATTCTCTGAAAAAATTTCAAGTTCAGTTCCTTGAAGCATATTTGTATTTCCTGCCCCACCCCCCCAATGTAAACTTAAAAAAAAGGAAAAAAAATAAACCACCTAGCCTTTTCTCCATACAATTTTAATTTCTCTTCTGAGCAAGATAGTAGCCAAACACACTACAGAGTTACACACCTTTTGAACAGCTTTTCTTCTGTTCAGGTTTATTTATTTTGTTTTGCTCTGTTACAGGCCATTCTGTCATCCTTCATTTCAGAAAATCTCTCTCTTATTCCTCTAGATCAAAGCAGAGACAGTCCTTGGAAAAGCTGGTGCAGTGGTTGTCATTGTGATCTGTTCTTGTGGTCTGGAGCCGGCAGCATCTACAGCAGCTGTGTCTCCAGCTTTCAAGTCCACAAAGCCAGCTTCATCCCAAAGGACCTGGTGCCAATCTCTGTGTCCTGCAGGAGGTCTGAAGGGTCTGTACCATCGACAGTCTTAGCAAACCTCAAACAAAGTTTGTTAGCAACTGCTGATGAACCAGCTGTATGGGTCCTTGTGAAGAGCTGTAGCTCATTAGCAGCAGCCCTGTGGGGAGGGCAGCCGAGTACCTGACTCATTTTGCAGCCTGTCAGGTACAGACCAGCAGGATTAGAACAGCTCTTCAGTACCACTCAAAGCCATCTGCACTTCTCAGACCTGATCTATATGCCAGGAAGGGAGCACAAATCTCCATGCCAAAGCCAGGATGGGGATTAGACCTTTCATGTCTGTTAAAGCATTCTGTGAAATATATTCTTGATAGCTTTCTATAAATAATAAGATTTACTGTAGGTAGTGATTTCAACTGAAGATAACTTTTAAGTGTTGTTGTATATGTAAAGATTATTTAAAGAATAATTTATTTGACAAATGCAGAGATGGGAATGTGGAGCAACTTCTTAAGTATGCTATGATATCCTCAGAGAAAGCATACCATTCTGTAGTCATACGATGTAGAAACGTTGAACAAAACCAGAGAAAATATTTAACAAATGACACAGCCTAGGTTATAGAAATTAAAACTAATTCATGAGAAACTGATGTTATGTTCTTTTGATATGAGGCTGACAAGTACCTACTTGTGCATATTACCAAGCACATCTCTGTCTGTAAGTGTGGGAATATGGGGAGGATAACCGCTTGAAGTGAACACTGAAGACTGGGATTTGGAAACGTCAGATCCCTTCCCACACTACTTTTGGTTACTGGAGGTGACTAGGCTTAGTAAAAATGAAATGATGGATGAGTTAACATTTGTGCACTCAAAAAAGAAGCTACAAGAGGAAATTCTGGCTGATCTCAGCAAAAAAACTCCTTGCAGTATGACCCTTGCCACATCCTTCTGCTTGGGCAATCATTTATATCCAAGAACATTTTAGGAGCTGATTCTTATATCCACCACATTGAATGAATCTCAGCTGCCTCTGACAGAAGTGAAATTTGAGGTATTCACTCTTATTCCTGAAGAGGCAGATTGTACCACTGTCTCAGCAGAGGACTCTGCTTGGCAGGTAGTTCTACTGTATTTGATATAAGCAAGCATATTCATCACAATCCATTCTCATTTTCATTTTTATTTTCCTGTACAATAAGGTAAATTAAATGGGGATAATGTTCCTATTCTTCTATCTCATTTCAAGGATTTTGATTGCCAGGTGAAGAGAAATGGTTGATTATTCTAAATATTTAGAGAATTTTCCACTGTGAGTAACTTTGCATAAGTTGCAAATTAAAATTCATGATTCCTGAGTTAAAATTATTTGTTTGACTAATATTAGTGCTTTTTTTCACACAAATGTTAGAACTTGACCATATGTGTCATTTTTATAACAGATGAGATAGGTTTCATATTTGCATCAGTTTAACATTGGGACAGTAGGTGTATTTACTGTTTACATAACCAGGTGTCAAAAATGATGCAATAAGTAATTTTCTACTGCCACCTTGTGGCGCTGTAGGCTTTTGATGACAAAAAGTGACATGAGAGAATCAAGGCCTTGTGCAAACCAGACAAAACCAAACGTTATACAATTATACCTATATTTTTTCTTTTTTTTCCTTTTTTTCTTTTTTGTTCACATAATCTGTAATGCTGCTTAGTTAAGTTTTCTTCCCAATTTCTGACTCTCATAGTTTACCTCTTTGTTGTCATTTGTAGATAGAACAAGGTTTTTTAAAAGATTGGAAAAGGTCTCAATTCTAAACCTTGTTTTTTACTACATTTTAAGCCTGATTGCTAGTGCCAGTTCCTCAGTGTGTCTTTTCAAATGTTTTGTATATTTTGTACAGTCCTTTTCTTGTTTTGCCTATGCTGAAGATACTTTTTGTTGTCAGTCTAGCAATTCTAAATGCCTGAGTAACGTGAAACTCACAGAAGCAACATCCAGTGATGTTACTATGCACTTGAAAGTAAGCACTTGCAGCCTATAATGTACTTATCTGGAATATGACAGACTTTGAAAATCTCCCTAGATGCATCAAGTGATGTTGCAGTCCTGTTTATGTTATCTGCTGACATTCATCTTTATTTTGCTCTCCTGTAGTGCTTGTGGAGACAATCATCTCATACCTCTGCTGTGATCCCTGTTTTGAGGCTGGCATTACACAGATTCCTCAGATTTCTTGTTCCCGAGCGATGCTGGGTTACACAGCTAGTGCTTCTGATGTCTGGGCTTTGTTAAATCCCCGCTTACAAGAAGATTTTGTGCTGAAGCACTGCTTCAAGGCTGAAGCTATAGTGTGTGCCTTCGGGCAGGGATCTTTTGTGAATCATGGCCCCTCCTCATAACCCCATCCAAAACTGTAGCTAATCAGCAGTTCATGAAATCAGGTAGACCAGCTACATCATGTCCCACGGTAGGAAAGTGTGCTCCAGGTAGGCTAACTCCTCACTTCTGCTTTTTTTCTATAACATCAATTGGTTTCAAAATCACTGCAAATCCGTGGTAGTTTTGCAGTTTGCAATGTCTGGTGTACATGCAGCAAATGTTAGGTTAAACCTTCCAGGTTAAATCTATGTGAAATGGCTATGTTAACTGTGGAGGACTAGACTTGAGAAAAATGTTGATTTATTTCAGCAAATTAAATCACTCACGGAAAGAAAAGAGGGAGGGAGGCTGACCAACAAAAGCTGATAAAAATGACAGTCCTATTTATTTAGATGGATATGAATGAGGCTTTAATCCACCCCTCTTACTGTGAGAACAGCCAAGATTAGCATGAAAGAGGTGTCTCAGTTGTGGCAGCAAGAACAGGTGACAATCCAGTGTAAAATTACTTCCTCTTCTTCATACAAAAAGATCCCCAAAGAGTCTGCTTCCCTTTGGGAATTGCTGTAGCTCCCACGTGCGTGGAGGATGATTTTACTGTGGCATTTAGACTGTCTCCCTGCTTGGGAACTGCATAACTCTCATCATGCCCTTTAACTTTATACTCTTCATTTACTTCTGCAGAATCTACCAGTTCCTTAGGATGAGGGCTGCTGCAGAGATAAAAACGCAGTGTCTCTGATGGGAAACTCTGGCACAACTGCTCAGCTCTTCTCGAAGATTTGTGCATGACTGTTACAGCATCTTCAAGTCTGCTTGCCATCTCCTCCTTTCCCATGAGCTAGCAAGGGGTCAGGTTTCCCAGCATGATGACTGCCACAAAAAGGGACAGAGTGGCTGCCTTTTTTCATATGCTTATGAATATAAATCCACATGTATTGTCCTGACCATAGAGAACAGAAATCCTTTTATACGATTTTGTTTCCCTGTGCTTCTTCTGTTGTTCCTTCAGTACCTCTTTCTTGCTCTCATTGCATCTTCCAGATTTCAATGCTTCACCAGCTACCTACATTTGGGAGTTAAGGGCCTATAAGAAAAGGTCAGAGCATTCAGAGTTTAGTGACTGGTCAAGAAGGATTTGAATTGTGATTCTGAGACACTTTTAGGGAGTAGTCTTTAGAAACCTTTGAATAATGTTTCTGGATGTCATGGGAGAAAGATGTGGGTCTAGGGGCATCTAGGATAGAAGCAGAGGTTGGTTTAGTTGATTAATTCTTATAAACTCTCTTCTCCTTCTGACCATCCCACTTATAAAAGCTAGCAGCTATGAGGCCACCCTGTGGTTCATAAAGGCAAAAATACCTCTTAGTGGTTGCTGTGCATAAGAAGGGCTGAAAGGTGGTATAGAATACAGGTGTTTGGGTTGTTTCAGTTTTGAAGGAGGGGTTCTTTTTTTATTCTGGAGGAGTGCCATCAGCTGGAGTAGTATATTGTGAAGAATCTGGAGGTAAAGTCTAACAGAAGAAGATCCCCCCCTTTATTTTAACTTCTGTATGGAAGAGGATAAAAATCTGTACCTACCTGCAGCAAACTTCATCTTTTCCCCCTAAAAAATGAATGAGCTCAAAGGTTTATGAAACAATCTCACGTCTGAGTAGAGATCTATGCTAGAATAATTTAAAGAAACATAAACCAATGATTATCACAGTTGATGATATCTCCAAAGACATCATATCAGTTGAAAGGGAAAAAATAGTGAAAGGCCTAGGAAAATTATTGTGATTGCAAATACAGAGGAAAAGCAAAGATGGCAAGAGAAAAGCTCAGCAAAAACATTTTCATCAGATACTAAAGGGTTGAAAACAATAGGGAAGGAACACAGCAAATAATTACAACCATAAGATAAAAGAAAACAGCTCTAGAAGTTCAAATATGTTTGTGCTGCCAAAAATAACTATTACAGCCTCACTTTACTGCCTCAGCTATTGGCAAAAGCAGCCTTACAACAACAAAGTGCCAACAGTGTGAAAAATCTGACTGTGGCACTACGCAGAACCTTGAAATCATCCTCAATAAAGGGAAAAGCATGACAGTGACCCCCCACATCTGTCTTTTTGTTTAATGAGAAAAGTAGCAGTGTGTGAAGAAGACCATTGCGGTGACTGTCGGAGTGTTTGTTAAAGAGAGATTTACAAAAGTGGCAGGAATGGGTTCACTTCAGTTCAAGCCAGCTTTCACTCATGCACAGACAGGTCATTGGAGTTTCAAAATTACTGTTTTCACTGCAATTTCTAAGCAGAAATGTTGGTGGTTTAGGGAAGACCGTTAATCAGTTCTGCCTCTTCAGAGCTACACACAAGGCACCAGTTAGCAGGAAGCTGGGGACTTTCATGCTGTCTTTCGCTGGTCCTTTGGGCACTCAGGAGCTTGTTTCTGATGACTGGAGCCAGCCAGACCAAGCTCCTGCTGCAGGGCTGTTCTCTGTATCGTGTCCCTTACAGTGCCTTTCAGCCACGTGGGTCAGGCTGTCGCTACACCTCATAGCACTGAACAGGACTGAGCTTACACTATCCACGTCTGAATGGAGTCTCCACCTCACACTTCTTTCAGAGCTGATACTCATTTAACACCTAGCATGGAGTCCAAACTTCTGTCTTGCCTGCCTGACTTTCACTGCTCTATGATACTATCAGTCTTCATCAAGACATAGTCAATGAAAAAGTTCAGTTACTTTTTTTTTTTTTTCTAGCAAACAGTCTTCACACACAGATTGAAACCACTCTCCCTGTCCCTTTAGATTTACTGGACACAAGTTGTGTCATGTAGGTGATGCAATAGTTTAATTTAGAAATATAAATCTGATTCAACCAAACTGAATTTACATGACAGTCAAATGTTCTCAGAGAGGGTGAAAGTTAAGGGAAATAGCAACATAAAGCCCATTAACAGAATTCTTCAAAGCAGTGGCAGAGTTTGTTACCTCAGCAACATCTGACATGAAGGGAAGGAAAATAACAGCAGTGGTGGAGCCCACCTGAAACAGGAATATATGTAATTACTGTGCAGCTGTGTCACAAGGTTCCGTAGAAAACTGACAGCCCAAGCAGGCAAAAGAGAAGATGGATGGGAAAGAACTTTTGTTTTCTTGTGTCATCACTCCGATTTATACTCGATGTCACGTTATTCTAGACAAGTACAGCAATTCTAGGTGATTTTTGCCCTTGTAAAACCTTCTGAAAAAATTCACAGCAGGATAACCCAAGAGCCAACTGGAGTTACATTCAAGCCAGACTGCAGAACTGGAACCGCTATAGTAGCATTGACAAATATCTTCCCCCTCAAATCAAACACTTATTCTCAGCCTCTCCATTGCATTTGATATGGTCAACCTGTCCTGGTTTTGGCTGGAATAGTTAATTTTCTCCCTAGCAGTTTGTCTAGTGTTGTGTTTCGGATTTAGTATGAGAATAATGTTGAAACACACTGTAGTTTTTAGTTGTTGCTAATTAGTGTTTATAATAAGTCAAGGAATTTTCAGCTTCTCATGCCCTGCCAGCAAGAAGGCTGGATGGGCACAAGAAGTTGTGCAAAGACATAGCCAGGACAGCTGACCCAAACAGGCCAAAAGAATATGCCATATCATATTATGTCATGCTCAGCATATAAACTGGGTGAAGTTGGCCAGAAGGGGCGAATTGCTGATTGGGAACTGACTGGGCATTGGTCAGCAAGTGGTGAGCAATTGCATTATATTTCACTTGTTTTGTATATTCTAATTCTTATTGTTATTGTCATTTTATTATTGTTATAATAATTATTATTATTCTCTTCCCTTTCTGTTCTATTAAATTGTCTTTATCTCAGCCCACAAGTTTTACTTATTTTTTCTGATTCTCTCTCCCATCCCACTGGGTAGGGGGAGTGAGCAAGCATCTGCACGGTGCTTAGCTGCTGTCTGGGATTAAACCACGACACAACCATAAAATATTGCTGTTGGGTAATGATAACCATTTCAAGTATTGTGTCAATATGTACTGAGGCTCTCCAGCAGTTCCTTCAGCTATGAATACACATCCATGCTCAGCCTCCCATGCAAGTCCTTCCCCTAATCTCTCTCAATGTGGCACCCAGAAATAAATCTACTGTTCTTGTGTTGTGTTTCTAGACTGTCCCAGTCTGGTGAAAGATAAACTGTACTCAGTGATATTTCTCGGCAGGACTAAATCAGTGTAATACACTTAAGAATAAATGTGTAGAGTTTAGAAAATTTAAAGTTGTAGAAAATAATCTGACCCCTTTCTGCCTTATGTAGGTGTGCCTCTGCAGTATCTGTGGGTGCCTCCATGTGTAGCCTTGGCTCTTTCAAGATGCAGTGCTTCCCAGCGTGCATGCTTGCAACACCCTTATCTACACCACTGCTCAAAATCCAATGGTTCCTCTCCCAGAAAAATGAAGCTAGAAGCTGTGCTCTGAGGTGCCATGTGGTGTATCCTGTCATTAATGGGGAAATATGGTAATAAAACATATTGACCCTTCATACTGAGGTCCTCCAGCACTATCTTAGGAAATTCTGCCAAAGAATATATTATTTTGGAAACAGCTACAGTTCTGCTCACACACGCATATCAAGAAAGTTAAAGGCCAAGAAGGTGGAAAGAGCTCTGGTTCTGCTTTTGGATTTTTACTTGCAGCAGTGCTGTTTCTAACACAGCTGTATGACCAGAAATCTGTACCTATACTGGAGTGGCACAGATTTCTAGAAAACTTAGTTTCAACAGAAGTCTCTAGCAAAGAATTCCTTAAATATAAGTTTCTATCAGCTAAAAGGTAAAAAGCAAATGGCTTCAAATGATGAAGAAAGACCTTGTTCTACTTTTAGTCATGGACTAAACCCATCCTGGGTTTGCTCTGATACAAACTGTTCAGTAAATTCCTGTAAGCAGAGAAGACAGATCTGTGCTAGAAGGCATACAGTCCAAGCAGTGAGTGGGCAGTGTCAGACAAAGACAGACAGATGACCCATGCACTGGAAATCAATGACACATTAAAACAAAAGAGGTTTTTTAATAGTAAGGTGTTGGGAGATAATGGACATGTGAGCAATCCTACACATGTGCATGCTCGGCAAGGACATAGAACAAAGAACTCAGCAACCAACTCCAGGAGATGGGTTGGGTGGAGATAGACATTTGAGTGTGGCGCTTATTATCCAATCGTGAGAAGGCTTGAAGCGCGTGGACAAAGCTAACTGTCCAATCATAAGGATTGCACCATGTACCGTTCGCGTGCACAGGAGAAACCTATAAAAGGGCTTGCTTACCTTCAATAAATTGGCATTGCTTGATCATACTGGTCGTGTGCGCGTCCATAGCTCCCGCAGTAAGGGATACAACTTGGTTTTCCAGTGTGGCCCAATAGATGTGTCTGTACAATGGTAAACTAGAACAAATCTACAAGCACCATGAACACATCCAAATTTTTCCCTTTTCACACTGGGCTATCATTTAATTATGAATCATGCAAGCTCCTAATCCTCATCTTTAAAGCACCAACTACCCCACTCTTACCTTAGGCTCTGAAAGAGACCATAATCTACAATGACATTCCTTAGTACAGCTAAACTTTCTAAAATAATGGTGATAAACTCATAGACAAGCTATACTTTCTCAGAGAGAGTTTGAGGCTTGGAAATGTACTCTCAGGGGCAAACTTCACAACTTTACTGTAAGCACAGGCACTTTGACTTTTTCTCTTCCAATATAAACCTATAGAAGCATGCATATAAAAAAATGCAAAGCAAACACTCCACTAACGTACTTCTCACTCCTCAAAGGACGAGAAACAGATGTATAATTACTTTTTTAGTGTCTTACTGGCAGCTGTTCCAAAACTATGATGATAAGAACAGTATACAAACCACTCTAATGTAGAAAGATGTGAAGCACTTTGAACAAAGTCACACAAGAGCTGCATAGTTGATCAGGAAAAAGAGCATGGGTATTCTGTACCCACTGGACCTTACAATCTTTTTGTAGTATAGTCTCTCAGTGATAAAAGATATTCTCCTGAATACTGAAGATCTGAGATTCCCCTGTAATCTCAAACATGTAATCATTTAAGAAACACTTGTAATAACAGACAGATGGTTGCTTCAAAGGATTTGGGGTCCGAGGTGATTCTTATATAACACAGAGTAAATATGTCAATGAAAATGAAAATACCTATAGTTTCAGCAGGGTGTGTGTGTGTGTGTGTGTGGTGTGTGTATGTTTCAAGAACATCTCAAAAGAAGCCAGAAACCTCTCCTACGTTTAGAAAGCTAGATTACTTCAGCAAAAAATATAGGCAAGGTATGTGAATAATGTTGCTTGATACCACATATCACCAAGGTGCAAATAGTTAAAATCTAATATGTTTTGATAACTCTGCTGAAAATGAAGTGACAAATATATTGACACAGGCCAATAATCAGTTGTGAATTTAACTGAGATTGTTATGCATCAATTTATGCAGGGTTTAATTTCAGAAACATTGTAGAATGAATGAGAGCGATTTTATCCAATTAAATGATTGTGATGAACAAGGAGTGATTAAGAGTAATCTGATCTGTCTTTTCAAATGCACTGCAAGTATGCATCCAAATGCATAAAAATTCTGAGGTAGGAAGAACTTGTTTATATACTAATTTATTTTTACATTAAAAAGGAGCTAAAAGTAATTAATCTATAATTGTATCTATGGCACCAAACATGCTTTTTCAAGGGATACTGTATCATTGCTTTGTAGCACTATCATCTTACTTGTTTTTTCATTACAAATTTTGTGAGCCGTGCTGTGTTATAGATCACACAGCTTAAATTTTCTGTCCCAAAACTCAGCATTTCAAGATGACAAGAGATTAAGATACAGATTCTCACTTGCACCTGGGGCACAGTGCAGGAAATCAGTTGAGCATATTCTTCTGTGTATTCCAACAACAAAGTGCTTAAAACAGGTACCTAGCTCCATAGAGATGCATAAACAAACTAAATTCAAGTTCCTTAAGTACCTATACTAAGTCTAGTCACTTCAGACACCCTATCTAGTCAATGGTGAGAATGGCTCTTCTAGAGGGTCAGTTACAGCTTCTGTGATTAAATTGCTTTCTAGAGAAACTGTTGTTGTTGCTGTTGTTGGCTGCATACAGAAAATAAAATGGTTATGGCTTCATGCTTAGGCATACGAAGATGGGTCAGATGATCTGTGCCTTTGAGACAGGTCTTGGAAAAGGATCTGTCTGAAATGAAAACATGCAATATGTGTAAGATACCTGTGTATTGAGCAACACGTAGAAGACACATCTTTGAAAATAACTAATCCAGGCAAAAGAACCAGCATTTTTTTTTTCCAAATAAGGAAAATTCACACAACACAAAGTGGAAAACAAGCAATAACTTATCTAACAGTGAAAGACCATTAGCTGTAATATTGTCTGAGGTCTTTGGTAACTCTTTTGGTGATGTTCTTCAACAGAAGCTGGGCAGTTGTGCATTTTTAAAACTTTTTCATTACCATACATGTTTCTAAATACCTTTATAAATCTAGATGTAAACATCCTCTAAAATGTAGGCTGAAATGAAACATAATTTTTTCTTAGTAGAAGAAGCAGATATCATATATCATTTGCAAAGTTACACATTTTAATCACTGTTTAAAATATAATTATCTAAATTGTATTGCCTGGTATCAATCACTATAAGCTGATGCAACAAGTGGGACAGTACTCTCTAAATCTTTTTTTACCTAGACAATACAGTGGATGGGGGAGTTTGGTATGCCTCCTCGATACTTCTAGGGACTTATTCAGAGAAGGAGACCTTCCAGCTGGTAAGAAATAGCTGTTTCTCAAGCTATTTTCAACGCTAAAGTAGTTTATTGAATCCACTGTGCAAATAAGATTTTGCTCCAGTTCTTTATATGCAGTCTCCCTGTTCTGCTGAAAAGAACAGATAAAAGATGAGGAGGTTACCTTTTTATATCAATATTATGAAAGTTCTGAAGCTTGAGATTTCTCCTTGGATCAGGAATCTTAAAGCATCAGATAGGATCTTATCTGACACCTAACGCTGGTATGCTTCCTCACCCTTTTTTTTGGTAACAGTAGTAGTTTACTTCAGTTTCCACTCTCAACTTCAGATAGGCTCCGCTCAAATGATTCACTCTTTTAGTATCTGTGATATATTAGGGGGAAAAAAAATGTTTCTTTAAAAGTACGCTATGTAAGATTATCCTAAAATCTATGTTAGGAATCTTGTCAGTTAATTCTTAACAGTGTGCATGACTGGTGTAAAGCTAATACAATGTCAGTTAGTCACTTTTAATAACACTGAGGTTTCTGACTTAAAACCTAATTTTCAGCAGAGGTCCAGGAAAAAATAGTTTAAGTCTTCTCTGTTATGGAAACCTGTAAGTGAAACAAGAAGCAATTATGAGACTATTGAGTTAAAGTTCCCATAACAAAAGTTCATTTTAACCTTTTGAGACATGTTCAAGAGTTTTGATACTGATGCCGTTTGTGATGTGAACTACTTATGGAAACTGCTTCTCTCTGCACAGTACTTCTGTTGGTGTCCTGGCATCATGACAACATATTCCCAAATGCACTTCTAAATCCCTAGGTTTCCCTCTGGATTTTCTTTTTCCTTAAAAAATAGGGATTTGCTATAGAGGGGAATTGAAAATGTAGATATTTACATGTGTTGACACAGCTGGAGGGTCTTGCAAAAAAAGGGCTGTCTCTGATCTGCTTCTCCATTCTGCAGATAGTCCTCTGGGAGCTCAGGGAATGGGAGGATTGTATCCCCTCTCATCCTCAACCTGTGCATGTGGCTTACTTTATCACAAAATCATTTGTGCTTTCCTTTTTGGACAGTTAAACATTCAGTACCAATAGGCCCAACATTTCAGAATGGCTCAGTATATTTTCCAAGGTTGTTTCTGGGAACCTGCTCATCTTTCCTGTGCGCTAATGCTTGCTCGCTTTCTTCCTGAACACTAATGTTCTTTCCTGAGGTCATTAGTAAGTCCTGTGCAGACATCTCTCTTCCAAAAGAACACTAGCTGACTGATTTAATCTGCACCCACATTTCAAAGAACCAGCATAAAGGTACTGCCCAGAGAATATGAAATATTTAATACTCTATATGTATTATCTGGCAAGCCTTTGGTGTGAACTTCAGCAGGCATTGCTCCCAGGATCAACTCAGAGAGACCTACAAGAGAAAAATAAAGAAACTTAAGAATGAAAACATAATGATGTGCAACAAAAAAAAAGTTCTCCATTCCTGTGTGAAAAAGTCCTCAAAATGCTAGAAGTTACAGCTTTGCAGAGTGCAGAGCTCAGTATCTTTGAAATGCTTCTCCACTAGTTGAGACTGAAAGGGAAAAGGAAGCACAAAGACAAAACTGCAGGACTTTATTGTCCTTGAGGCATATTGCAGGAAGGGAGGATGATTATGAATCTGAGATGATTAAATACTAATGGCACAAACTTCACAAGTGATGAAACAGCCAAATAAATTACCAGCGCTTTAAACCAGACACATTTAGATTAACAATACTTCTATGAGACAGTTTGATAAATGCCTCGAATTTAGCAGCGCTGAGTTGTCCCTATTTCAGGGACCTTTGACTTTGGTCACCTGCTTATTAGTTGGACTGGATTGCTTCTATGAATTGTGAGATGTCATTCTCTGGATAACATTCGTTGTAAAAATACAGGGTCTTCTTTATGATTCTGTAGCACAGGGTTTCCCAGAAAATAAGAGCTCTAAGCTGCTGTTTCAACATGTCAGTATCAGTAGTATTCAAATTATCAAAGCCAGGTCTGCTTTGACAATTTCCAGGTTTAACACAAATTTCACTTCATCTAGACTTCGGGTCAAACATTTTGAATTCTTGTTACTATTCATCAAAACTTGATTGTTTTATTATGACAAAACTGAAAATCTTATTTAGTCTGAGTAGTAACTTATTCCATAGACAACAACATTGACTTCAGCATGATTACTTACAATGCAAGGCACTATTTATTTTAGCTATCCTGTCCTGATGTGCAAAAATAGGTATAACTTGGCACTAAATTACAGTGGTCCTTGCAAAGCAGAATTGTTCAGAGCAAGAGGCACTGAGCCATGAGGCAGTGGTTCAGGGACACCCATGCAACCCACAAACACTGCCTGCTGGACAGGCTTTGAAGCCCCAACTGTACATTTATATGCGGGGCAGACGAGACTCATCTATGCTAAGAGTTTTGCCAACAAGCATTTTTTGAATCTTGCCAGTCTTTACCATTTACTGAATAGTTTGTCAGCACTTGCTACCTCACCTTCTCTCCACAAACCAGTCTATAATTAGAAAAATTCTATAATTCACTCAGAAATTTCAAATCTAAAGTGAAATTTGACTGTAAAGGTTGGAAAGGTTGTTGAACTAATTTTGCTAGGAAATGTTTTTCATGATTCCTCCTTCTCTACAGAGAAAGATACGTGAGATAGTAGATATCAGATCTTACCAGACACTCATTTCAGATCTCTAATATTTCTCACTGGTAGAAGTTCCAGCTCTGCCTCTAGCACATCCCATCCTAACAACTGTCACACCACAATTCTTTTTGGTATTTTTCAGAAAGCATAAGTTTTAGAAATTTTCTAACAATAAAGTAACTATTTCTCTGCCCTTTGACTGATTTCACAGCAATGCCTTACTAGCCAACATACTGTTTAATAAAGGCTTCCTTTGTAAGGAAATTTATTTGACAGCATTCTAAGAAAAATTTGTAGGTTTTGCTGAGCACAAGTAAAAGCAAAATTGCTAGGGGTTTTGTTAAGAATCTTTGTAGCAATGCATCTGAAAAGAACTAGTAGAATTGTTTAGCTTGTGTTCTTCTTGTTTTATATATGCACATAATATTTCAAAGATTGACAGCATCATGACAGTCCAAATCACTGCATGATACCTATGCTACTGATACAGAAGCAGTGAATTGAATACTTTTCAGAGGTATTAGATAACCTGCTGTTTGCTTTTGAAAAGTCAGTTAGCCTGGTATTTGTATAAAAATTGAGCTTTAATGTGAAGAAAAAAAAAAACAGCACATGGCTTTGAACACTTCGTAGAAGAAATCTGTATATGACAGGCTTCCTGAATCTGATGACCTATTATACAAGCAAAACTGGACAACATGCTTGTGTTGGTGAACCCATCATCTATTCAACTCCCCCTCCTTCTAAATCTCTTCAAGTCTTAGTCTATACTCTGAGTCAGCAATTGGGTTGATATCCCGATCAAATAAATCCCTTTGATCTATATTTTGCTTTTTTACTGTTTCTTTAATCAAGGGTAAATAGAACAGTAAGCAGGTTCTCAGAAATGCATATTATGCTTCCAGTCTTCAGGGTTTTCTCATAATTGGTGATTTCAGATGTGGTTCTGACCACAATCTTGATTTTATCTTTAAACTGTTGCACTGCATGTCAATGTTTATGTAACATGACAGATCATCCCTATCTCCATCAACTGTGGAATATTGCAGTGCATAGTCTAATTAGCATTTCATTTCCATGGGAAAAACATAGTAAAATGGTGAATCTGTGTTGCTGTCAGAAAGAAATTGATGACCATTCATGCTCTTAGAAGAGAAGAGGGCAAAGCTAATTGGATATCCTGGTTGTTTTAGCTGAAGGCAAACTAAAGGCACAGCCTCACAGAGATCAGTGGAATAGGACAGCCATTGTGAGAGAAGAGTCTGGTATTCTTCATCTTTGGATTTTCTGCAGCTTTCTGGGGCTTTCTGGCTATTGAACCACACATTTTTTATACAGTAATTATGAATATTCAGTTAACACCAATTGCATAATTTTATCAATTGATTGTTAAACTGTGTGCCTTGAACTAAGCATCTTTATTAGAGGTGAATGTAGATTCCTAGTTTTAAAAACTTTAAATTTCACCTCAGGTTTTGGTTCTTTTTCTCAATATTTAGGTTTCTGTCTATTCTGAATATAAAGAACATTAACGTGACCTTTTCATTGCACTGTCTCTCCTTACTGGCAGCAGTTAAAAATCTCTTCGCTGCATAGACATTTTTTATAATCTCTTATCTTTTCTTGGATAAACAAGAACCACTTTGTCAGAACAAGGTGTTTTACAACATTGAAAACTGTTGTGGTTCTTTTCTTTTCCTTTCATCAATTTTTCAGCAGCTTTTTAAAGAATGAAAACAAAGTCTCCAACACAGCATTCTGATAATGGTATCTCTAATGTTATTTTCAGACACGACAATGCTTCTCTATTTTTCTTGATACTACTTAAGAATTATTTTAGCCTTCTAAGTGTCACTTCAGAGTCAGCTGTTTTCCTACTGTAGTGCCTCCTGACTTGCATCTTCCTAGGATGCAACCTCTCTTCCCGTTACAATAAGCACTATGTTTTTCTCCTAACTGAATGACATTGCATTTGGAAGAATTAAATTTTGTATCGGGATGCACCAAGTGGCAATTCAAAGGCTATATTTTGTTTCAGATTGACCTTCTGCATCTCATGAGCCTGAGCAGGTTGCAGTGGGATAGTTTGGCTACTGCCTAGCTCCAGCCTTCAGCCTGGAATCTGAGAAACCTGCACCAGCCTGTGAGACTGGGATATCATTATCAGGCATCTGCAAATTAGCCTGCCTACCACCATACAGGATCAAACATGTTACTAATTGTTTTTTAGCAATTGCCAACACCAATGACGAGTTTCCAGGAAACACTGAGAAAAAGCAAGAGAATGAAATAGAACACATCCCCTTGTAGTCACTTCCTGGTCATACCCCCAGCTTGATAGGAGTGACAGTGTTTTTCAGCACCTCCTTTTACTCCACCACCAGAGTGATTTTTGAAGCTGTCAGCAAATTATTTGTTGCAACAACAGCAGCAATGTATGTGGAAAACATAAAGCAAGTGTGCTGTAGAGCATTAAAAAAATGAACCAGGCACTGCATAGTCACAGTGTAAATAGTGGCAAAGATTTGTCACCAGTCTTCTTGGGTCATATTGGTGTGTAGTGGCACATTGTAACAGACGTGGCAGAGCACAGATCAGTGCTCTGATTCAGCTCATTTATGATGCAAACATACATTTGATGATTAGTAAAAAAAACCTACTGAAGTATTTTAGAGCTAATTTCAGAGCAAAATTCTTCCTCAGATACTTGTTGAATGCTATGGAAACTTACCTATGGAAAAGTAGGGAAGAAAAAATCCACTTGAAAGGTCACTGGGTCTGGGTGTCCCAGGACAGGGTCAAAAGCAGGTGCAGATGGAAAGAAAAACTCTTCTTTAACATCCCATCTAAAGTGAGTGTTCGTGGCCATATTTGCAGTGTGAAGAAAATGGACAGTAAATTCACTACAGCAAAAATGTCATCAAAATCATTCTGAAAGATGTGTGGATGTCTTTTGTCTACTATTAGCAGTGACTGAGATAGTGATGTCCTGTATCTATAATTAGAAAGTTTCAGTCAAGACAGGACAAATATGGACAAGAAGATAAACTCTACAAACCCCTAGCCCTTAATATTTGATCAGCCTGTACAGATGGTTATGCACTGCTCCTGCAGTATCTCTGCTCCTCTGGTAGGTAAATTTACTAAACATATGATGGATGACTAAAATAAATGGAAAACTGTTACTTCCAAAATATATCCTGTGTGGTGCTATTATAAATCTTTTCATAAAGTTCATGCTTCATTTACATCACAGTAAATAATTGGACTTTTATTCCAACATGATATGGAGAATCCCGCTTAAGCAGATAAGTGTGTAGCATGTTCATGACAGAATTATACCTGATCCAAGATCATGCTTGAACTTCCTATTTTCCAAGGAATAGTCACATCACCTGACTTGTAGTACAACACCACACTGCAAGAGGGCATTTCTTCCACCCAGACTTTCAAGTAGATTAACCACAATGTAATAGCTCTTTTTCCAAAAATTTGAGTCTTTAAAATATTTTTGAAGTGTCTATCACTTTATATTTCAAAAATATGGATAACATGGCTTTTAAAAGTGTACTGTATTGTAAGTGCCCATTAAGCTGCATCATCAGTTGTGGCAGTGTGCTCCCTGCCCAAGTTTAAGCAATAACCATCAGTGGCTGTCATGATGGCTGCATGAGGCATGGACTTTGGGGAGACAGATGGCAACACGGCAGCCAAGGACTGTCTTGCACAGTGACCCAAAAATCCTGCTGGTATGTAAATATGACTATAAGCCAATCATCTTACTCCAAAACTAGTGGGCAGCCCAGGGCCCATTGAGCTCTCCTGCATAGCAGTGGGCTGCATGCTAGGATCTCCCCTTGAGTAGGGACGCCTCCCAAGGTTACTCCTTGAGGTTGAGAGAATACTTCTGATGTAAGTGAATTAGGAATAACAGTGCTGAAACTTTGTAGTCTTAGCTAAGTGATATAAAGGATTGATTGTATGTATATAATCCCTAACCCGTTGACCAAGTCTGAGACTAAGTCTGGATCCAGCCACACCTGGACTTCTCTCTGAAAACAAGCTTAGAATGCAAGGGGGTCCATTCTGTATTTCATAACTCAATGGAAGGGTCTCCCTAACAGTTTTTTCTGACCCTGTCCTCTATGCAGTGAATACTCAAGTGTACCTTGCCGTTGAATTTTGTTAAACCACTGTTGCATTTACCATTGAACTTTGTTAACTCACTGGTTTATATCAGTAAAGTATATTGCTGCTTCTTTTTTGTGAGTGAAGTGCATCACTCTCTTTCTGCAACGATGTTTCTGGCAGTTTAGGAATGTTGTATTGTTGTGGTATATTTGGTTGGTAATGGAAGCTTTCACACAGTTACCCACTTTACTAAATGGATTTTTATTTTTATTGTCAGAGAAGACATGAATCTGAAACAGTCAGCTATGATAAAAGGCAAATATCAAAGAGTTTTCCACCAAAATAGGGAATAAACCTCTTAACACCAATGTAGCATTAAGAAGCAGGCTTTCTCTTTAATGTGGTGCTAGAAGCATGGGGGATCATTCCACCTAACACGGATACATTAAAACAAAAGTTCATCCTTTATATACCTTAAAGACATGAATATTCATACATTTTCCAAGAAATCTCCACCTTTCCACCTATCTCCTACATTTACATAATGCTGGCGTTGAAAAACTACCCTACATATGCATAGGGGTCTTGGGTGGTTGTCGGTGGTTGTTTGGGGACTTAGTCCTCTACTCTTTTTTCTCTTTTATGGCCACAAGTCTTTTGAGGACAATTTCCTCTCCTTGGATGTTTCCCAAATCTGTTGTCTGATGTGGAGGTTTGACCTCAGGTGAAAGCACCTCCCCCTCCCCCCTCTGGTAAGACAGGGAAGGGACAAGAGAAGAGAATTCGTGGGTTGAATAACAAGAAAGAATTTACTAAATATAACAACAGAAGAGTAACAACAGTGAATTCAAAAGAAAACAGGTAAAATGCAGCAGTGGCTTATCGACCGCAGCAACCGCCCCACCAGCAGCAATCCCGCCCCATGAGCAGACCGCGTGCCACCCCCTGGGTAGGACAGCACACCAGGATTAAATACTCCCATGAAAATTAACCCCATCCGGTAGAAACCAGGACATCTGGCCAAGTTGTTCATTCTTATTGTGTCAGGTGCACCCGCGCAACGGGAGCAGAGGTTCCTGGCTGCTGAGGTGCTGCAGCTCGGGGCTGCCTTTGCTCTCGGGGCCTCGCGGTAGTTGGGGCCTTTGGTCAGTGGGAGCCGCCGTTGACCACAGGTCAGATCGGGCCTGGGCATCAGTGGAGTCCCTGGGGCCATTCTGAGCTCGGCCCCTGGAGCAGCAGCTGCGGTGAGGACTCTCCCCTTGGGTCAGGACGCTGCCCAAGGAAACTCCTCGAGGGGCCTTGGGTCGGGACGCTGCCCTGAGCAGGTCCGCGAGGCTGAGAGCCCTCACTTGTCAGGTGAGTGATGAAGTGTTTTGAGTTGCCATTAAGCCCCAGGGAGTGGGGCTCTGTTCTGCATTTTGGGTTGCTGTTAAACTCTAGGAAGTTGTTCTGTCCTCCTCTCACAGACATTCAAACCTGTAATTTACAGAGAGCTGGTTAATTCTGTTAATAACAAATTTTTATTTTTTGGTGGTTGGTTGTTTATTTGAGAGCCTCTGTAATACTTACCTGTCTTGTTTGAGCAATTCTGCCAGAATATATCTATTCTCAAGGCTAGGATGTCTTCTCCGTAAACTTTAATCACTCAGGCCTTGTTAAACACAAAGTTAAACGTTGTTTGTCAAAAGAATTTCTCAACAAGATGAGCCTTGTGGTTTGACCTATCCACATCTTGCATCTGATCAATACAAATGTAGCCACATTAATGTTTTATGAAGAGATGCTGGAGTTGTTCCACAGAAATTATATTTAGCTACTTTTTGTTTAATATATTTACAGGTTTTTCCCAATTTCTCTACAATATAATCTACAACTGTTTGGTAAATGGTCTGGGTGAAGAGTTTTCAAGCAATCCCTCCCTTTCACATATTTGCAGTCCTTTATTTATACTGAAGGAATGATTATTTTACTCATATTTATTCTGTTTTCTGACTGAAAGATCGAGATTTCAAGCAGGAAGTGAGATAAATGAACTCATCTAGCTCATATGTTGTCATCATGCTGTCATTTTTACAAATGAGAAAAATATCCAGACTTACACAATGTTTGAAATGTTGTATCAGCTCAGTTATAATTGTTAGAACTCAAGAAGATGACCAATATGGTTTCAAAGGACTCCTCTCTCACATGGTGACAGTTACCTATGTCTTTCTCTGTGATATGCAGTGCTAAAAACTAGATTAAATGGATCTGATAAAGGTTCTTGTGATTTTGACATTGTTGTCTTCCTTGTTATATTTTTATAGGGTATATGACTTCATTGCCCATTCATCTGATCTTTAGATAAAGCTGCAGTGACATTGGAACTTTCTAATTAAATCATTGGTATCTGCTTACTTGGCAGTGTCACATATGCAGCTGATTTAGAAGCTGCAGAAACTTGCAGACTTTTCTGTGAATACCAGATAGTTACCAAAATACACATGACTGAGTTAGTTGGCCCATGAATCATAGGAAATCAGTGTGTCATTTTTATTTATGGAAATAGTCTTATTTTTACCTAGTCCAGGAAATATATCTGAAACAGTGATAGCTCTGATTCTTGTAGATCAGCATTTTTACGAAGAAATTATAAATGTAATAAATTTTTGTTTGCAGAGACGAAATATTAACAAAAGTGAGCATGTCTGTAGCTGAATTTTTTAGCAAGGATATTTCCACTTAGTTCCCTAGGCATAGCTAGATTCTCACTGATCTGTATGCAATACTGTTACATCTGACTTCAAATGGAAATGGCAAGAATTTCAAGTAAGGAATAAAAGCCTGTTCACCTCCTTTATAGCTTTCATAACCATTTAGTTGGGTGACCTAAAAAACGTTTAAGTACAGATTATGTGGGGTAGAGCAAGACAGAAAGAGGTAAAGCATCCTAGTAGTCACAGTTACATGACACAGAATCCAAACAGTCCTGCAGCTGGATCCAGCTTTGAGTACTACTGAACTTTCAGTAAACAAGAAAACAAATAAAAACCATTCTCATTTAATCAGAAATTATGCTCCCATGCAATGCCTCCTACCAAGCCATTGAAAGACTTCATTACTTCTTTTCCCAGCCTTTCAAATTACTCTTGCTACGTCAAGCTCACGTTCCACTCCTGTAAAATTTTGCACTTAACAGCTGCAAACACTTCAAGCAAACTGAAAACAATTTGATTAGGAAAGAACTGTACAACACATGAAACAGGTCTCAGATTTCTACTAGTTTCTGCTACTGGCAACATTTGTATGAGAACAGATTTGTTTGTTTGTTTTGTGAACATCACACAACTAATTTTTGCTGAAATGCTGGAGTTTCTCACAATTCAATGAGGTCCAAGCCATGCTTCCAGCACATAGCTGCAGCAAGGCGGAGCAGGCTGGAATCTGGACCCAAATCTGGATCTGAGGCATGTGTTTTGGCCTTGTCTCCAGTTCTCATCTCTCCATCAGAGTATTATAAATAATGGATAGTCATCCCCAAATCTAGCAAACTGGGATGTACATTCCTTTTGAAATAATAGGGTTAACTGGAGTTATTTAACCTGTGCCTGACAAAGAGACAGACCCTCTCCGTTTTTTCTGACAATTTGTCTGTAATCTAACCTGCCATGTAGATATTACTTTGACAGGTCCAGCATGCAAAATATGGCTTATATAAAGTGCAAAGTACAATTTACTCTGGTTACTTCCATATTTGGATGAAAAATTCTTAATTTACCTTTGTCCACCTTTCAAAAAATTTCATATTTTCCTTGAACTGCATTCAGTCATCCCAGCTGGGAAGCAGGGATCTGAATGGTATGAATGGAAATCACAAGCTAAATTAGGAAAATTCCATCTGGAAAATCATAATATTTAGGATTACAAAGCTAAATACTTTTGTTTGGCTAATCCAGGACATTTTTTAATACACATGGATTGTTTACACTAGCATCCTATGGCCAGAAGCTGATCCTCCTTAATTGAGTATCCCTTTGCCTCCAGAAGTGGATTTGCCTGAACGGAGACTGTGATAAATTGTCTAAGGGAAGAGTTGTTATATTCAGTTTCCAGGCAGTGCAACAGAGGAATAAAGAGCCTAAGCTTGTTAAGACTTCTGAAATTGTGTAAATTACTAGCACATTTAGGAAGACTCAGATACCCTGACATGTAATCCTTTGCTAGAACATATGCATAGTATGAAACATTAGTTTTCATCTGAAAATGAAAAGTGTCACTAAATAATATTGTCAAATCTGAGAAGCTCTGGGGATTAGGTCTGGGTTTTTACACTCCTCTAGATCTTTTCCATGTAAGTATTTATTCCCTGAGTAAGCAACTGTCTACCCATATGATGTCCCCTGGGCTCACAGTGCTCACCTATAAACACAGATTATTTAGCCTTATTGTCTCTTCAGCATCACTGAGTAATTTCACACAAGCGATAGAGGATTTCCCCATCCAGAAGCATCCATAATTTGGCAGCTCCTTCTCCAGCCCTTGCTGCTATGTGAGTAGGGCCAGACCAATACCCCATCACTGGGGAGGCAGGAGTGAGACAGCAAAGACAAGTCAGAAAGGGACAGGAGTGCTCTGCTGTCCTCTGCACCAAGAGGAGAAACCATTTCTGGAAACCCTGAGGCAAAAGCTTTCCCTGCAGAGTGAACTGGGTAGTGATGAGTTGTTCAGTTTTGTTTCCCACCCCCAGATGGCATTTTATCAGTGGTTGTCTAGCAGTCCTGCATCTTCAGATATTAAAAGTGCAAAGCACTGAAAGGAGTGTGTGACAGACATGCTGCTGCAGTGATTAATGTGCTCATCCAGGCTGGTGGCTCATCACCCAGTCAATTAATCATTCTCCGGTATTTTGGAAGTCATTAAATTCCATACTATTTTCAATGTATTTCTACCATTAGGCAGGTTTTCCTTTGAAGTGTGATATCACCAATTCTGAGTTTCTTTCCCACCTCATTTTATCTCTTCACTGCCTGCTAAAATGTATTTCATTATGACTACTGCTGTGCCAGGTGGGTAATTTCATTTTGTCACTACAACCTCTCTAAGGACGCACTCTGGCAAATGTTAAGTATGTGGAGGACATTTTCTCCTTCATTTCAGCTGTAGTTCCTAGGAGTTTCTACTCCTGCACAAGAGGTCTAGCTCCAACAAGAGCTATTTCCATCCAGCTGTTGCGGGGAGAGAAGGAGTTGGTGACCAGCATCTTGCTATCCTGCCAGAGAAGGTGGAAGTTATTTACTTTATGCATGAGAGGAAACAGAGGCCTATGATTTGATCCCAAAAGAGCTCCAGCAAAAGGGAATTCACGTCCATTTCTCTATCTGACTGTTAAGGAGGTCATATGAAGGTGGTGGACTGAAGGACCCCTCAAAACACTAAGTGGACAAATGAGTTATAACAAAACTTGGTAATCTGACCTCCTAACTTTCAGATTTCCAGAGGACTTTTCACAGCTTTTCTCTCATCTCACTTTTCCTTTTCTAAGTTTCTGCATTTGGTGAGCTTCCTACAAAAAAATAAATCTTCAGCTTGGTTACTCTTATTAATGATGTCAGGCAGGGAATTTTGCAACCAGAGACTCTGTACTAGAAAAGGTTTTCAGCAGATTTGGTAAGAAACATGAGGCAACAAGCTCTATTTTGGGAAGGAAAATGATCGATCGCTACCTCTGCACAAAGAGAAACAGAAGGTTACTTATTTAAGTGAAGGCTATGAATAAAATAAGCACTTCACTTTAGCTGAGTAACCTAGAAATGGGAAAAAACAAAATACAGTACAGGGTCATAAAAGCTGGATTTAGCAAGAAGCAACCAGGGCAAACATCATCCCAAGGACAGGCCTTGGGAACAGCATACTTCATCTGCAGGTGAGATAAAATGGGGAAGACTCCTACCTCATCCTCTGCACAGAACCCCACCAGTCTTATGTAAACTTTAAATTAAAATACACATGGGTATGCACACAAATGCATGCATGCAAATGTATATGGTGAGTACATCCAGCATTCTGCCTTGTAATGCACTGGTAACTGGAATGCAAAGCAGAAGGAAAAGCACACTATCTCTCTTGTTGATTCATATTTTGCTCTCATCTGTCACTGATGTGAATGACTGAAGAAGTGGGACAATGAAGTTTAGGCTTGTAGTCTTAATCTCACTGTATTCTGAACAATAACATTTTCATTGTGTTCAGCATCAGAGAACCTGTCCTTTTAATTACAAAGAACTGAATTCAAACAGCGGTATCTTGCCCTTGGAATGAGTAGTTGTTCAAATGACTAGATTGTAAAAATTAAGTTAATACTTCATAAAAGTATGTCATGATTTAGAGTCAAAATGCTAATCAAAATTTCTTACAGCTTGAAGTTAGTCTTTTTTCTCTTGTGATGAAGGTAAATTGTTAGTTCACCATTTGTGTTAAGGAGTTTAGCAATGCACAGGGCTATCTTCAGCACAGCTAGCTGGAACTCATCCCAAAATTTGAAATACTCATTTCCTAACACTTAACAAGCTCAGCATCAGGCACAGCAGTGCAAGTATAATGTTTTAATCCACAAAATAGTAAACTACAGATAAAGATAGGAAGTGCTTTGATCTGATCATTAGATGCCTAGTTGTCTTCAACCTTAAGTACCATGAAAAATGCAACAACTCCCTGAAGAATCATCACAGGATTCTGGTAACAAAAAAAAAGTGCTATTCAAGTGGAAGAAGGGATACTTCACCCAAAACATCATGGAAGGTTTGAACCCAAATGTTCAAAGAATATTAAAGTGGTTTAGAAAGAATAGGGAGAGAGTTTGCCATACAAAAGCACACAAAAAAGCTTTGACTCATATCTAGAAGTTTAAAGACTGAGAGACAACCTGATTGATGCCTGCATCTAGCCTAGAAGAGTGAAGGGAAAAGAGCAGGAAGGTGAAGGTCTCTTAAGAACAAAGACAAATGCATTGATTATTAATAACTTTGGGCAGGAATTAGAAAGTTCCTGAACACCTGAGTACTGAGGTTCTAAACGCACCTTCCGACAGGACCAAAAGGCAGAAAAAAACCCCTTGCCAGTTTTAATATAGACCCTGAGAAATTAATCAATGAGATTGATGTTGCCATCCTATGTTTGTCAGGGTCTGGACTAGATAGCAAAGACCAAATCTGGGTTTGTAAAACCTAAACCAGCCTTTCCTTTTGCTGCACTATTCACACTTCTGGCACATAAGGGTGCAAAGCAGACTTTTAATTTTTAGGGCAATATTTTGAAAACTTCATCTTATTTGTCCAAGTGTGGTTTCCCCGCACAGAACCATGTTTTCAGAAAGGCTGATTATGTCAAGTTTCACTTGAAGACAGTTCAGAGCAGCTGCATGGCAGTGCACACAGGCTTGCCTTGCACTGACCCCTAGTGAAATAGCAACGTGGCAGCAGATTTGGTGTAGGTCACAGCCTACCTATATTGTACCTACCCTGTGGCTACTACAGCCAGCTGTTTAGAATGTGCTAGTTCATTTTGTAAAAGTGTCTCCTTTTTTCATGCTAGAGAGGTTTTTAGCGAAAGTGGTATACACTGTATCTGGAGAAAAGGAACATAATTACTGTGAAAAACTATGCAATACATACAGATGTGCTGTCCGGACTGATTTGTATACAAATGCAAAGTAGTGGATAATAATGGCAGGAAACAAAGAAGCAGGAAGTCAGTAAAATTGAAATAAAGAGATACAGCTGTGGACTGCATTCACATTAAATTGCTTCATTTGGACCCATTATTTACATTACTTCATGTGCACAGGAACTTAGAACTAATGACCCACAGTTTTCTTGCAGGCCTGAGCAGCAGCCATCATGAGAGGAAGGCTCTCATAATTAGTCAGTGTCTTAACATAAGACTGTTTATATTCACCAAAGGTAGCTCTGAATAGAAGAAACCCACAGAAAGGAATGGATTTCTGCTGCTGTTGTTATTATCCCAATTTGTGTGTGTTTGTAATAATCCTGTGTTTACATCCATCATAGCTTTCCAGGGGAGGGAAAGGTGCAAGATTACCTCTCCTAGCACCTTCATTTTTAGACCACCTGAATAGGGATGTATCTGAGAGCAGATGGTCCCCACAAGAATACCCCTTGATGAGAAGTTGGCAAGACATTGCTGGAAACATGACTGTATTACACACATGCTTGAAAATACTTGTTACCTCTCTAAGACATTCCTGTAGAATTTCTTGGTGCGAAGGAAGCATCCAGAAGCATTACATGAGAAAAAGTACATACATCCTTAAAAATATAGAGACTGTCCAAGGGCCTCCATTGAGATACAATTCACTGCTGCCACGAGTGGGGTAATTACAGTTGCAGGCCTGGTCAGTAAGCTCTCCTTGGAGTTCAGGGTATCCTGGGTAGCCCAAACCTGTTGACTTTGCAGAGCTTTAGTACAGTAGCTCCAAAGCTACTAGAAATGAACAGGATTGGAGTGTGTAGTTTCTAAAATTACTTTTGTGATTATCACACTGTTGTGCTAATAATCAGCACATCACTTGGGGGGAAAAAAAGTAAAAACAAAAATCAAAATCCACCAAACAGAAAACTCACAACTTCAAAAAAATCACATAAAAGAATCAGAGTAATGTATTTCTGTTTGAAGGGAACTTGAGAGAGTCATATATGAAGATATGGAAGTTCACGACTAAAATAAAGTTTAAGCTTTTCTGTATTTTACTTGTAGTTCCCACCCTTGGTCACATAGTCACCTGCAGGTAGAAACGAAGGTGACATTGACTTGTTTTAAAAGTACATGGATAAGATTTGAATAAGAAGCCAGCTTCTGGCTAGCTTAAGCTGGTGCTTATTCCAGTTCCTTTTGAAGTCATTGCAAATCTTTCTGTTGACTTGAACAGAAGACGAATCAGACTCCTCAGCACTGAAGTGAATCACAGATTAAAACAGAAATATTTGTATGACTTGTATGAAAACCTTATGTTAAAATGAGTCACCTGTGGGTAGTGGGGTGCTGAGGTACTGCTGAGGAAGCACCATTTCTGTCTGAGAAGTGGTTGGACTGACTTCGTGGATTTCCTAAATTACATTCACCTGGACTCATTCCTTCAGTGGTTAGCTGTAGGTTCATCAGAGACACAATCTGCAGTATTACTATTCACATAATTAAATGAGGATCTGACTTTGATTTTCATCTGAAGCTCCTTGGAAGAGTCAAAAATCTGTTCATCACATCTTGGAATCCCTGTAGGGGAGAAGCAAAAGTTACACTATCAGACATAGTCAAACATGCGAAGCAAAGTGTCCCAGTGCTTATTGAGAAAGTGCAGAATTGCTGGAAATACAAACAGGGGCTTGTGCTTTTTCGTTCACAAGTATTCTAACATGGCAGAACGAATAAGGCTGACTTTGTGTCCTGACAGCATCTTTGGGTTGCCCCACATCCTGCTGTGGGAGTCTGTTCATGGCCACTTCAGTGGGAAGGGCCATGGAGCATCTCAACAGTCAATGCCCTTGAAACGATACATGATGATATACTCTATGCCCCGGTAATAACAATAAATAAATAATACCGTGACTTCAGAAGAAATATTTTGAAGGTTGATAAAGTAACAATAGAATCACAGCTAAAATACATTCGAATACTAAGAAGCGCAAACAGTTAAGGTTATCACTGCAATAATGTGCAAAATTAAGACTTCTAGGTTCTATTTTGCAGAATATTCAGCAATTTTTCAGAATTTTTTATTGCTCAGAGCTTAGCTTCTGTGACTGCTGTATCAGCTATGGGCACTCACTTTTCCTCTCACCACAGCTGTGTGAGGGCAGGCAAACAGAAACAAGGATCAAGATAGAAAGCACCTGTGGAAAAAAAAGGCCATGTTGAATATCAGAGTGCATCAGGTAGGACTGAATCTAATTCCCCAGGAAGTCACATAGTATATCTATCTTCTCTGAAACCATTTTGAGAAAGACTTTTTTATTGTTTATGAAAGTCTGTAATCAGCAGGTTGTAAGGAATCATTGAGGGGTCTAAGAAACCATATATATACTTCAGCCTTAGATCTCCCAGGATCAACTCTACCTGAGTCTATAACTAGGTGTACCACCAAGATCTTTAAAAGTTCCACAGGTTTTAGGGCATTAGAGAGTCCTAGACAAAAGCTCATCAAATTCAGCTTGTCTGAAAACATCTGACTTAAGGACATAAAACCACAGAACTGTAGAAAAAAAATAGGACAGATGGACCACTTGCAATCTAGTACCTAGACCTAGGTGCTAGAATCTAGTACAATATCTTGTCCAGAACAGGACTCAGAGTTTGGTCAGACTGCTCATGATCTTGCCCTTACAGTTGTTTAGTCCCCCAAAACAGGGATTACTCAACCACTCTGGGTAACCTCTTATGGTAATTATTTTTTTCCTTATGTGCAATTACAATTCCTCATATTTAATCTCTTGGCCCTTGGGGCTTATTTTCTTACTGTGCCCCCTGAGAAGAATCTGGCTCTATCTCATCTATAACACTGTAGTTAGATCCTCCCTTTTCCTTTTCTTCTCCAGGTTAAACACACTCAATTCCCACTCAAACGTCCTTTACTCCAACTCCCTAAACATCTTCAATGCCCTCCACTAGGTCAATCTCTCTCCAACACTCCAATGTTGAAATCTTTCCCTTTGTCAGTGAATCAGTATAACCACTTGATTGCATGCTAAAAAGACATTAAACAGTTCAGCCTTAACATAATTTATTTACAGCTATCTTCCTTTAATAAGTAGTAAAGAATTTTTTCTGTTTTGTTTTTCTTTTTGATGCCAATATCCTTCTACACCATTTCTTGTGGCAGCTGGTGTCCCTTCTAGATGAATCATTCTATTAGCTGATTTTTATGTTTGCCTTTATATGCTTTTGTGCTCATCCTTAATTTGAAAACCAGTTTCCACCTTCTAGATACTGTTTTTAAGTCATTGACTGCATCTGAATTATTCTTTTACTGCATTTCCTATATTTTTTCCATAATCAAAAAGAATTTGTGCCCTTGCCAATACGACTTTAGAGGGCTGCCAGGTTCTTTTAACTACATTTTCCCCTTCAATCATCTTCCCAAAAGATTTTACAAAGCAATAAGCTGAGTTAATTGCAGTTCTCTACTTGAAATCTGTGGTTTTATTAACAGTTATTCTGCATTCCTACTATAAGGAATGCGACTAAATAAACATATGCTGATGCCCACACCCTGAAAAATTTAAGACCAAAAGTCAGTCCATCGGTATAAAAAAATAAAAGCACCTTAATTTAAACAAACAGGTAATCAAGTCAAAACATAAAGTGAGTCCTACTTACCTCACTCACTAGCATCTTGGTCCTTTATTTGTACTGATAAACAACAAGAGGCTGCAAGCTGTGATTAAGGCAACCTAAAAAGACAAGTAAAAGGTAGGCAGTGAAGATTTATTGTTCTTAACAGAGAAAACTGAGGCACGGAGTTATAGAAGTAATCTGCACAAATAGTGCAGACTATTTTTTTGCAATAGTCAACACAGAACTGACAATCAGGAATTCCCTGAATTGTATTCTCAGATACTTATTTGATATCTTCTGTTGTTTGAGGAAATCACTGTCATTAATTTAAATGAAATTTTGGCACTAAAATATCTTTAAAGTCTCTGGTGTCAGAATACTAAAAATCAGGTAGGCATCCATTTGGAAAGTGCCAAGAGGATTTGAAAGGGCAGAAGACAACAGTGCTTAGATTCTGAAAACAAGGAAATACCAACAATAATATACTTCAATTATGCATGTGTATGTGTATTAAAAATACCTCTGTGTTGCCTACAGAAACAGTCAGTGTTATAAACTGTGATGGATTTTTCTAAACCTACTTCCTTTGTCTATCAAAAAAAAATTATCATTGACTGAAGAAAACCAAGAAGTTACTAGGAAATCATACCATTAAAAAAGAAAGTACAGATACTTTAGAACAGAAATGAAATATTCTAATAAAAATATACTTAAAGCATAAAAGATTCAAGGCTGAAATTTAGTAAATAGATTTACTATAAGAATAAGCTTCAGGTTTGGAATTAGAATGATCTGAAAACATTGAACCCATTAAACATGACCTTTAAGCTCCAGTTTCGTGTGTGGGAGTGTGAGGTTAATGAAATAGCTGAAAGATCATATTTGTAAGAAATCTGCCTGCTGGTGGAAGTAATGTTAGTCTAGCCAATGCTGTTAACATTCTCCACAGTCAGTGGACTCTGAGGTCTGACATGTTATTTACTTGATGAAGTGTTTTATTCTTGAGCCCCATTTTTTGTATTTCCTTTGTTTTCTTCATGTTTTCCATGATTTCAAGTGCAAGAATAAGTAGGTGACCTTTTGGCTAGGCCAAAACTGTGCATCCAAATCCTGGAGAGCATTCAGACTGAGAGAAGAACTTGGTGCTTCAAGTTCTTCCCTACACTTTGGGGTCTGGTTCTGTTTGTACCTGAACTGTAAGACTGGTATTAAACTTGCTATATTTGTGTACATAAAAAAAAAAAAAAAAAAAGTTTATGCTTTCTTTCAGTGTGTCATATAGATAATCTTTGCTCTGTAGTTTTTAGATTTAATTCTTGCTGGCAAATAAGCCTCTGGCTTCCAAGTCCAACAAGTAATTTGCTTCACTAGATAAGTTGTATGGTTAAACAGCACCCCCAAAAAAGGAAGAGGGGTGAAATACCAAAGTCATCAAAGAAAAAATTAAAATCTTATTGTGAAGATTGATACAGGAGTGGATGATTCAGATTGGTTTTCAAAATATTTCCTCAATAGCATTCACTTATATATTATTGCCTCTGACAGGAGAACAGGTAAGCCAGGGGTCCAATTAGGTTTTTTCCTTACATCAAACACTCCCAAAATGCCAGAAGGAGGAGGAAGACACATTATTCTGTGCTCACTGCATCCCTGCTGTACAGGTCCTTTACTGGGCAGTGACATGTTGTCTACAGTCCCAACCTGAGCCCTGTAAATCATCCCATCCCAGCTGAGGCCTGGGAGTGAATTGCCTTCTTTGCTCAGTGGACCTCCAGGCTCTGTAGTGTATCCTGTATCCTCCAAGCTTGCTGGCTTGTTTGTTTGCTTCTTTTCCCAAAGTGGAGAGCATCTTTTCCTTTCTGCCTCACTCAGAAAGCAACAAGCACACACAAACTGGGAGTCTTCCCCTCCATCACCCAGGAGACCTCTGCTATGGGGACATATGCTGTGATGAACAATATATAACATGCAGACATGCACATCAGACATCACTATCTGAGACATCGTAGAAGAGCAAGCAAGTAATACCAAGTATTTTACTGATTTTAGGGGCTTTACTGATTTAACTGTCACTCTATCAGAACAAAGATTATTGGGAGTAGTTGACAAAGACATACTATATACAGAGTACCTTCTCGATATTTAGGACAGTGTAAAGGTCTCATTTCCCTTTCTTTCTCTGTCTTGTATCTTACTGTTGTCTTATACATCATAATCTCTTTTTAGCAGGAACTTTTTGATGTGCCATTCACCCCCAGTGCTTTTTTACACACACAGAAATACATTAAAAGAACATTAAAGATATGCCAAAGACTTAAGACTGTCAGCATTAAAATCGATTGTGTGGTTTTAATTTGGTCTCTCGTGTATACATGCTATGATGCAGCTGTTAATATTTTCCACAGAACCTCTGACTCCATCAAGTCACAGGATGGACAGAGCTTACCAAATGAGAAGCTATACGATAGCTCATTTGTCCTCATTTATGGCATATAATTAAAATTCAGTTTTAATGCAAAAATATCGATTTTCTCATGACCATTTCTAGAATTTTCATCATTGCAGTGATTCCCTTGCACAAACATTCACAGACTTAGTGTTTGTAAGACAAAAAGACTGTTACTGGGATTTTTCCATAGGGTGATGAAAACTTGGGGAATCAGATCTCTTAAAGCATAGACTGAGTTGCTGCCTAGATGACAAAAGAAGTTTTGCATCTTCAGTTGGATTGGATGACACACTAAACAGCTCTTCTGATGAATTCTTATACCCTACATGGCTGCTTCCATAAATATGTGACCACTGATATTGGTTATCTTGAACTACACACCAAACATCTCCATCCTATGTGACCATTAGTGCAGCTGCAGGGACAGTTTCTCCTAACTATCTATGAGTAATTTATCCACGTTTGAGTTTGACTTTCATCAGTTCTGTAGAAGGAACTGCCTAGGAGAGTCTCAGTGATGGGCAGACTCTCAACCTAGGATAGTCATCGGCACACTGAAGCACACAGGTGCCCATTTAGGCACAGCAAGAGCAGTCTGGGGAAAATATCCAGGATCATCCAAAATTGCCACCTGGAGAGTTCCTGTGACAATTATTCAAATGCTTCATCATGAATGTGGTTACTAGTTCAGTCAATCAGCTGGCATCAGGATGGCTTATTTTTTTCATTCTGGTCTATTGTTTCAGATACGCAGATGAGCTGGGGACTGTACAGCAAATTAATGGTTTCAGGTTTCTGGGTGTGCACAAGGCACAGCCTTGATACTCAGCTCCAGCAGCTCCACCACTATTATTCATCTATGCATCTCACTTCTATCTTAAGCCTCACAGCTCAGGTCACAACTCACAAATATTACTTGCTTTCTCTTCTGTGTTAGAAAGGTGTGTTTTGGTGGGCAGAGTCTCTCCTCATTACTGCTGCCCCATTTTCTGCAGGTTATCCTTGTCCCATGCCAGTCCTTGATTTAACTATTTTACCTCATTCTGCTTATATATTCCCCTGCTCTGATTCCTTCCCTTCAGATTGTCCCAGTCTGGGTATGTAAGGTGCTCATACCAATCTACATCTGTTTGCATTACCACTCCAAATCTGTTTTTCAGGGATCTTCTTTGCAGCTCCCAACTTCCTTTTATTCAAGTATTTCTTTCTAGTTTTTCCCTAGAGTCACCAGGTTCACCTGAGACTAAGGACGGGTTGTTTTACCCCCTCCTCTGTCTGAATCTAGCCTTTTTGTCTGTCAGTGCATGGTCAGTGCATTTCCTTAGCTCTTCATTGGATTTTTGACTCCTACCTCCCAATTCCATTGCCAATTTTCATCTCTCGCTCATAGTGTTTGTCTTTGAACCTCCTGCACCTTCTTAAGCTCCTGACAGGGACTGCTATTGCCAAGATCTTTATCCTAATCTACTCCCTCTGCCATCCAGACATTTCCAGAATTTTTCTCGTTTTTAGTCAAATCTCTCTCTCCTTCCTACTGAGGGGGTCAAGCAGCAGGAGAAGCACGGTGCATTCATGGAGGAGAGGCTCCCGCACGCTCCCAGGAGATCCAAGCAGCACCAACACATTAGTTGTGCTCAGCCCATGCAGCTGCAGTGGAGACATACACAGATCGGAGCTGCAGCATCAGTATCCACTGTTGAGAGCATGTCAAAGGCCTGTAAATTTGCCAAATTTAGGCAGTTTCTCTCAGGGATAGTGCAAGGCTCATCCTTGATAGAAGAATTGAACCTGACCAGCTTTTCAGCCTGTGTGCCAAGATTCAGATCACCTTATTAAAAAGGTATCAAAGTTTCTTACTGCAGCTAAAATCTGCCCCTCCCTCCCTTCCTATCATTCTCAGAAGCTGAAAAAAAAAAAAAAAAAAAAAAGCTAATGTTAAAATTTATAAACAAAATCAAATATTCTGTCCCCAGCAGCTGGTAAGGAAGGTTCAGCCTTCACAGTCTTAGTCTGGCAAAGTTAAAAGAAAATGAAAACAGAGACCTGCAATAGGAAGTGTCAAGAAATGCGAATTATGGGCAGACCTACTGATGCCTCCTGCACGAAAGAAACAATTGGCCTAGATTTCTGCTCAGTTTTGCTTTATGCTGTTTTTTTAGCACTTTTCATTATGGCCAAAACTCACAGATGCAGAAAAACTTGCTTTGTACAGCTATCCATATGCTTCTATCAAGAAAGAGGGCAGTGGAGCTGGGAAGGAGCTGATACTGTAAAGTAACACTAACTGTTGGATACAGTAGAAATAAAGAAAAACAGTTGTACAGCATGCAGCATAGAGGTCTAAAGGAAGGTGAGTAAAATACTACCTTTTCTTTCTATTGTCTCTATGTTCATGCTGTGCTGTTACCTTAAGACTGAGTCACCCATTTGCTCCAGGCAGGCCTATTGTCTCTTAGTACAATTCATTGCCTGTGAAATGCAGGTGCTATTTGTAGAGCAGTAGGGACTTTAATTCTGCTATGGATTTTATAACAGCTTGTAACAGGGATAAATTTAGATGACTACTTTGTCATCCATTTCCTATCTCTCTCCTTTATTTTTTTTCTCTTCGTGATAGAAGTTTTCCACCTTTAAGATAGGACTTGCTGCTACCACAGCCATTGAGCTAAACTTGCTAAATCCAGGCATAAATAAAAATCCTCCCCTCCTTGCTCTTATTTCCCAGAAACATCTTTCCTTCTCAAATCTTCCCACATTGTTTTTTTCTTTCTTCCCTTCCTCAAGCATCCCCAGCTGCCAAAAAAACCTCGTGCCTTTTAACATCTTTGAAATCTCTTTGCAGTCATTTCCACTGAGGTCCCACTGGTGCCCACTCTGCTCACATGGTACTTTCAATCAGTGAGCAAATTCTCCAGCTGTGCTGTTTAGAATGATACAAAACAAGCTGATTAGTAACAGCAGCAACAGGAGTAATTAAAAAAGAAACAAGAAATAATTAAAAAAAAAGACAACTCCTTGAACACAGAGTTTTCTGTTAACATTTAACCCTTCTTTCTTTTAGGAAGAAAATCAACATTTTAAAATTAAATGTTTGACTACAAACTTCTGGTGAATCCAAAATTCATCTTCTATGTACAAAGCACTAGAAAAGAATACCAGTTACTGGATCTATTACATCCAAACAGCAGACACATGTGTGATGCTACCATTAATGTATAATTTTTTTATATTTTTTTTTTTAGATTTCTGTAGCCTTTTTTGAAGACAATGGCTTATTGCATGGAAGATATTGAGTAATCAATCTTTATTTATAAAGCTGTTTTCATGCATAGTACATCTTAAAGGACTGTAAAATAAAACTAAGATAAAAATATCAGTGGTAGATAAAACAGAAATAACTTTATTAAGCAAATGTTTCCAGAAGAGTGAAGCCCATATAAATTATGAAAACAACATTTGATCAAACAGAGATTGTTGTTAAACTTTAATTTAAATGCATGAGCAGATGTGGCTGACCTAAAGTCATTGGAAACAGTAACACCAAAAAAGCCAGTCTCCAAAATGTGGAGTATGAGATCAGAATTTTTTGCCATTTTCAGTGAGCCTGATTAAATTCCCTCAATTTGAAATCAAAACCAAGGGAATTAAATGAAAATATTTCTATGACGAACAGTGAGATTTGAACTGGGCGTTAAATGAAGTGGACTGTTAGGAGAAATGATATAAAATCTCATCCAGAATATATAGAAAGAAGACCTTGTAAAAACTGTATTCATTCTTTCCAGATACTAAAGATTTAATGTCTGGGTTCCTTATGATCACATATTTATTTCTGAAGATGCTCTGCACCATATTAACAACATATATTTGCTATACTTTCTGAGAGGAAAAGTAAAAGGAGTGACTGAATGCAGTGATACATGAAATGCAATATGCCCTTCAGGGGCAGGGTGCTCTTATTTCAGAAAATAAAGGTAGACACGCAAGAACGAATTGAAATGTGGCTGAAGCAATGGGGAAATCTGAGGTCCTAGATCCTGAAACCTTGATTTTTTTCAATGTTTTTAACCAGGAAAGTCTAAATTAAAAAACATGAACTGTGCTTTAGAGAGGGGCAGCTACCTTCCAGTTGAGTGCTCTAGTCAAAGGGTTTGACCCTCTTTCTCCCTCCTTTCCTTTTGTCTCTCTGTAATTATGTATTTCGCACTGCTTTGTATGCAGCATCAAACACCAAACACAAGAAAGCCTGACTGCCTTTTAGTTATCACCCCCTCGTTGAATTTTGAACAGAGCTCAAATCCTTGCAGGCCAACTGTTTCCCAAAACCACTTCCCCTCCTCTCTTGCCAGGTCTTTTAGATATATCTACAGTGCTAAATGGAAGAGGTCTGGGATGCACACTTGAGCCTTTAGCCATGATTATCCATACCAGCTAGCTGCTAGCATGTTCCATGGCACCTTTTGACCAAGACAAAATTTATCAGGTTCAGAGTTAAGATGATCCAGATGTGGCTTCCAATAGTCGAAATAAATGAAACCGCTTTTTTTTTTTTTCCTCCAAGAAAAAAAAAATATATTAGCCAAATAAATGCATGTTGTGACACACTATGTGTTCTTTGAAACAAACAGTTGTTCAGGGACATTTTACTTAGTAGTACAGACATAGACAAAATCCCTCCATTATCACAGTTTAACAGAAATAGACCCTGGCTTCCTAATCCAATTTCTCAATTCCAGCTTCATAGAGCTACTGAATCTTACACAAGTATCTCAGTCCATATCGAGACAGGATTTTACATATACCCATATTCCTGGGGCTTCCTCTTGGGAATTACAATCCAGACATTTAATTTCTCTTATTTAGCATGTAGGACACCTGGGAACTTACTCCTGCATTTTGAACCCCACTCCCTAAAGAGATGAGCAGCAAACCTCAGGTTTTATATTGCCAAACTTTCTGAAATGCCCACATTCCTTTTTTAATTCTCAGCCAACGTATGCTGCTAGCTAAGCCTGAGTACTTGTAGCTTTGCTTCATTTCTCATCTGCTGTCATTCCTCCTCTTCTAGGTTAATTCCTTCCACCTCTCATTTCACATGCTAGTAGAAGCAGAATATCATCAGGCAGACATCACTGAGTATTTGTTTTTATCTCTTCACTTTGGCTGGTTGCTGTTAACAAAATCCTCTCAGGTTAATTTGAGAAGTGTCCTTTTACATCACCTTTATGCTATCATACTCTGAAATGAACTGTAAGAGAGGACTAAATAAATTCAGACAAGCTTCTCCCCCCCCACCCCCCCACCCCCAACAGATCATGTAACTGCTTGTTTGGCTTGGGGTAATATATACAAAACACCCCAAGAAGTAATTACATAACAGAAAAAGAAGGACATATTCTGAAATCATCTGTTAAGGACAGGGAAAATGTGGAGCTGCTTGGCCTACTTAGTGGGTGTGTATTTCTGCATGTGGGAGCTGAGAAATGATAGGAGCAGGAGGTTAGATATGACAGCCCTACCCCTATCCTGAGCTGACTATCCAGCCTGAGTTGCCAGTTTGGAAACAGACCCCCCCCCTGCTTGTTAAGGCTGAGCTACCGGCTGTGCTTTCAGGGGTATGTATTGGTACTTGGCCAAATTAAATCACACCTTCTTTTCTTGCACCAAGTCTTCTTGCTCTACAGATCACCTTGCAAAGAAGGCCTGTCATTTTCAGCAGTTGCCTGTCTTCATCTTTGTGCCAACTGCTAATTTTGTCTGTGAGGACTTTTAAGATTTCTTTGAAGGCCCACAGGACCACACATAGGTCACTGATGATTCCTTATTTGCAACTCTGGTTGCAAAAGCTGCAGTCTCATTTACCAAATGTTTAACCTTTTAAATCTGTTTCAGTAGCAGTAATATGGGAAACTTTTCACTGATCTCAAAACACTTCATAAAGAAGGTCATCTTTTGTTCTTTTTCTTTACAGACACTTGCCCAAGGTGACCTAAAAGGACAGTGACAGAACTGGGGAAAAATACAGATCTCCTGAGTTCTCCATCTTCTAGGCATTCTCCAGGAAAGGAAGAAATTAAGAAAAGCTGAGAGATCTTTAATCTCTACTTGAAAAGTCACTTAGAGACATGCAAAAGAAGCTGTATTTTAATAATGCCAGGGAAGGGTAAAGGCTCTGGTTATAAATGATGCTTTTTTTCAGAACCACAGAGCTATGACTCAGGCCTGTTACTATACAGCCGTTGAAAATGTTTCAGGTTTATGAGCTAGAGCTGAGACTACTTGCTGTTCAGAATAACATTTATTTTTCAGCTGAAATATTTTGCAGACGCATAGGTAAAAATCTATGCAGAAACTTTATATCTTCATACTTTGATGATACGTAAAGGGCATTAGAGATATTTTATGTGTTCAGTTAGATGCAGTCCAGAATGGCAATAGGTCCCTTAAGCATATAACATTAATGCAAATTATACAGTCCTTTCTGGAAATGCATCCTGTGGACTATAGCCAGATAACTAAAAACTTGTCATATGAGCAGCATAGAGTTCCAGTCAAAGGGCTTCTCACCCAAATGCTCCCTTTATTCTTCATAATAATTATCTCCCCCAGTCCTGAATGTGGTGTTGTCTCCAGTGTATTGCTAGTCATTGGAACAAAGTTCTTGAGTGGAGGAAGAGGGGTGGAACTGAGGAGGAAGAAATCCACAAAGAAGAAATGGGGACTCTGGACCATCTGTTGTTAAAAGGGAAGACAGATAAATTGAGGTTTATGCAGGATAATTTTAAGCCCCATCTCTAAATTGCGCTTGATTCTTTGTATTGTTAAGAAAAGACTTGTCCTCCTGCATGCAGTCAACAACCTTAATTTATTTTGGGGATTACACTGTTTCAGAATTGCTAAGTGACTCATAGTCAGCAGATGATGGAAATTGCATCAGTCCATGCTCTCCTCAAAACAGTGAAGTCACTGCTCCAATTTCTCACACCATTATAAAATACCTGAACTGTAATTAGGACTTGGGCTTGAAGAGTTCTCATATGACTGGAAAAAGATAGATTTTATAATATTTCATGTAACGCTGGACATCATTTTATCACTCTTACTACAAAAATACTGGTTTATGTCAGTCTGTCACCGCTGAAGCACAAGAAATCTTGGAACATACAAATATTTGCATGAATACTAAAATACTCTAGTCTATTCTTTGTTTTCTTTCCAATAATAGGGTTAGTTACTCTACATTTTATTGATTGATGGATTTTTTTAATCAGTTCAAAACAATGAAGTTTATTTCTTTCCTATTTGTGATTTTTGGAGCAATGGTAGCCTCTGGTCACTTCCCTGTACAATCTACTGTGTATCCTGGGAATATGTTGAGACCACTACAGACACACATAATTTCAAAATACCTCAGGGATGCTCTCTGTACACCCAATGCAGTCCTTTGTACGGCTCAGATATTTCCTCCAACAGGGCAGCCAGACTACAACAGATTAGAAATGGCAGCTCCAAATTGTTCAACAGAGATGTTCCCCTGTGTTAAAGGAAAACCATTGTCAGTCTCTGAAGATTTCAAACCCACTCTGAGCCACCAGAAGGATGACAAAGAGGCTTGTTATAGAGATGAATTCCTGTACTGACTTAAGAGCACAATGCATTAATATGCAAGTTGCTTTACATGATGAAAACCACAAAAGATTTCTTCTCTGATTTCATTATCCTACAAACCAAGTGCTAATACTTATATCTTAGCAAAAGTTAGCGTTTCTGAAATAGGAACCTTATGAATGATACTCAGTTAATTCAAGTATATAGGAATACATAAACTGTGCATATATGCATATATGCATGTGTGCATGTATGTGCTCTGTGATTAAGAGTTGAAAATTGCCAAGCAAATTCTATTCACTAAACTCGAATTGACCAAATGCATGCAGCATTTTTGAGTGCCAAGTAAGGCTAATTACAATACTCAGCTGGTCTCCAACAAATGAGTGATTTTAACTGTTTGTTTTTCAGCTGCCAGATGGAGGGAAACACATTAGTCTGTACCATGCATCTAGGGATAAGAAAAATCTCTAAAAATTCAGATTGATTGTTTCTGACAAGAACATTTTGTACCTCCAAACCATGTATGTTTGTAATTCCAACTTTCAACTAAAGAAACAATTGTTCATCTCGCCAGCACACTCCTAAGGTAAAGCTACATAATATCCATTTTCCAAAAGGATGCACTGGACCAGAGATTTTAACTGATTGAATTCTAGGTCACACTACCCTGTACTTAACTGGTGGTATATAAGAGTCTCTGAGGTTTGCCTTAACTCTACAAATAGTCCTGATGATTTTCACTGATACATGGATGGGCAATATGGTATGAATAAAGTACTGATGGCTCCATGTGGGATTTGAGAAATACTCACAGTTTGGGCAGATCTCACAGTGCTACCTACCGTGCTTTGATCAGAACATAGCAGGACCCAAAAGAGTTTATAAGAGGCTGTTTTGAAATTAGTGTTCTTAAGTTTGTATGGGAGCTCGGAGTTTAAATCAGCCCATCTAGCAGCGCTGCTCAAGTGCCTTTTACATCTGGCTGGCACCGGGGAGTTGGATTGTGATCCCCTGACGCAGCTGGACACCAGCTCTCTTTGCATGGGGGCGATGGCACCACATGGGGACTAAAGTGCAAATGAAGTTACTGCAGTCTGACCCTTTTGCTTGTATAATTAGAGTGATCCGAGGGGAACAATACTTTTGAAGTTGCAACTGCTGCTCCAGCCACATCCAGCTGATAGTTTGACAGATTGGTGAAAACAGCATGTGTCATGACATTTGAAGACTAATAAGCAATCCCAGGAAACTTCAGAACAAGCTGTGTATGTGTGTGTATCCACTTTTAATTTGCATTTAAATAATTCTGTGTGTTATTTACTGATGTTTTGAATCCTTTTCCCCTCCCTCCATGTATCAGCAGGAGATTGTTATGTAAGAGAAGTCAAAAAATCTGGTTTTCACTGCTGGAGGCTGATATGTATACAAAATTCTATTTATGTCCTTACTGCTAGATAAGGACATCTTTAGAATTTACGCAGCCCACAAACATGAAGGATTTAATCCACCAAGGGTTTTGCTGTGGCAGAGAAATATAAGCCAAATAAAAAGAATGAAAGAATAAATTAATAATAATTATTGTGATATAGGTAGAGCCAGAGAGTATCCTAATTCCTTTGCATGATAGGACCAAATATCTCTGAGCTATTCAAACAGAGAAATAAACACCATGATGTTGAAGATCCCTGGATAGATACGGAGTCTCTAAGTTCTTTCAAACATGGATTTAAAGACAAAGGTTTGGCTTTATACTTAAAGTGAGGGGAAAACCTGAAAGACATGTCAAAAGAATTGTCATATGTATTTTACATTTTTTAAATGAAATCCAGTGTAATATTTTAGCTCCAAATGGTTTAGGTCCAAATTTAATTTCTCCTAGTGAAATGTAAACTTTCTTTTCATCGAGTGACATCAGGGCATACACGTTTACCAGACTGTCTGAACAGCTATCTCGAAACCACCCCAAAACAAACAAGTTTCTGAGGATTTTCTTCTCCTTTCACTTGTGAATAAAAGGATTATAATGTCTACCTTCAGCAATTTTTTGAGCTGAGAAGAATTTCCTATACCTATGAACTCTGAGGATCCTATACCTAAAGTTTCACGTTTGTTTCTCCCTACCCCTATCCTGTGCGTTAAGACTACAAAAAGGTTTATGAAAAATTTGACTGAAATTTGTTTCCTTGTGCCATCTGGTGGACATTATTTGTAAATGCGTAATAGCTTGCGCTTGAAGGTATTCCACCACTGTTGCATTGTCAGGGTTTCTTTTGCGAGACAGTATTAACTCTGGAAGAACTTCAGCTAATGTAAACATTTATGTATGCCTCACTTTAATAGTATGCTACATTTTTATTTTCTGGAAGAATAGAGGAGCACAAAAGTTAAAGCAGGGTGAAAAATTGTTCAGTAGTTTGCAGACAATTCTGTATTTTGAGAGCTGTTACATTTACTTCACAGGCTTTTTCTGTAATACTACTCCAGTGAAAAAGCCTTATAATAAATCAAAAATAGTTGATGATTTCAGGAAAACTTTGCAAAAGTCATCAAAATGGTAATGTTGTTCCTTTGGTAAAAGCAAAACTTACTGTTTTTCTTAGTTGCTTCAGAAACTTCCATTTAGTAAACTGTCAGAGAACTAAGTAAATTAATATTTTATTTAAAAGTTTTTTAAATACCACATTGAAATATTTTATTTAAAGTCACTAATAAAGGTACATAAATAGTTATTCTTCAGGCTACAGTTATTTTTTTCATTTACTGCCATATTCATATGTATATGTGGGTAACATGACTTGCTCCACTTAAACTAATCACATAGTATTTATTCATGTCTAGTACGCACACCCCATCCCAACTACTATTCCATCATTTTTATTGATGGAAGTTGTTTGTATTGGTTGTAAAGTCCATGAAACTTTTTTTTGAATAAGAGAAGGGAAAGTTTCAAAATTACTTGCTACATTATGAGAAAATAATCCCTCAGGATTTTCATTTTTCCTGGGGAATTTTCCCCTTGTTGGTCACATGGGTGACAATCCCAAGTAATGTTCATACAGAAATTCAAATTTATCCTGTGAGTAAATTGATACCAAAACAATTTACATTATGGTATTTCCAATTTTAAAATTAGAGATATGAGAGATCTTAGAATGCAGTTCTCATTGAACTTTTTTTCCAATAAAATTTGTATTTTTCAACTAAAGTTAGATGAAAACATCTCTGCTTCTTCTGATGTCTTGAGTCTATTATGAAAAAAGTTGCGTTTAGTTAGGAATTAACTTTGGCTTTCAAAGCTTAGATAACTGTTACACTCAAAGTGTCTCCTTTCTGTGCATGCATGTCTGATTAACAATTAACCAAGAATTACTTTACCAACTGTGTCTAATTTAGCTTTTGTGACTAATTTCTAAGATTAAATTAAAAACAGATGGCCCCTGAGTGGTAAAATAATCATAAATTAGTCTTATATATTGAAATTAACATGGCAAAATATTAAAGTGAAACTGAAGTACGTTTTTTCCTGTGCTTTGCTTTTCATAAAAGTTAGAGTGATGGCATGTGTAATTGAGCAATCTTGTGCTACAGAACTGGAGCCCTAAAACTCCATCTGTCCAGAGAGTCACCTCCTATGATGTGGGGTACTTTTCCACAGAATTACATAGAAGAGTTTTCTGTTCTTAACTACATACTCCATTAAATAAGACAGGACGAATATTAAGATTTAGACATCTACCCCAGCTCACAATGTAGTTTAGGGGCATAGGCCCTATGAATTCAGTGAGATTTAGGTACTTTTTCTTTCTGTGCCCTACATACTCTTGCACACTCATCTCCCTCAGCTCCACATATAGTCAACAAAGAGCTGCTTATCTCAGCATGCAAGAACAATCAGATTCCAAGAATTTAAAGATGTTTTAATTCTCATTCTTGTTCCTAGAAAGTCTCTTTGAGGGCAAGGTTCCCCTCTCAGGCTTTCTTTCTAAGATTTTGACATGAGATAGAGAGTTCTCCTCGGTCTACATGTACTTCTTATGAAGATTTGCGACCTGCACAGACAAGAAGAGTTGTTTTTGTGAACAAGTGGGACATGTAAATATGGAGCATGGACACAACATAAACAGAAAGCTTTCTGCTCATTTAAACCATATTAAAGGCATAACCTAGCCTAAGTGACACATTAAATAATTAATTAGTTAATTTATAAGAAGGGTAGGAAAGAGAGCTTGAAGAATTAAGTCAACAGTATGAAACTTCTGTCATTATTTTATAGGTGGGCAGCCCATTGATATTTTTTTCTTAGGATCATCAAGCACCTTCCAAATGTTTCTGTTTTATATCTTCTATTTGGAAGGGCTGAGAAGTACTTTCCATCTCCTTCCTCTCATCTGTCCTGCTTCTCCTCTCCTGTTACAGTAACCACCAAACCATTCTTCAAGAAAGCTGTGCCTACAAGCATATAGCAAAGTATGCACAGAAACGAAGACAACACAATCGGAGTTGATTTATTGCTGTCCTCAAAGCTTCTGTTCAAAGGACTCCTGCTGACTGTGGGATAAGAAAACAACATTATGTCCCTAGAATCATGTCAGAATTAACCCTCTGACATCAAGTTCTGTTTGTCCTCCTGGCTGACCCACACAATAAAAATGTTTTCCTAACAAAAAATTATTCTCTTTTTTATGTGTAAAAATCAAATAGCTTTGCTGAGATATTTTTGATTTTTTTGCTGATACATCAGCTCTGTGGCAAGACAAAGCCTATGCCACAGGACACAAAATCAAGAGGCATTAGTGCATGTTTACGCTTGAATATCCCAGATTTCTATGTCAATCTACATGTACCCTTCCTGTTCCCATGTGACTGAGCTCTGAGCCAACTTGCTCATCTGTGTTTCTGTTTGATCTCCCTCACCTGGCTTCTTCACCACAACTGGAGTGGTGCTACTTACTTCCACTCTGCTTTGCAGAAGGATGATTTCTTCCTCCCCTTGCTCTGTGAGGCAAAATGTCAGAGAAAGTGGTGCAGAGCACACTTGCTGCTTGTGTGGGGTCATGGGACACTGCGTGAGGAAAGAGGTTCAGGGAAGGATCCCATGCCCTAGGCCGGGGGGTGTGGGAGGAGAGAGCACCAATGCCCTACTCACTAGACTGCAGACCGCCCCCGACATCCTTCAAGGCAAAGCAGTGTCCATCTGCTAAAATGGGAGTCTTGGGAGTAGGAAGCTTGCGGCAGAGAGAGCAAGGAAAGAGGATCCTGTCCCAAGTCACAGTTCATGGATAGCTCAACAACTTCTTATATCTGATAGTGTCACTTGTTCGGTCATGTCATGGCTCTTCTTTGCTATCTGCACTGTGCACATATAGTCTCTAGGACGGTAAGGTGTTTACAGCAAACAGAAGCACATAATTATGAGTAAAAACAAGAAAATCTTGCATTTGTTTGTGCAAATGTTAAGTAGAGGCATTTTGTTTTCCTATATATTCCAAGATTTTCTTTATTTCAGGAAAACGGAAAAGAATAAAATTGTCCTTTTGCCACAGCACCTCTTCCACCACCCACAGCAGTCTTCTGTTGCACTGATTTCTGCATTTGCCTCTTCTACCACTACAAATCTATAAATTTTGGTAATTAAACAGAATTCAAAAGGCCATCTGAGTTGGTATATATCAGCACACAGGAGCCTCAGTGGCACATATTTATCTTCTCTATCCTGTCTTTAGACATTTTTGCCCCCATTTCTTTTTACATCTGGCTTTACATAATTTGAAACAAGAGGGCACAGCACTAGTATAAGCACATCACAGCCTGCTGTATCTCCTTTGGTCAGCATGTCCAGTATGACAGATACTGATCCTGGCCTTTTGAGACCAGGACTCTGCCCAGACAAAGTTCAAATTTACAGGAAAAAAAAAAAAAAAAAAAAAAAAGCCTACAGAAACTACAAATACTAATATAATTTCTCTCCCAAATCAGCATCCAATAAATTTGTCTGTCCTGACAATAATATTTTTAAAGTAGAGCATGGATTACCATCTAATTGCAAAAGCTTCCCAAATTAGGGATAAACCCAGAGAAGCAGTTTAAAAGAAACAAGTCCCACATCCTTCTGATGAACCTGGCTTGAACATGACCTGTCTTGAGTCATGAACACATGGCTCATTTCTATTGTTTTATATATATTTTCCTGTGAACCAATTTTTGCTGCTTTTTTTTTTTTTTTTTTTTTTTTGGGGGGGGGGACAGTGTTGGTTGTTTTGTTTTTGTTTTGTTTTAATTCATGTGCACATCTGGTCTGTCTGCATCCACCATATAATATGCTATGGTTCAAAGATCCAAGTTTGAAGCAGGTGCATCTGTTGAGCTTGCTCAAAAGCTTCTTTGAGATGTGCTGTAAAGTCAGAGGTGAAGTCTCATAAGAGGTGAAGTCTTGTAAGAGGAGACTCCATTAAACCTAATCTCTCCAGCTAGGTAGAAAACAGCAAAAGAAAATTCATTATCTCCTTGGTAATTCAAGAATCATAGAATAAAAGGAGAGAGAGAGAAAAAAAACAGTATTTTTTGGATTACACAAGCCCTTCACTTAGTGAAGAAATTCCAGGGTGTCCAAGAAAGATGCAGCAAGTGTGAAGTATCAACAAGTGCTTTGTAAACACCATTAACTAGCCCTTTCTGGAAAACAAACTCTGTCTTCTGAAAGCTTTCAAGGACTAGATGGGATATTTTTTAGAGGCATCGGAATGACATTTTAAAGGTACTAAAAATAAATGCAAATCAGTTAGGAAATGGGAAAAAAAATCAAACATTTAAAAACTCGAAAGGAAGGACTAACAAAGTGAGTTTTTGCTTCCAGCAAATGGTAGTATTGAATACATTTTATGACACACTGAGAAATATTTCAAGCATTTTAAGCAAGCAAGACAACCTTATTGCACAGGGCGAAACCAGACTGCCACATTTGTATATTTTGCCTTGAAAGTTATGCAATTTTCCAAGACAATGACTGTTTTTATTTGGTTCTGCTAAGATATTACCACTAATAAGCAATTATGAAATTATGAAAACCAAGTTTTATTTGCTATATCACTGACACAGTACAGTCTGTCAAAGGACAGATGACAACACAAAGCTTTTGACAAACCTGTGCTTTAGTCATGTAGGAAAGTTTTTGGACCATCTAATTTTAGGTAATTTATTCAGGTACTGAGCAGCATTAGACAAGCTATTCTAGCCCACTGGGGTCATAGTCCCCAAATCCTATCACTGAGCCAGCTCCTTTGCTCAAGCAGGCAGTAATGAGATGGGGTGAAAGAGCTGAGAACCACAGCAGGGCATTGTCAGGACCAAAGGACACGCTGTCACTCAACAGCAGGAATGCCTATGTCTCAGAAGGTCGCCCTTCCCAAGAAAAGCTCAAGAGGCTCTGTGAGGAGGCATGCAGCCACATGTGTGTCCCTGTCAGCTGGCCATATCTGAGTGGGCTGGGAAGAGAGGGAGTGCCATATTTTTCAGAGGCTTCAGCTAGAAGCTCTTACTGGTCAGAGAAAAGCCAAGACAGTATTGTGCAGACCCTGATAAACTCAACTCCAAGTGGTCTCTGACTACACGTCCTTCACAAAGTACTTTTCCTTTCCCATGTACTTCAGCTCATTTAGGAAGGCAAATGCTCTAAATGATGCAGCTCCCAAATCTCTTCAAAGCAGATATTTCCAGGAGAAAGAAAGCAGGCCACAGATCTGCATGACTGAAGAGCTATGCTGCTGGCTGTCAGCATACCTTCCTGTACCAGAAATGTTTCATTTCCTTCTGCACAACCTCACCACCACAACAGGAGTGGTCATGCCTCCTCCCTCGTCCTGCCTGGTCTGGCTGCACAAATGCAGCTGTCTTTTCGGCATTTCTCAGCTACCTGCAGAAGAAAAGTGACAGATTTGAACTCCATCTGTGAGAGATGGACCCAGACCTCAAGCCTCAGGGTATTGGTGTGAAAAGACAGGTCTCAATGCTGCAGTCAATGAGAGAAATTCTGCTAAACGCTCTCAGGAATCGGGATGTATGAGTTCAGTTGGTGTTGGGTTCAGGTCTGCAGCAGTAGCCCTGGCTCAGGTGCCCATGCTCTGAAGAAACAGAGAATTTCAGACAAACCCCTGAGCTTTGAGCTTAACTGCCTGCACCCCTTCTCAGATTGAAGTTTTATTTTTACAGCCTAAAGAGTGTGGCTTCTGAGGCCATTCATGCATTTTATGTAAAGTGCATGCTTATATATATCTATATATATATGCAATTTATATGCATACACATGTCAGTACCCAGCTTCCATCCCCTCAACCTCTCACTATAAAAATAAAACCAAATCAAAACAGTCCCCCTCCCATCCTTCTGGGTATTTCCTGATTTCCACTTCTAAATCTGTCAGCAAAACAGATGGTGGAGAAATTGCACCCCCACAAGTTTCCTGAAAACAGGACATTCCTATATTTGACAAGCTAAGGGAAAAGCTACTGACCCAGCTCTCCATAGAGTATCAGCTAACAAGAGCACTGATGGAAGTCTCAAACAGTAAGGAAGTCTTAATTGGACTTTGCATCCTATTCGATGTAGAGAACTCATCTAGAAGTCAGGAAGACACTGAGACATAGGAGCTAACAGAGCAACTTGTTCAAGGTTGGTCTGCAGAGGTGCATGGCAAGCCCTGATCGCTCTGCAGAAAGCTGTTTGGCCTGCCGGGTTCTTGAATCACATGCCAAAACTCAATTTGACCCTAATTTGTAGATCTTGTGCTGGAGAAGTTATTGCCAAGGGACTATTGATGGTTCCAGATGTGAAAACATAATTGTATTCATTCTTCAGGAAAAATAATTACTATTGCCTTTATCTACATTGTAAGTGACATGGAAGAATTCAGAAGAATTGAATGTTTGAAGGCCTGAATCATGTAAGGACAGTCTTAATGAAAACTCTGTGTATCAATATTTTACACTTGAAATATGTGAACATTAAATGACTCTTAATTCATGACTCTTCATCAATATTAGATTATTCTAAATGCATTCATTGTGCAATGCATTTATCATTTGTGCACAGCTTAAAGGTGAAGTTCTCAAGATCCTCTTAATTTGCCAAAATTAGACTTCTCTGACTTAGGTATCCTCCCTTCTCCTCAACTTTTCACAAAAAAGTCCTTGTAAAACCTCATTAATTCACACAACACAAAGAGCAGTTGTTGCAGAAGAATGAATTTTGCAAATTCATTCTTGATGAACAATGAGAAAAAGAAACAAGTATCACACATTATTAAGTGTACAAATATGTAGACAAGACAACATTTTCATTTTTTCTGGTGAAACTGTAAGTTTAATTACCCAAGTTGGTATTTTCTGTGATTTGTCAGAAAACCTAATACATATTTTCTTCCCATTCTTTCATCGGAATACCCAAATAACAGATCTTTGCTTTTAAAAGCAGGGATAGAGTTGCATTTTTTCCCCAAATTATACAGAAAAGTCTTTACCTGCTATTTTGAAATAAATTGGGTTTGATTATAAAGCACAAGGCTCAAGCGCTTTTTAATGTGAAAATAAGATTTATTTTGGTGCATAAACATTTCAGACCTTGATCCAGATAGCAGATGTCTACATTTGTTGAAAAAGCTTCCTTTGATCTCTGGCTACCAGAAAATTGATGAAAGAGCAGCTGTGTCTGAACAGTTTCAACTCCTATTAAGTCTGTGGAAAGAAAGAAGCATTTCTGGGACATGATCACAAGTCTAATTAATCATTTTTCTGTCTGTTTCTTTTGTTAACTCTAAAGGCTGGCTAGTGAATGTGATAGGCTCTGGTATAAATATCTAAATTTGAGGCAGCAAAAAATATATAAAAATAAAAATTATGGATCCAGATTTTTCCCAGCTCCTGCCTACCCCTTGATCCTATTGTCTAAGTGGTCTGTATCATCTGAACACCAGAAAACACTTTGTCACTGTGAGAGTGGTCAAACACTGGCACAGGTTGCCCAAAGAAGTTGTGGAGTCTCCATCCTTTAAGATATTAGAAACCTGACTAGACTCAGTCCTGGTAACCTGCTTTAGCTGACCTTGCTTGAACAGGAGAGTTAAAGTAGGTAACCTCAGGAGGCTCCTTCCAACTTCAACCATTTTGTAGTTCTGGGATCCTCTTTCAAGAGTCCCCATATAGAAAAGAGATTTTGGATGTAGCAAGTTAGAAGTGCCCCATGAAGCGTTAATGCCACCTCTGGGTGCCTGGGAAGGACTGTGAGTGCTTGAGAAGCATTCAAGCTGGGAAAGTACAGCTGGCAACAAGCTTTCTTGTGGATCTGGAAGTCTTTTGGATCCATCAGCAAAGAAAATTGTCCATGCCTATGACCCACTGAAAGAATGTAAGATCTATGCTATCTATACCTTCAGTGAGGATCTACCCTGTGAGCTCAGACTGTGTATTTAAGTTGAATTGTATAATGACATCTTTGTATGAGTTAAGGGGAAGGGAAGAAGCATGGCCTTCTAAAAATAGGCATGCTCCAGATGGAGAGAAGGACAAGTCAGGAATTGCAGCTGGCCTAGCATCTGTCACTGCACCTGGGGCTCTCTCAAAAATCCTGTTTTCATCATTTTATCCTCTGAAAATCCCTTGAAGAGGAGCCCACAGGATTAGGGCATCCCAGAAAGGAGACATGGGTCTGTGAAGATGCATTGCATGACATGCATGAATGGACCAGCAGCTGAATTAATGAGGTTTAGACAAGGACTGCCTGGATCAGAGGGTTGGACTCTGTAACAGCAAAGCCAACCCAGCTGGCTTCACAGGGGTCTTTATCCAATGAGTGATGAGACAAGCTGGGTCACTGGTAAGGGGCCAGAAATGCTATACTACTTTTTCCTTTCAAATCTGGACTTATATACAAAAGGATTGCACTTGTCATGCTTGCTCGTCCTTTCTTCTTTTGTCTATCATACTGCAAACTTTTCGAGCTAGAGGAGGGATATATGGTTGCTTCCAAGTACCAATTCTCTGAGTACAAATGAATCAGATGAGAACTGTGTGAGATGCCTTATAAATAGAGATGAGTAGAGTCTGAAATAGCTCATCTGAAAATGTACGCACAGATACCATCAAAATACTCATGGACGAATGAATAATACAATCTGCTCAACATCTTAAAAATAGTGTGTGGGGTGTATGCTCTCTAATGTTTTCAAAAACTCATCCTGTGGGGCTATCGATGGAAAAAAGAGATCAAGAAAGGGGAAGATAGCTTGTATATGAGAAAGTCTCTCTAACTTCTGAATAAGTCATTCAATACTTATACATAAATACTACACTGCTGAAGACTTTCCCCTATACTTAGAGAGAAACATTGCCAAGCTGCTGTCTGGTGTTAAATGGGTTGCACACAATAGATATAAGAAGCAAATGATTCAATGGAGCACTTGTGGGTTACACAGAATTTTCTTTCACTGCCATTTTCTGTAATAAAAATGCAAATATAAAGCTAATTCAGTTACATGCGGGCTCAATAAACCTTAGTAAGAGCAAAACAAAAGTGTTGGATTGTTCTTCTAGTACATTATAGTCACATCTGATTTCTTCACTAATATTCTTTCAGGAGTCACTTGCTTCTATCATTTGAAAAGGTCGCAATTCATATGCCAAATGGTTCTGTACTGTTCTTAGTGTCAAAACAGATGAATAGCCTAGTGACCTCTGGGAGCTGTTGTCTTTATAATACGTGGCTTGTTAGAACATTTTATATGTGAGATACAATTAAATAAATATCAAAGTCAGCAACCCCTTGAGAGAGAGCAGTTCATCTCACCTAACTTTAGCCACCTAAGTTAGTCATCAGAACTCTCTGTGTAGTTTATGAAGGTCTCTTGAATAGTTACTGAAGGTGATTCATCTCATCCTGAAATAAGCAACAAAGAGGAGTGAGATGAATTGTCCTTCGGAGGTACTCATCTCTCTCCATCAGCTAAAGAGCGAGCTGACATAACAGCCTTAGGGTATCCTGGATGATTAGCTTTAAGATCTCTAGTCACTTCTAGCTGTTCATCTGATCCATGGAATACTATGATTTGTATGCACAACAGCTTTTAGAAATCTTGTTTCTCTACCCTTACTTCATAAGCAACAAATGCTCTAATTTATGGGCAGAATGTGTATATATATATATATGTTCATATTTACATTTATATATATATACATATAAATGCATATTTAAAGGATAGATCATAATATAGTGTTTTATACTTCTTTGAGTATTCTGCTGTTCTTTGTTTTCATTTTTTAAGGCTGGAAAATGATCTTCATTCAGTTTTAATTATAGCAGCCGTCAATTATCCTTTTGTTAACCTGAAGATAAGATCATTCTGCTTTTTCAGAAATTTACAGGGAGAGTGAACAGGATTAACATTTCCACAGCCCCTAATTCCTGAAGAGCACCTTGATATTTCAACAGAATTGAAATGCATGCCACCAGGCTGAGTATCAGGGACAGGGAGACAGAACTGAAGTATTTGATTACCAGAACTGACAGTTCACAGTAATTTACCTTTAAATCTTATTTGTCTAGCTCTTAATAAGTCATGACAGTGTGCATACAGAAAAAAGCTTAGTGGTCATGGCCAATAATTGAACAAGTTTGGGCTTGCTAAATCACAGCAAATTAGAAGGACTTGTTACAGCAGATGTTAGCTATGTAACAGCACCCCTTGAGACCGCTTCACCCATTTTCTTCTTTGTCTACTAATGCTGACTCCACCATGGAGTCATAATTCCCTTTTTTTTTTTTTTTTTTTTTTTTAATTTGTATTAGCAAAGGTTGTAACCGTGAACCAGGGACCCACATTTGGCCTGAAGCATAAGGGCAAACAGCCCCTCACTGATAAATCCACACAGATGGTAACCTTTAAGATCTCCATACAAATGCCATATTTGCACCTACTGAAGAGTGAGACACTCAGACTGGAAGGAGTCAAAGTACACATTTGCACAAGCCCAATGCATAGGAATGTTTCTTAGGGTATGGGTAACTGTGTGGATATATGCACAGGCATATGGAGAGGTATGCTGAAAACAGAGAAGGTATAAAGTCTGGGAGAATATACTAGTTACCGGAGTTCTAGAGAAAAACATGGGAAGATCATCTGTGCCCAATGTGTGGAAGTTACTGCACTGAAATTCTATATTGCAGTGAAGGAGCTCAGGGCAAAGATATTTATGAATGGATATTTATATATATAAAAAAAAAATTAAAAAAAAAGAAACAAAAAGTTGCCTCCAGTTTTCCTGTTTTACTGAACGTTGGGTTGATTTTTTTTTTAAATGGATTGCTCTAAGTGTCTAGTTGTCAGTGCTGATCTGTGTAAAACATGTAGTGGGAGCCCTGAACTGCAAGAAAAAACAGGAAAAATAAATGGCAGTGACCACATTCAGTAAGAGTAGCTAGTGTCAGTGCCTGGCAGAAAGATTCAGATAGCAAAAATGCTCACTGTTTTAAGTAAAAGTATTCATCCTTCAAAAAATAGTACATGAAATCACCAGACTGGACTAAAAATTGTAATTTTTAAATTTATTGCACTAAACATCTTTCAGTAAAAGTACTCCCTAAAGCCATAAAAAATTTCTAAATAATGTATACACACAATACGAAGATTGGGGGGGAGCAATGATGACTTTACCTATGGAATATTTTTTTAAGTCCTGATCACGGAGGGTCTAACACCGCGAAAGTGATGACTTTCATGACATGATGTTTGGCCAAATTCAGCATGAACCATTTCTTGACAGTTGACTTCTCAGTGGCAAAATTGTCATTCTGAAGTTACACTAGACAACTGGTATCTTGCTGCAGATGCATCTTTCCCTGTGATTATGTTACACATACATTGAGTTCCTCTGGGAAATATGTGTTTGTAATAGGAATTCTGACAGAATATTATTGACTTCACCACAGCCCCCATGTTTTTCTTATGAGTGATAGAAGTTGTATACATGGACCTGAATGTTTTCTGTAACAGATAAGGATGAAAGTGCAAGTAAATATGCAAAATTAATACAGTTTATTATGGTAATTTTTTCTTGCCTTCAGTTAATGGTAAGGGTTATTTTCAGTTTGGTGCTTGGAGGGCAGTAGATCATACATCTATGATTTTGTTTACTGATTTTTTGTTTACTGATTTTGTAAAAGTAACAATTTGTTCAATTAAGTATATTCTTAGGAAAACTCTATTTTCCCCCATTAACCCCATCCATGATAACTATCATCCTTGGGCCTTAATCTTGTCCCCTTAGGAACCTAGTTCTAAGAATCTCCATCTTTTTGATTATATGTGAGTTTTATCTTTATGATTATACGTGACTTTATTTTATATTTTCTCAGGAAGGCACTTCTAAATGTTAGCAGTTGGTGATTTCACTTTGCACCTGGTGTTTAGTAAGTGGTCATTACTGTAAGTCATGGATGAAGTCCTGATACTTTGTGTTCTTTGCAACACTGTGATTATAATCAAGTTACAAAGTCATGTTTTTTTTTCTTTCTGCTTAAGGTGTATAAAGATACTATTTTTTTTTCCTAGAATTCCAGAAATTCTGTATAATATGCAATAATTTACAGACTGTTTAAAACTGTAAGACCTTTTTCTTCTCCTTCCAGTTAACACAACAGTTTTATACACACACTCTACATGCATCCATGCACACAAATTTCTAAATATATTCATATGAAAAAAGATTCATTTTATAAACACAACAAATGCTTTACTGAACTTTAAGCCACAGCCAAGTGGCTTACTTTGGTTATGGCTCATTTCATTGCTCCTCCCAGAGATGGATTAGGGAACTGATGCAGGGTTCAATGGTTCAGCAAAAATTAACTGTTTTGTGGCGGCAGCAGAAAGACATGCATGTTCTGAGTGACAGTGTCTCAGCAGCAGACAGACAGACAGGTTGCCCCAGGCTCTGGATAACCAAGGGACTGACTGGACAGCAACTGTACCTCAAACTCTTAAAATTCTCAGGAAACAAAAAAACCTTTTATCTGCTGAGTTCTGGGTCCACTTTGTCCTTTAATGGCTAAGATGAAAAAAAACTTTTGCAAAGCTCAGGCACAAATATTTTCAACAAAAATACAAGGAATTACAAAAGCAATTTCCTGAGCATAACTATTTTTTGTTGCTTCCATTATTGGTATATGACAAATTATATCTATAAGGAATCAAATGGCATTATAATAACTGATTACTAATATATGAGAAGTCAAGTTAAACAAAAAATATTTCTATTAATTGAAGAACTATGTGATTTTAACAATGTTGAAGAAACTTTTTTATTAAACTGAAGAAAACAGAATCACTGCTCTGAAGATTAGCATTACTTTTACTATTAACTAAAAATTTATTATGAAAATTTATTTTTATTTATTATAATTACTTTTATTAATAATAATAATTACTTTTATTATGCATGTTTTTTTTAATACTGTAATACTTATTTTAAGAATCAACAAAAAATTGTTTCATTTGAAATTCAACATCTATTGAATTCTGATAGAGATACACAATAGCATAAATAAATGTAAAAAAAATTTGAGACTTTAAAAATAAATTCTCTGTGAATATGACCATGTAATTGCTGCATATGATAGATATTTTATCATATCATGTATTGGTTGGTTGTAGATTCTATTAAGATCATCCTAACTGATACTAAACACACAAAAAAGTGTTCAGCATCTCAACAGGTCCATAATTAAATGGAATGTGATCTTTTCTCAAGGAGGTCACAGACAAGGTTGTTAGTTAATGAGTCCAAAGCAACTCAGTCTTGCCATGTTGTGCTTATGGGGACTTACTTCACAAATTTTGTCTATCTTCTTTTGATCAAAACATTATAGTATCCATTTTATTGATCTACTCCTGTATTCCAAAACCTGGCTTAAAACCTATTTTTGTCAATTTCAGTACAGATGAAATAAAGGCAATGCAAGGGGAAGGACAAGCATTTTTGCAAAACCGACAAAATCTGTGGCTTTTCTGTAACTTTGGCGACATTTTGCATATTCTTATACTTGTTCCAGTAGTCATAAGGGGGTTGTTCTTGGCTTTGTTGTTGAGTTTTTTGTTTGCTTCTTGACAGACTGTTTCTTTGTTCTAAAGCCTTGTTGACGTACTGAAGCATCATTTCTTTCAGCATCCAAAAATGCCTTTTTTTTGTTGAAAAATTTGAAACGCGAGAGAAGAAACCCAACAGTCATTATTGTTTATGTTGCATTCAATCTACAACACAAACACTGGAAATAACCTGCAGGTCATTAAAACACTCACAGCATGTCATGCATGCCCCCATTTTCAAAAGAAGTATCAGTGAGCAATGTACCACACTTCTGGTTTATGTTAGCAGTGGCACTAACCACTCTTCGGTGGATTTTGGTGTATTTACTGTAGTCTATGATCTCTACAGCAAACAGCAGTCAATTTAAGCACACACAGCATTTGCCAGAAGAAAACAAACAAAAAAAATTTAGTAAGGGATTTCAGGAGCATGTCATCCTCCTAGTAGTTTTATAAGTACTGGTGATGCATTGTAAAACAGAGTATATGACATGAAGCCCTACTACTAACAAGCAATTGTTGAGACATTATTATGAGGAAACAAAAGGAGTTTATATCCAAGCTGGAGCTAAGTAAGAAAGAAGAAATGCTGTGAGAAACCAAGGTCTTGGGTAGTAGCTTTCTATAATATGTAAGTGTCATGCCTTTGAACCTGTGCAATAACACCTTTATCCTTCTTTTCATGACTAATTTAGACTGTGATTCATCTCATCTAACTTTACTCACCTTGTTTTCCTCTGTAGCTTTTGTAAAATACTATGAATTTGTGGAGTTTAATTCATCACTCCTGTCTAAGATTTTAAGGTACCTGGATGTGCCTCTCTTCTCACCAACAGAGGAAATGATCAACACAACTGGCTTACTTTAGATGACAGATGCTTGGCAAGATGAATCACTCCTCCACATCTACTTCTTTCCTAAGGTTAACAGGTGTCAGCCCTAGAGGAGTGCATTGGTTGGCATACACATATTACTCCCAATTCCTCAGTTGATATCAAGTTTACCAGAATTGATAACATTTCCTACTCAATTCTTGTTTTGTACTCTACTGTTGAAACACTTCTTAAGGAATTAGAAAAGTCAACTTCTATGCCCTCCTCAGCCTACGTCAGAGTTTCCCACTCAGAAGGTAACATGGGTACTGGGCAAGGCTCTTCCCATTTTGGACTGAATCCATGTGCAAGAGGCAGCATCCATGGGTTAAGATCAGTCCTGAGCCCGTTGTGGAGGCATGCAGGGGAGAACAGGATGTTTGACCTGACCCCAGGAGTACTTCAGCTTCCTATCCCCTCACTGTCTCCAGTAAGTCACAGAAACAATCCATGGGGAAAAAAAAAAAAAATACACCATACCTCAGTGCAGAAAGTGGCTTTATGCTCTGAATCCATAAGATTTTATAAGGTACTTAACTGCAGGCCAGCAACAGAAACCTGAGTTCATTTAGACTTTTACAACACATCCTCATTTTTGGCATGTCTCAGTGGTGAACTGAAAGATCCCAGAAGTCAGCGCATTAGATACTACAAATGCCTTTCCTAACAACGAGGGTCTCCCCCATGCAAAGCTCTGAGAATACAAAGGACAAATTCAGCACTGCAAAACCCACTTGCATAGCTGGGATTAATCATACTCAGATGTCTTCATGAAAATCAGCCTAAACACTCAAATTCCTTCACTTAGGTAAATCTCATTCTCCCTTATCCTGCTGTGCCATCTGCATTTAACTAAATCTCCTCATTGGTAGTACCATTATAAGATAATTGATACTCCTATTAGAAGATATTTTCTTCCTTAATTTTCTCCCTGAGGAAATTTATCTAGGCATAAACCTGTTTGTGTTTTCAATATATCTCTGTCCAAGCTTTCGATTACAGCAGACTTGAGAATTCTTGGCAAACAACTTTGAAAGGTTATTTGCAATTAGCTTTCATAATGTAGCTAATTCTAACAATGAAGCCAAATTCAACTTCCTGGCCCTGAAGCGTCTTTGAAAAAAAAATTCCTGATAAAATTCATATTAACTGTTCAAATGCTTACTCTAGTCTATTGCTCCCAATGTGACCAGTTATGCACTTCTCTAAATTATTTTTGCTTGTTTTCTTTTTCTCTATGAATATTTTCTGAAGAAGAAATAATGGAACTTTGATTACCAAAAACATACTGAAAAAAAGTAGTTATGCAAAACTCAATAGGTTCTTCTGGTGTCTACTTTACTATACTGGAACAAATAAGTCTATTAGGACTACATCTGCATTAGGTGGTAGTGAGGATCAATAGGAGAAGAGCTCTAATGTGAAATAGATGATGCAGAGAATTGGATGTTGGACAGCTGTGTGTATTTCGCCTTCTAGATGTACTTCCATACTAAATATGTATTTTAATTTACATACAGGGAGTGAAATAGATAAAGGCAGAGGCATAGGCATAGATAGATATAGATAGATACAGAAATATCCACATTTCAGCTCATGTTTTACTTCTGTGGTGATCACATTGCTCACATTCTGAAGTAAAACCCTTACACCTTGTGTCTGGTTGTGCCATCACAGTGTTACAAAATGCTTGTATTCTGTTCTTTGTTATGCTACTTTAATACACCTCTGTGTGGATTCAAGAAAAGCTAATATGAATTATATCCTGATTAATCCAATTTTAATCTGCAGGTTTATAGCCTCTGCTTTGGCTACAAACTCTAAGATGTGAATGAAAGCCCAGTAAATGGGAATAATCAGGAAAGTCACTACAGAAGTACCTCTCATCTAAACTCCTTTATTAATGTGCATGTGTGCTCCCTAGGAGTACTGAAGTCCACAAAGCACAGATTAGTGGCACCCAATGCAGAGATCCTTGTAGTATATTGATATCATGGTCATTACCCAGTTTCTTGGTTATAGACGCTGTGCTTGTGGGGAGCGGCTATTATGGAACTCTTATACCAGTATTTCTCTGGTCTTTAGGAAACTTTTTTCACCACAGCAGACATAGGCTAAACATAGATATGAACATGCCTCAGGAGCTTTGACAAATTGTGCTTCCTTAGCATGATCCATGAAGAACCACTGTCTTCCTGAAATAGGAAGGCAGGTTCTCTCCCTGCAAAACAGAGAACCTGACATTTCTAACTCTGTGGTCTTTTCCAAACTTTCATCTGATACAAGCCCAAAGACAAACACTGAGTACTTCTATAACAGCAGAGAGTGTTTCTTGATTGGAGATATGAATCAAATACATAGAAAATGCTAGAAAGATAGTTCTTCATTATCCTGTTTGTCCAGGTACAATTTTGTTCTGAGTGTTTCTCACAACAGTACAAGATATACAGTAACTGATGAAAGGATTACCTTGGTGCTTAAAAGAGTGAAAAAGCTGCCATCTGTCAGAATAAGCCCTGACAGTTTTCAATATTTGTGTGAAGGAAAAATCTAGTGCTAATAAAACCATGTGGACAGAGCAGCCAGCAAACCTTTAACTTGAACATATATAATTCTTCCTTCCTTTGTTTTGCCTGACTATTGCCTTGATTTCAGTTAATCCCTTTTAAAATATCCAAATAAATACTATGGCAAAAGGAAGCTCAAGCAAATACAGTATGAAATATACCGATGTTAAAGATCACCTAATAATGTATTCATATATCAGGTTTAAAAATGTTCACAGAAATGTTTTATTCATGTTCAGTTATGTATATCTCTCAGTCACTCTATATGACTTATTTTCAAACAATGAGATGTCTAAAGTCAGCAGTTCCAAATAGCCTTAATTTGATTTTTCTTCTAGTTCAGCAAAGACTTTTAATTTGCTTTCAGTGCCCATGATATAAAATTTAAAATACTAACATTTATCCACTATATGTGCCTGTCTCTGTTGCACACTAAGGCTGTATCTATATTAGCAAATAGTGCAGCTCAGTGGGAGAAGATTTGTGCAGCACAGCAGTTGGTGCTGAGGGCTGATGCTCATGCCAAATGTATTTCAAAGGGTCTGACTGCAGACCACCTCTAGTCCAGTGTCACAACCTACACACTTGTTAGCAGCTGGAGCTCATTAGATGAACTCCTGGGATGCGTTTTCCATCTTAGTTTCATCCAAAAGGAAGCCAGTTAGTGTGCATCAACAGTTTTGCAATGTGAACAGGGTATGTGAGGTCCATCCTGGGATTGCTTTCAAAAGTGCTCTCCTAATCCAAACTCAGACACTAATGTAAAGGCATCTATTGAATTTAGCTGAAGCACTTATCCAGCAATGGCTAATATGGGAAACAAACATCTGGGGAGACAATGTGTCACAGAAACAGGGGTATCATGCCTTTTTATCAAAAAGGGACAAACATTAAAATGACGAGCTTGGAGGTTTTTCTGAAAAAAAGTCCTGGTTTTTTACTTATTTTAATCACTACGGGTAAGAGAATCCTCCAGGTTTTCATTTGTGTTTCCCAATTCCCTCTGAATCCTGGGAGGCCTGTTAATTTAATTAAGTGAACTTTAGGCTGCTGCTTCATAAGTCAATATTATCCCTTTGAGTTCTGTAAATTATATTACTTTGACCTAGAGTGCATGCCAAGTGAGAATGTTCTTACTGTCTTTTCTTAAAGAACTCCTTTTTCTGCCAGTACTCGGGAGAAGGACAAAGTAGCAGTGGCCTTATTTTTCACAAAGTAATTTAGCCATTGTACTTTGAGCTCTCCTTGTGAACTGTTTTATCTGATTTCCATGTCAGTTGTCAGCTGTTTGCTTTTTGCTTTTTTCTTTTCTTTGCCCCTCCCCCCATTAATCAGACATGCTTCTCTTTTGTAACGTCTTTCTGTCCTTGTGGTTTGCCAGATGTGACTGCCTAGGTTTGTCTGCTCTTACCTTACTTAGGCTCTGACTTCCCACGTTTCATCTCCTTATGATGCTAAGCGAAAGGCAATGTTAGACTCGAGCTTAATGAGATTGAAAGTGCTCTCCATTAATTGCCTTCTATGTTAACTTATCCAATGCCACTGTCTTCACTTTCTTTCAGGGTCCCAGACCCTTCCATCTGTATCTCAGGTCTGTGGAATCCAAACCATCTGCTTCTTGGAAGACAACATAAGTAATATCTTTAAACCCTCTTTTTGAAAATATGACTTAATGAACTGCTAATGATATTTTGTACTTTGTAACTATGCTTGTCTTTTAATCTGGGTAGAGGTTAAGTCTTTTCTGTTTAACTGTGAATAAGAAAAGTAGAAATTGTATTTTGACAAATATGAACTTAATAATTAATTAAAATTCAATGTATATTTTTTCTCTGAAAAACCTGAAAACAGGAAGCATTTGGCATAATTCCCATCAGATTCTCCTACATGCAATGTCCATTGCAGGTTATGAATCTCTTGCTGATCAACTTAATTTCTGAAAGCAGTTCTCAAAACAAGCCATCATGCTTTATAAAGCAATGCCTGTTATCTCCCCTTTTCAAGACTACTTTGAATGTTCCTCGTTGTTGATAAACACAAATAAAACAACTGTGTTTATTGGTTTTGGGAAACTGGAAAATGCATTATGGTATTCAGGGTAACTGACAAAAGCACTTCCCCCTGAGGACTATTCAAGTTATTAAATTCTTTTATGCTGTTTCAGCTATGTTTGTACATGATAAAGTTTGATTACCTTATGACAAAACAAAGAAAGGTTCCTCTTTCCTAAGTTAGCCAAACTCAGTTTTAATGGCTTGTCATTTCAGAACATAAAAGGGTTTAGAAAAATTTGAACATAACTGAAAGTGACTAAGGAAAGTGATAAATTGTTTAGTGATCATCATGGTTTGTATTCAATCTTGAACAAAGGAATTAAGGTCTGTTTTGCCTGGATGATTTATAATTTCTTAACTTGAATGCATTTCCTCATTTCTCCTTTTTACCCTATATTATGTAACACAGTTTACAAAACCAACACACTGTAGTTTCATTGCATGTGTTATAAAATATGCTTAGTTTTTAATATATACAAGATCTAGGTTTTAAAACCTGTTGAGATCATCAATTTCCAGGAGATGTTATGCTTTTTTATCCATGATACAGTCTGTATAAACATAACTGCAGAGTTCATAGGAATTTCTCCAAAATTTTAAACCAAATGGAGAAACAAATAAGAATAAAGACCAAGTCTTCCACATATGTGGATGGAAACATGTAAGCAGGACAGAATTGGGGAAGAACAGGATGGTTGTTTAGAAGTAGATAGATGTATCCAAACAGAACCCAGAGAAACAGCGCAGGTGCTCCGTTATTACCTCAGTACAGAAATTACAAAAAGAGTTGCCATCAAACGTGTAACGTAATATCTAGTATTTTTCTAGTGAAAAACTCCTTCTAAATATGTAACAGTTGCAAATGATAGGTAATTTACTGTAGAAATGTCAATATTAAATTCCTTAGCAATGAATAACAAACAATAAACACTTTCTGAATTTTATTGGGCAGTCTGTCATAGAAAAATTGTTCATAGACTTTTTCTTTCCACATCAGTGGCAGCTAACTTTAGCTTCATAAATCTCAAAATGACACTCTGTGTGTGTTTATTCTGTGCTTTTATTTGGGTTGGAACAAACTGTTATGGTTCAGATTATGCAATATATAAAGCATGTTTTTTTCTTGAAGTACAGCATGAAATTTGAATACCTGCACTACTTCAAGCAAACCAGTAAAATGACTATGGATAGTACAGGACTAGATATCAGACTAGATATAAGGAGGAAATTTTGTTACAATGAGAGTGGTGAAAAACTGGAACAGGTCGCCCAGAAAGGTGGTGGATGCCCCATCCCTGGAAACCTTCAAGGTCAGGTTGGATGGGGCTCTGAGCAACCTGATTTCGTTGAAGATGCCCTTGCTTATTGTAAGGGGGATGGACTAGATAACCTTTAAAGGTCCCTTCCAACCCAAACCATTCTATGATAGGACTATGTAAGGCTCAGGATGGACCATGAAGAAAGCTTCAACAGAAAGCCCTTTATGTAACAGGTAGAAGTCAGAGAACCCTTATGCAGTTTCCCCTGCTCTTTGTCCATACTCAGAAATCTTTTTTTGAGGATAGGCTCAGATCATGAAATTCTAAAACAAAGTATGCTCTTAATTTTTTTCCCCATAATAAATACATGTCTCAGTCTGGTTTGGTATGATGTTATTCCTAGAAACCTATAGCTCTGTGACAGTAGTAGCCATGGTCATTTGCTGCCCCATGATGTACATTCTGTCTGACATTGTGTCTTGATTTGAATTCAGACGACAGCCAAACACCATGCAGCCACTTGCTCACTCTCCCCCTGTCCAGGGTATGGGGTAAAGAAATTGGAGGGATAAAGGAAGAGACATAGGTTGAGATAAAAACAGTTTAATAATTGTAATAAAATAAACCAATAATAATAACAGAAAGTACAAATGGATAATGTACAATACAACTGCTCACCACTCACCAACTGATATCCAGCCTGCAACTGGCTAATAATACCGAATGCCAAGATTCCTCAGCTGCAATCCCTGGAGTGAGAGGGAACACCCTCCTTCCTGGCCACCCCTCATATTCTGAGCATGGCATAAATTATATGGAATATTTCATTGGCTAATTTGGGTCTGGTGCTCTGGCCATGCTCCCTCCCAGCTTCTTGTTCACCTGCTCACAGGCAGGATATGGGTAGTTGGAGAGTCCTTGATCTCATAGCAACAACTAAAAACATCAGTGTATTGTCAGCAATCTGCTCATACCCAATTCCATACTGAATCCAAAACACAGCATTATTCTAGCTACTAAGAAGGAAAATTATCCTAGCTGAAACAAGGACAGTCTGACATTGATTCACTCTCATTTTCCTACTCTGTACTGACCACTTGGATGTCCTTTTGATCCAATTCACTCTCACTAAAGCAAAGCACAAATGGCAATTTTCTGTGTCTGCAAAAAGGCCACTCACTGAAGAATCATCCTTAGAAACTTTATATTATACCCAGACAACAGACAACTGTTTCTCAGAGGAGCTAATGTTCTTTTCTGAAAATACTACTGCATACTTGCATAGCTGCACAGTGATTTCATCACCGTACTGGGTTATTACAAATCCTAAGTATTACTGTGAGTGGTTTTGATCTCAAGTTCAAGGTTGCCTCTCTGTGAAGCAAGCAGTAGATCTGAGGTCTCAGCATATATATGACATATTGCACTGCTGAAGCTGAAATGAGATTTTGGACATTTTGAGACTTGTTCAGCATTTAGAAGAAAAAGCTAAGGGAAAATGTCATTGTTTTCTTCAAATACATAATGAAAAACTATAGCAAAAACAGAGACAGACCCTTCTTGTGGATTCTCAGTGAGAGGAGAAGAGGCAATAGATACAAGCTGCCACAAGCAAAATCCCAGCTAGACATAAGGAAAATTTATCACTGTGACAGTGCTAAAACTGTGAAACAGGTTTCCCAGAAAGGCTGGAGAGTCTCCATCCTTGTGGGTCTTCAAGACATGATTGAAGAAGGTCCTGAACACCCACCTTTGAGAGGGGGGTTGGCCCAAATGACCTGAAAAAGTCCATTCCAACTTGCTTTATTATTCTCCAGATCTATGAAACAGAGCTCCTAAAACTGTTTTTGATGATGAATATTGTTTTAATCCTACAACTGTGAAATAAAGTGATGTTTAGCAAATATGGTGGGAGAAAATATGTAGCCCCACTCATTCACCACTAGACTCTTTCCTGCTTCTAGAGGAATAATCCACCACGTTGTCTTTTTTTATAGAGACAGGTGCAGACTTCACCTTCAGCAGTTTAATTCTGAAACTGCATAGGTTAGTCACTCAGCAAAACAGATAATGTATTTTCTACCTTTTATTTATATGTTCACAACTACTTTAATAGAAAAAAGTGGCAGCATCTTATTACGCAGTGTACCTCAGTATAGATAATATCTAGACACGTGCTTTATAAAAAGGCTTACAAGAACAAATCCTATTCGTGAATAATTATGCATCAAGGTTTTAACCGCAAATTGGTTGTGAAATATTTTTCCTTTCAGCTCTGTGCTAGCACGTTTTTGATACTGACACAAACTAGTTATTAAAAATTCCATGAGACATTGTTTCATCTACTTCAAGAACAGTGTAGAAGTATAATACAGAAGTTTAAAACAACTGAGAGGCTTACTTTTTTGCATTGTAGGGTGTTATGATGGGCATTATGGCTCCTGATGGCCACACTGTATCAGAAGCAAAAAGGTAGCCTTAATCAGCCTAGACAAGTACTATACAGCAGGTTGTAAGAGGACTTTTTCCCAGACCACATTACTTAGTAGATTTAGACTGAAAGTCTGGAAAAGTGTACAGCTACTTAGCATTTTCTGAAGATGTGGACCATTGTTTCACTTTGATAGCTAGTCAAACGAGCTAACAATTCTTTGATTGAAAATCTTTAACTTTTTTATTCTTTCTTGCTATTAAAAGGTCATCTCCAGAAACACAAAAAAGCACACAGGGATAATGACAATAACCTACTAAGTAAAAGGAATACCCTACCATGGTCCCTCCCCAGGCTATCACAGGAGAGGAATCAGCCCCACAGGCTGGGCGTGAGACCCACCATCAGAGTCAACAGATCACCTTACAAACATAAGGAGTCAGTGTCTGGAGTAGGGGACTCATTATGGGATGCAGAGGAAGAGCTGTGCAAGAACGCGCAAGATATTTGGTGGGGATTTTAGAGGACAAACCAGCGGCAGGAAAAAGAGGGATTCATGGTGATCTGGGGAGGAACAAGTGCAGGGCATTAGAGGCACAGGGGAATAAAAGGTCACAATCAAAAAGGTTGCTGGTCTGGCCATGCCATACACCTGTTCAGCAGTCTGTCTTCCTATTAAACTCCAATTCTAATTATTTTTGTGGTCGTGGGGACTCTCTGTTCTATGTATATGTGTGAGTACGGAGGTCTAAGTATCAGCAGTTGGAAGTCAGACCACAGGTCATACAGGTGAGGGTGCCAGCAACTAGAGAGACCAGAGTGCACATTGTGTAAGTGGGAATGATAGTGTATAATCACTAGTAAGCATCAAGCGTAACTCTCTGAGTTGTAAGTGAGTAAGGTAAGTGCTTAGGAACACCCATAAGTCTGGGCTGGATACTGGAAAGATCAAAGTGATCTGGAGGGACCATGAGGTCCACACCAGCAACTGGAGATACCATGGTGCCTGGGAGTTGACTGTTTTAAGGCCATGAATCTTGGATGCACTAGTAGGCATATTTACATCTTCATGTCTCTGTGTGAAAGGCAAGTGGGTGTCCATGAAATCCAGGGGCCTGGACTATGGGTAGCCTGAGTGCCTAAGTCCAGTTACTGGAGGGATCCGGGATACATGTATGTGTGGGCTTGAGCTCCAGCTGCTGAGTGAAGCCAGTTGCCAAAGGGCATGCCCAGGAGGCAGGGACCCAGGGGCAGCTAATGCATGAACTGTGTGTCTAAGCCCAGCTGCCAGAGAGATCCACATTGTACATATAAGCATGTGTGTATTTATATATATGTATTTCCCACTAACAGGCCTTCATTCCAATCAGAAAGACAGAGGAACAGGATGAGGTTGTTGGTGCTGTGTTTGTGTGAGTACATGTTTTTTCTGTCTGTGTTAACCTGTGTGGGTGACCGTGAGTATATGTACATGTGTACTGTGTCTGTGTGTGCATGCATGCTTACTGGGAGCACATGCTCAGCCATGGTACTGACTGAGCCTGTGGACATGGAGATGCACAGTCTCACCTCTATTGGGCTACCAGATTTAGCAGCAACTAGAATTAGTGGTGTTCTTCTCAGAGTCTAAATGGGGTTTGCTTCTTAAAATACTGTTTGATAAGCAGGTTACTCATCTTTAACTAGAATTACCTGAAAGAATTACCTGAATGTTTTTGTCCTTGCTTATATACCAGATTTCATTTCTGACCCAGAGCCTGGAGGTATGACCCATATGCACTGTTGGTATAGCATCTTCTGAAAATATGGCCATGCAAGTTCGTATCCTCCATACTCTGAGAAATTTGAAACATGCTGTGTTGCTAATGGTGTATAAGTATCTGATAAAAGCTGTTAGTGTCTGCCATGGGGTGATTACCTCACACACGCTATTTCATAGTGCTTGAGCTAATTGCAGTAATAGTAGACTTTTGATTGCATTCAAAAGAGAAGAAAAAGGAGGTAGATAAAGGGAGGCAGGAAGGGAGATGAACAATTAGCAAACTTCATACCAGTCATGAAGAAGATGGGCAGGAAATAAATTTGGGGATTACACTGCATGACATCACGTCACATTGCTTTTTAATGATTACTGGCAAATCCCTGATTAGTGTTGTCAGCTTTCACAGCGATCGGAAAGTGTCAATTCTAAAATCCTGTTGCATAGCCAGTGATAGATACATTTCTGTTAATTTTCACTTAGTAAATGATACAAAACTCTGGAGACTTTGTGATTTTATTTTTAATGTTTATGCAGTCACTTGACAACATGTAGAGTGTCAGTACTGGTGAAATTATAGATGTTGTTAGCCAAAGGCTAACAGAAAGCTTATAATGAGAAAGCAGAAAAAACTCCCAAGGGTTGTATAATCACTTAAGGAGAAGAGTATCTGAAACACTCTGCAGAACAAAGTGTTTACTGTGGCTAAGTTTTTAAACCCAGGATTAGCAAAAGAAGGAAACCTTCTTAAGAATTTAGATGTTTAAAGCAGGGTCAGCTGTGTTACTGTGTGTTACTGATTTGTTATTAGTTTGAGCTGATTTTAATGATTTTTGGTGATTTTGATAAAGATACAGGAGTATCAGTTTTATAAAAAGATAGTAGTGTAATGTTTTAAATAGTCATGGAAATATTGTATTTAGGTTAGAGTAACCATACAACCAGTTATGCTGCTACAAAGTCCTTTGTAAAGACCCAGGCTAAGGTCACGTAGGCTGGTAATAATCATTAACCAGATTTCTATTCAAAGAATAAGAGTCATGACAAGGTACCATTATTAGACTGTTCAGTAAGGAGAATTTATTGCCCTGTAGACCACGAGTTCTAAAAGTTACATTGTGAAAGGGCCTTGAAGCATGTTAAAATCACAATGTGAGTCAAAGTCCTTGAGTCAAGGGCATTGGAGGGAGGGTCTTTCTTTTGAGTCAGTAGTCTGTGGTTGTCACAAAAGCAGCCCTCTGACTCATTCAGGAATTAAGTGCTCATGACGGGAAAGAAGTGGGAATAAGAAAATGAGTTATGGGAATTATCATGCTTATGTATGAGAAGTTGATTACTATGTATTACTGTATTCTATATAATCGGCATGCTACATGCACTAGGTGTGTGTTGTTGGTGAGAGCACTCCCCTACGCACCGGGCCATTAATAAAGGAGTGTCTGCTTATCTACATTGGTGTCAATAATTTCTTTTATCTCATTTTGATGACAGCTGCTGGAGCATGTGTCCCAGATTCTGATCTGGTTATAACACATAGCATGAATTACAGAGGCCTCGGTTCCTGTTCATTGGTGGCTGAGGTAACTGGAAGCTAAGTCCAGCAAAACTGGGTTTTGCTCCTTATACATGCTCAAATGTGAATATTTCTGAACATGCAGGACTGCGAGTTCAGACTCAACTGCCAGTGCTTCCTAGAGCCCTTAAGTGAAGGTGTGGAGCTGTCTTTAACACAAAAATTGGAGTCTCTGCACAAAACTACTGTTCATAACTTCTAGAAATAAATCCACAGTGACTGAAAAATATATTTTTATTTTTGACAGCCAGAGTCCTTTTATGTGGACATCAGAATACTGATTTAAGTGACTACCTGTTGATATTTGTTTGAAAACACGAACATATCCTGAGTAAGCTCCATATCAACAGGAGATACATAGAAAATAAAAATTACAGGGGTCAACTAATTTACAGCTTCCTTTTTATTTGTAATTTTTTTGATGCTTTGGGCTCTGAGAATCACAGTAGGTTCACATCCTGTATTGTACTGCAATGGCATCTAAATTTCTGGTGTTTTCTAGGTATCAGAGTTAGTGAGGCTAATGATATAGTATTTCAAGCATATTTAATCACAATCAGGAGTTTCAACATTTGCTTAGTTTTTATTTGGAAATGAGTATGTGAACATGTTTATGTGTTGCCTAGAATGCTTTCTGCAGTCATGGCCTTAAAGAGCACTCCTGGCAAGGAAATTTAGAGCAAGAGGCAAACACATTGGAAGAAAGAGAGTTCAATTCAGTGTTCATTAAAGCCAGTGGAAAGACTCCAAGCAACTCTAGGGAGCTTTGGGTAAGTTCCAAGGGTTCCTCTATCTACAGTTACATTTGATTCAAACCATTTATGCTTCTTCTTTTTTTCATTGAGGCCACTGACATCATGCCACTGAAACAGAGTAAGAATGTTCTGTCTATGTTTGTCATGCATGAAAGGCTCCTCTAATACCTGAAGCGTTCTGATATTTCAACAGTATAGCTCCCACTGTAACAGGCAGAACAGCAAGTGAACTTCTGTGACGTAAAGAGGTGTTGCACCAGAGTCAATTAGTGACACGCTGCAGGAAATATTTGAATCCTTGCTGAAAGCAGTTGTTATGAACTACATACAGCAGCAGTGCTTCCAGTCAGATGATATGGAGCTGTTTTCATTCGAAAACCCTCTCTGCCTTTCTTGCATGTCCTCTGCATCACTACTGTGTGAATGACATGTCCACAACAGAAATGCATAAGGTGTACTTAGCTATTAAAAATTCAGCATTCCTCAGCTACACTCTGTGTCAGAGCATCATTATTTTTGGCTTTGGGCCTTCTTCTCCATGAGTAGAGGATGTTGAAACGTGTTATAATAGTTATACAATCCATTCCCATTAGTAAAAATAGCAGGATGATTGCTCACAACTATGTTAATCTGGGTGAACCCAGTGTTTCTTTAGTGGATCAAAATAACCATTGTCTAGCAAACCTAAAGAGCTTGGTACATTTTGGTATATTTTTTATTTATTTTGATGTATTTACAGTCTGGCATTCTTTCCAGTACTGCTGTTCACTAAGAACTGTTACTTCTGGAAGAAACATAAATTAATTTCTTGTTCATTTTTTATAGCTTGCTTTATCACAAGGAAATTCACCTAAATGAAGGGGTTTAATCTTGATGTTTCTTCTACATCTATAAGCAAAAGTTCAACTAATTTTCCTAAGTCACTGTAAAAAGTCTGAGCACCTGAAACCTGTACTGTGCTTAAACAAATAAGTAAATATAATGCCAGTATATAAGCAGTTCAAATTAAGGTATTCCTTCTGATTTCTTACTCCATTAGGAATCCAACCATCTATGCCCACTTCCACCTCTGATTTTGCTTCAGTCAGCCAGGAGCTTTTCCCTGAGCAGTCATCCTGTGCCACTTGTACTAACTGTCTTTTCCTAATGTGCTTGGTCATTCATAAAAGCTAGCCTGTCCCAGCTATCGGACAGTTTGCCTGTAATAGGATTCCTGCCAGGGACAAAGATTAAACTCAATCTGAGCAGAAACTTGAGGCATACATGCTAACAATCATTACAGTGGGGGATCAAACTTGGACTTCATGATAGCAAAAACAGAGAAACCACTAATGTTTTCCATTTGACCTTTAAATGAAGTCTGACTACAGATGTTCCCAATGTCCCTGAATTATCAGAAAGCAGACTGCACAATTTAAACTATTTGTTTTATGAGCTCCATCCCCACCTGGTAGATTGAAGGGAACTGATCCACAGAGTCTTAGCAAAGGTCCCAGGGAAAGTACATTTCAAACTAATGCTTGTGGAACATAATAGGTTCTTCAGAGTAACTCACATGTCCTTCCTGAAAAGTCAAGTCCTATATCATATGTACTCATAAATATGAATGCATTAAATTCTATTAATGGTTTTTAAAAACATTCATCATCCCACTGGAGCATTTTATTACCACTTCCGAAGTCCTTTAGAGCTGATATGGGCAGTCACAATGAAACAACAGAGATTTGAATATGTTAGGATACACAATGGGGAAAAAAACTATTCCTTCAAAACAGATTCTTAAAATATCTAATTGACAGCTGTGGTTATGTCAGAGAAAGGCAGACTCTGCTGGAGACAAGCAGGACCTTGTGCTCAGGCAGGAGCACAAATGTACAATGTACTCCTTGAGAAAAGGAGGGGACCTTAGCAGGAAGTAAGGATTTTTCCCTACAGATGTGTGAGATGGAAGTACATTAATTTGTGAGTAGCCTTTGCTGAAATCAGCAGGAATAATATATTGGCAATACAATAAATTTTAAGATTGGTGACACAGACTCCTTTAAGAAAAAAATCCTTGAAAAATCGTAAAGAAAGAGTTCCCCACATCATTATGACTTCCATCCGAGGGAAACCAATGTTTCTTGTCCAGAGTCCTTGCAGTGATATTAGAGAAATATGTATTTTGGGGGGACAAAACCTGACTACTTAATTTTCATCAAACAGACTTAAGTGTTTCAATATGCCAATGAAATCTAAATCTCCTTGTCTGGGCCAATGTGCACAAACACCTGGCAGCATGTACTGCCAGCCCATGCTGAGCTGACTTCATGTCACCTGTAGATTTGGCAACTGGAGTAAATCAGGGAGCCATGCAGTCCAGAGTTTTCTTCAGTCTTATCTCAGTCATTATCGAAAAGTGTCTGAAAGTTTCTCATCTATCCTCATAAACATTTACTATGTAAACAATGAAATATGTCAAGACAGAAGCAAAGGGAAATCTGACTTTCAATCTGCCTACACTCTGAAATAATTTAGAAATACTGAGAAAAGGGGGAGAATCATTTCACCCACACTGCAGATCTTGCATGTATGAAGACCCCTTGAGCATGCAAGCACTTCCCTTTTCTTGAGTGGTAAGACTATTCAGCTGAGTAAGGATTACAGATGTACACTAGGAGGTACAAGATGGGGACCGTTATTTCTGCACTGCCTGAGCTTTTCTGGCTGGTAATCAGTACAGAAAGCCAGCTGAATGGAAAAGACCAACCCTAAAGCAAGGTTTGTTTTATGGCTTGCACTGTGTGCTCACTCCAGCTCCAGCAATAAAAGAAAAATATTACTTTGGTGCTCATTAGTTATTTATTACCATCTATCTGCACCTCTGAACTATTCCTGCTGCAGGACCCACTGTGCATTTATGGTAATTCATCAGACACAGATGTTTTCAAATTCCCTCTAAAGCCATAAACAGGGATACCAGCTGCCCAGCTAAGTAAGAGAAACCTTGATTTATTGGAACAGATTTTGTTATTTAAAAGGCCTAATGTACAAATTCTAGGTAAGATAGACAAACACATTCTGATATATTAAACAAAAGAAGAGAACAGAAGAAGTCAGAAGTTTATTTGATGGCCAACTATGTGGTTAGTGAAATAAAGACAGATGGAAACACATAAACACCAACTTTTTATAACAATTCTGCTATCACAAATTCCCACTAGTGCTTCCCCAGTTTAACTTGCTTTGCAGGGTGTAGTCATAGGCTTGAATCCTAAACAGCCAAGCAGCTTTCACTACCCTTCATGCAGAACCAGTTCTGCAAATTATATATTCCTAATATTCTTGTTTTCTGTAGGCCTTGATCCTTCAGAAAATTATGGATACCTACTCAACCCTCTGCAATCACTGGGGCTTTTCTTACGAGAAAAATACTTACATTCCAGAAGAGAAAAACACCACATGAATCTCAGATGTTAGATTCCTTCATGCTTGTGCTTGCTCTCACTTTCTTTCAAAGCATATTTTTATCTCTAGATCATGAAGTTCATGTTATTAAAAGTTGCTCAAGTTTCAAATGTTCAGACTCTGTAGAAGTACAGGTTCAGGTCAGAGGTCTAACCTGATACCAGATGATATAAATCAAAATATATCTACTGAGCTTTGAATTAGGTGATACATGATGTGCGAGTACTTCAGTTGTCACCTGAAAACCATTCTGTGTGGCTCAGGTGGGAGAAGTTCCTATAGCTGTTTTCCTAAGTACCAAATTCTTTCTCTTCTGTTGAGACTAAACGCATGACTTTAAATAGATAATTGTAGCATGAGGGAGTTTTATTTTGCCGTGTATAGATTCCCTTCTGGGGGCAAGTAAATGAAATTAAACAGTATCCACAGCTCAGTCTATTTGAAAATACTGATCAGTTTCTTTCATTTGTTAGTCATATGTATGTATGAAACAACAAAACACAGAGACATCCAAGCAGCAAATACCCAATGCTGGCTCCTACTGAGAAGCACACAATTACCCAGGCAGAGTCCCAGTTTGACAGAGCTGATAGTTCCTTCAGCACAAGCTCATATGAGTGTGCACGGCAAGCTACGGCAGATATATTACACATTAAATAACAAATTTGTGATGCACACGCAGAAAGGAGAAATCCAGAAAAATAAACACAGAGGGAAAAAAGGAATGCATTCACTGTACCAAGTTGTCAGTGAAACACTTTTATTCTCCTTAATTCCTTTCCCTCACTTGCTGAGATATACTGACAGTGGAAGAGTCCTATTGACCCTTCTGAAAATGCGTCCTACCACAATCCATATTAGTCCATTGCAGTTGTTAGGTTCAGTGTATTTCAGCATTGTAAAGCTCAGAAGGGACATCACAATGGAATAACGACATTAAAAGTTTGTGTTCCTTATTAAAATAAATAACTAACTAAAAAATAATTGTCTATAATTCCATTAAATGAGAAGAAACTTCAAAGTAAGGAAGGAAACATCAGAAAGAAGTTTTTATCCAAAGCTTTGCAGGATATGTATGTTCTAAAACAAACTTCATTGGTCTGAGGCAAAAAGACTCCTTAAATTTAGCCCTCAGTCATAGATTTAGGGAGGGTGCTCAAAAAATATCATATTCTCTTTCCTTGTTCTTCCAGTCTTCACCTTGCATCCACCGTTGGAGGCTTGTCAGAGACTAGGTACTGAAGTAGGTGGATCTATCATCTGACTACAGGAAGCTTCTCTGATGTTCTCCCAAATGTCCTGCTTATATATGTGCGATACAAGAGTTACAGAACATGTATCTGTAAGTTCTGATGGCATAGGCTGTGGGAGTAGTATGAAATTGCTCCCTGGACTAGAATCAGTAGGTTGATAAATTGTTAAAGTTTGAAATAACATCCCAAAACATATTAGCAACTTTCTTCATTACACAGCCAGTTCTATATTAAGACTCTACATTTGTAGTGACACAAATATTTCACACTTCAGTAGTGTCTTACCTAATTTTAATCAAAGTCTACTTTAATCAGTAAACTTTTCGTATATTAATTTTCAGGTGCTATTCTGATCCAAGCAAGCTTCAATTTCAGCTATCGTTCAGATAATTAGTTCACCTAGGTATATGTACCTAAGTGCCTAGAGCCATGTTTTCAATGTGTGCCACTCAAAGACTGCATAATATTCAAGTCTGTTAACAACTGGGCCAGGAGTAAGACTCTCCATAAAGAACTGTTACTAAGACTCCCCTGTACCTAGTCAAATTGGGTCCCCACCAGGCCAAGCATTCTGTATGCATCCACATTTGCTAGATCCAGCCAGTTACTCTATAGCATTTCTGAAATTATCTCAAAGACAGTAAAGAAGTCATAGCACCATAGGCATGTGTTCATATCCTTTCAAAACACTGTCTCCACCTGCAGGACTTTGTCCATACTGTGTCAACATGCAGGAATTATTTAATACCAGATACCATTTAAACAGAAAGGGAATTTAATAACCAGATCTTCAAATAGAAGATATAACTAATCTGTTCAGGTTAGTGTTCTGCTGATTAAGGATACCAATTAAACTCAGACACCAGAGTGAAAAGAGTAGGCATATTTTACTGCTGATAACCCAATAATGTAACAGAGTAATAGAGAAAAAACATGCAGTAAGAAAAGGCAGAATAATGCACTTAAAGCAACAAATAGGAAAATACAGGATAATGCATCAAATCATTGCCACCAGAGAGAGAGAATAGTGATTAAGATCCATCACCATTTGCATACGTTACCATCATCCAGCCCCACAGTGGCTGGGCAGCCCCGGTCACAGCGAGGGTTTGGAGAGCCTGTCCCGGCAAGTGGGAAATCCTACGTGGTGCGTCCACCCATAGGTGAGGCTGCCAAAGTCGCTGCAAACAGGCCCAGCCTTATATACAGAGATCGACAAGCCAGAATAACTAGCACCTTTGTTTTGAGTGGAAAATTTCTGGTTTCATTCTCCTGTTGGATTCCACCCAAAGCCTGGCCAAGGCTAGAGGGGGGAGACCAAGGGAGTTTCTAACAAGGCCAAATACTTGGGTTCTCAGCCTTGTACAAGGCTGGAATGAATTCTTTGAAGCCATTTGAATAAATCTAAATATGAAGATTTTTCATTAGTAAACAAGGCATTTAAAATATTTTAGAAGCAAAGTTACTGAGATTGAAATGAAATATTAGACCTTTATGTGGTATTAAAATAGGTTTTATAACAATAAAATATGCCTTAAGCTTGTCACATTAGATATAAAAATTTTTATCTGAAAGGACAGATTTAGAAAGTTATATTTAACCATTCTAGATAGCTCATTTTGTACTATTATCTGTAATATGGTTGTTCAACACAGTATTTTATAGCTATTGGAACAGATAATAGAAAACAGCAAGATAAACATTTCTTCGTATCATTGTATTTCTCAAAAATTATAAAGGTCTAGTCTTGCTGATCAAGTAGAGGGACACTATGCACATGAAAAAGAATGAGCTGGATATGAACATAAATGCATTCAAAATTGACCATGAGAGCACAGAACACTATCCCAAAATATTTTTGACTGAATCCTAAATTCTCAACATTAGCTTTTAAGTCCCCTACAAAAATACATAGCTTTTATTTTTAAATTGTCACAGACATACAATGAAGTGTCCTGAAATAAAATGCATAGTGTTGTGCTTCTGCCAAATTACACTGTGTTCTATTCTGTGTTGAACACTGATGCAACTTATTCTAACAAAGCCAAAATTCTGTGGTTTTCTTCCAAATCTAATTCCTTAGGCACAATAACTGCCCAAGGCTTTTTTGTGAAGATAATATGATGAGCCTACAAAGAAACTAGCATGCAGCCATCCAATATACTGCATTTAGTAACTCCAAATATTTATTTCATTCCTATGTTATTCAGATATATTTATGAAACTTTTAGATTACTGAAATGTTTTACTTTTCCTCATCTTGATGTTGGAGAAACATGTCTGTACTTGATATGGATCAATAAGAACATGGTCTACAGTCCACAGATTTTGCATAGGAGTCTTCTCTTTGAACTTGGGGGAGCTAGATCTGCCCTTGTATGCTGGGGTATTTTGAATTGATTTATCTATAAAGCAGCAGCTTTAGAGCCTTCCACCAGCTTGATCAGAGTATCATACCCTGACCCTAAACTCCTCTGACACCATCCTCCACCCCTCTGTCCCAATGAATGAACCAGAATAGTCCTTCCTCCACCATTTCTTTACCAGTTTCCTGTGCATCCAGAACCCCCTCTTTGTGAGAGATTCAGGTTTTCCGTCATAGAAAATCCTTGCTACACGAAATCCTACCTATCTATAAACTCTAAATGCTATAGCGCTCATCACTGCAAAAGGACAGATGAGAATATGGTAAGTGGTTGGAGGTTATCCTTAGAGTCTCACAAGATCTTGAAGTCCCTCATGCTTAGGCCGAAACTACTCTGTGGCCACCCTCGTTGATTTAGAAATGAAGCAGAGCCCAAATGAGACACAAAAGTGAAAGTTTACCTCTTATACTCAGGACAGCAAGGGAAGAGTCAAAAAATAAAAGAGGTAATGTTGAGGGAGATTTTGACTGCCACTGGGCTGAGATTGGGCTGAAGCTCTGTGCTGGAAAAGGACACCCTCCCAGAGAGGGTGCTTCCTGGAGTCAGATAGCATATGGCAGGTTGAAGCATGCAAAAAAGATAACCCATGTACTTCAGCAGGAGGAGAAACAGATTTAGCATACCTGCATGTGGGGCAGAGACTGTTCTCTCTAGGGAGCCCCTGAGCATCAGGACATCATGAAAGACGTGAGAAAGGAGACTGGTCACCAGGCACATCAGGGAGCACAATGTGCAGGATTTTCCCTCTCCACACTCCCTATGAGGATTCAGCTCCATATTTCACTGTCACAGAGCAGTTTCTTAGAAGTGAAGTATCTGGGAGATAAAAAATGTTTTCCTATATTATAAATACTTTTCTGGCTTGTGCTTGTGCATGTTTGTGATACAGCATAAGCTGTATATAAAAAGAAGGCATGTATGTCCTCAAGGTCATTTCAAACCCTTCATACTTTTACACTTTCAATATATAAAAAACAAATGTGATTATCACAAATGTATAAAAATTCTTAGCCAGATTCCTTTTTACTACTGTGTAAATCAGGAGCAAGCCCACTGACTCAGTAAAGTCACAACAGGCTGAGGAGGAGCATTCCTGACCATAGGTCATTATATTTTATGAAATCAGAATGTCCTGTGCTTTAATTTAAAAGGTAGTTTATTTTTATCATAGGCAGTACAATGGAAACTGTAGTGCTATCTTTTGAGGTGTTGTGAGTCATGAAATCGTAAGTTATCCATATGAGTGCTCATCATTCATCAAACACTAATAGCTAGTCTTTGGTGTCTGAAAGAAATATAAAAATACAGAATATTGCCTTTTAAAATTCTGAGTATTTCTCTTTTTCAGTCATGCTTCACGAGCTATGGAATTTCCACTGCATATGAGAACTGCTATGTGAGCTGTAAAAAAAGTATCTGTGTTAAAGTTTTACAATAATTCAATAGTGGATAGAAAACAGTGGATCTAAACTGGCAGTGAGTGTGTCTCCTATTTAAAAACAAACATACTACCAGATGTCAAAGCTGGAAAAATACAGGGGTTAGTCTGTAGAAGACTATCCTTTGTTTAAAAATGGGCCTTGATTAATAATGAGGAAACTCACAAGTTGGCATAACAGGAAACCTGACTTCTGTGACTTCTTACGTCCTTTGCTATACTGCCATCAGGAGTCTGTGACATTGATTTAGAAATGCTATCAAAGCATTGACCCATCCTCAATACATCCTACTGTTCTCTCATTTTTCTGGGCTATTTTAAGCATCAGCTGAGATTGTTCCTCCTGCCTTTCATTTGCTTATCAGTCACATTTAAGCATCAGTCAGAATTTCCCACATCAGCTTTCTACTTGAGTATTGCTTATGCTTTCTCTTCATGCTGTCCTTTCAGGATTGCTCAGAGGCTTCTGCTTTCCAGCACTGGACTATAGTTGATGTTAATGCAGCTTCAGCAAAGAAACAATGTATCTCAAAAGTGGTGGGAAGAAACTGATAGTTGAAATTTGTTGTATGATCTTTACTACTGTTGAGAGAAACTGATTTTTTAGGTTTTGAATTTAAAAGCACAGGATATAATTTATCAGTTAGTGTGGTTCCAGTTTGAGCAGGGCATAAAGGAAGACTGAGAAGCAGAACTGCAGGTCAATTGTGATGTAATTAATTACAATTATGTAACTTAGAGTTCAGGCTAGTGATCCTTCAATTACACTTGCAGGAGATGGAGCACAAATTGACTTTGTCCCAAATAGTTGAGCAGAAAGGTCATTGTGTCTTCTTTCTGTTGTGAAAAGAAACTGCTTAGAAACGGTCTCTAAAAGAAAATGGAAAAACTAAGTTTGAAGATGTTTTTAAAGCTGATAAAATCCCAGTAATTTAAACCGTTTAAAGTGAAAACCACAGTGTGTAGAGCTATTGTTATGCAAAACATGGGGTTTCTAGTCTTTCAGTCAGCTGCTTTGGAAACGCTATAGCTATAGCCTTAAATACCACAAAGAAAGGCACTTCTGAGAAATAATGTATCAAATTTCACATTGACTATTCACCAAGGGATGTCTTGCTATTCCACATGGCTAGTTACTAACTAACTTCTGAAAATTACTTCTCTGTCATTTGAAGCAAACTGTGCTGTATCTACCCAGAACTCCTTATACCACCTTGCTTATTGGTGCAATCATTTGATCTTGGAAAAATGAAGAATGCTACCAAATTAGGAGCCCTAAAGGTAGCTTTCATGTTTATAGAGCTCAAATTCCCACTCAATAACTCTAGACGGTAATCTGCAGCATAACAATTTTGTAGTTTAGTACATGGCCTCTTATTGTATTGGTTGATTTGCACAGGTGCTAGCTCATAGGTGTCAGTCATCATGAAAAAAACCTAACAGATGTTGCTAATGGTACCAGCAACCAGTAGTAAAAAAAATTCATATTCTGGAGAAACACCCAGCACCTAGAGAGACAATTTCTTCTGATTTTAGAAGAACTTACTAAGATGTTGCAATGTACTTCTAAGGTATCACAAGTATTATCCATTAAACTACTATTAAATAATACAAGGCTTAGTCTTTGGGATTTCCCCCTGAATTGTATGCTGTGTTTTTCTTCAACCCAGCTCATCAATAAAGAAGCTCCTATGAAGGTTCCCCATTATTCCTGTGAAGCATATATAGCATAGTACTGTTTCCTACTGATGAAATTCTTTAAAGGATACTTAAATGGCAAAGTGCAATTGTAAATTATACAAATTATTTTAAATTTGTAAAAACATCAGCTTTTCCATGTGATAGACCACTATAAACATATCAATTATTGTGCTAGTTTATATGGAAGCTTTGAGTTACTTGGCATTTAACATCCATTAAACATAAATATTAAAAATATTTAATTTAAAATTGAATATTAAACATCTAGTTATCTATATCTGTAGGTGACAGACTTATAAAAAAGATTAAATGTATAATAGACAAATGTGCATCTATAGTAACTGTAGACCAGTGGAATGGAAAAACACAAATTCCCACAAGGAGGAGATAGATACTTGCTGATGATCAGCCACTGAATGTCGTTGTGTTGCCAATGGAAATATACACTTCAGTCTTTGGACAAGGAAATATGAGCACTGTGCTTTGAATCTAGATCACCTGATCACATTAACTGGATTTTGTTTAGACGGATAATTTGTGATGCTTTGCTCTTGACCAGTATGCTTATTTCCAGATAATAGGTGCCAGGTTCATGGGACTTAGCAAAACTTGAAACTTTCTTAGGTCCAGCAAGATTAAATATCATAAGATTCACAGGTATTGAAGAAATACAGCAAATCACAGTCACCAAGACAAAAACAAAGCAGCAGCTTGCATGATTTGAGTTTTGGGGTGCAGACCTTGTCTATGAGCAATATGCTTACTGAAGGCAAAACACAGCTTATTTCAAGGACTAAAATTTTAGAAAAGGAATCTTCTAGTGTCTCCTTGCATATATAAGAAGGGCAGATTTGTTGAAAACCAAGCCATGTGCCTTATGAATTTGCAGTGAGATTCCTTGTAATCTTCCTTGTGTGTCTGTTCCTGTCTGTATTTTGAGATTAAATTTAAGACTGAACTGGAACATGCATAGGCTTAAATTATCAATGTTCTACATAGAGGTGGCACTACAAGCAATATTCTGATAATAAAGTACATCAATCTGCATGGAGAGAGTAGTAAGCTCTCACAAGTCCTAATTACACTTGAGCTAAGAATTGCAGCTTTCGAAGTGTCACAGTTCAGACAGTGAAGAACCTGGCTTTAGTTTGAAGAAGTACATCTTCAGAAGTGGCATTTTAGAAGGCTTGTTCCTTAAATCTTGCATTTTTTACTCATTATTGTGTTTTCCCTTAGCTCCCCTCGTCATCGCCTTCAGAAGAACAGCTTCTTTCAGAAAACATGTAAAACACACAAATAAGATTTGGAACATACACTGCTTTTTAAGGTAAAAGGATCAAAAACATAGTTAAACTTTAGAAACTTTCAGGAAACTATAAATGACATTTTCCCTCTCTGTCACATGCACACTCATGTATACACTTGCATTATCCTCAAAAATGGCAGAAGGTAGAAGACTGAAATCTTTTTTTCCATGACTTCTACCTCATGAGCGACTTTCTAGAAACAAGAATTTCAACTTTAATTCATAATAAATGTAGAATCTCAGCTAGTCACCAGCTGGTTGAAGTGGCCACAACAATGTTTAAATAATTTGTTCTTCTGGGACTTTGTTTTCTCATGGTTTGTTTCTTCATTGTTCTTTCTCAGAGACAACCTTTGTGTCTGACAATTTATGTACACAAAAACACAGGTTCTACATGGTCATCATGGAGCAAATAACCCACAGGCTTTGGGTGTTAGTATGTGGTAAAAAGTCCAATCATTGGACGGATCTCTACTTTTTGTAGTGGATAATTTCAGTGTAAATATTTTACCCACAACTCAAGGATCATGGTAAGAGTTGGTCTGTGTGAGGAAAACAGAATACATTCTTTTACTTATGATAAGGAGTATAAAATTTATCATGAGTAAAGATTATCTTTTATCGAAATTTGAAGTATCCTAATGCATGCTTTTCTAGATGCATCCCTTAACAGTAATTTCTTTCAACATTTTACACATAGCTTAAACCACATAAAACTTAGCAAAGAATACTACCATTTAATTTGTTTAAATTATCTTGATTTAAATTAAAAAACCAAGATACTTTTATACTTCTCAGAATCACTTATACTCACACTAAAAGAACTGCCGTTCCCAGGCTCAGCTTGGGTTTGAGTTCCTGTAACATTCATTGTTTTGCACCAGAAGTTTATCTCCTTCTCACATGGCCATGCAGAGCTGACCATGCACTGCTGAAGCTGGCCTTGGACCCTGGTGGTTGCTTGTAACTGGTGCATTTAATGATGCCAAGTTTAGGGGGCTGAACAACCATTAAATATACTTTTCTATAATCAGCAATCTAGAAAATAAAGCAGGGATAAAAAATACATCTGATGAAGAATAAAGTTTTGTCAGTTGAGCTCCCACTTCTCTACAGATATTTCACCAAGAGCAAACATGTTATTCAGAGTTTCTCAGTTGCAAATAGTTCCTATCTTCTAGCAATCACTCTTACAGTAAACATTTTGTTAGGAGATTACCTTTAAGTGTGAAAAGATTTAGACAAATAGAAAATAGGGGTTTGTTTTGGTTTGGTTTTAATCTGATCAGTCAGAACCAGAAGGAACTAGAACACTGCACAAGTAGCAGAATAAATGTGAGACCTGGCAAAAACAGAGAACCTAATTCCCAACCACCGTCTTTTGGGTTCACATCCAGTTTTTTATTTCTGTTGGAGAAATGCATATGAGTCCCACTTGGGATCAGCCCTGTATTGTGCAAGGAGCATATTAAGGAAAACACACAGTAAGAAATACATCCTATCCCAAATTCAGTTCAAATAAAGTTGAAATGAAAAGCTTTTTGTGCTCACTAGGGCTTCTCTATCTTTTGCCTTACCTCATTTGTCAAACAGAAAAATTACTTCAAGATAAAAATCTGAAACAGGAAATATTTTGCTACTGTAAGACTAATGGAGCTGGGGCTCTTGTACAAACAAGAAGCTTTTATACTTATTGGTAGCAGGTTGGTTTTTTTTTTTTTTTTCAGAGAAGCTGATATTGAAAGCTGACACTATCTCAAAAATGAAGAATACTATTTGGTCTCCATCTCACAGTGATTTCAAATTTTTAATTTAACTGCAGAGAATGACAGAGTGGAAAAGGAAGAGGTACAAAGACTGTGTCAAAGGAATCTAACATTTTGTGCGATGAAAGCTAGAGTTTTGGGGAAATGTCCATTCTACATTACTCCAATAAATGAAGTCCAAACTAAGAGTAATTTAAAAGGTTATCTTTCTTGTTCATTCACTGCCAAGTTAGAGTTTCTAAACTAGATCACACCCATCTCCACCACTTAACCTCTTGCCTCACCCTGCATACTTCACACGTGTTTCTATTAATGAAGTTTAGTAAGTCATTAGCTGTGCTTGCCACAGATGATCATGGGAGTTTTTTGAAATTCTTGCGATACTTCTATAGTTACTAGGTAGCAGTACAACATATGCTATACATATGTAGTAGCATAAGTTTGGGGAATATAATTGAGATACCTTCTATGATTGTGTCTATATTTAAAATTGAGGCATATGTGCAATTTTCTTGCAATACTGGTTTCTACAATGTCAACAGCTTTATAATCTTACACAGTTTATCTTGTATATAAAGATGTGCTATGAAAGTTCTTTTCAAACACACATAAAAATAGAAAATAAATTCAGTTAACTTTAACTAGTACGCTGAAAGGCATAGAAAAGTCCACAAACTAAGTGCTGAGGTGCAAACACAAAAAAACATCACTGTTGATTGAGGTAATACAGTCACAGCTTTAGTTTTGGCTAATTTCACAGAATCACAGAATCATCTAGGTTAGAAAAGACCTTAAAGATCATCTAGTCCAACCATTAACCTCACACTGACAGTTCCCAACTATACCATATCCCTCAGCACTATGTCAGCCTGACTCTTAAACACCTCCAGGGATGGGGACTCCATCACTGCCCTGGGCAGCACATTCCAATGCCTAACAACCCCTTCTGGAAAGAAATACTTCCTAATATCCAGTCTAAACCTTCCCTGGTGCAACTTGAGGCCATGAGTCCTTGTCCTATCACTTATTACTTGGTTAAAGAGACTCATCACCAGCTCTCAACCTCCTTTCAGGTAGCTGTAGAGGGCGATGAGGTCTCCCCTCAGCCTCCTCTTCTCCAGACTAAACAACCCCAGTTTCCTCAGCCTCTCCCCGTACGACCTGTGCTCCAAACCCTGCACCAGCTTCGTTGCCCTTCTCTGGACACGCTCGAGTCATTCAATGTCCTTTTTGTAGTGAGGGGCCCAAAACTGAACACAGGAATCGAGGTGCGGCCTCACCAGTGCCGAGTACAGGGGTAAGATCCCTTCCCTGTCCCTGCTGGCCACGCTATTGCTGACACAAGCCAGGATGCCATTGGCCTTCTTGGCCACCTGGGCACACTGCTGGCTCCTGTTCAGGCGGCTGTCAATCAGCACCCCCAGGTCCCTCTCTGACTGGCAGCTCTCCAGCCACTCCTCCCCAAGCCTGTAGCGCTGCTGGGGGTTGTTGAGGCCCAAGGGCAGCCCCCGGCATTTGGCCTCATTGAAACTCCTCCAGTTGGCCTCAGCCCATGGCTCCAGCCTGTCCAGGTCTCTCTGCAGAGCCTCCCTACCCTCGAGCAGATCAACACTCCCACCCAGCTGGGTGTCATCTGCAAACTGACTGAGGGTGCACTCGATCCCCTCGTCTAGATCATCAATAAAGATGTTAAACAGGAGTGGCCCCAAAACCGAGCCCTGAGGGACACCATTCGTGACCGGCCACCAACCAGATTTAACTCTGTTCACCACAACTCTTTGGGCCCGGCCATCCAGCCAGATTTTTACCCAGCAAAGCCTGTGCCCATCCAAGCCTTGAGCAACCAGTTTTGCCAGGAGAATGCTGTGGGAAACTGTGTCAAAGGCCTTACTAAAGTCAAGGTAGACAACATCCACATCTTTTCCCTTATCCGATAAACAGGTCGCCCTGTCATAGAAGGAGATCAAGTTTGTCAGGCAGGATCTGCCTTTCATAAACCCATGCGGACCAAACCTGATCCCCTGGTTGTCCCACATGTGTTGTGTGATGGCACTCAGGATGAGCTGCTCCATCAGCTTCCCAGGCACCAAAGTCAAGCTGACAGGCTTGTAATTTCCCAGATCATCCTTCTGACCCTTCTTATAGATGAGCATCAAACTGGCCAGTTTCCAATCTGTCAGAACCTTCTCAGTCCACCAGGACTGCTGGTAAATGATGGAAAGCGGCTTGGCGAGCACCCCAGCCAGCTCCTTCAGCACCCTCGGGTGTATCCCATCCAGTCCCATAGACTTGTGTGTGTCTGTGTGACGCAGCAGGTCACTGACTGTCTTCTCCTGGATTGTGAGGGGGCTCGTTCTCCCAGTCTCTGTCTTCTGGCTGAGGAGGCTGGATTCCCTCAGTACAACTAGTCTTGTTATTAAAGACTGAGGCAAAGAAGGCATTAAGCACCTCAGCCTTTTCCTCATCACTCATTGCCATGTTTCCTCCTGTGTCTAGCAGGGGATGGAGGCTCTCCCTGGTCTTTCTTTTGCTACTGGCATACTTATAGAAACTTTTCTTGTTGTCCTTGATTGCTGAACCCTGAGGAGGCTTTAGACCTCCCTATTTCCACCCTGCATAGCCTTACAGCATCTTTTTAATCATTGTGAGTGGCTAGTTCCTCCTTCCAAAAGCTGTAAAATCTTCTTTTCTCCCTGAGTTGCAGCGAAAGCTCCCAGTTCAGCCAGAGTAGTCTTCTCTGGTGATGGCTTCTGTTACAGTACCTGGGGACAGCCTGCTCCTGTGCCATTAAGACTTTCTTCTTAAAGAGCGTCCAGCCTTCCTGGACCCCTATACCCTTCCGGACCATCTGCCAAGGGATACTGTCAAGCAGATGCCTAAACAAGACAAAGTCAGCTCTTTGAAAGTCCAGGATGTCAGTTCTGCTGTCCCCCTCTCCTGGTCTGTCTAAGAATAGAGAACTCTATTATTTCATTATCACTGTGCCCTAGTCGGCCTCCAACGACCACTTTTTTGATTCAGTTAATAAAAAAAACTAATATTAACAGTAAGTGTGGAAGAATGAAGCCTAAAATACTCTAATCCTATCCATTGAATGGGAAGCTTTAGTTGTCTAGTCAAGTAGTGGGATCAGTGTAAGATGCTATTATTTCTCTATGTCTTTGCATCTGTGCCACAACTCGTACATAAGGATACTGTGCATTAAGACCCTGATGCTAGGTTGAGGTGCAACCATCTTACCATGGCACTGGGAGAACTGTGGAACCAGGTGCCTCCCAAGACCACTGGAAAATCAAGCAACTATTCAGGGCCCAACCAGTGACTTCGAGTTCATGATGTAAAGTTCAGGTATGTGCTGATGTGGAACTTGATGAGTTAAACAAGTGTCTATGCTTCTCTGGTCTTTGATGGCTTTATTTTCTGCTTGAGATTGTAGCCACCAACCCTGAGCAGACTTGTGGCTGCTTTGGGCTGCAGCATGGAGAAGCAGCTCTGTGCAGGCGGTGAATGACTGTCTTCCAAAGGCTGTACTATCTCAGTGAGGAACTACACATCTGAATCTATGAATTTGGAACTGTTTAAATAAAAAATGCAAACCAGAAATGCTCTATTTTGCCCCTTCCCTAATGGCTAAAGGGAGCTAAACTGATTACACTGCCAGAAGGCTTATACTAATCAATTTCTAAGCAACAAGATGACACAGGCTGGCTCATCAGGTGCATTGATATTCCATGAAAGCATATATTGGAAAAATTAACAAGTCTTAGAAAAAAGAAATGTTGTTCTATATTTGTATACTGTGCTTATTAAGAAAAGTTTGTCTTTGGCTAGGGTGTTTTTCATCTCCTTGCTTCTGGGAAAAATACTATAAAAACAAAAAGTGAATGACAGTTGAGTTCTTAAGAGTCACTCAGTCTCCCCATGGTTTCCATACTTGGTCTTGTTGGTTTGACTGGTAGAGAGACGTATTTATACCTATTTAGAGAAGTTGAGCTATATATTCAAAAGGAGGGAGTAATTGATTAAACTGCTACAAGTGATAGGAAACGGTAGCAGCAAGGGATAGCAGAAATGTTTTTCTTCCTGAAGCACTGAAGAGAAATTTCAGATTGACTTTCTGTCCGTTGTATCAACTAGGAGCTATGTTTTCAGCTTTCTAGTTTTCACCTTGGACAATCAGCAACATTGATTACCACAGTCAGACTGACAAACAGGTGGACAGAAGAATGTCAGCAAACTGCAAGCTTTACTTGGGGGGAAAATTATTATAAATAAAATCAATCTCTGCTGGTTTTATTTTCGTCTCTTGACATCTGTTTTTTTTAGTTGGCTCTACTTCAGCTGGTAAAATACCAGGTCAATGCCCAGTCCCTACTTAAAGGACCACGGCCCATGTATTCACACAGACATACATTTCAGCAACTGAACTTGAGCTTTGGGATCAAGTAACACAAAGTGTTTTGCAAATGTTAATACATGTTTTGCCTGTCTGTTGTGTGGGGTCCTCTACCTCTTACTACTAGGATTAACTGATGGTCTTTCAAAAGAAGACATTCAAGGCATTAAAAATACTGGATAGATATAGGATAGACAGATGCATATTTATATGTCTCTACGTGTGTTTTAAAATAACATGTCTTCATAAAAAAATATTTTTGGAGGACATAGATTCACCCAGTGTGAAATTATGTTATCTACCAGTAGTGACGCTTGTTACTTGAGAGGGTCTCAGCTTTAGTGGGCAAAAAGCAAGCCAGGACAGAGTACTGAATGACAACAGTTTTCTGCTCTGACTGGTTTGGCCTTTAGGCAGCAAGAAAAGCCAACTGCAACTAGTTTAATTCAGCAAAATGTGTGGACTTTGCCTCACCAATTTTGTGTGGACAAACCATGATCTCTGAGCCGCTTTTTACATTGACCCAGAGCAATGAGGATCGTCGGGACACTCCAAGCAACTGAGCCAACTTGGAGCTGCCAGAATACAGGAGTCAGGGAGAGATGCGGGTTTTAAGGCCAGAGGGCTTCGCCTGTGGTTGCAGGCTTTCAACACACTGCAGAAACTGCAGAGAGGATGAGACTGGGCATGTGATTAATGAAACATATGAAGACAGGCACAGCAATTGTGATCATTACAATAGAGCATTAGACGTTAACAATAACAAGAAGTTAGTCATGTATTTCAGAAATAAATACGATAAGTACAATAAGCTGTTCAACTCAATTTTTTCACATTTTTAGTAATGAGCTTTTAAAAATAAAGACATCTTAGCTCGCAAATACATATTAAAATTGTATGGTGACCTGATATCCCAGATGAAAAATAGAGCATCTAAAAATTTGGTAGGCTTTGTATCAGGCAATGCTAAATCACGAAAATCTGAGCAGTTGCTTAGATTTACCTTTTCCTCCTTAATAGCCTGCTCTTTGAATAACCAGACTTTCTTCCCCATATTTGTCCAAACTGAGACTGTTGGAACAACCTTTACTTAAGCCCTTATAGATGCATCATCATGTAGTCTTTAAGGAACAAGATGACCAAGTATTATTCCACAGATGCCTCTACTCAGTGTTCAGAGAAACAGTATTTATCTGTGAGACTTCCACCTCAGTGCTTTGTTTTCTCCCTGTTCTTTCACCCTATGACTTATTTTCCACACAGTACTTAAACTTTATTTCTGAAGACAGAAGTAGTAACTTCCGCATGAGTTTTTCCTATTGCATTTGTTATAATTTTTAAATGCTCCAATAAACATTGCTGTAATTAATTTACCTTCATAAAATGTAAGCGAGGTGAGAGATGATATTAGTGCCGCTCAGCAGGTTGGAATGCAATGTTTGGAGGTACAGTATATCCTTTCTCTATTAGACACACATATCTCAGATTCTTGAGAACAATTTTTAAGCACGTACTTTTCCTGCATAGATTAAAAGGCTGGGATTTGGGGTTTTTCATACTCATTTGCTTGTTACTTTGTTTAATCCTTTCCATAGTCAAAGGAAAGGGCAACTCAGCAGCTGATTCACAGAAATCTATTTTGGGGACTCTTAACTGACCCCTATGAAACCCTGAATTGTCTTCTGATTTTTAAGCCACGGAGATAGTAAGGATACTGTGAGTATCTGTTCCCTCTTCTTTTCCTTCATCTGTCATTATCAGGTCTGACTTCTGTAGTATTTAATAGTATATAATATTGTCTGTATCTAAAAAGCAACCTCATTGATTTAGCTGCAGCTCTAAATAATACCTCCACAAATCAGAATCCAGGAGCCAAAGCTAAAAAAAAGATAATGGGGAAAAGACACAAAAACAACCCCTCAAAACCTAAATACTCTTAGAACTTAGTGAAAAGCTTGGTATCAAAGACTCACTTGTTATCATAAAAAGCATAATTAGGGATGAAGACTCAAATCCGTGGACTGTGTTGGCTATGAAACTAGAACTGGACAAAGGAAAAAAGAAGGAATTTTCACTGTGGTGCATATTTAGTTTTCCACATCTAACTCAGCTGGAGAGGGAAACTGAACAGTCTGTTGATTAATGTTCTGTCACAGAGATGAATCAGTATGAAATGTGGCTTCCCAGGAGCTTCTGTGAATCCATCCAACTCTGTAAACATAGCCTCTCATGCCTATTTTAGTCTAGGTTAGATTTCTGGGTTGGGTGACTGAACACAAGACCAATTTAAAAAAAGTCTCACTAATCCATATTCCCAAATGTATGGATAAGTCTTAGACCATCAAAATCGGTCAGGATGAATTTCAACCACAGCAGAGAAGCTACATAATTTTCTGAAGAAATGAAATTAATTTGCTTAGAAATCAAAGAAATTTTATCCAAGAAAAGACTCAAGGGCTTTCTTCCACAAAACTGTGCTGGGATCATTACCACAGACTAAAAGGAGAATTCACTGCAGACAGATCCTGACTGTATAATCTAGGAAAAAAACATCCACTGGGAAAAGAAAACTACTTTCACTTGCAATGAACTGCTGTCAAGGGCAAAGACTTAGCCCATCTCCATGTCTGTTGCCTACATATCTACCTCCTACCCTAACACACATTTTCTTGTCCAAACAGACAGTCCTCCCATCTTTCTATCCTCACCATCACATCCTGATCTCTTTCTTTAGCCATATTACACCTTCCATCTACTTCTACACCCATTTCCTGCTTTCTGTTCCAAATTTCTCTCCTGCACTTCTAAAATCGTGTCTCAGCTTACTCTTTACCTCAGCAAAGCTTCAGAGTCTCACTTCTCAATTAGGGCCAGAGAGATAAGCTTTCTATAGAAAAGAAAAAAAGAAAAAAAGAAAAAAAAAAAAAGAAAAAAAAAGAAAAAAGGGCAAAAATAGACTAGGAGAAAAGTCATAAGGACCTACATAAACAAGATCTTGTTTCCAATTTCCATACCTGCACAACCAAGGACAAAAGGGATAGGAAATGCTTACCTTTAAACACGGCTTTATCACATGTTCAGTCACAGTGTGTGTAGGGCACAGGTACAGTTTGATCACCATTAGTAGTTTCTGAAGTTAAGCCTGTCTAATCAGGAGAAAATCTTCAAGCACTCAAGCCAAGCTTTGTTAAACCTGTGCTTTGAACACAGTGTGATTCTGTAATGATTATATCTTGCCCATATATTTATGGAAATGGCAAAAGAAACATTACTGCAAATAGATATTCATTACAAATTTCAATCTCCTGCTCCACAGTCAAAAGCAACTACTGAAGGAAAAAGACACTTAAGATCTGGATTGTTTTTGATTGTTAGTTCCAGAGATTTTTGTTGTTTTCTGACCAAAAAAAAAAAAAAAAGTAAACTTTTAACAGATGTGCACAATATTTTGCTGTGGTTTAAAGTATGTAGTACTTTGGAAATAGGCTTTTGGAGAAATTAATTCCGTGTTCTAGACTATCCAGGAGCCAGAGGTCATTATCATCTATTGGTAGTTATGGCAACTTATCTGAAATACTTCTTACTTTTACTGTATAAAATATAAAGCTTGGACATTCCACAAAATGATGTTATCCCACAACAAAGGGGGATATATTTGTACAAAAATGTTTGAAAAACACAAAAATAAACTTAACAGTGAACATAAAATTTATAACAGAATAAAGAATGATTCTGTTGTATTCACACACATTCTGGCCAAACTCATTGTTTTGTGAAGAAGCATAAAAAAGAAATATTGAAGTGCAACATTGCTCTGTAAGGCATGAAGTGATTCTAAACACTGAGTCAATGAAACAACTAATAATACTGGCAATTTGCTGTATAAACCCGTACAGGTAATCCAGAACATTTGCTATCCAGGAGAGCAGATAATTCTATGTGACTGATACACAGCAAAAATGTTCACAGTGGATCCTGAAAATATGAGAACAAATAACATAATTAAAATGAAAAAAGCTCACTTCCAATTTCACTAGAGACGATGAGGAGTTCATTACTGACTGTTGTGGCCAGGCTGGAGCTCACAGTAAGTCAGCATCTCCAGAATTTACTAACTTTGAAGCATCGTGGCTAATGACCGGGTCAATGACACAGACTGTTATTGCCTTTCCCTGATTAGCTGAGAAAACAAGCTTTGTTAGCAGACATATATATGTCTATTAGCAAGGAGGAATGCAACAGTATTCATTGCAAGTCCACTGAAAGCAGGCAGGCAGGTTCAGTTGTTTGCTCAGTGTTCACTGAAAGTGAACATAAAAAAGCAAGCAAATAAAACCAGATGGCGTTAATATTCTATGACATTCAGTAGTATAAAATGCATAGTCATGCTCCTGAGAACCAGGAGTATAAAATTCTGCTATAAACTCAACTGAGAATCCATCAGCTAGAAAGAATGAGGAAGATAAATACCTGTGTAACTTAGTTAATCACACAGAATGACTGTGAGTCACCAGAGTACTGAAGTCATTAAAAAGGCAAATGTGGTCCAAGGGTGTTTTTGATGAGACATTTCCAGTAGAAAGAGAGAATATTATTTCCATTCTATGGGTATTGATGGGCCTTCACATGAAATTTCTCAAGTTGCTTATAATTCTGGCAGTACATGTCCATGAAAGATTCAGTGAAGCTGGAATAAGTGCTGAGAAGTGCTAATGCGTTGATGTGTTGACGGAGAGCCTGTCTTCTAGAAACTGACAAAAACAATTTGGCTAGTTTAATCTAGCCAAGTTATAGCTGGGATAGGACACAACAGCATTCCATCAAAGTGCTAAAGACTACTAAAGTGAAGTTAAAAGGAGTCTTAATAGTAGAGGAACAAATCAATATTACAGGAACATGATGCACATAGGTTGGGAATCTGAAATTAAAAAATCCTGCCATTTGAGCAGCAAGGCTCTTGGAGAGTGTTCACTTTCATGATGGTTACAGAAGACCTAACTACTTCTAAAATGGATGATGTAAGTTTTAAAAGATAACTATAAAATGATGTGCCTATGATAAACTTGTTTAGGACTTGCTGGATTATCACACATTTCCCAATAATTCACATCAAAAAACATGTCTGGATACTGTTCATAATTATTCTTCATTGCTTCTCTTGTCTAGCTATTTAGACTTGTATAGTACACTCAGTTCCTATGGTGGATCCTTATTTTATGGTTGGGTTATTTGGTAAGGTTTTCTCAGTTCCAGCCCAATGTTGCAGGAAGTTTCTGATGCCCCCACCCCCTCTACTATGGGTAATATCAGTTATTTGTTTCCATATTAAAACTTCAGTTGAAAGAGGTTCAGCAGTTTCTTTCATTGAAAGAGCCATTGATAATTCTGTCCTATAGCAAGCAGAATGACATTAAGGAACAGGAAAGTTAAATGAATTCCAAGGCACAGACATAAACATCTGTATTTCTAATGGCCATAATAAATCTTAACTCTTGGGGGGGGGGGGGGGGGGGGGGGGAGATAGAAAAAAAAATCCAGCACGTTTTGGCTATCTTGATAATTGGATCAATTTTTCACTTATGGGTTGTCAATGGCTTGACATTTTAATGCATGAACAACAGATCTCAAAAGTATTTTAATTAGCACAGTAGGGCTCAAACCTAACCCTAGTCTTCTAATTGGAGTGCTAAACAATGTCTGTATATCTATTTACCAAACAGAAGTTAATTAAAAGCATAGATCCATACTACACACACATAGCATTAAACTGAAAGCTGAAAGGGTACACCATCTGCACAAAAATAGAACTAAGTGACAATTAAAGATCTTTATAGGCTCATGAACTCCTTACTCTCCCAGTACCACTTTGGCTGGTTTCATTGTAATCAAAACACAGACAGAAGAAGATGGCCTATTTTATGTTTTATTCTAGATAGATTTTTAAAGGAAATGAGCTTCTGAACAAAACCCAGGATGAAATAGTGTACCGTTTAATGTTACATTTTCTCCAGTCATTTCTTTCAGTCATTTCTTTGATCCTGAAATTATGGCAATGCTACTATTAGTAGTGTTCTGCTAAAACAAAGCAGTTAAACGATCCATGCTCAGAAAATCAAGGAACAAACCTTCAAAGTGATCAGAGTACAGACTTATAATGGTTTTACTGTCACACCCAAGGAATACAGTGGGTTGCAATACATGTAGGGAATTACAATCCACTAAAAGGAGAGGTGTGACTTCTGTAAGCCAGGTTTGACACCGTGTTGTTATTTGAACTTGGCCAGTAGCTAATCACCATGCAGCTGGTCACTCACTCTTTTCCACCCCCCCAGTAAAATAGGGGAGAGATGGAAAGGAAGAACTCATAGGCTGAATTAAAAAGCAGTTCAATGACGGTAGCAAAGCAACAGTAAAAATAGGAAGTCCAAACAGGTAATAAACAATACAGTTCCTCATCACCTGGCAACTGACACACAGCCCACGCCCTGGCATTGATCCTGACAGCATGAAGATCCCACCATGCCAAACAGAAGAAGAGAGAGAACCTGCGTCCTTTATATACCAAGCATAATGTCACATGATATGTAATACTCCAATGGCCAATTTGGGCCCAGCACTACAGCTGTGCTCCCTCCCAGCTCAAGGAAAGTTAACCATCCCAGCCAAAATCTGGGTTGGGTGCTCCAGCTGTGCTCTCTCCCAGCTCAAGAAAATGAACTCTGTCCCAGACGAAACCAGGATAGTCTCCACCCCTTATTCCATACCATTTCTGTTATGCTCAGGTTCCAAATACATTCTAAGGAATCACCATCCCTTTTCTCTCATCTCACAGGTATCATTCCCTTAGTCTATGGGCCATCCTTCCAAAATGTCTACTGAGTTCATTTAGTCCATAATTTTGTGTTCCATCTGTCATGACAGTCTTTAAGGCTGGACAAATGAGGTGGAGTTTCCTCAGTCAGTGGAGCAGGTAGATTTGGATGTGGCAGGAGGATGTTAAAGGGCACCAATTGCAATAACAGGGTTATTCAACAGTTCAATTCATTGGCTATTTTCACCTAAAATCAAATCCCCTTGAGGCACACATCAGGCTTCTCCATTCTTCTGCATTATCCACCAAGTGCACCCAGGTCCTTGGGCAAAAGTAATCCAACGCATGGATTTACCTTTACCCAATGCAGGAGTAACCCAGACAGTCTTCCCCAGCATATTTTTAATGTGTATTATGGGAAAATTTTATCCTCATCCACGGTATGTAGGAGGTTTGATTGAGCAGGGCCAGTTTGCTTTGCCAGATCCTCTGGTATTGACTAACCAGGTGCTTTTGTTAAATGCACATCCCTGTGTTTGAAAGTTCCACCACCCATTGCTCTCAGTGTAGCTTTTAGCAACCCATTGTATCACTCAATTTTCCCAGAGGCTGGTGCATGGTAGGTGCATATCCACTCAATATCATTTTCTTTGGCCCAAGTGTCTATGAGATTATTTTGTAAATGCGTCACAGTATCTCATTCAATTCTTTCTGGCATGCCATGCCACCTCAAGCCTTTCTTCTCAAGGCCTAAAATGGTGTTCCAGGCAGTGGCATGGGACATGGCATGAGTTTCCAACCATCCAGTGGCTGCTTCCACCATTGTAAGTACATAGTGATTGACATGCCAAGTTTGTGGGAGCATGATATAATCAATCTGCCAGGCCTCCCCATATTTATATTTTAACCATCGTACTCCGTACCAAATGGGCTTTATGCATTTGGCTTGCTTGATTGTAGCATGTCTCACATTCATGGATTACCTGTTGTTTTGCTGATTAAGGATACCAATTAAACTTGGACACCAGAGTGGAAAGAGTAGGCGTATTTTACTGGTGATAACTAAATAATGTAACAGCGTAATACAGAAAATATGCAGTAAGAAAAGACAGAATAGTGCTCCTAAAACAGGAAAATACAGGGTAATGCATCAAATCATTACTACGTGAGAGACAGAATAGTGATTAAGAAAGATCCATCACCACTTGCATAAGTTACCATCATCTAGATCTGCAGTCACTGGGGAGCCCCGGTTCCCAATCAGCAAGGATTTGGAGAGCCTGTCCCGGCAAGTGGGAAGTCCTATGCTGTTCGTCCATCTGTAGGTGAGGCATCCAAAGTTGGTGCAAGTGGGTCCAGCCTTACATACTAAAAATTAGCAAGCCAAAATAACTGGCACCTTTGTTTTAAGCAGAAACATCTGGTTTAACTCTCACATTAGATTCCCCCAAATCCTGGACAGGGCTCAAGGGAGAAGCTGAGGGAGTTTCCCTACTTACCTAATTGATTTATGAGCAAGGTCACACATGAGGTGGCAAGGCCAGATAACCGTTTCCATGGCCCTGTTATCTACCCACACACAAAGATAAAGTTATATTCAGGATAGACATGTTTTATGATGTTTAAGCTACATCTTCAATTAACGAGCATACGTATTTCACTAATGACTACATATTAAGTTAGCAGCTTCTGCTCGGGACCTGTTGTTCAGGCTTCAATACTTCAGCACTTTAGCACTTTTTACATCAGCATAGGTGGTTTGTTATAACCTAGTACAATACCTACTAGCATAATGGTTATCAGTTATAAAATATACAGGATTCATTTATAGGACAGCTCTGGCTTGGGCTTGTTGTCCAAGCCCTAGCACTTCACCAGTGTAATAGCATCCATGATTGAGTCCACCCCTTGGTCATGAGCCCATCTATATGTTGAATTTCTTCCCTGATGGCCTGAGGAGTCATGAGCCCAGCGAGCCAGAAATTGTTCACCCTTATGTTGCCAGTCCAGATCTACTTGAGATACCTTAATCTTAGCAGCTTGATCGACCTGTAGGTTGTTCCGATATTCTTCAGTGGCCCGGTTCTTGGGTACATGAGCGTCTACATGGTGTACTTTCACAGTCAGATTCTCTACCCAAGCAGCAATATCTTGTCATAATTCAGCAGCCCAGATGACAGGGCTTCCTATTCAAATCTGGTGTGTGATTAATGCGACCCATTTACTCCACGTGGCATCAGTTGCATGGTGTGTGGAGGGGACACTCCTTCTAAATATCAACCGGCACTGGCAGTCAGGGTGCCAGAAGGAGCTGTGCTTCAGTAGTAATCAATTCTGAAGCAGCTCAAACCCCTTCATATGCTGCCAGTATCTCCTTTTTGGTTGGAGTGTAGCCGTCCTCTGATCCTCTGTATCTCCAACTCCAAAACCCCATGAGTCAACCTCGAGTCTCCCCTGATGCTCTCTGCCAGAGAGTCCAGGTAGGGTCATTTTCCCTGGCTGCAGTGTAGAGCACATTTTTAACATCTTGTCCTGTCCGAACTGGCCTGAGGGCTACTGCATGAACTATTTCCTGTTTAATTTGTTCAAAAGCTTGTCGTTGCTCTGGACCCCATATAAAACCATTCTTTTTCTGGGTCACTAGATAGAGAGGGCTTACAATCTGATGATAATTTGGAAAATGCAGACTCCAGAAACCCACAACGCCTTAAAAAGTTTGTGTTTCTTTTTTGTTAGTTGGTGGGGACATAGCTGTTATTTTATTAATCACCTCCATTGGAATCTGACAACATCCATCTTGCCATTTTATTCCTAAAAACTGAATCTCTTGTGCAGGTCCCTTGACCTTAATGCACTTTATGGCAAAATCAGCTCTCTGAAGGATTTGGATTATTTTCTTCCCTTTCTGAAAAACTTTCTCTGCTGATTACCCTGTACAATTATATCATCAATGTACTGTAGGTGTCCTGGGGCTTCACCCTGTTCCAGTGCAGCATGGATCAGTCCATGGCAAATGGTGGGGCTGTTTTTACACCCCTGGGGCAGTCGATCCCAGGTGTATTGGACACCCCTCCAGGTGAAAGCAAACTGTGGCCTGCATTCTGCTGCCAGAGGGATGGAGAAAAACGTGCTAGCAATATCAATCGTTGTGTACCACTTGGCTACCTTCGACTCTAGTTCATACTGAAGTTCTAGCATGTCTGGCACGGCAGCACTCACTTCAGGCCACAATAGTCTCCTGTCAATCTCCACTGTCCATTAGACTTTTACACTGGCCATATGGGGCTGTTAAAGGGGGAGCAAGTCTTGCTGATGACTCCTTGGTTCTCTAGTCGATGAATCAGTTCACAGATAGGAATTACAGTCTCGACTGGTGCAATATTGCCATCAGTGCACTGATGTAGTGGCAATTGGCACCTGTTGTTCTTTGACCTTTAGCGATCTCACAACAGAAGGGTCCTCTGAGAGACCAGATAATGCAGACAGGTGCTTAATGTCCTTTGTTTCCAAAGCAGCTATACCAAAAACCCATTGATACCCCTTTGGGTCCTTAAAATACCCTCTCCTGAGATAACTTATACTAAGAGTGCATGGAGCTTCTGGGTCTGTCAAAATGGGGCCGGTTTCCCACTCATTACCAGTTAGACTCACCTCAGCCTCCAATACAGTCAACTGTTGAGACCCCCCTGTCACTCCTGAAATACAAATGGATTCTGCCCCTTTAAAATTTGATGGCATTAGGGTGAATTGAGCACCGGTGTCCACTAAAGCCTTATACTGCTGGGGTCAGATGTGCCAGGCCATCAAATCCACATGGTCCAATAAACTCAATTGTCCCCGTTCTCTACCTGGATAGAGGCAGGGCCCCTCTAATGTTGGTCATAATACCCGCTATTGACAAATGGATTAGTGCGGTAAGCACAGGATATACACGTTTCAGTCTCGTCATAGTCACTCACTTCTTGTGAATACAGATCAGAAGTTCTCATAGGATCATGAGCAAAGCTGACCTTTCTGCTCTGTTTGTGCAACAGATGACTGGAAACTGAAGAAGCATTTCTCCTAAAATAACCCCATTTGGTAGTTGTTCTTCCTTCCAACTCATGCACCCTCCCTTCTAGGAGGTAGGCAGGTTTTCCATCCCATTTCCTCATGTATTCTCCATGGTCACGCAGGCAATACCACAGGTTGCCCTGTGGTGTATACTGGTTCTCTCAAATAAGGAAACACTTGCTCCTAATAGCTGAGATCTTAGTTTGTGCAGGTGGGGAGTAGAACATATCCTCTTTAAATCGCTGGAATTCTTGAGATAATTTCTCCACAGCTGCAATGAGGGAGGAAGAGAGACTTTCTTCATGTCATAGCTGGCAAGCCAATTCATCCACTGTTGGTCCTTCTTTGTCTCTCCATTCCCTTACTGCTAATGCATTGGCATATGATGATGGTGTGCTCTGTACAAACTTCTGCCACATGGGCCGGGTGCATTGGACTTCATCTGGATCTGTGAGTAGCCACGCATCATCTGGGACATAATAAACCATTTCCCACATGGTTAACTTCCTCAGTATTGAATACCTCTCTCCATAGTTGTCCACTTACTTGGATAACACACAAAATCTTCCTTGAAGGGATACCTCTCCCTCATATTTAACACACTTAACAGGAGTTGCCTCCAGAGACTCAGATTTTGTGTCCTTTTTCCAACTGCTTCATTGATGCCCCCTTCCCTAGATAGGGATCCCAGCTACCTGGACTCCCTACCCTCTAATCCCACACTACTGGCCCTGCTATCCCAGCATCAGAGAAGCCAGGTAACAAGTTGCTCACCTGGATGGCAACTGAAATTCTTTTGCATGTCTCGCAACTCACTCAGGGATAAGGATCGGGTGATTACCCCTGGCTCTGCCTTCTCCTCCTGTTCTTGCGATAGCACTGGTTTGTCATCACACTTTACACTGCTAGGGAATTTTCTTGTGTATTTCTATTTACATATGGGAGCAATAGACACTGTCATGTGTTGGTCCTCTGGTTCAGCTGCAGTGCCTGTCATTGGGGTTGTAGTGTTCAAAGTTTCTGTTGTGGACTTTGGAGTGGCTGCAATGCCTGTCACTTTATTATCAGATCCAGAGCCCTCCTCTTCCTTTTGAGAGTACTGACTAGTGTTTAGTAGCACTCAGTAGGCGTGGACCAGGCCCCAGCATGTTGCAGTGAGCTGTGCCTCTCTGGAATTACCTGGGTGACAACATAATTTTTCCAAATATTTCACTAGTTCTTCAGGATTCTGCACCTGTTCAGGAGTGAAATTCCAATACACCAGAGGTGCCCACTGTTCTAGGTACTTGCCTATGCTGCTCCACACCCTCAGCCACACAGAATTCTCCAACCTTGGAGCAGATCTCTGGGTGATATTCTTAAATAGTTGCTTAACCCTGAACAAAGCCTGAACCACATGCAGGAACACACTGGCTTCTAGCAGTAAGACGACCATGTTAATGTCAACATTCCAATGATATCTGAAATTCCTGAATTTCTCAAACACAACTGTAAACAGCCCAGGACCGATGACTTCATCCTGTCATAGATCAGCGTTACATAGTACAGCAAAACCAAAATCTTAGCCCAAGTCTCACAGATGGTGAGCAACAATATGGGAAATACATACAGCAAGTGAGGTGATAAAATCTTAAGGAGCCAAGCAATAAACATTATGACACCATCTTGTCATTATCTCAAACCCCTGGTTCCATGTTGGGCACCAAAGATTGTTGTGGTTTGAACTCAGACAGTAGCTAGTCAACATGTGACCAGTCGTTTACTTCTTCCCTGAAGTGCTAAGGCTTGGACAAAGGCCCAAGCCAGAGTTGACCTGTAGTAGAATTCTGTATGTTTTATAACCGATAACCATTGTGCTAGTAGGTTTTGTACTAGGTTATAACAAACCACCTATGCTGATGTGAAAAGTGCTAAAGTGCTGAAGTATTGAAGCCTGAACAGCAGGCTCCAAGCCAAATCTGCTAACATAGTATGTAATCATTAACAAAATACGTATATCCATTAAGGAAAGATGTAGCTTAGATATCATATAATCATTACTGATGATGAATGTAATGAAAACATGTATATCCTGAATATATTTTTATCCTTCTCGGTGTAGGGGCAATTTAACAAGGCCATGGACCCAGATTTGGGACCAGATGTGTGGCCTTGTTCTGAAAAGAACATGGTCAAAATTAGATAAGCAGGGAAACTCCCTTGGCTTCCTCCTTGAGCCTTAGCCAGGCTCTGGGGGAAACTAATGTGAGAGTGAAACCATATGTTTACTGCACAGTGGTAACGGGTCAGGTAGACTTGTTTATTCAATACTATTATAATCTGGACTCTTACAGCAACATTGGATGCCTCACCTACAGATGGATGCACCGCGTAGGACTTCCCAATTGCTGGGACAGGCTCTGCCAACCCTAGCTGTAACTGGGGCTCCCCAGCCACTGCGGGTCTGGATGATGGTAACTTATGCAAGTGGTGATGGATCTTTCTTAATCACTGTTCTTTCTCTCAGGTAGTAATGATTTGATGCATTACCCTGTATTTTCCTATTTGTTTGCTTTAAGTGCATCATTCTGTCTTTTCTTACTGCATGTTTTCTGTATTACACTGTTACATTATTTAGTTACCCCCAGTAAAATACACCTGCTCTTTTCACTCTGAATCTGAATTTAATTGGTATCCTTAATCAGCAAAACACCCCCTCCCCACCCCTGGTGAAATAGGGGAGCGTCAAAAAAAGATAAATTTGTAGATTGAATTACAAAAATTAGCAATAGTGACAAAACAACAGTAACAACAGTAAGTCCAAATGGGTAATATATTGTAGTTGCTCACCAGTATGCAGCCTGCCCCCAGCAGCAATTCTGACCGTACCAGAAATCCTGCCACTGACCAGGAAACTGAAACCAAAATGGCAATGAGAGAACATGCATCCCCTTATATACTGAGCATGACGTCACATGATATGGAATACTTCAATGACTGATCCAGGCACGGCCCTCTAGCTGTGCTCCCTCTCAACCCAAGGAAAGTTAACTCTATCCTGGCTGAAACCAAGATAAATACAACAAAACAAAAATCTTAATCGAACTCTCATGGGTGGTGAGAAGCAGCATGGAGACTCTGTACAGCAAATGAGGTGATAAAATCTTAAGGAGCCAAGCAATCAACATTATGACCCAATCTGTTGTTATCTCAGCCCTTGAGCCCCACGTTGGGCACCAAAAGGACTGTTGTGGTTTGAACTCAGGCAGTAGCTAATCACCACGCAGCTCACCTTTTTCCTCCTCATAAAATAGGGGAGAAATGGAAAGAAAGAACTCGTAGGTTGAATAAAAAAACAGTTTAGTGATGGTAACAAAGCAACAGTAAAACCAGGAAGTTCTAATGGGTAATACACAATGCAATTGCTCACCACCTGGTGACCAATACACAGCCCACCCCGCAACAGTGATCCTGACAGCATGAAGATCAGAAGTAGAAATGAGAGAGAACCCACCTCCTTTATATACAGAGCAAAACGTGACGTGTTATGGAATACTCCAATGGCCAGTCTGGACCCAGCGCTCTGGCTGTGCTCTCTCCCTGCTCAAGAAAATTAACCCTATCCCAGCTGAAACCAGGACATGCAGAAGCATTACAACCTTTAAATTACCTCTGAAATCAAGAAAATCTGAACCTGGTTTCCTCAAGAAACAAAGGTTGGTTTGTTTGGTTCCTTTTTTGTCTTTTTGTCTGTAACACTTCTGTCACTGATTATTTTAGTACATGTTGACCACTCCCAGCCAAGAGTTAAGACATCTCAAAGGATTTAGTCACGCAAATTAATGACTCCAGAGAGCTAAGAGAGTTTGGACAAATACATATATGTCTAAAATTGTTAAATTAAGATGTCTGTATGTAAACAGAAATGTTCAAGCATGGAGCAGAACCATTCTCATCAGGAAGAGCAGGAATCCCAGAGGGCCTTTCATTACAGAGTTCATTAAGCCAGTTCAGCTGCTCATAAAATCATTGCCTCAGCACTCATCAAAGTATTAAATCTTGTTCTTATAGGCAGAAGGAGTGGGTTTGCCGCTAATCTTCAATTCCTTGTCAACACATGCATTAACACTCTGTAGACATTTGGTTCCTGTAGTGCTCACAACTTGTGAAGTAGCAAGAATTAAAATTAGGTGTGGTCCAAAGGTGCTGGAAAGACACAGATCAAAAGCAGACTCTAAGGAGCTAAGAGTGAGGGTGCTGTGTGGCAGATGCATCCGCCCAAGGAGAGCAGAGCTTCTTGGCTGCTGAGGTGCTGCAGCTCGGGGCTGCCTTTGCTCTCGGGGCCTCGCGGTAGTTGGGGCCTTTGGTCAGTGGGAGCCGCCGTTGACCACAGGTCAGATCGGGTCTGGGCATCAATGGAGTCCCTGGGGCCATTCTGAGCTCGGCCCCTGGAGCAGCAGCTGCGGTGAGGACTCTCCCCTTGGGTCAGGACGCTGCCCAAGGAAACTCCTCGAGGGGCCTTGGGTCGGGACGCTGCCCTGAGCGGGTCCGCGAGGTTGAGAGCCCTCACTTCTCAGGTGAGTGATAAAGCATTTTGGGTTGCCTTAAGCCCCAGGGAGTGGTGCTTTGTTCTGCATTTTGGGTTGCCTTTAAACCCTGTAGAGATTTTTGTTCTGCGATTTGTGTTGCCATTAAACCCTAGAAAGTTGTTTTGTTCTCCTCTCACAGACATTTGAATCTGCAATTTATGGAGAACTAGTTAACTGTGTTAATAATATTATTTTTTTGGGGGGTGGTTGTTTATTTGAAAGCCTCCGTAACAATTGTTGTAGTCAGCAGGATGTCGATAGAGGAGTTATTACAGAAATATAGTTGTGGCTCTTCCCCCTTAGAGATACAGTGGGTGAAAGAAAGGTGGTTTTATCCGGTGGAAGTTGTGAGAAAGTTGGAACAAAGCCGGGGAAGCTGGTGGATAAGTGGAAGTTAAAGAAAAATGTGTGCCGTATTAGGTCCCTGCTTGATTCAGGTGCAGGATTATTTTGTAGCAGTGGAGAGAGATGCCCTGGAGGAGTGGTTGGAAATCAGTCGTTTAAAGACAGAATTATTACAAGAAAGAGAGAGAAGGTTGTTATTAAAAAAAAAAATAAAATTGAAATTATGCTGGCACGAGCCAAAAAGCCCCCTAGTGTTGTTCAGATTCGAAAGTTAATTACCAGTGTAGATCTTGAGGAGCAGGATGAAGATATTTGGGGAGAGTCTGATGAAAGTGGCTCGGAGGAAATAAAGGAACTGGAGGAAAGACAGGTGCGACCTCTCATTAAAACAGAAAGGCACACAGGTTCACAAGGTGGGAATCCCTGAACCACGGTCTGTACAACCCCCTGGATGGGACCTGAGCTCAGTGAGCGTCAGGTTATATATTTGTGTAAACTAGGTGAAACTGAAACTGAGTATTTGTGGAGAGTATATTGGGATTTGATGTTCTAGCAGGCAAACAATGGTGTTTACCAGATGGCAGAGTGTGGAGCTTTGGAGGTAGGGGGACAGGAACTGTTCATGTAAAAACTTAGCAGGTTACTCCTTTATTACCACAGTCTAAACTGACCTGTGTCTCGCAATATCTATTGCCAACTGCTACCAAACAGGTTATTTTAGAAGTGATTAATGATCTTGAAAAAAGAGAAATTATAAGTCGAACACATTCCCCTTACAACTCACCAGTTTGGCCAGTCCAGAAACCAGATGGGCAGTGGTGGTTACAATTGATTATCGGAGATTGAACAGTAGTACCTCACCTTTAACAGCCGCTGTCCCAGATATATCATCAGTAGTAGCAGCAATACAGGCAGCTGCTCACCCATGGATGGCTACCTTAGATGTTAAAGACATGGTTTTTTATGATTCCCTTAAGAGAAGAAGATAAGCCTTAGTTTGCTTTTACCTGGGAGAGGACTCAATACACTTTCAACCGACTCCCACAAGGACACAAGCATTCTCCCACTATTGCTCATAATGCCTTGGCCAAGCTTCTCCACATGGTTGAGGTGCTGTTGGGTGTTCACATGTATCAGTATATAGATGATACATTGTTGGGTGGAAATACTACAGGTAGGACAAGTGGCTGAGATCATTTGGGACCTGTTAACTAAGAATGGGTTAGATATTCTACCCTCTAAGTGTCAAGGTCCTGGACAAGAAATTAAATTTTTAGGAGCTTGGTGGGTGGCTGGAGCAATTGATGTACCTGATGATACTTTATCAGTTACTGAGAAGGGACAGATACCAGGTAATAAGGTAGAACTACAGCAACTGATAGGTACGTTGGGTTACTGGAGGAAACATATACCAGGGTTTTCGGTAATTGCTCACCCTTTATATGATTTGCCTCAGAATAATAGAGAATGTGATTGAACGTTACAGCATACAGAGGCCCTGAATATTTTAAGGGATGAACTTAAAACCTATCAGAAGTTAGGGCCCTTGCATCCACAGGATCCACTGAGGGTGAGTGGGGATTCACAGAACATGCATCCTACTGCGATGTGTTCCAGAAGAACCGCGAGGACTGGCCAGACCTCTGTTATTTTCTTCCACTTCATTTAAGGAGACTGAATAGCAGTATACAGAGTGGGAAAAGGGACTCCTCTCACTTGTTAGGGCAGTTAAAGAAATGGAGAGGTTATATATCACGTAGGATACTGTAGTACAAGGCCCTTTTCTCCTTTTAAATAGTTCTTAAGGGGTCATCTCTCCCTGAAGGTGTAGCTCAGAAGGCTACGTAAGTGGTATGCCTATTTAGAGGGAGTTAGCCATTATTGCGGTTAAGAGATGGCCCAGTTAAAATCTCCAAGCTTCAGCAACCTGTAAATTTAGATTTGACTTTGTTAGGTCAACCCTATAAATCTTTCCCAATAAAGGAGGCTCCTGAGTTGACTACAGATTCAGATATACAGGGAGTGTGGTTCATTGATGCATCTGCCTGTCGAGTGGCATCGAAATGGCAATATAAACCAGTAGCTTTAGAAACTGGTACCGGTAAGACAATTATAGAGGAGGGAGAATGTATTGCGCAGGTGGGAGAGTTGTGTGCTCTTTTGCTAGTGGCAGAAAACGGTGCCATCGTGACTTACACTGACTCCTATGCAACTTATAAGGATGCTACAGAGGGGGTATGCCAGTGGGAATCTAATCAGTGGCAGGTAGGTCGTACAGAGGTTTGGAGAGCTGGGGATTGGCAATGATTGTTAGAAATAAGTAGATTACAACCCCTGAAGGTGGGGTGGGTAAAGTGCCATGCAAGAGATGGAACCCCTGCTGCAAGATGGAATCAACAACTAGATCATTTGGCCTAAATTAGAGTAATTAATAGTGATAAAGGAGATTGGGATTGGTTGGCTGAGTGGCTACATATTAAGCGAGGCCACTCAGGGGAAACAGATCTCTATCATGAGTGTTCATCCTGAGGATGGCCTGTGTCAATGAAGATGTGTGAAGCAATTCTTACAGCCTGTCCACAATGTCAAATGAGGTTTAAGATTAATCATCCAAATCAAGTACCAGCCCAACATATTAAACAATGTAAGGCAATCTGGACCACCTGGTGAGTTGATTATATTAGTCCTTTAAAGATATCTCATGGAAAAAGATACATCTTGGTGGGAGTAGAGGTGGTATCAGGATTAACCATGGCTACAGCTGTTAGCGTAGCTACTGGAGACCAAAAAATCTGAGTCTTATGAGGACAGTTTGGCATCGTGCCCATCCTTGAATGCATTCAGAGTGATAATGGATCACATTTCACAGTGGTGCAATACTGGGCACGAGAGGAAGGCATCAAGTGGGTGTTTCATACACCATATTACCCTCAAGCTAATGGCATGGTTGAGTGAATTAATGTCTTGATCAAGAGACAGGCCAATGTTTCATGACCTAACATTGTGACATAAGGTTGGCACAAGCGGTTTTTATTGTTAATAACTGCTGGGGACATTATGGGAACCCAAAAATACGAGCATTTTGTCCCATGGAATTATCCAGTGATGATGCTCTATATTTGACAATCATCAGGGCCAGTGCCCCCTGAAAACTTGTGCAGGCCAACCTGTCATGGTGAAGTTGCCCTCAGTTGGCATTGTGCCTATGAACCTGGTAAAATCTAAGGGTTTAAATGCCTGGGAGGCCTTAGACAAAGATGGAAAAACCTACCGAATCAGTGCCCAATGGATAATCCCTGATTTTTAACTTGATGCCTGGGTTCTGATCTGGACCTAGTTCTGTTTTTTTTGTTAGGATCCTGGAGGACTAGATGACTTTGACATCCTGACTGGCAATGGGGATTCATATGGACGATCAAGACTTGGGTGACAACATGGTGGCGAATGAATCTTGTGCAATTGTCAGTGTTCAGAAGAATGTGATTGAACTTGGTGCTATTGTATTAATGTCACTTTAAGTCAAAAAAATGAAGAAAGTGGCAAGAGAATTGAGGCAATTGTTGCCATATTAAGCATTAATTGGATATGTTTGAATCTTCCTTCTTAGAACAGCTAATCAGCTTCCTTCAGATTTGATTGTAATACAGTGTATGGTTGGAGGGTTGGGTTTTTTTTTAGATTTGATTGTATAATCATCTAGGGATGACAATCCACAATGAGTATGGAGACTCACCAGGACCGCACTCCCTTTTAACCTTGGAGGCAAGAGGTGAATGCACCACCACTTCAAGGAAACCAGCTGAATCATGACTGTAGTCACGGGGTGGATTGTGGCCGGTGCACCCGCGCAACGGGAGCAGAGGTTCCTGGCTGCTGAGGTGCGGCAGCTCGGGGTTGCCTTTGCTCTCGGGGCCTCGCGGTAGTTGGGGCCTTTGGTCAGTGGGAGCCGCCGTTGACCACAGGTCAGATCGGGCCTGGGCATCAGTGGAGTCCCTGGGGCCATTCTGAGCTCGGCCCCTGGAGCAGCAGCTGCGGTGAGGACTCTCCCCTTGGGTCAGGACGCTGCCCAAGGAAACTCCTCGAGGGGCCTTGGGTCGGGACGCTGCCCTGAGCGGGTCCGCGAGGTTGAGAGCCCTTGCTTGTCAGGTGAGTGATAAAGTGTTTTGGGTTGCCATTAAGCCCCAGGGAGTGGTGCTTTGTAAAGCGTTTTAAGTTGCCTTAAACCCTAGGGAGTGGTGCTTTGTTCTCTGTTTGGTGTTGCCATTAAACCCTAGAAAGTTGTTCTGTTCTCTTCACAGACGTTGGAGATTTACAGTAATTTACAGAGAGCTAGTTAATTGTGTTAATAATAGATTTTTTTTTTTTTTTTTGGTGGTTGGTTGTTTATTTGAGAGCCTCTGTAACATGCTGGAAACAGTTTAATTCATCCTAATGGATTTACTAATCACTTCAAATTACTTGAAAGGTAAACAAACTCACTCTGGCCTTCATGACAGGTAGTTGATCCCTAGGAGGCAAGAAGTTTTGAACTTCACAGTTGAGAGAGCTGGCAGTCATTCTCACACTCTTAATTTAAAGTCAAGCTGAATTATTATTGATTAAATGCTACATTTTCCCTCTCATATAACATACAGTGAAGAAATACAGGAAAATAAAAGCTATATGAAGAGGAAAGAGGCATATGAAGACTAAAGAAACCCTGTTAATTTTGCTGTTATAAACCACTAAGGAATCCATACTTGTCTTCACTAATGGTGTCTATAAACCAGTGTCTAATTGTCAATGGTCTGAGCTTGAAGGTGGACTAGCCTTCTACTAGAAACCTGTGCAAGAAGGTAATTTCTAGAAGAAATTGTTCAAAACATCAGTGAACAGCATCATGGGTGGGCCAAAAGTGGGAACGAGGCAGGAGATGATTAGGAGCAAGTTCACTGCGGTTTCTGGTGTTAAGTTGCTTGAAGGAACATGAGTCTGTTGTGACAACTATCTGATGTTGTGTGAAGAGATTGCAAAGATATTGCTGTGACTACATCTCTTACATTCGTCTTCACAGAATTTTGATTTGCTTCACCTAAAGACTTGGGTCTTCTGATACTGAAGTATGCAATATGATTTATTACACAACTAAAATAAAGAGCTGAGGCAGAGTTGCAGAGATTAACAACTGCAAATAGTAGAAACTTTGTTTTCCGGTGAAAAATTACATTGAAGTAAAACAAGTCCAATATGTTCCATTTTGAATGCATACATTAAGAACTGGCTTTTGACATACTTCATATTTTTAAGGAAAAATACCTGAAAAGTGTATCAGTTTTAAGGCAGTTCAGTAGATAATTACACCAGTAAATCATAAGACTACATTTGAAGTACTGCTTCTGAGCTACTGCAGTATAATTAAAAACCTGCTACAGGCCATTTAGTATAAAGAACTACCTGTGATTTTATGCATAAAATGGAAAAGCATATTAATACATTGATATAGTAGCATAACAGAATATGAAACTTTTCCACACTGAATCTTTTTTTCAGTCACTATTTCTTTTACCCCAAACTTAGTAAAGTGTTCACTGCTTAGAGAAAAAAAAAAAAATCTGTGAAGTTACAAACGTCAGGATGAGTTTTCTGGAGGCACAGACAACCTTTATTTACTGTAACCATGCATTGGGATGAGAGTGCACCCAGCCAGCTGACATGAAGCAGTGGTGAACAGTAATTTTTTTCCATGTCAATCAGCAGCTTTAATTGTCAACATAGCTGACACCCAATCCAGAACTCATCTTCCAAAGAAGGGAGATAGCTTGTTTTTTTTCATATAATAATTTTGGTGTACTTCTCAATATTATTAAACCCTGTGAGATGCACAGTCTATAAAATCCCACCTTCTCCACAGGTCAGGTCTTTGTTTTCCAAGGAGCAAGTTCCAGCTCTGATATGCCCCAGCTATCTAACCTTAGCTCATACTGCTGAGCAAACTAATAAATGATAAGAGTTGTGAAACAATCTACAGAGCAAGTCATGCAGGATAAAAAAGGTAACATTACAGAGATTGCATTTTTTAGATGGTGAGTATTAGTAACCCAAATATTCAAGATGAAAAGCACCAAAAGGGCAAAGTACAAAATCCTAAAGGAAAACAGAGATTTGGGAGACGATGGCAATTTAGGAACATTGAAGACCAGCTCAAGGAGGCAAGGAGATCTAAACCTTCCTCTCCTGACAGATGGTTACCTTGCAGCAAGATTATTTGATAAGCATAGTAATGCATTTAGTTTCTTGCTAGCCCCAGTTCTCAACTGTGCATTTTAGTTTATAATCATTGCTTTTAAGTGGTATCTATCCCACTTGCGTACTCTCTTTACACATGGATAAAGATTCCTGAATAAAGTAACACAGAGTTACAGCCATTTTCATTAAAGAAAAGGACTCTACTTCATGTCTATCATCGCTTAGATATTCTAATCTCTTAGAACAACTGAATGCACATGCAGTGCCAAGAATTTTTACTGGATTTATGCTGGTTTTCAGGTAGGAAGCTTCAAAATCTCTAATTCTAAGGATTCATCCGTAAATAAATGACCATGACTTAACCGTGTAATAGAGGAATTGCCCACATGCAACCACTTCTTGAAATACAAGAAGTTATTTCACCCAGTTCAGTGCACAAAGCACAGATGAATCATTTTACATTTGCCTGGGGTTAACAACTTCTCAGTTAACATTTGCCAAGGCTCATCTATCACATTTCATATATTAAACAGGCATTGCATGATGTCTTTATCTTTAAAGTTAGGGTTATAAAGAGGGAACCTGAAGTGAGGGCCAGAAAAAAATAATTTATAAAGGGTACAGGCAGATTTCTATAGCTTTCACCTGATTCCAGCCTGTAGTCACAGTCCTAGGACAGCATCACAGTGTGCTTCACTCAATCCTTATTTAATTTTCTCAGCTAACTGTGCAGCTGTTCTGTTCGCAGAGCAGTAATATGAAGCAAACTTTAACTGTGATACAAGTTTTAAAACATGAGATTGCATAAAGATTTATGTTGAAATGATTTTCCCAAACATTGATGTCATCAGCAATCACTGTGACTTGCGGAAACACCACTCCACAACCTCTAAGGTTATAAAGTAGGTATGTTTATTCAGTGCTGAGGTTCACGGGGGATTGTTCAACCACAAACGTGCATGCCTCTCGTGGCACCTTGTCTTGGCTTTATGCTACAAAGCATCACATATTCATAACATGCCTATGCATATGCATGACCTATCCCTGCTTTGTATTATAATGAGCTTGAAAGTCTTTTTCATATGTTCCACCCTGGTCTCCTCCCAGCTGCTTCTGCGCAGTGTGTCCCAGTGGTCATGGGCTGGGGTTGCAGAGATGAAGTAGCTCCTCTTCCTCAGTGTCGAATTTTTTACCTCGGTTTCTTGCGCAGTCTCTGTAGCCTCCTGGACTCCGGCTGGACCATAGGGTTGGTTTTGACCAGGTTTTAGGGCTGTCTTCCTATTCCATCAGGAAGTGTTCTTTCACAGCTTCTATTAATCAAGGTTTCCATATTGTTCTGCTCTCTGGCCCATCAACTATGATCTATTCTCCTATTTAATCTTAGTTATCTTTTAACTAATGGGCCTCTAGCCCCTAGCCTGATCTCTAAGTCTTCCACTTTGATCTCTAAATTAAGTTATACCTTCATTTCTTGAGTGCCTAATTTCTATATGCTATTTTAATTTCCTAGCTCCTAATCTCAACTGTTCTACTCTGACACTACTTCTAATAACAAAAAAAATGATCACTGCTAGGTGAAACAGGAGAAAAAAAACCTGAGTAATGGATTTTGGTTGGACTTTTTGCATTTCTTGTTCCAGTATTTGTCTCAGGTACATCTTGTTAATGAGACCTTATGTATTTCATAGTTACTGTAGGTCATACTGAAACAGAAGTACCTGGTAGGAAATAGTAACTAACTCCCAGCTCCTCAGAAACCATCTTATTATTTTTTAAATGCAGTTTTGAGAGCCAGTAATGGATTCCTTCTGGGTATATAAGGAAAACCAAACTTAATGAAATTAAGATTGAATCTCTCACTGGTTTAGGGTCACATCGTCAACTCTGACATTGACAATGACCTTCATCTTTCCTGTTCTCTTTCTGTGGTGCATTGCAGTCAGGTTTTTAGTCTGTCATTGCAAAACATACATTTGCTAGAGAGCATTGGGTGGTGCTTTACAGACTATGGTGTGTCCTGGATTAGATAATCTATTAGTTCTGGATTAGACAATTAATTTTAGTTAATTCCTTTTAACCGCGGAAGCTCCATGACTAAGATTATCTGAGCCAATTTTATTTTCTTCTGTGTCACCACTCCCTCCATGTTCTTTATGAGGAAGTTGAGATGCGTAATAGGCACAGTTTTCTAAGTTGGTTAGAAACAGTATTTCATAATTATTATTATGTCAGATCAAAGCAATGTTTCCTGCTTAGATGTGCATTGCTATATTATGACTGACATATGGTACATTCAAGCAGAGCAATATGGTAGCAGGCGAAACAGCTATAATTGAGATAGATAACAATATCAAGGGATTGAAAATTAAGTTTGCTTTCTTCTTTGGAATGAGGCTTCTGATGAACTGAAAGACATGAGTTATCTAGCAGTCATGTTCATGCCATGAAATCCAAAGAACATCACAGCTCTGAGAAAGAAAGAAACCAGTGAATATCCCTTGTATGACATACAAGGACGAGGTAAAATGTTCCCAGTAAATCCCTCACCATTTTTTGGCATGAAATGGAATATTTCATCCTGTTTACAGTGGAAACCCTTCACTTCCTGCTGGTTTACCAGGACCATCTATACATTTTTTAAGTCATAAAGATGCAGTTATTGATGTGGTTTTTGTGGTCCCAGTGAGAGGAGTGTCTGACTGACAGCAAGTCATATTTTCCATGGACAGAATACACATCATCACCACACAGATAATTCTAGCAATTTAATTTTGATCAGGCAAAGGCATTATTCATACACCTTTGTGGAACAGCTGTATTTGCCTCCATCTCCTAGATTAGGAGAACATGTAAATCATGGATTCACAAGCTATTATTTCTAGAGTCAGTTTATGATGGGACTTGAGGGTGAAAGCCACACAGTTACGAGGACTGCCAGCTTCAAACCTAGCTCCCTTTTTGTGTTGGGTTCATGTGTGTGTGGCAGAGGTTTTTTGATAAGAGGAGAGGAAGCTATAGTGGTGGACCCCTATGAGAATCTTCTTTGAAACTCCCCCAGCTCAAGTGAGACCCACCTGTGCACTAAGACAATTAGCAATGGTGGCAGTACCTCTGCGATAACACATTTAAGAAGAAGAACCTGTGAGGAAGAGTTATGAGGAGGACATCTATACAAACACTGAGATAGGAGGAGCCAGGGGAGGTGTTGCAGAGTAGACACTCCCCTCCAGCCCATGGTGAGAGGGCAGGCTGTCCCCCTGCCACACATGGAGGGCCATGGTAGAGCAGATGGCAACCTGCAGCCCATGGAGGACCTCATGCCGGAGAAGGAGGCTGCACCCAGAGAAGGATGGGACTCTGTGGGAAGCCTGCACTGTTGTAGTTCAGTGCCAAGAGGACTATAATATGTGGAGGGACCCACACTGGAGCAGTTTGTGAAGAGATGAAGCCCAAGGGAAGGACTCATGTTGGATAAAGTTCATGGAGGACTGTATCCTGTGAGAGAGACCCCACACTGGAGCAGGGGAAGATGCAAGGAGTCCTCCTTCTGTGGAGGAAGGAGTGGCAGGACTGACTGCAACCCCCATCCCCTGCCCCCCTGCACCACTGTGGGGGAGGAGTTAGAGAAATCAGGATCAATGCTGAGCCCAGGAAGAAGGGAGGGGTAGGAGGAAGGTGTTTTTAAGATGTGGTAATGCTTTTCGCTGTCCTACTCTGTTTATTAAGTGGTGGTGTCTCAATTAAATTAACATTCTTTTTCTTCCCCTAATGAGTCTGTCTTTTGTTGTAGACCTTAAGGTGTGATTCATCCTTTCCTGTCCTTGTCTTGATTACTGAGCTTTTTGTTTTTATTTTCCCCTTCCCATTCCTGAGGGGCTGTGTGGTGCTCCGTTGCCCTCTGGGCTCAAACCTCAAGACGTTTTCACTGTCTCTACAGATCTCTCAGGCTCTGGGTTCATCAGTCAGTCTGCACATCTCTCCTGCCCACTCCTCTCAAAAAGCAGGGATTCAGCACAACCCTAGCAGTGTGAGGTTCATAAACTGCTCTGTCCTGCCGTGACACCCCACTGCTGTGCCAAACAAATGCATTGAAGGAAGATTCTTGGGTTGTCACATCCATACACCTTCATTCACTGGTCTCTGATTGTTATTAACTCCCAACTGGTGTTCACGGATCATCTTGAAGACCAGCATTCTGTTCAGGCCAAACTGGGACTGTGCTAGAAGAACTTTGTGTGTCATTCCATGCTGCAGCTAAACTCTCTGCTCATTAAACAGGTAACTTTATTAGTATAGGTGTAATCTAAGATAACATTTTCTAAATTAATTTAACACAATCAAATTTAGAAGCTGGACTCATCAAAACAAAAGGGGTTACTCTGATTTTTCTTAAACATGTACTTATTTTCTAGTTACTCAGTGTTTTTGAAAGCCGTACTTCACTTCTCAACTCATGTGTTTGCTGAATGTCTCAGTGACTCCTATATTTATCTTCAAATTCGAAGTTTTTAAAAATATTATTGGATAATATTCCTCCAAGTCATCTTTAATGCAGAACTTCTCTTTCATTTCAATGGCTCATGCCAAATACTAGGTAATTACAAAGAATAAAAATGCAAAATAAGACATAGATAGGTATATGCAGAATATTTAATGAGATGAAGTAGAAAATTCACCTGTTCCTATTTATGTGAGGTCTCATAAATGCACAGATGCCTTATGCCAGGAAACTTAATGATTTGAAAATAACAGACAAGATACACCCATTTTACATGAAGTTGCTTTGACCTACTGTAAACTGTTAACACTTGGCAAAATATTTTATTACCTCACACCAAAAAAAAAATTAAAAATAAAAAAAGAGGGGTTATTACTATTTCAAATTTAACAATAAGGTAAACTACAGTATCAAAAGAAAGCAATTGATGAAATCTTATGTGTTCTCTGTTGAATTATACCTGCAATTAAAAATGCCCTCACATAACATAAAGCAGGAAACAGTTTGCCCTGACAATGAAAAATGAGTAACAGTTTAATAAGTAAGAGTGTTTGCCCATAGAAATACCAGTTTTGTAGGGGTTTTGGGTTTGGTTTCTTTTGGGAGGTGTTAAGTGAAATAAATCTGTGATTAGGCCAGTAGAAAAGATCAAAGAGTTCACAAACATTAACACAACTGAGACAATCAAAGCCTGCTTTTGATTTCAGACAGTTCAGACACAATGATGGTGACTGGCAGAAAAAGATTCTACAACTCGAATAGAGTTATAAAGCAGGTATGTTTACTCCGGCGCCAGGGTGCAAGGGGTTTTCTCCATGGCATTGCCGTGTTACCATCAAATGTACAATCTGGTACCGTTTATAATAATTTAGTTGATGTTGATCAGGTGTGGATTTGTGGTAAATGATAAATGCAAATGGCTTGTGGTATATGATTTATGGTTTTGGCTTTGATTTATGACTTCTACGATTTAGCAATTGTTGCAATTGGTGTTTTGATGTTTGTAGTACTTGTCATTTTATGTTGTGCAAGTAATAAGTGAAAGGGGCCTCTTTGTGTGGTTGTGTGATTGTTTTGCATGTGTGACACACAACCCAGCGGCAGCTGCGCAGTGCGGAGTTCTCTGACCCGTGGTTCCATCATCCCACCAGGGAAGCGGCCACAGAGGAACAAAGCGCAGGGCAGACTCTGTACCAGTGCAGGGGTAGTGCAGGACAAGTGAACATTCCTTAGTGCAGAGCCCTAGTGCCCGCCCGCTGGGTCATCCCTTAATGGGACCTTCAATTATAACACCCTGCTGCAATTGATGCTGTTTTTAAGGAGGGAAGGAAAGTGGGATGAAGTCTCCTATGCAGACATGTTTTTCACCCTCTGAGACCATCTTGAATATCAAATAATAGATCGTGGCCTGGCACCCCCACGAGATCCACTAGTGCTGGCACCGGAAAGAGAAAATAAGAAAGAAGGGAAAGAGAAAGGGGCTGAAATAAAGGATTTACCAGAGTACTATAAACCACCTGTAGGAAGCCTGCAGGAGGAGGATGAAAGTTTGGAGGAGTCAGAGCCAGGCTGCCGCCCCCTCACAGCCCCATATCGCAGACAGAGACGGGAGAAGTGGCAGTGGTGCCGGCTCCTCCGAGAGAGGCCCTAGTGCTGTATGGGCCCTGTCAGAATAAAAGTCCTGTTTGCTTCCTTCGATCTTGCACCTTGGAAAAGTGTAGCAAAGGGGTACCGAAGCAACACTGTTAGGGTGACCAGGCATTTTCAGTTTCTGATGAAACAACATGATCCGGATTGGAGTGATATACAATTAATATTGGATCACACAACAGAAACTGAAAAACAATTAATATTAAAAACAACCCAGGATCTGGCTACCGATAACCTTAGGGGTACAGATGAAGATATAAAAGATCACTTCCCCTTACATGATCCGTACTGGGGCCCTAACAGAGTAGCCCATATGAGATTGCTAAATGCATATAGAGATTGGATTGTAAGGAGCATGGAACGTGCTATACCAAAAGAAATTAACTGGACAACCCTGTATGCTGTTTGGCAGGAACCTAAAGATAGTCCCTCAGAATTCCTGGATAAGCTGCAGGATACCATGGGGCGGCACACACCCTTAGATCCAAGATCAGAGGTGGGAATGCAACAGTTATTGTTATTTATAGGACAATCAGCATGGGATATTTGAAAGAAGTTGCAGAAGCTGGAGCCACCAGAGAATAGGGATTTGGAGACCTTGTTAAATGTATCTTGGAGAGTATTTAGCAATAGAGAGGAAGACTGGAGGAAGGAAAAGCGGGCAGTAGTGGCATCACGACCAGAAAGCAGGGGATTCAAGAGTGTAAGAGCCAAGAGGCCTTTAAGAAGGGACCAGTGTGCATGGTGTAAGCAGAGAGGACACTGGCAAAGGGAGTGTCTGGAGAAGCGGAGAGGAAAAGACAGAATACAAGCTCATGTTGAGGATGACGACTGACAGGGACCTGGGGAGTCTACCCTAGCGGATCCACTGGTTGTAATAAAGCTAAGGAATCAACAGCATGATATAGAAATTTTGGTTAATACTGGAGCAACATTTTTTTGGTTTTAAATGAAGCTTTAACACCCTTAGAGGATGATTTTATAATGGTAAAGGAAGCTACTGGCCAAAGTGAAAAGGCATATTTTCTGAAACCTTTAAAATTCAAATTAGGAAACAATTAGGAGAACATAAGTTTTTATATATGCCAAATTCACCAAATCTTTACTGAAATGAGGTTCACTGTAGTGGATTTAAAAGATGCTTTCTTTTGTTTACCTTTGAGCTCTGAAAGTCAGTTATTGTTTGCATTTGAATGAGAAAACACAGAATGCAGAAGGAAGATGCAATTAACATGGACTGTGCTATCCCAGAGATTTAATCACTCTTTTGAGAAATAAACTAGCTAAAGATCTGGAGCAATGGGAGTGACCACATGGAATTGGGGAAGTCCTGCAGTATATTGATGATTTATTAATAGCCACAGAGACTAAAGAAATGTGCATTACATGGACTATTAGTTTATTAAATTTGGGGGGGACTTAATGGCTATTGAGTCTCTCCACAGAAAGCTCCAGTAGCTCAGCAGCAAGTAACCTACCTTGGATACGAGGTCACAGCTGGTCAAAGGACACTAGGAACTGCAATGAAAGAGGCCATCTGTCAGACCCCTTGGCCACAGACAACTAAAGAACTCCACACGTTCCTAGGAATGACCAGATGATGTCACCTGTAAATATATAACTACAGACTCATGGTAAAACCCCTTTATGAACTATTAAAATAAAATCTGAAAACCCTCATTTGGAACGGAAAGGCAGACAGACCATTCCATCAGCTGAAAAGGAAGTTGATGGATGCCCCTGCTTTGGGTTAACCAGACATCACTAAGCCTTTCTGGTTATTCTCCCACATGAAACAGGGAATAGCCCTAGGGGTCCTGGCCCAAAATTTGGGGCCAGATAGAAGGGCAGTGGCATACTTCTCTAAACAACTTCATGAAGTAAGCAAGGGATGGCCTAGCTGCCTGAGGGCAGTAGCAGCAGTAATTTTAAATATCCAGGAAGCACGAAAATTCACATTGGGTCAGAAAATTACAGTACGAGTATCCCACACAGTGTCTGCAGTACTAAACATGAAAGGAGGACACTGGCTTTCACCTCAAAGGTACCTGAAATACCAGGCCCTCCTAGTGGAACAGGATGATATAGAAATAGAGGTTACTAATATTGCCAACCCAGCTTCTTTTCTCAGTGGAAGCACAGGAGAATGAGTGATACATGACTGCCTGGAAACAATCGAAGCAGTTTATTCCAGCTGACCAGACCCCAAGGAGGAGCCATTAGCAGGATACATGGTAACCACCAAAGATCAGGTAATAAAATCTAAAGTTCTTCCTCCAAATACCGCAGCACAAAAGGCAGAAATAATAGCTCTAACGCGGGCACTGGAAATAGCCAAAGGTATGAAAATTAATATATGAATGGACTCTAAATATGCTTTCGCAGTGGTCCATGCTCATGGGACAGTGTGGAAAGAAAGAGAACTCTTGTCTGCATGGGGAAAACATATAAAGCATGCCAAAGAAATCCTCAAACTCCTGGAAGCAGTGCAACTACCTGAAAAGGTGGCTATAATGCATTGCAAAGCTCACCAAAGAAGAAATTCCACCCATGAATTGGCAATGCTATGGCAGATCGTGAGGCCAAACGAGTGGCTGAGAAAGGTGAAATAGAAGTGCACTCTTTGGTCCCAGACGGTAAAATATAAATTGATAGTGAGCCTCAATATTCTAGGGAGGATCAAAAAAATATTGAAGATCTAAAAGGAAATAGAAGAGGTCAAGAGAGCAAAGTCTCCTGAAAGTAAAATAATAGTACCATCTGCACTATTATGGGCTATAGTGATGGCAAAACATAGAAAATCCCACTGGGGAGCAGAGGCCTTACATAAATATCTTCATCAGCAAATGGTTGCCCGAAATCTGTATACCACCATCAAGCAGGTGACACAGCAATGTGAAATCTGTTTACAAAATAATCCTAAAACTGGACTAAAGACCCAACCTGGGTGAATAGAGAAAGGAAATTACCCAGGGCAACAATAGCAAATCGAATTTTCTGAACTCCCAAGAAAAGGGGGGTTTTGGTACCTTTTGGTCTTGACAGATACTTTTTCCAGGTGGCCAGAAGTATTCCTTTGCTGAACTAATAAAGCCCGAGAAGTAACTAAGGTATTATTGCAAGAAATAATACCAAGGCTTAGGGTTCAACAACAATATCCTCAGATTGGGGATCACATTTTGTGGCAAAAAAATATTGTCCAGCAGCTTAGTAAACATTTAGGAATAGACTGGCAATTACAAACCCCATTTAATCCCCAAGCCAGTAGTCAAGTAGAAAAATGAATCATTTAATTAAACAACAAATAGTAAAACTAGGCCAGGAAGCTAGATTGTCCTGGCCCCAAGCATTACACTTAGGCCTTCTAAGAATCAGAACCAAACCCAGAACTAAGGAGAGATTAAGTCCTTTTGAAATAATATATAGGAGACCATATATGATACAAGCAGAAACATCAACCCAGGTTAGAGATTAAATATTAACAGATTATATTATAAATCTACAAAAGCAGCCGCGAGAAATAAAAAAATTGGTCCTAGGAATCATCTGGACGGGCCTGTACACAACATTAAACTTGGTGATTATGTATATATCAGATCTTTTTCAGATTCACCTCTGGAACCAAAATGGGAGTCTCCATTTCAGGTGTTATTAACTTCCCATACAGCAATCAAGATTAAAGAAAAGACATTGTGGATACACCACACTAAAAGTGAAGAAGGCCCCTAAGCTAAAATAGAAATCAATACCTGTGAGACTGCTAAAGCTTTGCATCCAAAAATGGTGACATGGGTATAAGTGCTTAAAATTTTCTGAACTGTAATTTAAAAATTACTTGGGAAGAACCCTGGTCAGATGCTTATTTTGGACATACAGGCATTATGGGAAAGAATTTATTGGGGATGAATTTAGCAACCGTTCTAATATATGAAAACATGCCAATTCAGGATTTACCCTAATGAAACCACAGAGACTATTATAATTTACATGGGTATGGAATGTGTTTAAGAACCCTATGTAATTTTGTACAAGTATATAACCTTATAATAGATACAAGTAATCATTCAAACTTCTCTATCTGCAATTTCGTTAGTCTTACAGGATGTGATTTCAATTATACTGCTCCTGTCACAACTTATCAATTGTTAAGATCAAATTATAAATTAGTCAAAAATTGGCAACCCACACCTATTGGAATGGAAGAAAACTTTTGCGTCATGAAAATTTAATTACTGTCCAGCATGATGCAAAAAGAATACATCAAGTCATGAAATGAGTGAAGTCAGATGAAGAACACTGCTGGTGGGATATATTTACAGGCTATTCCCCATTAACTACAAAAATCTTAAATATTTTGACCATCCAATACTGATATTACTAATAATCATGACAATATTAAATGGAAGAACCTAACAAACCAAATATGACCTTACAGACCGTAATAAAATATAATAAACCCCTTTTGACGGCAAAAGAATTTGCTTGGGAAAAAGAAAAGGGGGGAATTGATACAGAGAAATGTTTACTTGTTTTGAGATTTTTTACTTATACAAAACTGCTTAGCAACTTATTTACTTACTTATAGCAAGTTATAGTATTACTTATAGTATTTTTTTAATATTGCTAAGAATCCTGCTTGCCCAGACTGTTCTGTGAAATTTTACCAAGGACTACTGTGTTCATCAAAACAAAGCAGTTCACTGTGAAAATCTACCAAGAGCTATCATGTTCAGCAAAATATTGTGGTTTTGTCCTTGGGGAACAGGTGTGCTCTAACTAGATAGAATCTTGGTTTAGGATTAATTGAATGAATGGGCTTTTAAAGGAGCAGTTAAAAAATCTGGGAAATGGAAACCTATCCCAATGGAGATCTAACCTCATGGATGTGCTCCACACTCCCAACAATAGACCCATCGGGGAGATGGAGACACCCTTGATGTGTATGACTACGCCCAACTGCAAATAAAGCCTCTAATGGTAACTGAAACTTTAACCTACTGGGAAATGGTTCCAGGTGCAATGGCCCCCTGCGGGGCCACTCCAGAGGCTGCTGGGCTAGATCTTTATGCATTAGAACTGGTAAAGATAAATTGAGGCCAGACAAGGGTTATTAACACCGGGATAGGAATCCAAATTCCCCCAAGACACTTTGGCTTAATAACTGCTCACTCAAGCCTAGCCCTAAAAGGTGTTCATGTAATGGGAGGAGTGGTTGATGCAGACTACCAGGGAGAGATCAAAGTAATCCTGCTGAATAATGGTGAACAAGATTTGGTTATTCAACCCAATGATAGAGTAGCACAGCTATTAATATTACCAATTCTGAAAACAACGATGAGGAAGGGGGACCCACCCCAAGTCACTACTGTTCGTGGAGACAAAGGATTTGGATCCACCAACTTTAGTAATGGGGCAAAAGTATGGGTCCAAGGGCTGAGTGGCCCCCCTGAGCCAGCTGAAGTAATAGCTGTAGGAAAAGATAACACCATCCTAATCATGAGGCCTGGACAGAAAAAATGGGAATGCGTCCCCGCAAATAAATGTTATTTGCAGGAATAATGATGGTCTAAAGTTTTGTCTTCTAGATCTTGTGTGGCACTGCTGGGAATATGAAATCACTCCTGTGACAAATGTATTTGACCTGAATGGGCAGTGTGTGGACTGGAATACAAGTTGACACTGAACTGTACTGAGCAGATTACATCAGCTTCAGATCCACAGTCACACTGATCTTCCAGTGAAAAAGACCACAACGGTGAAGAATATGAAGAAACAGCTGAGATGACTGTGGTAGTGTCTGTAGCCAAATACAAGATAAAGATGTCACACTTAGAGATCGTGTGAGGGCTGTGGTCCACCCATATGTCAAGGGGCCAAGTGAAATGCTGGGGTTTCAACCCCAAGCCCCAAATTAAGGTTGACATATGGGTGATTCCCACAGCCCTTCACAAAGGGGGGGTGAGTTTACCTTTAAGCTTCCCTCCAGGGTGGTGCCGGCCTTGCAGGGAGAGCCATTGGGTAAATGAGCCCCGGGTGTCTTCATTGAGTAAGCAAAGGTCAGGTGTCCCACTTGGGGATAAAAGCTGGGACCACTTGCAGGCAGGGGCAGTGTCTGTCTGTGAGGTGGATGTCCTGTGCAGAGTTCCCTGTTGGGGAAGGACCTCCTGTCTCCCTGGGACTGGGCTCCAGCCAGGTCTGGCTTTTGTGAATGTGGGCTGTGTAGAGATTCAGTATGTGGCGTCCTTGGTCTTATGTGTTTGGCTTGTTGACTCGGTTGTCTCCTGTCCCTTCTATGGGAGACTGCATTTCACCATTTATTCCACCCATTGTTGGTCATGTGGTGTCATTGTTGGGGTCAGTGGGATTGATGTTGATTATGTATGGCTGACTTGTTTGTACCCCCAGTGCTCACCCATGTACTGACCCTTTTGTATCAAATACAATTTGGTTATTGGTTCATCTTTATGCTGGCTGTGTCCTTTGTGCTAGGCCTAATAATTGGCAAAACAGGTACAAAAAAGAAATATGTGTTCAGCAATGTAGGAACTGAAGGTACTGTCACCAAAAATAGACCATCAAGCCTTGGAAACTAAATTCTGTATTCTTTAAATCATTTAGAGCAACAGAAGCTCTTGAAAGGAAATATATATTAGATTTACAGATCTTAAATATTTCAATAAATGTAAGAGAGTTCAAATATGTACACATGCAACTCCCCCTCTAGACATAAATTCTTCTCATCATAATTGTTCCCTTTGCAATTTGACATATGGTGCTGAAACAATAAGGCAAACAATTGATTATTATAAGATAATCACACCTGGAAGACTTCAAGGCACAGGATGTAACCACATAGTCAGAACCAAAAGGGTATGATAATTTTTCAGTTATATGTAATTTCTTTAAATTTTACTACTGAAATAAATAACTTTCAGTGTGACTAGAGCTGCCAGTTAATGTCACAATATTTCACCTGCAAGAATTGTAGAGACTAATGCACTTCTATGAAAACCTTAAAAGCTATTATAAATTAGAAGGCTGATTCAGTCTAACACTTATAATCTGCATCTGACAGTCTACTTGAAGTCATAACATTTGCAGTGCCCCTCCCCAGCAGCAGCAGAAATAGAGCAGTGGGTATGAAGTGGCCAAGACTTCTGTATTTTCCTTATTGATAAAGAGTGGGAGGAAAATTGGGTGGTTAGTTTGCATCCATGCCCAAGTTTTAATCTATTTTTCCAGTAACATTAAGGGAAATTTTCATGTCAATGAATTTAAATGTTGAACATTAAATTCTGTTATAAAATAGACCTTGAGCTGAAAAGAAGGAAAAAAGTTGTGATACTGTTATATTTATAATTTTTAGAAAAATATATATATACTGTATAGTGAAATATCTTTCACTTTTAATTAACAATAGTTTATATTACTGTTGGTGAAACTGAATATTGAGATGAAGGTAGAGAACATAAAAGGTAGGGTGCTACACAGAGCTTCATAGAGCACAGCGGAGGCTACCAAGAAACAGGGACTGGCTGATACAGATCCAACTAAGCTAGAAATAATGGCAAGGGCAAGCTAATCTAGGTGGTTTTGGACTCAAGATAAAAGACAGGTAAAGCTGAACATCTCAGAACAGAAAGTGAGGTTCACACGTTTTAGGTTCTGGACTGTACTCTCAAGTGAAGGATGGTAAATGAGGCTGTGGAGTAAATAATAAATAAGGAATCTTACCCCCTCCATTTAATTCTGCAAATAAAGGCTTTGGATGCAGAAATACAGCAAATATCAAGTAGGTTTGGATGATTTACTTCATCTCTGTGGATGACATTAATGGGTTCATTACTGAATTTTTCTGTCTAATCTCTGAAATTTTCTGTATATTCTAGCACTCGCATTTAGAAAAAAATTTGAAAGAAGGATTTGATGTCTGGAAAGCATGCCTTACTATCTTGAAATGCCTTACTATCTTGAAAATATAACAAAAGTAGGCCCAAGAGACATAAGTGTCTGTTGTATTGTCTACAGCTGTAAGAAGAGCTGATATTTATTAAGATGGCAGGAAAAGTGGTTGGAAGATGAAGCTCGACAATTTTGAGTAGAAATAAAAGCTCATTTTTCAACAGAGAAGTATTAAACCAGTGAACTTAGGAATACTTGGGCTCTCCATCTTTTGACATCTGCAGTCAAGAACGAATACATTTCCAACATTTACTATGTTGACAAAGAAGTTCTGAGTTCATATGGGAGGTTCTCCAACCTGCGTTTTGCATAAGAGTAAATAGAGAATATGACTACAGAGGCTAAAACAGTAATAGAGACCGCTGAATCTTTAACTGATCTAAAGACACTAACTGTAAGAATTTTATGTGATGTTAACAAGGGGACTGCTGTGTCAAGAAACTGAAAGTTAATACACAAGGCTTAATTTTCTTGGGTAAGCATTTGGTATGCAAATCACCAGTTTATTTTCTCTTACTCAGACTGGCAACTCAGGAAATATTTGAACCTGAATTTTTCACCCCTGCATATTATCAGCTGGAGGCTCTGTAGATGTTGGAAGTGTATGTGGATGTTTTTCAATATTACAACACTATGCATAGAACATTTTCCTGACCATACAGGAGATCAGTTCCACGGGCTGATACACACAAAGAACAGCCTTGTGATGTCCAGCTCCAGGATCAAGGAGAGAGAGCAGACTTTATAGTTTCCAACATATGAATCCTACTCCTCAACCTATGTAGATTGTAAAAGACAATGAGAAGTGTCACAAACTGTTCCTAAACAAGAAACTGTTTGTAAAGAGGATGTCTCAAACAACTTGAGTGGGATGTACTGTGGGGGGCAAGCAGTGTGAGCTCTATGGAGGTGGGGCAGTGGGCCGTTTCTCTTCTCCCTCCTTCCTGTTGCTCAGAGACAGAACTTGCCTAATTGAGCAGGCACATGCCAGAGAAAATGAGAACCTTCAGGAACAACCTACTGCGCATGCACGAGAGACTTCATAAAGGCAATACTCCACGTATGGCTTTGTCAACCCACCACTTATGGATCACACTGGCTACTCTGTGACCATGCGGGATCCAAGGGTGATGATTTTCCCTTTTCCTATCCCCTCCTCTGTATTTTTCTCTTTCCTCTTTTTGCTCTCTCTGTCTTTCTTACACATATTTGTGCACATAAGTTTTGTAGGAGTTGAATCGCAACTGGTTGATCATTGACAGGTCTCATCACCAGTGCCTTTATTCATCCTCCAGATGGTTATCTGTTGATTGTTGCCAAATTGTCTCCACTCACTTGCTAAAGTGGTCAATTAATAAAGTCACCAGCACAATTGTTCCTCTGAGTCACTGTGGTGACTTGGCCCACCCTGTGGCTCTGCTGTGCAGAGACCAGCTCTTCCACCATCATGCAGGCTCTTGGGGAATTCAAAAGATTCACTCCCCTCTTAACCCACCATGTGGGATGAGACAAGAAGTTTTCCAGTAAATTTAGTCCTCAGGGTGTTCTCAAATACAGAGCAGATGTCAGTTTGCCTCTATTTTTCTAACATAATTGCAATTGAATGCAGAAATTATAAAATTTCACATAATTTTATCATAGAAGGCTTCAGAAAGGGTAATTGATGCTATATTCCATATGAAAAATTTCAAAAACGGGAGCTATTTTTCAAGATAATCAACTTTCCATACAACAGAAAGAAACTGGCAAAATCCTGTATGAAAATTAAGGTTTTGCATAAGGGGGCATCTTTACCTTTTCATACTCATTTACATAAAGAACAAAAAGCAGATATTTCACCTATTACTCTTTAATAAGCTGAAGACTGGAGGCTTTACAACATTACCAGAGCAAATGTGTTCCAGAAATTAATTATTTGAGAAGCATTACGTACAAAGAACAAAGAGTTGAAAAAAAAAGATGCCTCCCCAAAAAAGAACCAAAAAAACCAAGAAGAAGGTGAAGCCAAAAGAATGTCACTAAAATAGATTTTAAATTAATTAACGAGGGGAAAAACTGCAAAAAATGGGTGAGAGGAAGATTAGTGAATTAAGGAAAAAAGATGGGAGGGGAAAAAACTGTTATCTGTATATAAGTTAAAAAGAGCAACTGCTTAGTTTCTCTTTGGTCTTCCTACTGGCATAAACCACTGTCTTCCTCTTTAACACTTGAAAATTAATAGCTTTTATTTTGAAAAAATTATTCACCCAGCGTCTTGGTGAGATGTGCTGGCTAAAAATGCTGGAAGAAAAACCTGAACAAAGTTTAAACATGTTCCACAAATTCATAGAAAAATGAAAATGGAAGCTATCCTGTGAACCGCTATATGGGCTGATATGAACATTTGCCGCAAATTAATTTATTGAAACTGGTTTTGGAAGGCACGTACCAAGACTCCACCTGCAGAAGTCACCTGCACTGCTGCCTAGTTTGGGGTTGCTGGGGCAGGGGGTTGCTGGGGCAGGACCTTGCCTGCTGGGGCCTGTCCCACCACCCAAACATTTTTTGGGGGAGTATCCTGCCTCAGTCACCTCAGACTTGAGCCCTCACAGAACCCAGCCCCAGAGAGCTGCCAGCACCATGACAGTGGTCTCAAAGCATGGGCTTGAACCTAAGAATTAAGAAAATGTTTTCCCTTATGTTTGGCTCAAATCAAGAGCCAGCACAGATATTGTTCCTCAGGAGAGTCATGTTTATGTAACAAGGCAGTAACTTACCTGTGTATGTCAGACATCTAGCTTTTGAAAAAGTTAACTTATTTTTCTTCTGGCAATGACCATGCAATATCCCGGAACTCCCCTAAGAAATTTCATGGAGTAGTTAGCCAGTTGTGGGGTACAGATCATGGGACAGGATTTATCCACATAATCTGTCTTCATTAGACAAGGAAACTGGATTGATTTAACTCTTGATCATATTAGGAAGACAAAACTATTGGACCATGATTTGTCACCGAGTCCCTGCTATTTCAAACCAACATGACTTCTTTTGCACAAGGTATTTGTTCTTCTGTATACATCTGGGAAGTTACTACTCCAAAGTGACACAAATCCTGGTAATATTTTTAATAGCTCAACAATGATCTCTATCTCAATCCAATCTAAATCTCTTATCTTCCTCTCCCAAAATGAGATTGATTAAAAGAGCTGTTTTAGCCATGCTGCCAATCATTATCTGATGTTTTAGTTGCCACCGTATGAACACCCACTGCTTGGTGGGTTTTGAGAAGCAAGGGCAGCAGTAGTGTACTGCTGCCCTGATTGTAGGCACCGGCCTGGCAGTAGAATAGTGAGGACATGGGAGTGGGGACAGCATGAGGTGCATACCCAGGCTACAGGCCAGTCTTGTTCATTGGGAGAGCCCATCTGCTGCTCCCAGCAATCCTCTGTTCTAAGCCACTGCTGGCTAAGCCTTTGCTGAAGCACGTGAAAAATGAGAATAATCAGCTCACTAAGGCTTGGCAGTACAAAGACACAGACAATCTTAAAGCTTTTAAATACATATTTATTTTTTGTTTTCTCTGACTTTATTGCAATCAGGAAAGAGAAAGAGTGCTTTGCTGATAATAATCTGAAAGCTATGCTTGTAACCCGTGCAAAATTACTGGTGCGGGTAAGGCAGATGATTAGTTTAGTGCAAATGCAGAAAATTAGTCTGTGTTCATCATGTCTTTAATGGGACTGAACATTTCCATTTCACTGATTTCTGTCCTTCATTCTGCCCAGTTGTCATTACAGTATTTCAAAAAGACCTCAACTTGCGTGTTTTTCTCAAATGATGTGTGGGCTTTGATTAGAATCCACACCAGGGCTGCTGCAAGAATATAGTACCTCTTTGTGTGCTTGGGACCCAAATGAGAGAAACAGGAAGAAATCTATTTTCAATAGAATATTTGATTTCTGCATTTTGGGGGTCCTTTGTTGAAAGTAAAAGTACAGAGGGTCTGGGAACATGCATCTGCAGAAAGACAAATTTTATATTTGTTCCGATCTGCTAGCAAGACAAATTAGTTCATCTGCAGATCCACAAAGTTAGTTTATGAAGGGTTTTGGAATTAAGATATAAAGCTTATTCTTTCAGCACTGGTTCAAGGAATTCATTTACTAAAGTCAAAAGGAGTTTTGATATAATAAAGTCTGATGGTAAAGAGTCATTAAAGGATCACCTCCTTCAAGGTCAGGAGTGGTGCATCCCAACAAAGAGGCAGTCAGGTAAAAATGCCAGGAAGACTGCATGGATGAACATGTTGCTCCTGGAAAAAATCAAGCACAAAAAGAAGTAGTCTACAGAGGGTGGAAGTAAGGACAGGTAGATTGGGAGGAATACAGAGAATCTGTCCAAGCAGCCAGGGATCAGGTTAGGAGGGCTGGAGCTCTGCTAGAATTCAATCTGGCCAGGGACATTAAGGGCAACAAGAAAAGCTTCTGTAGGTACATCAGAGAAAAAAGGGAAGACTAGGGAAAATAAGAGCCGTCTCCGTAAGGAAATGGAAAACTTGGTCATCCAGGATATGGAGAAGGATGAGGTACTTGATGACTTTTTTGCCTCAGTCTTCACCAGCAAGTACTCCAGCCACACCACCCAAGATGCAGAAGGTAAAGGTGGGGACTGGGAGAATGAAGATCTATCCACTGTAGGAGAAGATCAGGTCCAAGACCTTCTAAGGAACCTGAAGGTGCACAAGTCCATGAGACCTGATGAGATGCATCCACAGGTCCTGAGGGAAATGGCAGATGAAGAGGCTAAGCCACTCTCCATCATATTTGAGAAGTTGTGGCAGTCTGGTGAAGTTCCCATTGGCTGGAAAAGGGGAAATATAATCCCCATTTTTAAAAAGGGAAAAAAGAAAGAGTCGGGGAACTACAGGCCAGTCAGTCTCACCTCTGTGCCTGACAAGATCATGGAGGGCATCCTCCAGGAAACTATGCTGGGGCAGATGGAGAATAAGGAAGTCATTGGTGACAGAGACCATAACTTCACTAAGAGCAAATTGTGCCTGACAAATTTGTTGGCCTTCAACGACAGGGTTACAGCGTTGGATAAGGAAAGAATAACTGACATCATCTACCTGGACTTGTGAAAAGCATTTAACACTGTTCCACACAACATCCTTGACTCTAAATTGGAGAGACATGGGTTTGATGGATGGACCACTTGATGGATAAGGAATTGGCTGGATTGTGGCTCTCAAAGAGTTGTGGTCAATGACTCAATGTCTGAGAGCGGTGATGAGTGGCGTTCCTCAGGGCTTGGTATTGGGGCTGGCTCTTTTTAATACCTTTGTAGGCTATATGGACATTGGGATTGAGTGCACCCTCGGCAAGTTCGCCAGCAACACCCAGCTGTGTGGTGTGGTTGACACGCTGGAGGGCGGGCATGCCATCCAGAGGGACCTTGAGAGGCTGGAGAGGTGGGCCTGTGCAAACCTCGTGAAGTTCAACACGGCCCAGCACAAGGTCCTGCACATGGGTCGGGGCAATCCCAAGCACAGATACAGGCTGGGTGATGAGTGGGTTGAGAGCAGCCCTGCAGAGAAGGAGTTGGAGGTACTGGTGGATGAAAAACTGACTATGAGCCAGCAATGTGCTCTAGCAGCCTAGAAAGCCAAGTGTATCCTGGGCTGCATCAAGAGAAGTGTGGCCAGAAGGGTGAGGGAGGTGATTTTCCACTTCTGCTCCACTCTTGTGAGACTCCGCCTGGAGTGCGGTGTTCAGTGTTGAGACCCCCAGTGTAAGAAGGACATAGACCTGCTATGAGGGCTGGAGCACCTCCCTTATGAGGACAGGCTGAGAGAGTTGGGGTTGTTCATCCTGGAGAAGAGAAGGCTCCAGGGAGACCTTAGAGTGGCCTTCCAGTACTTAAAGGAGGCCTACGGGAAAGAGGAGCAGGGACTCTTTCTCAGGGAGTTTAGTGATAGGATGAGGGGTAGTGGTTTTAAACTGAAAGAGGGTAGATTTAGATTAGATATAAGGAAGAAATTCATTATTATAAGGATGGTGAGGCGCTGGAACAGGTTGCCCAGAGAGCCTGTGGCTGCCCCCTCCCTGGCAGTGTTCAAGGCCAGGTTGGACGGGGCTTTGAGCAACCTGGTCTAGTGGAAGGTGTCTCTGTCCATGGCAGGGGAGTTGGAACTAGATGGTCTTTAAGGTCACTTCAAACTCAAACCACTCTATGATTCTGTGATTTCCTGAGCTTTATTTGAATGCTAATTCTAAGAGAGAGCATCCAAGATTGCAAGTTCTCCAGAGAGGAGCTGCAAGAGTTAGAATGAACTCGCTTAGATCATCCTGGGGCTGGAAGCTGAAAGAAGATTGTAATGGTGCATGAGTTCAGCTCAGAGAACAGTTCTCAGAATGGACCACTCCAAATCACATCAAACAAAGGTCCATCATGTTAAACAGAGCACATATTAATTAATTTAATGAATGAACAGAGCTCAGATTCTTTTAATGCACCTGGTTCTGCTACTACTTGACTGAAAATTGTATCATTCTGGAAACATAAACTACTTGTGTTTAGCCTTCTTATTTTCAAGTCTCATGCAGGCTGACTTAATATTACTTCTTCCCAAAAAAAACCCTTGAAACTGGGAGAATTTCACATGTACATTATTTATTTTGTAGAAAAAGATATTTTGCAGTATCATAACACCTGGATTTAGGAAATAGAGATTTGGATCTTAATAAGAAATTTTTTCATTGTTTGTTCAATATCTTCATTTAGACTGCTTTTAAAGTCATCATAAAGACTGTATTTTCTCTTTGTTATAGTAAACAAAATTCTTTTGCTGCTGTTGTCTCTCAGCAGATGCTCTTCTGCTTGTATCTCTGTTACTGAAAAAAAACTGAGTTTCTTGCCTCTTCTTGGTTGACATAAAGGCCTTAGATATTCATGTATCAGGTTTTATTTTTTGTGTGTGCAAAACTGGATGAAATGTGCCTGTCCTAATGCTAACAGAAACAAGAAAGAGGTGACATTGTTTTTCAAGAGTTAATCTGTCATCCAGATTTTATATCCATCCAAAGATAAAGAACAGAGAAAAAACATACACACTTGGAAAATGTGCATTTCTTTGTCTGGGCTAGCTTGTGTTAATAGCAAGGGTAGAGAAGAGGAAACTCTGCCACAGGGAGGTGCACAGACTCCTGCAGAGTGTTTGAAAGGGAGTCAATAAGATGTAAAATGAAGAATTATGTTCAGGAGGGAGAGTATATAGTGTATGAGCAAACATACATAAGCATCTGAAATAAGGGTGTTTTCCTCAGTGTGTCATAAACATTGTTAAAGTCTGTAATCTTACAATCTGCATTATTTTTTGTAAATACAGAAATAATCTGTAAAATCTGTAATCTTACAAGTGTCCATTTGTATCTAATGGGCAGCCATGCCCTACAGTTTTATATTACCTTACATTACTGCCAATATACTTTATATTACTTTCTTGTTGGTTTCTTTGGTCATTCTCTTTCCTAACCCCCAACAATCTGAACACAATTCAAGTGTTTGGTTTGTGCATGAAGCGGAGATAGTCATGTCCCCACCGTTAATGTTCAGAGTGCTCTTTGGTCTTTGCCGTTGTCCCTTCCCCACCCTCAGACCGGTCAGGGTTGGAACAAACCCCGGGGTTGAGATAAGGAAAGATTTAATACAACAGTGTAACAAATAATAAACTGAACAACAACAGTAGCAATAACAACAACAATAAACAGTAATAACAGTAAACAAGACAAAAGATATACAGATATATACCACAATGGACACATCCAGCCCGCTGTGAGTGCTTCCCGGGACAAAAGCCCAAAGGAAACCTTCCCGCACTTGGCACATGGACCTGACGTCAGCATGGTATGAATAACCCGGCTGGAGATCCCTCCCCACTGCCGGCGAAACTTAATCCTATCCTAGCTAAACCACGACAATGACTCATTACTTTGGTCTGTTTTAAGGGGATATATGACCAACGTTTTTCGTGCTGAAAGGGCACATACGCCATTGTACCTGGAACTGCAGATGGGTGGATTTCAGGACACAAGGATCCCCTGCCAGTTTTTTGTTTCTGCAAAGAACAGAAGTCCTATACTTAGCAGTAAAAAGACTAGAGCTTGATGAAGAAATAAAAGTATGATTTAACCCAAATAATCTTTGATAAATGGCTTTAAACCCATTAATTTTCTGACTTTCATGGAAACATTTCACAATAGATTTATCATGAGGTTTAGCTCAGTTTAGTTCAGTAACTATAGCTTTCAAGTGAGAAAACATGTTTTTGAGAAATGAAAGCTGCCACAGATGATTTTAAGAAGAATATTCATCAATCAAATTCTAAAAAGGATTAGAATTTAAAATTTCAGCTATATTTTCACCATGAGTTTCATGTGGGAACAGAAAAGGGAAAATAATTTGAATCAGAACCTTTTCATGCCAGATTTTTCTGCCTGCTCTGAAAACGGTGCCTGTGCTGGCACTTTGAGCCCACTGGTAGGTTAGAAATAAGAAAGCAAGGCTGGAAAGCAAAACCAGCAGCTGCTCTGTAATTTCAGTACAGATAGGACTGGGACAACAAACAAAATCAGTCATGGAATTAATGCAGGTTTTTATTTGATCTGCATGCTGTCCCATGCAACCCACAGCAAATTCAGTGTAAACACATAGCTTAGGACTGCAAATGTATTTTCCTGGGACTAAATCAGGGAGTGGATTCAGGAAAAACCTGAGTTTCATTACTTGTCTGAGCTTGGTTTTGGCTCTCAAACAGGAAGTGAAAGAAATGTTTGTGGTTTTTTGTAAGTGGAAATGTTTCACAGCAATGTTTTTAAGTAAACTCCAGTCAAGTACAGTGATTTCAGGTAGCCCACATGGCAGCCAGCAACAGAGGCAACAACGTTATACAAGTTACAGCTCTCAACCTGAATGTTGCTCTAAGTGCCTTAGTTTCAACTGACTTCTGGCACTTTGTGTCGCGGGGGACGTGACATGGCAGCCAGGCACCACTTTGCAGCTGGGATGACAGGAGGTGTCTTCTTAAACCAGTGAAAAGACAATTCTTTTGAGACTTGATCAGCAGTCACTGAGTGGGCATGTTATAAGAATTATTTTAAAAATTTAGAAATAGCTCCTTAGCGGTATGGTAACCCAGCAAAATATACAGTCTAGATAGTGCATCTAGCAGTAAATAACAAAGGCAGAAATGTTGATTATATGCATGAAAAATCAAAGCTTATAATAAAATAAAGTTCATCTGGGTTGATTTCTATTAGGAGTCATAGCAAAGAAGTGATAAATGGAGGAAATTCTATGTGATTTATAATTATGCTGAAATAAGAATTCGCCCACTGTCCACTGCTTCTACGGCACCTAACCATTTCAAAGATGGTCCAAATGTTCCAGGCTGGTCCTGCAGTGATAGCGTGACCAGCAGGGACAGGGAAGGGATCTTACCCCTGTCCTCGGCACTGGTGAGGCCGCACCTCGATTCCTGTGTTCAGTTTTGGGCCCCTCACTACAAAAAGGACATTGAATGACTCGAGCGTGTCCAGAGAAGGGCAACGAAGCTGGTGCAGGGTCTGGAGCACAGGTCGTACGGGGAGCGGCTGAGGGAACTGGGGGTGTTTAGTCTGGAGAAGAGGAGGCTGAGGGGAGACCTCATCGCCCTCTACAGCTACCTGAAAGGAGGTTGCAGAGAGCTGGGGATGAGCCTCTTTAACCAAGTAGTAAGTGATAGGACAAGAGGGAATGGCCTCAAGCTGCACCAGGGAAGGTTTAGGCTGGATATTGGGAAGCATTTCTTTCCAGAAGGGGTTGTTAGGTGTTGGAATGGGCTGCCCAGGGAGGTGGTGGAGTCCCCATCCCTGGAGGTGTTTAAGAGTCAGGCTGACATAGCACAGAGGGATATGGTGTAGTTGGGAACTGTCAGTGTGAGGTTAATGGTTGGACTGGATGAGCGCCAAGGTCCTTTCCAACCTAGATGATTCTGTGATTCTGTGATATTATACAAATATAAAAGGGACCTGTTGGCATTCAAAAGTCCTAGGCAGAGCCTGTAATTTTCATGGTTTGCTAAGCACCAAATGTGTGTACTGTCAAAGACAGCTGTTAAGATAATACCTTTACAAGTAAATGCAGATTCACGGTGAAACCTTAAAAATGTAATGATATCTTTTGTTAAAGGGTGATTTAATGATCATTTTTCAGAGACATGATCTGCTTCATGAACTACATGTCAGTATGCTGAGTGACTTAGAGATTAATTATTCATATTCTAACTCTGCTAGTATGAAAAAACAAAAGCTTCATTCTTACTAATAAATTACTAAATAGCACTTCTCAGATTCTAACTAAAATAATGTACTCATTATGTGAGGTTTTTAATGTAGGAAACTTGAAAAATTATAGCATTTCATTAAAACTTCTATTGCTGTTTAGAATGTCAATATTTTAATGGAACTTGTCAGTATCAACAAATATTTTTCATATATTTGTAAAATTAACATCTTGGTTCTGCGCTGCTCTTTTGTGAAGTTTTTGAGGAGCCTTCACATAAATGTGTTTATCATTCAAGTTAGCTTTCAAATAACTGAAGAATTTGCAGAAATGGTCCCTTGTTTTTCCAAATGTTCTTTTAATCCTTTTCCAAAGGATCTTTTTCAAATTGCTCAGACAGAAACATCATGTGAGCTATCAAGTTAAGAGTACCATATATAGCCAACAAAGGTAATTTTCTTTTAAATGTATTTATTCACAAAGTATACTTAAAAGATATTTGACCAAGACTCTTGATTTGAATTTTAGATACTTTCTCAAAACTTATCACACAGATACAAAGCCTGCACCTTCCAGAAGCATAACAAACCCTTCAGATTTTAGGTGCAAGTGAAAGGTGATGAAGTCAAGCCTTTTGCAGCAAATGCAGAAAGTAAGCTCTGAAGAGAAAGACCCTCTTTGGGCAACTTAGCAGCTTTCCCTCAAACAGCGGGCAACTGGCAATGTATATGTATGTTTTAGTCTATTACTAATGTACTAAATGATTGTAAAAGGAAGGGAGTGCTCTGATAATAACTAGATCCTGAGGAGTTAGAGCATTTCATTAATCATGTTGTGCAAGGTTTAGCTCCTGCCGGAATTGGAGAGCACGTTGCCGTTGCCCCTCCCCCACCCGCGGCCGGTCGGGCTGGAAGTTAGGCACAGACCCGGGCTAAAGTAACAAGGAATTTAATACAACAGAGTGATAGAACAATCTGAACAACAACAGCATCAATGATAATAACAATGAACAGCAATAACAGTGAACAAGACAAAAGATATACAGAGAAATACCGCTAGATGGTCAAGGAGCAAACCAGCCGTGTGTAAGCAATCCCAAAAACCAGAAGAGAAAGTAAAATGGCTCCGCCCCTGGACCTGACGTCAGCATGGTATGAATAACCCGGCTGGAGATCCCTTCCCCCTCTCTCTCTGCTGGAGGAAAAAAAACCTTGACTCTATCTTGGCTAAACCAGGACATATGTGCATACTGAGTGGCTTTCATAATTTTTGCTTTGTTGCTAAACAGTATTGTAAATAAGTCACAAGTGTTGGCCATAGTCTTTTAGCTATTATTTACATGAAGGCTCAAATATTTCTCACTCCTTTGGCGTCCTAAAAAAAAAACCATAAAAAAAACAGAATCAGAAACTACTGAGAGTGATTCAATTGCAATAAAGAACAAAGCAGCACCAGGTTTACTCAGAAAAATTTAATATTGCTTTGATACTTAGTAGGAACTTGCAAGCAAGTTCTTGGGGCAGGCTTGAATGTTTAAGAGGCATGCGAAAAAGGAAAATAATCAGGATACCTAAGCTAGGTCAAAAATAACTGAAGTCCAAAGACAGACTGTAAAGGTCAATATTTATTAATGAATGCTTAACTCTCTTTTTAATGTGCTCTGTTCAATGTCTTCCACATCTGGAAATCTGTAATTTTCAGAGCTATCCTAAATAATAGAATATTATTTCTGGAGGTCATGTCTTCTTTCCCTTTTGAGAGTAGCATGATCATAACAAAGATTTGTTATTCTGAAAGATGTGAGAACTTCAGAACCTTCTTTTTTTTTTTTTCATGAGGAATGCCCATCTGCATCTTACAATTGATTTAGCTGTTTTACAGACCAATGTCCTTGTATGGACATAACTGGGCTCCAGCAATTTGCACATTAAAAGCAGGCACCAGTCATTTGGACATCTCTCTTAAAAAAGTAAAACTTATATATATTGTCCTCATTGTCCTTTTCTTTTTTTTTCTTTTTTTTTTCTCCAGAAACAGAGCAATTCTTGCACTCTATAATGATGTTTCCTTGTATACTTGAATGAAATTTACTGTCTGAATAAATGTTCCCTTCACACATCTTAAGCTGATTTTAAACAACTCTTTCATGCAGGCAGGCCATAAAGGTTGAATAATGGCAATAATAAGTGATGTAAAAAGGATTTACAGTATATATTTTGAAATGCAAGACATTGTCTCATTCATCACAAATCACAGAACAGTTGAGGTTGGAAGGGAGCTTTGAAAGTCTCTGGTCTTACACCCCTTCTCAAGCAGGGCCACCAAGAGCCACTTGCCCAGGACCATCTCCAGATAGCTTTTGAATATCTCCAAGGATGGAGACTCCACAAACTCTCTGGGCAACCTGTGCCAGTGCTCTGTTATCCTGACAGTAAAAAATATTTCCTGATCTTCAGAAAGAACCTCCTGTGTTTCAGTTTGTGCCCCTCACTACTTCTTCTGTCACTGAGGACCACTGAAAAGAGCCTGGCTCTATCCTCTTTGCACCCTCTCTTTGGATATTTGCACACACTGATAAGACACTCTCAGCCTTCTCTTGACCAGGCTGAACAGTCCAGCCCAGCTCTTTCAGCCTTTCCTCATAGGAGAGACGCTCCAGTCCCTTAACCATCTTTGTGGCCCTTTGTTGGACTTTCTAACAGCTGCTTGATGTTGCTTTTGTACTGGGGACCCCAGAACGGGACACACTGATACTACTGAAACATAAACTAGACTCACTATTAAAGAAAGCTTTTCTAAAAAGAAAATAATTTTCCTTTTTTTTTTTTTTTTTTTTTTTCTTTTCTGAGAATTCTCAGTTTTTTGCAGAAAGTCTTAACCATTAAATGCTTTGGTTTGGTATACAATAATTCCCAGTAGGTCTTCCCCATTCTTATGGAACCCAAGCTTCCCCAGAACACTAGACTGAAAGTGATTCAGTACTATTTCTTTATACAACTGTAATGCATTTCTATAGCAGCAACCAAGAGAGAATTTGCCTGCAAGCACAGAATGGAAGGAGGGCTCTTGCTGAAGCACTGTTAGAGGACACTAAGTGGTATTATGCACAGCTCCTTGCTTTTAGAAACAATATCTTCAGACATGATTATTTTACCTTGGGAAGAACTTGGGAGTTAACTGGTTGAAAGAAAGAATAGGAAACATAGGTCCAAAGGTCATATTGCTTTCCATTATGAAGGATGCATGTGCTTACAGAAGAACAGCAGGACACTTCCACACTTTTTTAAAAAATATGTTATATGCTGCCTGTAGCCACAGGATGGAGCATTTAGATTTGTCAGTGCTTTTGGGCTTCTCAGAGAGCAGTCTGTTTATCGACCAGGCAACAAGGCAGAGAACTACAAGCGGAGAGGGTGTTTGTGTGCTGTGTGTGACTGGCATACGCACAAGGAGTCTAAAGGTTAAACTGAAAACCAGAGAAATGTCACTTTGGACAAATATTAGCCTGTGGCACTGCATTCTATATCTATAAAGAGCCCATCAACTGAGATAAAGTGATAATGAAATATACATATATCCCATAAGCTATAAGCTTGAGGGGAAAAAAAAAAAAAAAAAAAAAAAAAAGATATGATTCTGCAGATATTTGGGAATAGTAAATGAAGGCAGAGAGTGTGGTCAGGGCTGATCAGCCCTTATGAACCACACCCCCCCAAATCTTCACATGGCCAAGAGCACCAAATCACAAACCAGAAACTCTGGAGAGCCAAGAGGAGGAGAAGCTCTGGGAATGACAAGGAAGGACAACTGTTTTCTTGCTGAAGGCAGAAAGGCACTGAAAAATTCCTGGCACTGCTGGGCTGAACAGCTTCTTCCCACAGTGATAAAGCTGTGTTACCCCAAGTCCTCCCCAGACACACAGCCTGCCTCTTGCTATAGGCCCTGTAGGGAACAGTCCTCAAGTGGTGTATATGGCTACTAAATTCTTCTTTCCTACGAGTAGAAGGACAGAAACCAGCAATTTCCTGTTAAGGTTAATTTAAAAGACAGCTTTTGAGAGGAATGAGGCATGGAAACTGCCACTTTCAAAAACAAACTTGAAACTCTAGATGTACTTAGAAGTGTGTGGCATTTGTTTGTAGCTGATGATTTTCATCAGAACGCTTATATTTGACATCATATTTGTACTTTCAGCACTTTTAGGTAAGCACAATACGTCTGAAAATTTACCAGATTCTAGCACATGTCAATAGCTCAAAACCACCATATATTTTGCTCCAAATAAGCTCTTAGGCATGACTTCTTTTAAAGGCTTACCCATGTCTACAGAGTCTGATGCAAATGTTTTTCTGTTCTTATTAATTTGCCCATGAGAGGCTTGATGTAGAAGCTGGATTTATATGAAACAACCTTATCTACAGGGGCAACAGTATGTAGTCACTTCTACTTGAGAAACAGAGATGATGTCCAGCAAGAAGCCCTCCTTCTTCATCCTGACCACACAGAAGACAAAATCCCTTCCTCTACTAAAGGTGTTCAGGTAGAGGATGGTCCTACAGATTTGTTGATCAGCCACTGTTCTTTCTGAAATCATAATGGAAAACAAGTCAGAAAAGAAACATACATTAAAAATTCAACAATCAAAAATTTAGGATAATTCAGCAAAAATAGCAAAGCTATAAATTCATACAGGACTTTGGAAATATTCCTGAAATTTAAGGATCTTATATGTACTTGGGTATCTTTTAAATATAACTCAGAATTGTGTGTTTGTTATTTCTGAACAGCCTTGCATCTAAAGAAAGGAGGTTTCCTCTCTATCCAGATCTAGATGCTCCTGTCACTGAAGGTCCCGTGAATTTTCCCAGACAAGCAAACAACAGCATTTGGCCAGCGATTTGTTTCTTCAGAGGTCTTTATAAACTAGCAGTGTGGGATGCACATCTTGAAGCAACCAGAAGGTGGCACCTTATTAACGCTGGTGCGGCAGCGCTGTGCTGGGTTTGCGTCGCGGCCGTGCGGAGCAGCTCAGCGGCAGCTGGGCGCTGGCTGGCATCACGGAGGGCAGGCAGACGTGGGCTGCTGCAGCCATAAACAAGGGGAAAAGAAGAGTGCTCTGAAGGGTCGACAAAAGCTTCTCATGATGTGACAGACCTACCAACACCAGGCACAGACGCTCTTTGGAGGCATATAAAATACATGATGTGTTTATTTGTAATCCAAATGCACGGAAACACACCAGGTATCAGTAATAATAACAGCAATAATAGTAATAGGAGGAAGAAGAAGAAATAACGCTCTTTTACTGAGAAGAGTTTTGAGACTTTAAACTATCTTCAATTGCTAAATCCATGAACGTTTATCTTGAATGTCAGGTTTAATTCCAGTCTTTCACAGGGATGAAGGGATTAGGTTTTGAAATACAGATTACCAACATCAGCCCTCAAGTTTTGAAAAAAGAAGTGAGGATAGTTTCAAACTTTTTTGATGATGGCCAGAACCTTTCCAAAACATGCCCCCCGTGCCACCAACATGTGATAATTAGCTCTGTATCTCTTTGGAACAACCACCATGATATTGCAGACACTTCATAATGCAACAAGGCTTGTCCTACCTCATGTTTTAGGAGCAGAGGGAGCTACTCGAAATCTTGCATTAATTGAACACACGAGGTTTAGTAAAAATGCTGTAAACATTTGATAATGTGTGTTATGTTAATGTAGACTTGTGCATATTGTTCTTGTCTGGCTTAAAAAGAAGGAGGGATTGCACCTTTTCAGAGGTGGCATGAGGCAATATGAAAATTGGAATGTTAGAGACTAATTTTACTCTGAGTTGTAAAAATTCAGAGAGTGAACAGAACAGAATTCCTGCAGGCTCCTCAGCTCAGTGCAAGACACATTGTAGAAATGGTTAAACATGCTTTACAAATAAGAAGTTTAATTCAAGTTGCTTCCAAGATCAAAGGGTAGCATGCAAAACTGGAGAAAAACTGGATAAATACCACTTTTACCACAAGAACTGGATATTGTCCCTGCCTGAACTGCTAGCTGCAAACTCTGAGACACTAAGGTACGTTCAAATTCAGACACCATATATACTGAGCATCAAGTCCTGCTTACACTGCAAGTGTTTGTCATAAATTACTAACCAAGGTATTATACATTATTCTATTTCTTTTCAAAAAAAGGGAATATAAAAAAATTCAACACAGAAGTTTGAATGTCATAAAAAAAACTGAAAAAACACTGTGACTGTGATTTTTTTTCCTTTAGATTTTTCTCTCCAGTAATTCCTCTGTGTGGACCACTAGCACAAACCTACCCTCTCTCTCTTGGCTTTCATGGTGTAAACACTAACATCAACACCTAGAGAGACAGATTCTGATTCTGCCTATTCTGCTGACCAGAGTGGATTTGCTGGTAAGTCTTGGAAAGGAACGTTAGAATAAAGAACATAAAAGCAACCACAAAGACACCATACTGGGGTTCATTTAGCAATCTCTTTTTAACTGTTAGCATGAGGAGTCCCAGAAGGGACTTGCTCCCTGCTAGCTCACCTGATGCCTCATCATTCCCATTCTGCCAGTGAGCAGTGATCCCTATCCACCCCCTCCTTCCTTGCCTTTGTGGGGCTCTCTTGGTCTCTCATTTTCCTGACTCAAGTCATAGCTTGTGCGGATGCTCTTCTGTGCCTTTGTTCTTCAAAGGCTGGTCATTCCTGGCTATGTACCTCCTGTCCTGCTGGAGCCAGCTTTCATAGAGCGTACCTTGCTCCAACGACCTCTGTTTGCTGAAATGACCATTTCCAAGTTGTTTTTTTATGGCACAAGTTAAAGCTTTAGCTAGCAGCTGAGCTGGTCACTCCTTGGTCCTGTGCCAGGCACAACACTGCTTGACAGCACATATCTTTGGATTTGTTTTTCTGATAGGAAAGGGGGATAAGTGACAGCTGGGCATTTAAGCGGGCTCTGATTTTACTTAGAATAAATTTTAAATTACATAACCCCACAGACTCTCTGAAGAATGACTGATATAAATCGTTTGATGCAGAGGAACATTTGGTGGTGACTGTTTAAAACAACATGCCGCCAATACTGTATGACCATTGAGGGCCACTTTTAATTATTGGGATTTTTTAATAACAATGTTGAAGAATTACTTCTGCAGTAAAGCCACTTCAGATGATTACTTGCTGAGTAAGACAAATTACTCTTAATGAATACATATAAATTATAATTGAGGGAAAAGCCAAGACAAAAAATGCCCATTTTCTGGTTCAACATACTTGTTTTAATGCTTTAAAAACATATTATTAACTAATGTAACTAAAGTTTCAACAGAGGTCAACTCCTACATTTTATTAGCTTAGTATAAATAACCTTAAATATGACTAAACAGGGTGTGGGTATCTTATGGTAATAATTAACGTAATAACTCCACTTGGCACTTTTTAATGGAGCTGTTGTACTGCACATGCTGCCTCTGTAGGAGCTGAAGTACAATAAATCTTACTGAGTTATTACTTCATTAACTGAAGTTTTGGCAATGCTTTAAATACTTAAAGGCACAGGATCAGGCTGTTTGGGTGTGCCAAAAAAAAAGCAGGCGGGGAAGGAGACCGACTTGGCTAAACAGGGATCTTTGGCTAGATCTCAAGAACAAAAGGAGAATCTATTGCCTTTGGAAGAGGGGGCAGGTCTCTCATGAAGACTATAAAGATGTAGTGAAGTTATGCAGGGACAACATTAGGAGAGCCAAAGCACAGCTAGAGCTCAACTTGGCTGCAGCTGTTAAAGATAACAAAAAATGTTTCTATAAATTCATTAACTGCAGAAAGAGGATTAGGGAAAATCTCCTTCATTTACTGGATGCACAGAAACATGGTAAGTAAGGATGAGGAAAAGGCTGAGGTGCTCAATGCCTACTTTGCCTCAGTCTTTAGCAGTGGAACTGGCTGTTCCCTGGACACCCAGCCTCACGAGCTGGGAGATGGGGAGGGGAAGCAGATTGAGGTCAGCACAGTGGAAGAGGAGGTGGTCAGAGACCTGCTGCACCACTTGGATGCACACAGGTCTGTGGGACCGGATGGGTTACACCCAAGGGTGCTGAAAGAGTTGGCAGATGTGCTCGCCAAGCTCCTTTCCATGACTGACCTGAAGTCATGGCTAACTGGGGAGGTCCCATTGGACTGGAGGGTGGCAAATGTGACACCCATCTACAAGAAAGGCAGAAAGGAGGGAAAGGCTGTGGATGTTGCCTATGTTGACTTTAGTAAGGCCTTTGACATCGTTTCCCACAGCATTCTCCTGGCAAAACTGGCTGCTTGTGGCTTGGATGGGCACAGGCTTTGCTGGGTAAAAAACTGTCTGGATGGCCGGGCCCAAAGAGTTGTGGTGAACAGAGTTAAATCCGGTTGGCGGCCGGTCACGAGTGGTGTCCCCCAGGGCTTGGTGTTGGGGCCAGTCCCGTTTAACATCTTTATTGATGATCTAGACAAGGGGATCGAGTGCACCCTCAGTCAGTTTGCAGGTGACACCCAGCTGGGTGGGAGTGTTGATCTGCTCGAGGGTAGGGAGGCTCTGCAGAGAGACCTGGACAGGCTGGAGCCATGGGCTGAGGCCAACTGGAGGAGTTTCACTAAGGCCAAATGCCGGGGGCTGCCCTTGGGTCACAACAACCCCCAGCAGCGCTACAGGCTTGGGGAGGAGTGGCTGGAGAGCTGCCAGTTAGAGAGGGACCTGGGGGTGTTGATTGACAGCAGTGTGCCCAGGTGGCCAAGAAGGCCAATGGCATCCTGGCTTGTGTCAGCAATAGCATGGCCAGCAGGGACAGGGAAGGGATCTTACCCCTGTCCTCGGCACTGGTGAGGCCGCACCTCGATTCCTGTGTTCAGTTTTGGGCCCCTCACTACAAAAAGGACATTGAATGACTCGAGCGTGTCCAGAGAAGGGCAACGAAGCTGGTGCAGGGTCTGGAGCACAGGTCGTACGGGGAGCGGCTGAGGGAACTGGGGGTGTTTAGTCTGGAGAAGAGGAGGCTGAGGGGAGACCTCATCGCCCTCTACAGCTGCCTGAAAGGAGGTTGCAGAGAGCTGGGGATGAGCCTCTTTAACCAAGTAACAAGTGATAGGACAAGAGGGAATGGCCTCAAGCTGCACCAGGGAAGGTTTAGACTGGATATTAGGAAGTATTTCTTTACAGAATGTGTTGTTAGGCATTGGAATGGGTTGCCCAGGGCAGTGGTGGAGTCCCCATCCCTGGACGTGTTTAAGGGTCAAGATGACATAGCACTTATAGATATGGTGTAGTTGGGAACTGTCAATGTTAGGTTAATGGTTGGATTGGATGATCTTCAAGGTCTTTTCCAACCTAGAATTGTTCCAACAGATGATTCTGTGATTCTGTGAAAAGGCACAAGCATTGTGCTGTTAATCTTTACTTGCAAATATATGATCTTTTCTGCTAAATTACAATAATATTAAAAAGTTAAATAAACAATCCAGTTCCAGTCTTAGCCAGGGAGTGATTATGTCTGAAAGAACTTTTTCAGAATTATTGCTATGATCCTGATTGCACAGCAGTGCAGTTGGGCACCCAAAAGTCAGGTAGCTGACCTGTGATTATCATTTAAGACTCCATATGTAGCCAAGGAGAAAGAGAAGCATATCCAAGGGCGATTCATCCTATTTGTCTTCTGGTAGTATGAATCACTCAGGAAAGACATCTCTTTCTCTTTCATTTACTCTTGTTGGAAGCTTAAGCTTTGGGTCATGAAAGCTGAGAGAATTCCCAGCCACACATCAACCTGTTGTTGTAGGCCCTACTGTCAGTGAAACAAACTGGCTCATCTCCCTTGACCTGGTGAAGGACACAACATCACCTCTCCACAGGATATTATTGTTGCACACACTTGATTAAAAAATGCCGAGTTCCTATTTAGAAGATATGTATTCCTTACTGCATGTCTTTCACCACACAGTTAATTTGTGGAAGTAAAGATTATACTGGTATAGAATTTACTCCAGGGACATAAATTCTTCAGTCTTGCTCAATCAGTATCTGTTGAAAATTCATTATTAGTTGTGTAGTATGTATTTGGTTTAGAAACACTAAAAATCTGAAGAAAGTAATTGTCCTAGTTTGTTCTGACTATCATAAAAGAGGATAAAAGTGTGAAGCACACATAATACAAGTCACTTATAGTAAAAATCACTTTTATCTGTCTTTTTCTGATAATTTGGTAGTGGTGCTCCTAAGTCTGTATGTATTTCAGAGACTCAAAGCAGCAATCTGTTTTGTGAAAGGCTGATCAGGTGGATAACACTGACACCAAAACTAGTGGCACCCTTAAAAGGCCAAGTCATCTGCTTTGGCTGATTTTTGCTATTCCAGCAGCAGAGGACAGCAAGGGAATAGCCCTGAGGGGGTCACCCAGGCTAAAGGGCTTCCTTCTGTTATCCAGGGCTGCTGTGGGGCTGTAATAACTTCTTCATACATGAGGAGAGTCTGGTGTCATGTTATGCTATAGCAAGTCCCAGCTTCAGAGAAGCCAGGAACTGCTGTGACAGAGTCCTGCTTTATCCCTGAGATGACATTCCTCACTAGTTCTTTTTCACTTGAAGGCAACCTCTAAGCCTGTTAGGACTCTAGCACAGTAAGTAAATTTTCCAAGGTGCCTTGGGATGCATAGAACATGGGGAGTGAGTAAAGGCTCATCTCATCTTTTTATTCTTCCCAAATCTGTAGGACATGGGATGGGGGGGGGCCAAACTGCACACAATATCGATCCCAGATGCCTTGTTAGAGCAGGGGTTACCCAAAACTTCAGATCTCTTATCCCTATCTTTGACCATAGCTGGTATTCATTGCAGGACATTCAGTGATGTATTTCTATTTCCAGTAATGTAGTTGTGGTTTCATATAACATTATCCTTTAAATTAAAGCCACAAAAAGAAAAAGACCTTTTCATTTTATATTAAGTTCTGTGAAAAACAGGTTTAAATGGACATTTGACCACAATAATTACCTTACTAATTATTTTAATTGTCAGTTGTCTGAAAGATTTTATTTCTACCAATGGACACTAACTCTCATCTCATTCATGTCCACTGAGACATATTAGGAATATTTTTTTTAGAATTTATCTGCTAGTGTGGAGTGAAGCAATTTAAAATTAGTGGATATTCAAAATGCATGAGTTAAATTTGGCCTTTAATTTGGTTGGAAATGTTTCAAAATTAGGTTTAAAACTGAATTACTTCAACTGCTTGAAATATGTCTTCAGAAGACAAACTTTCTGAGTCTGATTGAAAAAACTATTTAAGCATTTGGGTAGCTAATCTTAAACCCGTATTAATCATTTGGCATTGGTACTACTGAATCACATTCTGAAGTGTATTACTAGATCAGGTCCTTACATAATGTAATCTTGACAGATTTTACAACATATTTGAACTTGTCCTAGCCCTGCAACTAGTCTCTCTATATCAACCTGGTTGAGTCATGCACGCCTCTGACAATTTGCATGAGAGAAAGGGGAGCCGTGTCTCATGCCAGTGGTGGGTTTGACTGCCAGCCATTGCAGAGTGGCACCCAGCTGCAATCCAGTTCTCTTTTTTTTCTTAAATAATTTTCATCCCCAACACATGGTCATGTTGGATGGTTGAGCTGGGTTGGATGCTCCCTGGCTAAGCAGTGGTGGTTCATTAGCTAACTCTTGGCACACCAGTGGAGCTCTTTGTTAGTAGATAAAGAGCACAATTGAATGGCACTCCTTGAACTTCAGTTGACATGGCATTTCTGGCTTATGTTGCCACTGTTTGCTACTGGCCGGGAAGCATCCAGGCTCTCGCATGCAGTGCAGAGCACCGAAAGGGGAAACTCTCTGCCACATCTGATTTGTCTTATGGTATCTGAGTAGAAGCTAAGCTAGGATCATATAGGACAGCTAACAGCAAATGGCAGACGGGGCATGAAAAAGAAATATTTACAAACAAAAACATATGTGTCTGATACTGATATACATATTAATCCTGATTATTTATTCATTGTCAGAGTTTACATTTTTATTTGCCACAGTGCCCCATCATTTACCTTTCTATCTTCTTTGGTAATGTGAACAGTTAAAATTGATGCTGCTAATGATAGAAAAATAAAAACAAAGCCACTTGCATAAGTGTAAATAAATAAAACATCATAGCAGACTATTTTTTATAGTAATTGATAACTAAAAGAGAAAAATGTAAAACAAGAAAAATGCACAAGCAATATATTTAGTGAAAATCTTTTTATAGCATGTGGTTTCCATGGAAATATCGCAACAAACAGGGAGTCAAGCTTGAACATTCCCAGCTCCAATCTTCACTTCAGGCTCTGCTGTTTGTACTGCTCATATGCTAGGTATGTACTATGTGCACTGCAGTGAAGCTCCCAAAGGCCTCATAAAAAGTGCAAAAAATTGTTCTTCATGTGAAGGACACCACTCCTGAAAAAAAAAACCAAAACAACCCAACAACAAAAAAAACCCTTTCTCTTGTCTTTTATGTGTTTTTACAGGCAACTGAAATCAAGAGGTGGTAGAAGCTTCTTTGCACTGACAAAATTTGAAGAGCAGCTCTTACCTTGGGCTCATTGAGGTCAGTCCCCATCAGAAATTTATAAACATTTCTAAAATCTGTATTTCTGTCTTCATGGTGACATACAAGAAAACATAGCACAGCCATAGCTTACCCCTGTCCTACAAAGGTAACTTCAAACTTCATAAAAGCCTGTTACAACAGATAACAATTTTTCCAAACTATATGTTTTACATAAATACACAATTTGCTAGTGCATCGGAGAGTTCCCCTGCATTCATGTGCCTGATCAGTAGTCCTCAGCAGGAGTTTTGCTAGTTATCCCCAAGCTTGCAGAAACATGCTTGAGTTCAAAGATTAAAAGATCAATTATAAGGTAGTGGCCCTTTCTATCATGTTTTCCCATATGTAACAACTGAATATATTACCATGGATAACCTATACTGTGCTTTTTTTGTTTTTTTCTACTTTTCTTCTGTTGGGTTCTTCGGCACATAAACATATGTATACGCATACACACGCTTAGAAAATTGCTAGAAAATAATTTGGAAATCTATATTAAAAAATTTTATGTTGAGGTCCTCCCCAGCCAAAACCCATGAGTACTGCCCCTGTGCAGAAACAGTTGCTCAGAGTTAAAGAGAATGCCTTCTTGCCAGAAATATCACTGCTTCTGAAGCCAATGCTGAACTGCACTCTCTCCATCACACTGTGAGTAACTAGTGTCAGAAATGACTCAAGTAAAAGTCCCCCTTGGAACTCGTTTGTGCTTCCCTGCCTAACAGGGTTCCTTCATCTTGCACTCTTTTAAATTTCATTTTGAAGACTATACTTTTGAGGGAGAGCCTTATTTTTCATTTCAGAGTGTAACTCAGAAAGCCAATGCTCAGTGCTGAATCACCCTTGATGTTTACTAAAATTCACTATCTCCTCAGATAAAATAAGGGTGAAGAAGCACTGTGAATTTAATCTCTTTGACAGATCTGGAGTTTGTTAATTTGCTGTTTCCTTTGGAAATGGTTCACCCAGACGATCCTGTGATGTGCACATTAATAAAATAAATTCCCAGGGATGCCTAACAACCTTGCTCTGTCCCATAGTGTAAGATAGGTCTTAGTTTGGAATTTGATAGTGTTCAGAAATAACTGATGTTATCAACACCAGCAAAATACTATTCCAACATTTCTAAAACCCTTCATGCCAGCTTCTCCTCTGAGGAAACACACAGCTCATTAAAATTTGTTTGAGGCAACAATTTAATCAAGTAATCATACTCTTATTTTATTTTTTGCTCCAAAAAAATCTTGACATTCAAAGGAGCCACCATATAGCCATGCAAGCAAGTACAATGGTATTCATAGTTCACCTCTTGATGTTTTAAATGACACTTTTCTTACAGTCAGCTGTAGGCTATGACTCTTAACAAAATGCTGCAGACCAAAAGTTACTTAGAAAGTTATTTATTTCATGCCAGTTCTGAATGTGGTATTTTGTCCTTTTATTTCTCTCATTATAGAAATATGCTGTGTCTTCTCTCCAAAGGTGCAGCAGATTGCCAGACACACAAAGATGTGTCTTCTTTTCCTGGGTATTGCAGTAGGTGTTAAATTTTCAGTGAGGCATTTAAAATCTTCTGTCGTTAGACCAAATGACTTTGATTCTCAAAGTCCTCTTCAAAGAATGAAAAGCACGTTTTTGCTGTTAATAGAAAAGTAATTTTTCTTCTTGTAAGAACACAATAATATTACAGAAGGTACATGCTCAGCCCTTCAGAGAAAGCCACAAATAAAGTATGTTTTCTTTGTGTTTGTCCTCATGATTGACTTTACAGTGACTTTCAGCCTTGTCTTCAGGGCTAATCCTTCATGTGGATGCAATATTTCACCTCTGGTTCAGCCCTGGACATCACCCACCATAGTGGGTCCTTTTCCTTCAGGAAAGATCTTTTTCTTCAGGAAGAGGAAAGATCCTTTTCCTTCAGGAAAGATCTGAAGCATCTATCCATCTAAATTATTTTGGTTAGGCAATCAAATGGGATTTGAGTGAATTTGGGTTACCACATTAGGGTTGCTCACTGCTGAATACATGAAGTCAATATGACTCAAGACATTCTTCAGTATTTTTAAAAAAGCCTAGGAGAAGTTATTAACTTAATACAGTGAAAAATTAGTTCACTTCTTGAAAAATATTTCAATTCCTTTTTCAACACATTTTAACTTGGGCTGTTTGGAGTAATTCTCAGTGATATGATTCTACTATGAAATATATAATTTTTATTTGAGGGCTTTCTAGTCCTTGTATAGAAGATGTGAAAGAACAAAGATTGCAGAAGCCTAGGGTAAACTCATTACCATTAAACCCATCCTTGCTGCCCTCTGCTCATCAATCACCTCCCCTGTAGCTCACTTAAGTTCCAAAGCTTTGACCAATTTGTTATTATATTTAAAATATAAAGCTCTTTCCTACATTTCTCATGAAAAGTGCTGATGTTTCCCTGAACATTAGAGTCAAGATGTAAGAGAATAACATTCTATTTTGAATCAGTGATTCCTTTTCGTAAGTTTTTTAAAGTTTCTATATTTAAAAACTGTTATCTCATAGAACTGTGAAATCTCAAATGACACCTTTAAACTATCGGGGAAGTGATTTTCTTAGCTTCCCAGTAAGACCCATCAGTCACTTTTGTCCAGCAAAGTACTAAGATGAAAGAGACTGAATACTTTGCTTATTTTAGTATATAGCAAGCTCCTTTAGGTTATTTTTAAGAAATCTTTATGGCTGTCTTTGCAGAACTGAACATGGTAATGAAGGCATTCAGTTGTACAGCTGAGGAAAAATAAAAAATACTTCAAATAATTTTAGAAGCAAATTTGCAGAACTGTGTTCCTATGGCATATGTCATGCTGTGAATGTAAGAGGATCAGAATTAGTCTAAAGATTTTTGAAAATCACCTGCAGGAAGTCTTTGGGACTTAAATGCTGCTGATGAATGTGAGCCACAAAAGGTTCAGCTAATAAAAGAGAGACCACTTGGCATCTCCTTCTGTTACTCTAGGACAGAGTGCATATGGTTATATACAGAAATGCAGATCACAATTTAGAGGTATGATAGCAAGCCTCTGAACACAGACAGACCTTTCTCAGAAATTATCAAAACCTTCTAAAATAAATCACTATAGGTATATATAACAAACATGGCATTTTATAACTTCAATCATTTCCTTTGAATTAAACATGACTAAATGTCAAATGAAAGTGGCTTTTTTGGAGAACAACCAGTCATTTTTTATCTATGTATAACAAGGACATTTATAATTTTTTGTATAAAATCTTGTGAGAACTTCTGATTCTGAAAACCAGAAATGTGCAGACACCTGTCCATTCCATGAAAATAACAACAAAAACACAGCTTGTGTTTTTCATTATCACTCTCCTGGACTTGGCCTACTTGATGCACGCAGCTGAAAACTAACCTGGTGAAGACTGTTTTGGTCCATTAGTTTTTTTAACTGAAACAAACTATATGAAGGGAGGAAACGGGAAAATTATGGGAGGAACAGAAACCGGACTGTTAAATGTAAACTATGTTTTCAACAATTCTGTAAATAATTCTCCAAGACAGATGAATTTCAAACACATGGAAACCTTTCTAGTGATAATAGAAGTTACCAGGCCCCGGGAACAGCTGACTGATGGGAAAGCGGTCACTGGTGGGAAGAGGAAAGCAGGGAGGAGAAAGAAACAGAGATTTCTTTTAAGAAATGGCAGCATTACTCCTCCAAGGCAAATTAGGATATTAAAGTATCAGTGAGACAGATATGGTGGTTTACTAAGTGCAGGTTCACCACAGCACAGCCACGTGGGTTTGAATGTGGAGTTATAGGAATAAAGGCTCTTGGGAGCATTGCTGGCTTGCCTCACTCAGCCATAGGAATCCTCCTGCTTTTACACAAAGCAACACATGCTCTTGAACTGAGTAGAAATCTTGTAGATTTTGGCAGGAATTTCACTGTTGGAAATTTATCAAAGTGAAGCCCTTGAATACACTTTGAATACACTACGCAATCTGAAATCTAAAGAGACCTAGCAGACTTAAAGGCCCAGAAGTATTTACCACTATAAAGAAATGTTTTGGGGGGTTATTTTTCAGTACCAAGAAGCAATTCTTATGTGTTATTGTCTTTGCCCTAAGAAGGGTTAAGTACCAAGAGGTGATAGTTTCAGACTGTGGTTGATTCAAGTCCTTATTTTCTTACTTATCTTACTATGTATTTTTACCTGTAAGGAAAACATGGGCCATAACATCTCCAAAATACACCATTTGATAAAGCTACCTAAAGTTATTAGGTATAACTCTAATTCAAACTGCTTCCTGAGCAGGTGAAAACAGAATATGTATGTTTTTAGAGAGTCTTCACTCAATTTCACAACTAGAAATGTGAACTGGATAGTGTGTTTCTCATTTGCTGAGATTTGGAAATTATCTTTCTACTCTGCATTTTTGTGTGAAAGTATTTCCACTGAAATTTATTTCCTTCTTCTCTAAATAACTAAGCTCAAAACATATGCATACACACCTTTATTGAAAAGAAATCAATTTCATACAAATAAAGATCTCTTCATTCAGCATTATTCTGGCTGCAATTTTTGCATTAGACATCACTTAATTTTCATGACAATGCCAAAACAAAACCATTAAAGTTTTGTACACAGATTTGCCTATTATTCACACTGCCTCAGCTTCCTTTGCAAATGGGGATAATTCTTGCCTGGTTGACATGTGGATTAACTAGTTAAAATCAGAGCGGTGCATTTGTCTGTAAATTCATAACAACCACAGGACAGTGCTTCAGCAGCCAGCAGAAGCAGTGATAAAGAAATATTATCTTTTATGAGATTCAACTTGTACAGGACTAGGAAGCAGATGAGATTCCAATGTGCAGACCTTTTCATATGTGTGAGACCTTAGCTCAGCTTTAGAGATCAGGGTGGGAGGTGAAGATACAGCTGAACCCAGAAAGAGCAGAATTTGTTTAAAAAAACTGTGCATCAGAGAACATCCAACATGTCCTATCCTGCTGAATATCTGACTACAAGGACTTCTCATCCCGGACCTGTTTGGGATCATTGTGCAGGATCCTGTCTCTTGTAGAAGAAAGTAACAGATGCTTCAGAAAAAAAATATAAAAGGTTGTGTAATAGTTAAACACAAAGCTCCTTTTTTATTTGACATAACCCTTCTTTTCTATTTTTGTAAAACCTACACCTGACTATATTAAACTGTTTTACACCTATGTATCAGTTAGTGAGATGAGAGGAGTCTAAGGTAGTCAGTGTGATTTGAACTGCTCTGTACCTCACTGAAACATTAACCCTTAGTGATGCCTTCTCAATTCTCGGTGTCAATGCATTTGATACACCACAGGTTCTAGAATCTAAGAGACAGCCTCATGCTCTGCGCACTGAGGAAAACTAACTTCCTTACTATAAACACAGCAGGGTCCTTCACTGGTCCTGAAAACAGCAAAAGGCTTATCCTCTTAAAGATTTCAGGAGATACCCTTCTGTCCTAAGAAGATTCATGCTGCAGCCTGGGAGGGACGATTCATCTCAACTGCCTCCAGAAGGGTCGATGCTCACACTTAGGCTGCTTTAATTGACAGACTGGAAGAGGCACTCGCAGCATGTGATTCATCTCACCTGTCTCCAGTGCCTACTTTAGAATAAGATAAATTGTGCTCTAAAACTGCCCATTTTTCTCCACTGACTGTAATGAAGACTAGAAACCTAGGGAGCGCCCAGTGATTAGCTCAGATGCAGGCATCAGTGTCTGGTCAAGGATGAATTCCAATCACTGTGACCACCACTTAATGAAGACATATCCAAGATAGCTGTAAACCTGCAGCAGCTAACCCCTGCTTTGGCATGGTACTCTGTACAGGTAGCAAAATGAATATGAGGTAGCTGACCCATACCTACTGCACCCAGAAGGGTGCTGCAGCAGGGTACAACCATCTCATAGATCAAGAGTCAATGCTTGTCAATCCTTTCCATGCGCTGGTGCAGCCAAAAGTAACATGACAGTAGCCATGAAGTGCTGAGGTAGAGCTAATATATGCTGCCTTTCAGCATAGGCAGACTTTATGCACTTGGTTCTCAAAAGACTGTCACAATACTCCGAGTCTGGAGGAAAGCAAATTCTTTGCACTGACACCAGAGAGGCTGCTTATTCCCCTTCGGAAACAGGATTTTCTGATCTTTGAATTGAGTGATCTTCAAAGTCTGCAGAGGGATTAACTCAGCATATTCTAGCTCTTTTTTTTTTTTTTTTTAAAAAAAAAAAAAAAGGCTTAGTAAAGCCATTTCTTCTCTGTTTTACCATTTGACCTGATCAGAAATCAGATCTATAGATTTCTTAAATTGCCCTCCTATTGTGATAAATTTTTTTATGCAGTGACTGACTCCTTACAATGTCAGCTAAACTTGATTTCAAACCAGTGCTCTACATGCTACATGCTGCCAAACTGGCATATTTGAACTGATATATCCTGCATTTATTTACAGCTCTTTGATATAAACACAGATGCAGAAGAATCTGTTCACAGTTTTTCCATTTTATATGTATTTTCTCGAACCATTTGCATGCTCTGGTAAATTTTTGTATTTCTTTACAGTGATTGCCTTTTAAAGGGAATGTTGTATTCTATATAAGGGTAAAAAGAACCCTGAAGATTTATGACTTTTTATATGTCAATGTTATGCTCTACTAATATGAAACTAGAGATTAGACATCAACCCCTAATTTCCCTGGCTGGAATTAATTATTTGCTCCTCGATGAAATATGTTTGCAATAAACACCGGAGACATGGTATGTCAAATTGAAAACTAACTCTGCTGCTGCTCAGAGAGCGTAAATTCTCCCTGTTTGGGAGAAAGTCTAGAAAAGTAGGGAATAAAGTAACTGATAAGTGTGCAGACATGGAAGTAAAGTCAAATTACAATTACTATTCAGGTTTCTCACTGTTTTCATGAATTTTTAAAGAGTTATTGTTACAGTTACACATATTAAAATTTGGTTAAGCTGTATTAGGTAGTCTATTCTTATCAATATAAGTTTTATAGACTCTAAAAATATCCTACAGCTTTCTAAATATACTTTGAAGATCCCTAAACTATAGTTTATAAAGCTCCTTGAAGTCTTCTGCTTAGACTTAATGCCAAGAACACCAATAGTTTTACTCATATTTAAAACTAAGAAGATACACAATCCTTTTCCAGATAAGAAACAAAAATTTATATGCAATAATATTTTAAAGCTACCCTCTGAAAATTGCATTATGTCATTCTTCTGTCTTCTTTTTTTCTAGAATATTTCGATTTGAGGTCTGGGCTGAAATGTATCACTTACTGTAATTTTTTGACAATCAGTTCTGCTCACTAGGTAGCTTTTCTATTAAATTAAGTATTGTGCTTTCAATGGTATGCTTGGATTAGGAAAGGAATTGTATTTTAACAACAATTAAAACTTGGCTTCATTTCAATCTAGGAAAGTAGATGAGGATATGTAACAAAAAAAGATGGACCTGAGGAATCTTGTAAACTAGTGTTTAAAGAAAGCCTGGCAGATAGGAAGCTAAGAAGTCAGGTGGATGGATGTGTGAAAAATCATGCAGAGTTACACCAGCTGGTTGAAACCAAATCATAACACTTCAGCTACAAATTTTCACAAATAATGCTTTCTTGTTCCTCTTCTAGCTACAAATTTTACACCATCAGCATACCATATGAATAAAAATTTTGTCCCTAGCAGTCGAGATGTGGTAATTCACTATACTGGCTTTATCTCATCCCAGATGCAAAATAAATCAATAAATAACTAGGTGAACAAATGCATCAATAATGTTAGTTAGCAAACAGGCTTGTGCTCCTTCTGATGCACTTCACCCTTGCTTTCAGGGAGAGAAAAAACAACCAAGGTCCACAGAGTTCAAGGAAAGCTTGGTCCAAATAGCTTATTTTATTTAGACCACTAGCCTCTTTTATTAGTCCAAATATACTGGAAGAGTATGTGATAGACTTAATCAAAAATTAGAATTCATCATTGGTCTTACTGCAGATAACTGAGGTCTTTGAATAGGCCCAAGAGAAATTAAGTGACCTGCACTTTTGCTGTGGACTAATTTGGCTGTCATCTCAGTGGCTATTAATTAGCTAGAAGGTAAAGTATTACACTTCCACTACAACTGAAAGTAATGTAGTAGTAATTAATTTTGTTTTACAGACTACAACTGTCCTGGGGCTGACAGCAGTGACTTCTGGAACTACTTGTACATTACCCCTAAAGACTTATGGATTGAATTTACAGCCAACAGTACACTACACTTCAGAATGAGGTTGAACTAGAAAAGGTTAGGTCAGATAGAAGAAAGTCAACAGTTTTTGACCTATCTGACAAAATAACCACATCTAGTAGGTTTTATTCCCATCCTTAGTTTACCTCTCCCTGAAGTCATGTTGTCCACACTTAGCTCAGCAGAAGTTTCTCCTGTTCTTCCTACTGACCCATTAAGGTAAAAGCCTTAATTTCCCATGCATATTACGTGCAGAAGGTAATTTTTGCTGGTTCACATCTCTCATTTGATTGAAATGAATTTTTTTTCCCTTGGAAGAACAGATCTACCTCAGAGAGCTGTAGCCTAGAACAAGACTATACCCAAATCAAACATCTACCTATGAATATCTCCCTACCTACAAAGAGATGAATTGTAGCCTTACACCTCTTAACATAAGAACTGAGAGAAATATAGCCATGTTGTTAAGACACAAAGGACCACACTATCTGTGTGAAGAAAAATAAACATTGTTTCTCCTGTAGAACGCAGTTGCATTTTATACACACTCTTGTTATCATTTGCAAAACAGTTTTTTGTACTCGTAAAGAGAATTAGCTCAGTAAAAGTAATATTCTATAACAAAAAAAGTTTGTTTAATAGAACTCATTTTAAATGCTGTTTTTCTCACCAGTTTTAACATGACTGTCCAGATTATTTTTAATAGAATCATAGAATGGTTTGAGTTTGAAGTCACCTTAAAGACCATCTAGTTCCAACTCCCCTGCCATGGACAGAGACACCTTCCACTAGATCAAGTTGCTCAAAGCCCCGTCCAACCTGGCCTTGAACACTGCCAGGGAGGGGGCAGCCACAGGCTCTCTGGGCAACCTGTTCCAGTGCCTCACCATCCTTATAATAATGAATTTCTTCCTTATATCTAACCTAAATCTACCCTCTTTCAGTTTAAAACCACTACCCCTCATCCTATCACTAAACTCCCTGAGAAAGAGTCCCTGCTCCTCTTTCCCGTAGGCCTCCTTTAAGTACTGGAAGGCCACTCTAAGGTCTCCCTGGAGCCTTCTCTTCTCCAGGATGAACAACCCCAACTCTCTCAGCCTGTCCTCATAAGGGAGGTGCTCCAGCCCTCATAGCAGGTCTATGTCCTTCTTACACTGGGGGTCTCAACACTGAACACCGCACTCCAGGCGGAGTCTCACAAGAGTGGAGCAGAAGTGGAAAATCACCTCCCTCACCCTTCTGGCCACACTTCTCTTGATGCAGCCCAGGATACACTTGGCTTTCTAGGCTGCTAGAGCACACTGCTGGCTCATAGTCAGTTTTTCATCCACCAGTACCTCCAACTCCTTCTCTGCAGGGCTGCTCTCAACCCACTCTTAACCCAGCCTGTATCTGTGCTTGGGATTGCCCCGACCCATGTGCAGGACCTTGTGCTGGGCCATGTTGAACTTCACGAGGTTTGCACAGGCCCACCTCTCCAGCCTCTCAAGGTCCCTCTGGATGGCATGCCCGCCCTCCAGCGTGTCAACCACACCACACAGCTGGGTGTTGCTGGCGAACTTGCCGAGGGTGCACTCAATCCCAATGTATAGCCTACAAAGGTATTAAAAAGAGCCAGCCCCAATACCAAGCCCTGAGGAACGCCACTCATCACCGCTCTCAGACATTGAGTCATTGACCACAACTCTTTGAGAGCCACAATCCAGCCAATTCCTTATCCACCAAGTGGTCCATCCATCAAACCCATGTCTCTCCAATTTAGAGTCAAGGATGTTGTGTGGAACAGTGTTAAATGCTTTTCACAAGTCCAGGTAGATGATGTCAGTTATTCTTTCCTTATCCAACGCTGTAACCCTGTCGTTGAAGGCCAACAAATTTGTCAGGCACAATTTGCTCTTAGCGAAGTTATGGTCTCTGTCACCAATGACTTCCTTATTCTCCATCTGCCCCAGCATAGTTTCCTGGAGGATGCCCTCCATGATCTTGTCAGGCACAGAGGTGAGAGTGACTGGCCTGTAGTTCCCCGACTCTTTCTTTTTTCCCTTTTTAAAAATGGGGATTATATTTCCCCTTTTCCAGCCAATGGGAACTTCACCAGACTGCCACAACTTCTCAAATATGATGGAGAGTGGCTTAGCCTCTTCATCTGCCATTTCCCTCAGGACCTGTGGATGCATCTCATCAGGTCCCATGAACTTGTGCACCTTCAGGTTCCTTAGAAGGTCTTGGACCTGATCTTCTCCTACAGTGGATAGATCTTCATTCTCTCAGTCCCCACCTTTTCCTTCTGCATCTTGGGTGGTGTGGCTGGCGTACTTGCTGGTGAAGACTGAGGCAAAAAAGTCATCAAGTACCTCATCCTTCTCCATATCCTGGATGACCAAGTTTTCCATTTCCTTACGGAGATGGCTCTTATTTTCCCTAGTCTTCCCTTTTTTCTCTGATGTACCTACAGAAGCTTTTCTTGTTGCCCTTAATGACCCTGGCCAGATTGAATTCTAGCAGAGCTCCAGCCCTCCTAACCTGATCCCTGGCTGCTTGGACAGATTCTCTGTATTCCTCCCAATCTACCTGTCCTTACTTCCACCTTCTGTAGACTTCTTTTTGTGCTTGATTTTTTCCAGGAGCAACATGTTTATCCATGCAGACTTCCTGGCATTTTTACCTGACTGCCTCTTTGTCAGGATGCACCACGCCTGAGCTTGGTTATTAATCAGCTTACTTGGGCCCCTCTTCCCTCCAGAGCTTTATCCTAAGGTACTCTGCAGGTACCTGAAGAGTTCAAAGTCTGTTTCTATTGAGCTTTCAGTGTGCCCTCCTCATTGCCCTAAGTTTCATAATCACTGCAGCCAAGATTGCCCTTGAATTTCACATTCCCTATCAGCCCCTCTTTGTTGGTAAGAACAAGGTCCAGCATAGCACCTCTACTCTTAGACTCCTCTGTCACTTCAAGAAGGAAATTATCATCAAGTCATTCCAGGAATCTCCTGGATTTAGGGGAGTCCAAATTATAAACATTTCAAAAGATGTTATGAAATATCAGCTATACCACGTGGACAGCAAGATCATTATTTTTCTAATTTTCATACTGAAACTCTATGCCAGAGAGATTAAATAGATCTCTTCAGTGGTGAAATTTGACTAATGATTATAGTCCTATGTATAGATAGGACTTGTCTGTAGATGTATATTCTTATCCCCATCTCATCCATGGGTTATGATTGCTTCAAATATCTAAAAACATTTCTTGTGCTAATGAGGCTTACTTTTGGTTTTCAAAGTTAACCCACTGCAAAATTCCAAGATCAGTATGGAAAAAACCTATGTATAGATGTCATCCCTGTAATCTGATATTATTCAAGTGCAAAAGAATTTACATTTTCACAGCTTAAATAATGCAATGACAGCAAAAAATCTTTATGTACAAGAAACTTTAATTCCTACCCCACAGTATATAACTCATGCTCTCTAAATTTAATGCATGCTTATTGCTTGTCTCCTTATATTCAACAATTACCATGCCTTGGTGGTGTTAGTTGCCAGCTGGCTACTATTTTTGCCCTGTACCATTAGGGAAATTGCAAAAGCAATATATACTTCTTGGAAAAATTATCTTGCTCTGCTATCAAAAGGAATAATTAGTTGGGTTTTTAACTCTAATGCACTTTTTTTTTTTTTCATTTTTCTTTAAAGCAACACCATTCAATTTTCTGATCCCACAGGAAAGGAATAAAACAGCCTTTGGATGTCTCCTGCAAAAGAAACTTGCCATCAGTGAGTTTCAAAGTATCCTTCCCTCTCAGTAATAAAAATTTTGACCGGTTTCTTAAGGACATTAGAGTTGCATAAGTATACATGTATATGACTTATAAGTCCCACAGAATTTCACTCAGTGCCTCTGTGAAAATATAGTTCTGTTACATAATAAAAGCTAATATTATTCTTTAACAAAGTCAGACTTTATAGTAAGAAAATACTTTTTTTTGTGCACCCAGGAATAACAGAGAAAAATAAAATCATTGGATTTCCTAAAAGGACACCCTTCATTGAACTTTTCTATTTGTAATGTGCAAAAGGAGTAGTGTGTTTCTTAATCCAAAACCTGCCTGTACAAATATTTGATCAGGTCTGAGGTTTAGTTTAGGTCCCAGTCCCACCAAATCTTCTTACTAGAAATGATACCATACAGCAGCTGAGTGATGTCTTAGATCTTGTCCTTGCCTGAAGAGATACAGCCCATTCAGAATTATTGATAATTATACTGTAATTTTTCCCACAGAATTAGAAACAATGTCCAGTTAAATACAGCATACACTGCTTATATATTTACTGGCAAAACAATTCCTAACAATGCTCCCTGCTGCACTTGAGATATCTATAGACTCCCCTTCAGCATTTCCTCTATTATCTCTTATATTACTTTTTTATAGGGGGCTTTTGCAAAACTGATGTTTTGAGTAGCAACAGTTTTGCTTCCTCCCCCATGCATAAGAATAAGACTCCAGTGCCCTGACCCGTTGGCGAGAGAGCATATCTGAATGCAGTACAAATCGGAAGTGGTCTGATCAAATTGTTTGTCCTGTCTTCCATTGTGTTATTCACTGTTTCCTGAAATCCAAAATACTGTTGTTATTCCTCAGGATGGGAGTCGGCAACTTACTTATGTTTCCATTACTTCAATCTTTCTGTGAGCAGCTAAGCAGATTTGTATTGATGTGTTGTTTTTCAGCACCCCAGAGAGTCAACCAGTAGAGCTAAATGCCAGTTTAATCATTCTCAGTAGAGAAGTCTAAGTCAATGACCTGTATTGCTGAACTGTATTACTTTTTGATGCTATCATTTATTCTGTAATAAGCAGTCCGGTGGAGCTACCCTCTGCAGCATCTGCCTATCCACACACTCTTCTGGGGAGTGTAATTTATTTTAATTTTTTGCTCTATACTGGTTTAAAATTTTTTCAGCCATCTTTTCAGGTTTGCATTCTATGTTGGAAAGTATAGTTCGCCCTCCCAACTGCCAAATTCTAGAACATGTACAACCCTATAACTAGCTGTCTACATTTATGAGAGTCAACTGCATATTTGTTATATATTTTAAATGTAAGAATTTGAAGTTAAAATTGCTCCTAAAATATGCAAAGTTCACTGAGGTCAGTAGGAATCTGCCCATTGTTTTCAGCAGTTTTCTGAAGACTGTTGCAGTCCTTTTTAAACAAGGAATGGGTGTATCTGTTGTAGCGTGGGAATTTGTAGCAGAGAGGTTAGAGACAGTGTTCTGACATGAGAGTGTAGAGACAGAGGTAAGATTACATTTGTAGGGCAGAAATAACTCTTACTAGATGACTGAAAGAGTTGTAGGGGGATGAAACATTTAGAGGAACACATACTCTTCTTCAGGTTTCAGACAGAAGAGGTAGCTTTAAAAGCCAATATAGGCAGCGAATAAATGTATCTGAGTCTGACCTATTGAAACACACAGTGATCACTTCTCATGTCAGAGACAGTCTAAAATTCCCTTAAACTCAGAGAGTTTCATATATAGACAGGTTGCTTGGGAGACCTTCTCTTGTGATGTGTCTGACAAAATTATGATAATTTATTCATTACAGCAGCTTCTGACATCAGTATTAATGAATACAGATCTACTTCGTCAGCTCTTTAAGCCTTACATGTGACAGCATATTCAAAAGTATTTTTAAAGAGGAATTAAATATAATATCTGATACTTCCAAGCAGTCTGCAGGGCAACTTTATATTTACCTAGTTATGTTAGTTATAAAATCAAATATAATTAATTTCTAGACTTTAACTGAATGACAGTACTCAGAAAAAAAATGAGAGTGGACATTATATAATACTGATACAACACTAGATTATTCTTCTACCAATTGATAAAAATAGACCAGATTTCAAAATGAATCCTTTTATTTGTGCCTTGAGTACTCGCCCTAGCAATAGAAAGGCTGCCGTAGACGTTGAGTTAGCAAGCCACTTAGCACATTATGATCAAGAGTAAATCTAACTTGCTTGCAAAGCACTGTGGGGGCAAGAGAAACCCAACTGCTGGGAATAACAAAGAAATTGCCAAGGCAGCAGGAGTGCAGTGACACCTGCACAAGCCTGGAAGCTCATGAAAAATCAACAGACTATTAAAATAGCCAACATTTCTTATTAATTAGTACATGCACCTGTGCCACACCTGCTAGAGTCAACTCAGATACATGCAATTTTCAGTGGGATATCTTTGAATGCAACGTTTTCATCTTAGTTTTATTATTTGTCCTAATTGAGTGGAAATACCACAGCATCTCATTCATATACATATATGTGGAAACTGTCATAGGCAGTCATTTTTCTGCAAAAGTCATTTTGATTTTTGCGTTTACCATCTGAGTACAAAGGAATTCCAGTGCAACAAACATGCAGTTCAGCTGTGGGCTGAGGCGCTTAATTCCAGATTCGAGCCATTGTCCTCAAGATGGGGAGCACAGATTGGCAAGTAAGCTCCCTGGGTGATGATGAGCAGAGTTAGTTTAGCAGGACTCCTAGCTGATCCAGTTAAGTGAATATAAAATTACTCAATTTAATGGTCCAGTTGATTTCTCTAGTTTCTTTTTCCTTTAGATTAGATCTATCTCACTGCTCTGAGATGAAGACATTTTCTCTGCCACACGTCTCGCTGAAGAACTAAGTACTTAGCTTTGGATGAGTTATGCCCCAGGAATTTTTTAATAAGACATATAGTATAATTCTTGTACCAGTGTTTAGTACTTAAAAATCAAAAGGTATGAACTCATCATACAGAGTTCACCACGTGTGAAAGAGTCACACTCAATTTATACTTACTCTGTTCCTCTATACATGTCTTCTATAACTTTACTCAGCCATTCAGCCAAGGACCATCCTTGCATTTGCAGATAGAGTGTTTCCCTGGGCTTGTTCACTTGTTTCATGCACAGTGGAAAACCCTTTTATCAAGCCTAATGCTCTGATGTATTTCCCTATATTTTCGGTATCTGTGATTTACGAAACCCCTGAATACACCGCAATTATAACAAAATGGGCTGCAATGGCTGCCCTCCTGACCTTCATATACACTATGAGAAGAAACAAACAGAACATATATAAGGTACATAGCCAAATATTTCATTTAGTTCCTAACATCAAAGCATATAAAAACAGTGATCTTCTGTTTCAGCATCAAAATAATCTTTTACCTTTCACTATTTTTCATATTCTGTACTGTTTTCCTTGGGAGTCCATAGAATTGCACAAGTACTTTGCATTCAGAAGATGTCTTCAGATCTATAAAAGCTAAATTAAAAATAATAATAATAATGAAATATTAAATTTGGGACAAACTTTATCTGTCAAGGAGTATTATTAGGTCAAATAGGTCCAATCTGGCTCTTAAATCAGGAATTTGCATATCTCCTATAGTTTGAGATCACTGCCTTATTGAGTTTCTTATCCTGTTCGGCCATCAAATTACATTCTTCACTTAATTTTAATGCTTAATTTTTTACATCCCCCCAGCTATAATTTGAAGTACATCAAAGTGCAAACTTATTAAATCAATTTTACACGTTCATTCCACTCTATTTCCAAGGTAGGGTTTGATCACGGTGCCTCCCCCCAGGTCCACCTTATCTTGTGCTCAAATTCCAGGAAAGTCTGATTTCTAATGAGGTGGAGCCATCTGGTGTCTATCACTTAATGTCACACATTCCTCTAACCTGCGTAAAAAAGGCACGTTGGTTTAATACTATAACTTTCTGAAATTGTCTGTGATCTTTCTTTATTCCACAACCCTCCCCCTAGTTATTTAAAGTATTTTTAAATATTCTTTGCAATTTTATCTCATATTCTTAACATATGGAGTGTGCAGCATAAGTACAGCACTTTAAGGTACTTAAGTACTATGTTAAGTGAAATTTGGACACACAAGGACAAGTTGGGAAAGGGGCAAGAAAGGAAAACCCCACCTTGTCTTTTTAAGTGTTTGAGACACTCTAACTTAGAGTTTTCTACAAGACCCTTAAAATGTTACTTCTCAAGTGTGAAAGCATCCATTTCTAGATAGACCAGATTCCACTCCACAGCACTACCTGCTACACTAACCAGATCCCCATCAATTATCACACCTACTTTGACAATTGACACCTGTGTTCACCAATAGCTTACTTCACATGTTGATGGTACACACTGAATTAAGAGGAAATGTAACTGTATTGACTATGCATTGCCCTAGGCTCCACCAAAGGACCTGCTGCTGGCAGATGAAAGGTCTCCTGTCTACCTGCGAGTGTAAAGCTAGACATGGTAATGTGGCACCAAACCTCTCTTCAAGAACAAGACCAAGCTCATGTTGTCTAAGCTAGGATATTAGCAATATTTATGATCCTAAGCTAAGTTAGGAACATAAATATTGTCTGATCTGACCATTAGTAGTTCTGGAAATCATAGAAGCTGCCAGGAAATTAATTCCATTGCAAATCTGGCCTTATTGCCATTGCACAGCCAAAAACCTCCACAGGAATCAGAGACTCATTACTCATCTTTTTGCTCCACAAAGGATAACAAAATTTTCTATGGCCAGAAAAAGACTATAAAAAAATTTTAGACCCCCGAAAATATTAAAGAGACAGAAATTCGTGGCTGAGCATCAAGTGTATAAACACAAGTGTTTGTCCTAATCTGTTGACCAGGATGAAGGCAGGTGGTATGGTGCTGAAAGTGCAAACAGACTGTGTCTTTGGAGGACATATGCAATGAAAAGAACTAGGGTGTGGAGGCAATGTACTTTAGGCTTGAGATGTGGATTGCTTCAGTGAGTCTTGATATAACGAGTCTTGGACATGTCCAGGAACAGAATTTTAGCAACCAAGGATGTCACCAAAACGAGATAAAAGTACTTACCATCATATAATAAACAAGTTCTCGTAAATAAGCATGATAATTCCTGTAACTCTTTTTTTTTTTTTTTTATTCCCACCTCTTTCCCATTGTGCGCACTAGAATCCTGAAATGAGTTGGGGAGCTGCTTTTATGACCACCATGGACTACTGACTCAAAAGAAAGACCCTCCAACATTCTTGTCTCAAGGAATTTGGCTCACATTACAATTTTAACATGCTCTGAGACCCTTTCACAATTTATCTTTTAGAACACCTGGTCTACAGGTCAATAAATCGTCCTTACCAAACAGCCTAACAATAGTACCTTGTCATGACTCTTATTCTTTGAATAGAAATCTGGTTAATGATTATTACCAGCCTGTGTGGCCTTAGCCTGGGAGTTTACAAAGAACTTTGTAGCAGCATGACTGTTTGTATGGTTACTCTAAATCATTCCCTATTTAAATCAAAATCACCAAAATCATTAAAATCAGCTCAAATTAATAACAAATTAATAACAGGGAAAAGTATTAGGTGACTACAGAGCAAGTTAAATTGGCCCGTGAGTCATCACAGCAGTATCTTATGCCATGCTGTTTCATCATGACAACATTTAATCAAAATCGTGAGACACTTTCTCTGAACTAGAAAACTAAAATGCAAACATCAGTTAAGTTATTTTATTTCTGTATTAGAATAAGAACCACAAACCACATGGAAGGGTGACAGAAATCAAAATATCAAAACTAAATAGCACTCATTAAATTAAAAAAAAAAAAAGCAATTCAAACTTTCAAATTTTTATGATAAATAAAAACTTAATGTAATTTTAATAAAGTTAAAATAGGAAAATAAAAAAAGTTATATTCTCAGAGTAGGACACTAAAAATTCTTTTATTTTTATATTCTTATAGTATATTTCTAAGTTTCTTTGGCATGTAACTAATTTTAAATTCTTTGGGGGGAACTTATATTCTTAGTTCTTGTCTTAAATAAAAGTGCAGAATCATCATCTTTAGCTGAAGTTCCTTTCTGTTGTAGTTTAATGCAAAGTCTAATGACTAAAGCTGTAGTTTCTACAAGGACCACTGTGTATGCTTGGACACTAATTAAATCAAGAGATATGTAAGAATAGGAAGTCTAAGCATTTTTTAATCACTCACTTTAAGCACATCCTATGACTACAACCCTGGTGCTTTTTGTTTGCTATTCTTCTCAGCCAAGTAAGAGAAATAAGGTATCTAAAAAACCACCTGACAATTATGTCGCTTAAAAAAAAAATAAATTTGCTCTTTTTAATAAAATAGAATGCCCCTTCATGTGTAGTATTTCATCCAAACATAAAATATTTTTCTGCATTTTACCTATATTTCTGGAGGATGCTAATTCAGCTACACATTGAGCTATACCCTGGAAGTGTTCAAGGCCAGGCTGGATGGGGATTTGGGCAACCTTATCTAGTGGAAGGTGTCCCTGCCCATGGCAGGGGGGTTGGAACTGGATGATCTTTAAGGTCCTTTCCAACCCAAACCATTCTATGATTCAGGTTCCGTATAGTGCTTGGCTTTAAAAATCAATACAACAATCTGAAAAATTGAGTTTTCGGCTGAAAGCCAGCATATTGCTCTCCAAACTGAGCCGGAACAGTAAATTAATATGGCATTAATTCAGCTTCTGACCACTGGCCTTTACAGAACCAGTCTATAAAAAAATTCTGTTCCATTTCTTTTCCTAAAGGCTTTCTTAGATGAGCCAACACATTCAGGTGCCCAGCTGCTGGTTTGCAGGTGACAAAGGCATGAACATGGGACGCATGGTGTGTGCAAGGTGCATGTCAGACTCAGCCTGGTCAGAAACTCAATATGACAGGCAGAGTTGTGTTCCCAAGGATTCTTTTAAACCATGTTTGTGTCACTTCACTGGCTACAGCATGGTGAAGAAACACACCACTAACTTTCATTTAACAAGCATGGATGGCACCAACTGTCCAGCCAAGGCACACAGGGGTCATGGTAACTCAGCTCTATCACCAGTTTTAACATGGAGTGCTTTCCAGCCTTCATTACCTTACTGCCATAGCTAGAGACTTACCAGTATCTGCTCTAATCACGTTTCTTGCAATAAGCAACATTAAAGTCTGGGTATGCCAACAGTGCTCCATCTTCAAAGACCAGCGATGCTCGTGCCCCATTTTGCTAGGCAGCCAAAACCAAGTGGGAGGACACATATCCAAGCCCCAGGCTAGGGGCAGGGAACAGGGCTGGGATAAGGAAAGGCAGAGACAAGTACCCACCAGGAACATGGACAGGATCATAACTTTGGAAAGCCCCAAAAAGGGCTATTGCATCTGAACTGCTCACCACCACTGCCTCCACAGCACCTCTGTTCCCAACTGGACTCTATCCCTCTACTTCCCCTCCCTATACTGCCCACATATGGGCCTCCTCTCAGTCCATCCTCCAGCCCCATCATCCACTGCTATCTCCTCATGGGTGCCTTCAACCCGGGTTACCCCCTGTGTGTCCTGCATTGTGAGGACTGGGGCATGCACATGGACTGGAGATGGAGAGAACCACCTGGTGTCAGCTGCTAGAAATATCTATGATCCTCATTAGTGATTTTCATCCTTCTGTAAAGCTCGTGCATAAACCTATTAAGTAAACTCCAATAATTTAGTGGCTCTGCTAGATGCTTTAATCAATACTTTATCAATTATTATTACCAGTGTGAAGTGTCTGTGGTCTTCCATAAGCAAAGTGCTTTACTACATATCTAAAATCAAGGCTTTGCATTTCATTTAATCCTCGCCAGAGGCAATTTCTTATAAGCATCAAGCAAATTGGGGCCCTAGGGCCTGTACTGTAAGAGGATATATCCTACAGTCCAAGTTTGGGCAAAATGATTGTTAATGAAATGTTAGTTGTTCTCTACATAGTTTCTGCCCTACCAGAACTTGGTGAATAGTTGTTTATTTTATCTTCATTAATAATGGACAAAAAATAATCTTTTTTTTCCAAATCTTTCTAAAATATTAGTTTCCTTAACAGCTTAAGACAGTAAACTTTCCTAATATGAATATTTTTAATTGTACATTCAACTGCAAACATTAAACTGCAAACTTTAAAACTGATGTTTTCATGTGATGGTATTGATTGCTTCTCAGTCAACCCTCAAAATAAACCGTACTTGAAAGTTTCCTGAAACACCTTTCTCCATGTGGTCAACAGCAACTTCATATACATGTGGGGCATGTAGGGTACCTTTTGTTAATTTTGTCATCCATACAAAATTCTGAGATTCCTCCAGTAGGTAAATGTTCACTTAAATCTAAATTCCCATGTATTTTAGATTAAACCTGACTGTCTTTGATCTTCTTATGACTCGGCTCCACATGACAAGTGGCTGTTAACATGCCTATTTTGATTGTTTCATTCTGTAACAAAAAGATATCTGCAAAGCTAGTTAAAAATTATAGTGTTTGACAGAAATACTTCCCATTTCTCCCCCCTCAAAAGAGCAAATTCAGTTAAAAAGTCAGTCTTTATGAATAATAAAGTATTCCTTCATCTCCCCAACTGACATGTGCCATTGCGTGGTACTTGGATATCAGAAAAGTCCTAAATATGAATATTAATCCTCTTGAAGAATCCTCGCTCCTTCATGGTATGACAGATCTGAATTTTCATATCAAAGCCTTGAAGCAAAGGCTGTCTGGAAATTTGAAAACTGCGGTGAATAACTGGTTCTTGCTGCCACTTTTTCACCTGTCATTCTATATAGGTGCACATAGGAACCCCCTGGACTTTTAATTACTTGCCACAGTAGTATTTTATGACATCAAGTATCTAAAGATTCTTTATATTTCTGTGGATCTTCTGAAGCTGCCTTATCCTAAAAAAGCCTAGAGGCTGGTTACATATGGGCTATTTTTGTCACAGTTCCATGAAGAATTGAAGAATGTTCTCACTGATGTCAGCTGCTCTGAGACGCAAGAGGTCTGCAGATGAATGAGAAAGAAACATTGGGGAAAAAAGACAGGCAAGAAAGGCACTGACCACATGTGCATTACCTTTGCAAAAGGAGTTGCTTGGCCTCACTTGTAATAACCCAGGCAACAACTGTTAACTGGATAAGATACAGGGAAAAGCAAGGACACTGGGCTGGGATGACATGACCAGAAGGGTCATTGGCAGTTTATGCTCAACATCTAAGTTATAAAGCAATAAACAGGGGAGACAGTAGCCTCTTTATGGGAAGACCTCCTCAAGAGTCCAACACAGTGCAGAAGGAAAAAAAAATAAAATCTACTGAATCTGATTAACCCAGAGGTTAATTCCAGATGGAATTTTGCTGTCAGAAAAATGTTTTTGTAAATTATTTGCATACGTAATTAATTTAAGACCTCAGTTTGCAAGATAAACCCGCTGTATTTTACCCCTCAGTAAGGCCCTGCCTTTAACAGAATGAAGAGGTGTAGCAGATGCTAGTAAAAGTGATTATTAAATGAAACACTACCAAAACCTGGCTTATATTTCTCTCCCACTCTTGCTGCACAGTATTTTCAAGTTTACATTGCCAATGATTTTAAAGAACACAAAATAATAACAATAATCATAAGAAGAAGAAGCAGCAAATTCTGTTGACAAGAAAGGGAGGGTTCATACTGGTTGGGTATTGACCATTTTTAATATTAACCAAATTATTTTAAAAATATGTTTTAATGAAATTTAGAGGCTTACCTTGTACATTGTGGGTGCACATGCTGGCTTACTGGATTTTCCACACACACTGACAATGCAAAAGTACAACCAGCATTCGGGTCAGAAGATTTACGACATCTAAAAGCAAGAAGGCCAGAAGAAAAGAATGTGCTTGTTAAGGAAGAAACTGATAAAGAAGGGATTCATTGGAATTCCAAAAGCAGGAACTTATCTACTGGCTGCGTGTGGGTAGCAATGTTTGTGTAAAGTACCAAGAGGAGCTATTTTTTTGAAATGAGCATGCAAAAGAGTAACGCAAGGTAGCAACAAGTATATAAGGGTTTGCCGCTGTTTTTAGAATGCACAAGTAGTACATAAGGACTTGCTGCTATTTTTAACATGCACAAGAATATGTAAGGACTTGCTTTCTAATAAAGTTTGGAGCATGACTGTTAACCGTATTGGTGTGTGTCTTGATTCTGGCCTCATCATGCAAAAAAGGGTTCCTGCTACAGTACATAGCAGACCAAGAAAATTATATCAATAAAATTGATACCTTTGGAATTGATGTCTTTTGAAAATACCATCAAAAATGCAAAACTGTTAGCTACCTCTTCTTATTTTTGTGCCTTATAAATGGGATTTTATGCAGAATGAGATTAAAGGCTGGGGTTTTTTTATTTAACCCGGAGTTACCTACCTTAAGCACAATATTTACTTGAAATGTTAAATAGAAACAAAATTAACACACTTGCCAATTTGCCTGTGAAGGAAGGACATTTACATAGTAAGGAAGTGATAATCCTTGTAGTCCTTAGAAGTCTACATAGATTTCCCCTCTTTACGGCCAAGTTTCACTTCATATGGAGCAGCTCCCTTATCATTCCATTAAATGATTTAATTTCACATCATTATAACATCTAGTTTTGAACATGAGATATAATAAGATCTTTTCCCCTAACTAGATACATTCTTTGGAATTCTGTCTTGTTTAATTGCTTCTGTAATAGGTAATTTAGCTTTCTCTTTGCCCTCTTTGACGAATCTAAACAATAGGGACTATGGTTGTTCATCAAAATAACTAGAAAAATGTAGGTCTTTAGAGTATAGAAATGGGAACAATGGCCCACAGAAGGGAATAGGCTTGAAAGAAAACAAATGTTTCTGAGTCACAGCACACTGGGAGAAGTTGCAGTCTTGTTGCAAGAGATGATCCACAGTGCCAGGCATAAAGGACTGACTTGTAGACCACGCTGGGGCAAAGCAAAGGAGCAACATGAGGTTGAGACTAAGTACGAACTGAGAGTCTGCTTCGTCCTACACACATACCCAAAACATTGAACTTCCTGGTAATCCAGGTAAGAAATTGTGTCTTTCAAGCTCATGTGCCCAGTTTCCCTGACATGAGAGGAAGGAAGGCAAATGTTATGATTTGGAGTCTTCTCCAGCCATAGCAGAAGTTGGCTGGAGAACACAAAAAGTCTTAGGAGACAGGAAGTGCTCAAAGGTCCCAAACATTAGCCAGATGGAGAAGACACCTGAGCCCTGTATCCAACCTGTATTCATCCCACCAGCAGACTCAGTAAGATCAGTCTACAAGCTATTATAAAACAAGGTTAGAGTAGCTGTGCCTCTGATAATAATTTCTGCTTGATCTAAGTAATAAGACTTTACTTATAAGAGTGTCTACATGAGAAACCACAGAGAACAGGTGCTTGAGCATGAGTGTTGGACTGCGTCTGGTTCAAATGTTTTTTGCCTCTGTATAGGGAACTAGCACATCACAACACAATCTAGATCAGAGGGATTGTCAGCCATTCTAGAGGCATGATTCTCTTGATCACATTCCTCATTTCTTCTTACCCTCCTTCTTCACCACATTTATTCCAGTCATATGGGGCCTAATTAATTAGAAAGCTGAGAGCATGAGAAAAGGTCAGATCACAGTGGTTCTGCTTAAAGAAATGCACAGCAAGCCAATGATTTTAGACTGGCCCTTGCAAATTCCATTAATTCTTCAGACTCTTTTCTACTCTTTTCTACTGTTTTTTACATCCCTTTCAGCTGAAGTTAAATGATTCAGTCAGGCACTGAATGAAACTCCTGTTTGGTTTCTGCTAACATTCTTTATCTGCACTCCTTTCTAGGGCTGAATTTTACACCTCCAGTTAGTTGATTGGGTTTTACTCCACTTGTATTACTGTAGCCAACTGAGCTTTTATCCCAACAAGAATGGGCAGTTGTCTTGTACTGGGGAGGTACTGTAATACACCCGGCTCAGCAGTGCAGACATAGTCTGTGAGATGATCCTAAAATAACCACCATAGCAGTGATTCCCAAGGAGCAGCTGGCTGTGCTGCTCATAACTTTCTTTTCAGCTATTTTAACAATACCATTTGACAGATATTTTATCTGAAGCCGCAGAAATGCAGGACAGCTTCACAAAAGACCTTTCAAGGGATCAAAATATGCTTAATTGATCCTGAATGGAAGACAAATAGAAGAAGCTCCTTCCTTCTCTTCTTTCAGCAATAAATAAGACTTCTGCTGTTCTCTCCAGACTCTCCTTTCTAATCACAGAAGAGCCTAATTATATGACAGGCTGTTGTATTCTTTGTTCCTTTGACTGGCCAAATCACAGCTGTATGGCAAATGAAGAAGGATCTCTTCCTTCTCCACTTCTCATAGCTAATATTGACCAAAGAAAGAGCAAATGCATAAGCCCATTTTCATGATACTGAAACTGGGGATTAAGTAAACATTCTGTGCATACCTGTGGTTAATCCTTCCTGAGTCAGGAGCAGTGACAACACACCTAAAACAGTATTTCACCAGTATTTCATCCACAAGGTTGTGGCAGAACTGCTGAATGATGACAAGGCCCTCATCTGCTCGGCCTCTATGACATGGGCCAATCTAGACTTCCACAGAGGTCAAGCTGTATAGATTGTTTTATGGTATCTTTTTACCATACTTCCAAGTTTCACTCAAGCTGAATCAGTATTTATTTCAAAGCCAACATGTTAGTAGAAGCTCTAGTTTTGAAAGCTATGAAAGTATGTGGGGTTTTGCATATGGCTTCTCAGAAAGAATCAGTTTTTTCTTTCAAAAGCCAATGCATTGGTAAGAAAGATGAAATGAAATTTTGTCTTGAGAACTTCATTTATACTCCCTTGTCTAATCTGCCTAAGAAGATCCATCTGGCTTTTTTTAGAATGTCTTTCTTTGTAGCAGTTTTTATTTTAAGCCTGAAAGTTGAGTGAAACTACCAGTCTCAATCTCAACATGTATTGCAGGGCATAACTGGCCAGTTCATCAAGTAAAAGACACAAAGCATTTTGTTGAAAGAGAAGATTGTAACTTTGACCTGATTTCTTAGTAAGACAGTTTTTACAGCTTTTGAATTGCTAGATTAGCAAAACTGATTCTGATTTTTTTTCTCTACACATCAGCTAACTAAAGATTAATGTCCTATCTCAACTAAGAGGAATGTTTAAAACAAATCTTACCCTCTTAAAAGCAAAGAAAGATGTATTTACTCATGTCTCACAAACTCATAAGCTATGTTTTCTAACTAATATGAAGTTCTTCAAAACTTTGCAAAATCTTTTGACCACAGAAGAGAGAAACTTTTGTTTCTTGGTTCATGACCAAGTTAAGATGGGCTTCAATAGATATAAACCTCATCAGTTTAAGATGGGGAGCACCTCACTCAATTAGATGACCTTTGACACACTCTATTGTACAAAATCTATTTCTATGACTTGAGAGCTGTTAATTACTTACTATAGAGGGGGAAAAAATAAATGCTATGGAGACTGGCCAGTTGTCCCTATGCTCTTAATGGCTCTCAGCTATTTTCTTTTCAAGGTAAGTGCTGTTCTGAAGAGTCAGTGGCCATTTCTATGGCGAATAGCAGCTGCTGGTATTGCTTTTGTTCTCATTTCAGCACAGCACAGCACAGAGGCTGCTTCTCACCTGTGGTACTGGCATAACACCAGTGATTCTTGTGCTTACCCTTAGTTAGTTTAATTGCTATTCATAGCTGCCATCAGCAAGAATTCTTTTCTTTTAACGCTGGCAAAGGTCTGTTATTACTACTTTCCATTCAAATAGTTTCAAAATTAATATGCCCCATAAAAAATTTATTATAGTGAATGATAGTGGTTAAAACTGAAAAAAAAATCCCTCCCAACCCTTGCTATTTAACACTACACAATTTAGACTTGGACTGGAATAGTATAACAATAAAGAAAATTACGTTTTCATCTTTTTATGTGTGAGTCTCTAGCAAGCAATGGAGGTCAAAAAGAGAAGCCAGAGTAGAGCCACAGGACGGTTTCATCATGATGGGAAGAAGGTCTAGCAAGGCAAGAGGGTAGATCTTATTTCTTACTCTACTACTCACACACTGCAGTGACCTGGGTCAAGTTATGCATATGCCTTAAATTCTCTATGCCTCTAGCAAACAGCAGGCTTACATGTTCCACTTCTGCTTCCAAGGAGAAGACAGCATATAAATATAATTACACCACCAACATTTTTTCAGCAGAGCCACAAACTCTTGAGAATTCATCCTTTCCATTTTGAGGGACATGCTTTTACATACAAAAAAGTGCACTTTTACAAGCATTCCCAAAACACTGCTGTAACTCCAGACTTCGACAGGTGTGTAAAAAGCTCAGGTTATCTCCCTTTCTAAGAGGAATATATGTTACACCTTTAAGGTTGAAGGTTATGTCTTAAGAAACCTGTGACATTCTCCTACATTTTTTTCTTTTATTCAGTCTTCTTGTACACATATACCTTTATATTTTACTTATTCCCATAAATGTCTTTTGAACAACTACATGTGAATGCTATTTAATCTCCATAAGTAAAAGGGAACGATTGCCGGTATAACAGTCAGAGACTGCCAGGAATACTGACAGGTGTATCTAAACATAAAGACTTGCCTGTCTGAAAGAAAAGATTGAGAGGGAGGAAACAGTTTCAGCCAGAGTTTGTAAAAGCTTCTCCAGAAAAAGATATCTAAGTGTAGCCAGTTCTGTATAGAGTACAAGAATGCTACTCCAATTTGTAAAAAGCAAGAAGTATGAACTCAGAGGAGCCTAGTCAAAAGGGTCGTAGCCACCCTGACAGGTCTTCCTCAGATCTCCCCAGCAGAGTTGTATCAGAACCAACCAACAGTACATGATTACAAAACATTGTCATAATGTGTGTTTCTAATAAACATTTCTTCCACATTGCAATAAATAATTCATTTCCCTGCTGTGCTCACTTTTTCTTATTTGGAGTATTCAGGTTTGTAATATAAGACAGAGCTTGAAAAATCAAGTTTCTGTATTTTTCATTTGTGCTCTAACACCCTCAACCCTCTTCCCCAGTCATTGTGCAGTCCTCCTCTCATTCAATCAGATATTTCACTTTGGACTAAAAGCACAAGCTATGCAAACATGTGATGAAGGGAACATCTCTATTAGCCAGTTTCATTCTTTCAGCAGCTCCCAAGAAGCAATAAGGGGAATCTGAGAGCCATTGAAGTTTGCGTTTCATATTAGTATTGTTAAAGTTGCTAGGCTGATGCTTACAAAGCGTTTTGAGAACACCAAATTTATATGCCATGCTCACATGAGAGCACAGAGTAAATACAGTTGTGCTACTCACTCCATCAAATCCTACAATCCTTCCAGAAATTAACATGATTCCCACAGGAGTTCTTATTTAATATTAGGGAACTACAGAAAGGGATTTCTGCCAAGCACAGAAGTTAATATTTATTTTACTATTATCAGCTGTATTTTTCAAGTAACAGAGACAGAGCATATGTAGAACTCTCATCCAATAAAACCTGTAAATGAGACAGTAAGAAAATGCTCTATCAAATAACAGAAATGCTAAAAATTAAGAACACTGTGTTGTTACAACCCAAAATTAAATTAGGAGAACACTTTTTACTGCACGCCTTTGTCAGAACAGTAGATACTCAAAAATCAGTCACTTTTCCATATCATTTCCGTAAAAAGATAAATCTAAATCTCACATCTGTATCTGACTTCAACACATACTTGCCTTATGAAGAAATATTTATTTGGATGGTTTTAGCAAATAACCTAGTATCTCTGTTGCTGTTTACATTAATGTGTTTCCTGTGGCTGAATGAGATATTTCAGATACTTTATAACGTTAGACCTTGTTCTTCCTAGTTCATTAGTAAATCAGCAACAGAAACGGAATTTTTAAGTACAGTGCCTGCCATCCCCAAGAATGATTTCACAATTAGTGTGCAACCTGTTGGTGTTGTATATCTACCAGGGCACAGCAAGGACCGGTATAACACTTTAAATGTTTGCTTTCCTCCCTCCATCTCTCATGTTCATCTTAAATGAACTTCTTCTCCTTTGTCACTAGGCTTTTCATGGCCAGTGCAGTCTATTGCAAGCCTAGCTTCAACAAAACACAACACAACACAAAGCCATCTGCACCTTTGAGAGGAAGATGAACTTATAATGTAAAAGAGTGGTGTTCTCTGCCTTCAAGTGCATTTGTGATCTTGATAAATTACTTGAGGGTACCAAAAAGGCTCTTAAGTGTCTCATTGCTTAATTAATTTTGTTCTAGACAAGATATAGATCTGAATCCACTCCACTAGCTGAGCACAAAGGTCTCCATAAATGGGGAGAAATAGGTACTTTAGAGCAGGATGCAGAATTGTCCAAACACTGATTAGGGAACTTCTCAAGCCAAATAGAAAGTGAAGTAAACACCTAAGTCCTATATTTTTTCAACATTTGGAGATCCATCTCCAAGTTATAGGAAGCAACTATTTACAGTTAAGGCTCGCAGTCTGAAATGGTCTTCTGGTTTTACATACCTGTGCTCTGTCCAAGTTGCAGTTGTCTTTTTTCCATAATGACCACATAGTACATTCATGCAGGATGTGGTAAGTCCCAGTGCAATCTTCTCCCCAGCTGACAGGCTCCAATCTCCTTTGTCAGTGTCCTAACCATGGAGAGAAAGGCTACAACAAGATGAAGTATTTTCCATCTATCCAGTTGAAACTGTTCCATCTTGTAGTAAAAGGCTAAAGTCTCCTTAGGCCTGAAGGAATGAACATGACTTGTTATGTTTGTGGATAAAAGGGGGATTGAGCTCTCATCCAAAGGCTGTTCTATTTCTCAATGAATATAAACAGATTTCAGGTCAGCAGCCAAAACCCAAGTCTCTCAGTACAACCCAGTGACAGACACTAGAAATGCTATAGGATCATGAACTCACACACACCCTCTCCCACCAAGGATAATGGCTGTACTGGTCCTTTATTGGACTGAGGTTGGCCAGTGTATTATTACATTATAAAGAAAAATTCATCAGACAGCTACATTTCACTGAGCTGTGAGATGTGACCATAAAATGTCACAGAGGTTAAAGGGTGCAGCTATGAATACATGAGGGCTGAAGATAACAGTAGATTTGTAAAAATAACAGTGGCTAAGTACATCTTCTGATAGCCTAATCAAAAATATAAAACCAGAAGCAGTCTAAATAACACAAACCATCGTTAGCTTTACTGAACCAGAAAAAGGTGACTGAATCACAGAATCTCAGCAAGAAATATTTGCATGTGATGTGTGAGTCATTATATATATATTTATCCAAAGACAGTAATGCAAAGATACCAGTCATTAAAAAAAAATAACAGCAGAGCATTTTACTTGTTTAGAGACATTCTCAAATATGATCAGCAGGCAAATAGTATTTTCAGAGATACTTCTGCCTGAATGGCATAGCCAGATGTGGCAAATTAACACAGAAATTTTAAGGTCTGGGGAAAAAAATATTTTTTTCTTTGTTTTAACAGTTTAAACCTGACATTTATTATAGAATTCTGAAGAAGATCTTAAGCATTCATGTTCTGTTAAAGAAAGAAACCAGAACACAGACTGCTATTCGCTGCCACTCACAAGCTGACACCACTCTGTGCTTTTGTTGGTACATTCAGCAAAGACTCAGATGCAAAATTCCTAGTCAGCATTCCACATCACCCCTAGCAAGAGTAGACTATAACAATGAGATTATTTGCTCTGTTCCTATATTTGGACAGCTACTGAAGCAGGCTGATCCTTTGGTTAAAATGTACTCTATTAGAGAAACCACTCCTGGCAATTGAGAGGAAGAAAACAAAGAAAGATGCTTCCAAAACATTTAATTCTTTCTTCTCATCTGATTGAGTAAAACTTCCCCATAAATATTTCAGTGCATCACATTTAAAAATAGACTTCTTCATTCCTGATTAACAATAATAGGGCCATTCTGTTGCATAATATCTGTTCTGTCATTTGAGAAACAATACATGATCCTTGTAATCAAAGACTTCTGTACAGTAGTGCATTAAGCACAAGTGATTGTACTTTTACACCTATGCCTGACAAAGGTCAATAATCACACCAAAGAAAAAGTCTTATAACAGAATGTGCTGGTATAGTTTGCTAAGAAAGATTCTTCCTAAGCTTGAACAGTAAAGATAAGATACACAGAAGCACTCTAGGGAAGAACTGATGTTGGTTATGACACTTTGATTTTGGCCTTTAACTACTTTTTAAACACTTATGCCATTTATATCTTGTTACTGTAATTTTCCATGATGAGATATGTTCCCTTTAACTGGCAAATAGATGCCACTGTGATGTACAAACTTCTTTTGTTCATCCTTACTAAAATTTTACCTTCCCATCTTTTGGCACACCAGGGGGGACTGTATGTAGTGGATGCTGGTTTCTACAGGATGCTGTGAACAAAAAACATACAAGGCCTTTGAATCCACGTTACACAGGTCTTGGGAAGAACTGAGGAGGAAAGACTTAACAGAGAGAAGTTAGTGTGCCTCACCCTTACATGCTCTCTGTACTGTGGCAGGACTAGTTTCTAAATAACCTTGTCTGTTCTCTTGTCCTTCAGGTGTCTGTTAGCCTATTCCAAGACTGAATCTCACAGTAAAACATTTTTTCTGCTTTGCTCCACGTGACACAGCTCTCCTTGGAGCTTTTGACCTCCCCTTCTGCATAGTGTGTTGCTCCCAGGTTCTTTTCCAGGAACGCAAGGGCCCCAAAGGTGTGGTGTTCTGCAACACTGTACTGCAGGCATTGTTCAAGAATACACAAAGCTGGACAGCCACCAGATCTCAGCATTTCTAATTTGGGCCTAAAGTAGTAACAAGACATTGTCTAAATCAGCAGGCAGTCCAGCTATCTATATATAGCTTCCATATTTTTGTTGTTAGCTTTAAAGACAGCCAAAGTAGCATTGATTTCTTGTACGTACCTAAAAAAAAAAAAGACTAAAAATAGGCAGCCTACCCAACAGTTCTTCAAATCAATTACTGGCATCCTTTCAGGCTACATTTAATTACGCTTACCTGAGGTATCAAATGGAAAAAGACATACAGTGTCACAGCTAATGAAGGGCAGGTACTGGCCATAACTAAGACTGGGTAAGTCCTCAGCATTAGGATCTTCTTTTCTTTAATAAAGGGTGCCCAGGTTAGATTGCTTTTGATCTCTGGCTCTGAAGGGCAACTAATCCTTGCTCAATACTTGTCTTTGGTCCTCCCTGTTCAGGAAAGACATGCAGTATTCCTCCTGAGAACCCATCCAGCTGTTTTACCTGCCCTGATGCCTATAGTCCTGAAATCCTCCCTGACTGACTTTTCTGACTGCTTTCCAGAAAAGCAACCATTGTAGGCAAGCTGATATCTCCAGCTGAAAGTTTAAGACACCCTTTGTCAGCTTTGCAGTCTTAGAAGGGTTATTTGAATGTTTGAACTAGGTCCTAATAAATCTGAGTTCGTTTATCTATTTACTATTTTTTTCATAAACTAGAGAGGGTGGGAAAACAGCACCTTTTCCTTGAAGAATTGATACCACTAAAAGAAGTAATTCTACTACCCTTACTCATGATGAATGGTATCTATTGCAAGTGAGGAAAAGTGAGGAGGGATGTCAGAGTGCAGCCTTTAATGTGCATATTTACAGGTGAATTTAGTCTTCAAAAAGTTTAGAGACTTTGTTCTATATTTAGAACATCAAAGATTTCTGTGGAAGCTTTATCTGAAACTATTTTTTCTTTACTCAGGCATACACTTCTTCACTTCTGAGAATTTGAAGTAGCTCAGCACAAAAAATATCAGATTTCCCTTATGTGTTTGATCTTTAACCTCCATTGAGCTTTTCATCCTGTGATTTAATTTTATATAAACCTTGATCCTACTGTGCTATCAACAAAACTCACATTAAGTACAGCTTACCTGTTAGAGAAAATCAGCTCTGCTTTCATTTGTATGGATAGCATATGAAATTCTGCACAGTAGAACAGAAGCAGCACATTCATATGTAAAATAAAAAATATTGTCAAAAGTAAAGGAGAAGAGCACCAATGACTGTTTGGTGACTAATAAATGTCAATAGTTGTATTAGCATGAGATCATTAAAAGCATTCTGTAGTCTCTTCCCTTGTTTGAAATATTTTGTTTAGAGGAGAAAGGGACAAACTCTAGAATACATGAATATGACAGACTGAGGGAAACAATGAGCTGGGCATAGAATGAATCAGGAAAAAAAGCTCAAAATTGGGAAAAAAAAAAAAATGTATCTTAATTTCTGACCTGAAATTCCTCTGCAATTTCAGTGGGCTTTTGCAATACCAGAAATTGATAAGTACTGAATTACTTAGAGGCTTGTGGAGTTTGGGGTTTTTTTGATGTGAGCAAAAGTCAAGTTTGAGGGTGAAATTACAGAGCTCATTTTATTTTTTCAGTTTTGAAGTTCTGAAAGACTGAAAAGCTCATTACATTTACACTGAATATGGATATATTTCTATTCTGCTAGATACATTCCAAAGAAACTCTGTCATATAGGGAAAATAATGCAAAATGGCAGAAGTTTCATTTGTGCTATTAATACCTTCTTAGCTCTTTTAGGGACTAAGATTGTGTTTGTAGTATTTTTCCCCTCTCACATTTAAAAAAAAAAAAAAATATTTTCTTCTTACTTCCACCTTGCTTTCTTTTTTCATCCTACTAATATCAAAATGATCATGACTTCATATGTGCTGAAAAAGCTTCTTCTAAGAAAGATGGCAAAACCAGTAAATATGATAAGGCTTTCCCTGAGAAATATACTTTGTTTCACTCTACACTCAAAGGTAAGAAGGATACTCATAAAATCATAGGATGGTTTAGGTTGGAAAGGACCTTAAAGGTCATGTAGTTCCACCCCCCCTGCCATGGGCAGGGACACCTTCCACTAGACCAGGTTGCTCAAAGCCCCGTCCAGCCTGGCCTTGAACAATTCCAGGGAGGAGGCATCCACAGCTTCCCTGGGAAAACTGTTTCAGGGTCTCTCCACCCTCACATTAAAGAATTTCTTCCTACCCTATTCTACCCTAATCTAAACCCACCCTATTTCAGTTTAAAACCATTATCCCTTATCCTGTCACTACAGTCCCTGATAAAGAGTCCCTTACATCACACCACATCTTTCCTGTAAGCCCCCTTTAGTTACCAGAAGGCAGCTCTAATGTCTCCCTAGAGCTTTCTCTTCTCCAGGCTGAAAAATCCCGACTTTCTCAACCTGTCCTTATAAGGAAGGTGCTCCAGCTCCCCAGACATATTTCTGGCCTTCCTCTGGGCCCCCTTGAGCAGGGCCATGGCTTATGTTGGGGGCCCTAGAGTTGGACACAGTACTTGAGGTGGGCTCTCACGAGAGCAGAGTATAGGGGGAGAATCACCTCCCTTGACCTGCTGGTCACACTTCTCTTGATGCAGCCCAAGGACACAGTTGGCTTTCTGGGCTGTGAGGGCACACTGCTGGCTCATATTCAGTTTTCCATCCACTAATAACCCCAAATCCTTCTCTGCAGGGCTGCTCTCAATCTACTCATCGCCCAGTCTGTATTTGTGCTTGGGATTGCCCCGTCCCATGTGCATAAATTGCTCAATTTGTAAAATGAACAAATCTAAAGTCCGTTTGGTGATTATTTCTTGTGTTTGCAGTCATAGGGTTATACTATTCACTTAGTGAATCCAGTTATCCTCAACCTTTAGTCCAAATCAGGATGCCCCTGAACCTTCAGAAATCACCAAGCTGATTAATATTTTGACCCCACAGTCAAACCAAAAATTTTGTCAGATCAAGAAAAGTGGAGTTTTTCAGCAATCTTTCAATGGACTACCAAACAGACCATAAACTATCATCCTTCCAAAGCCTCAGAAGTTCCTTTTTCATGTTTTTGCAGGCTTTTTTCACTATCTCCTACTGATCACACTCTGGAGAACAATCTCCCTCTGGTAGTACCAAGCACACCACAGTGCGCATCAAGGTGACTCAGAGAAACTATTCCTATTTCAGGGCACTGACCCAATTACTGTGTTCGTGATCTCCTTGCCCCAACTAACTGTAAGGAGACTGTAGAACAAGTGGGTATCTAAGCCATGCCTCTTGCATCATAGGAGGATCAATCTGGGCTTGGGTCTTCCCTCTTTCCCTGAAGTCATCACTGTTAAAATGTTTCACTGTTGCTTAGTTAACTTCATAGTCATCAGATCCCTTTTCTCAATTTCATCCAGTTAGTTTCAGTGATGCCATTTAGTACTTTATTTTCTCCTTATCTTGAGGTGCATTCATGGCTGTTTGATAGCTAACCCATAGAGCCAGCAGTGTGAAGACTAAAATCAAGTTTGTAATAGGAAGAAGAAACTGTAAGTATTAAAGTATTGCATCTGGTTTTGCTTGTTATGTTTATAACTACAAACTTAAGCAGTCCCCATAAACAGCTTAAGTAAAATGTTACCTTATGACTTTACTGTTAAATCATGCACTAAGCTTGAAGGATACCCAAGATAAACATAATAATGAAAGATACAAGAAACATAGTATGCAGAAAGTAATACCATAATTCTAGAGAAAGGTTAACTGATAATTTTAAAATAGTACTGGAGAGCTCTAATACACACAGCCCACACATTTCATAATGGTTTGATAACATGAGGTCTGGACAAATATCATGGTTAATTTATCAGTGAAGTGTTTTATATTGCCAGGGGATAGGTCTTCATTCACCGGACTGAAGGATCCATCCCATTTTAAAGATAGCAGAATAATGACTTAAACTGTAGAGTTTAAGACAGGTTAGCTGATAAAATATTTTTTAATAATCTTCAGGATTTTCTCTAAAATATGTTCATTCTTAAATGAAGTTCAACTGCAACCTGCAAATTATTTTGTACACTAACCTATTGCTAAATCCCAAGTGCAGATTGTACCCCTAATTTCACTTTCCACTTCATGATTTTACTTGAATGTAGTGACTAATACATCTGATAAAAAGAAGGAAAAGATGAAACCCAGGTTTTCAATTTGCAAACACAGATGCTCTCTCTACCTTTCTTTCACTGCAGTGTCATAGCACTTAAAGCTTCTGAGCCAGCTCCTATATGCCCTTGCTACTAGACAGCTAAAGCTGTATTCTGACAAAAGAGATATACCAAATGGGAAAAAGAAAGAATGATAAAAGTCATTTTTCCATGGTTAATACAAGGAGCTGTCAGTATTAGAACAGTTTTTCCAAGTCTCACCCAGGCCACAGGCATTGTAAGTTTGTATATAGACACAGAAATTTTCACTGTATTGACTAAGGTTAACAAATTATTTCAAGCTTCTGTTTTGTTCTGATACAACAGCAATTTTAATTTTTCCAGCTGCTGGCATGACAGAACAGAATATGCTCTCCTTCCTATCATTTCCCAAATATGTTAACTGTAAAAGTAGCTGGTTAAAAAATGTTGGCATTTCCTAGTATTTCAAAAGAAGGCACTTAAGGTCTAAACCTGGCCTTGAACATATGCAAATATCTGTGCTACATGTGAAGTAGGTAGCAGTGTTCCTTTCATGAAGGTCTGTCTATTTATTGTGCATGAAATAAGATGACGCCTAGAAAGTATTTTTTGCCACACACAGTGAGGGAGAAAATACCATCTAAGGAACCCTCAAGTACAAAAAGTGGCCCTAGGGAAATAAGCAAAGAAGAAACAAGCAGCTCTTCATGCACTTTGAAAAGAGGCCTGGATTTTCTCATGGCATGTTCTAAAAAGGTGTGCAAGTGTCTCAGTTTTCCCAGGGAAACAGCTTTAGCTCAGAAGCTGCTGCAAAAAACAGTGGGAGTGGGTCCTTCTCCTATGACTGGGACCTTCCTTGGAACCTGGGTATCACAGCCTGATTTGAAGAGCTAATGGCTAATAATCTCAGAGTGAGAGAGGAAATTTGCAAATGGACCTTCATCATGACATTTGAGCAAGCTCTGGGAGTACAGAAATTCTCTTGATGTCTCACAGCAGGCCAACAACAACAGTATAAGCCCCAACAAGAGTCTGTGCTTTCAGATCTGCAAGCAGTGGATTAAAAGTATAAACTTCTGGTTTAGAATTTATAGTTTAGCAAATTAGGATGATGGAACACATGTTTTACCACCCTTACGACAACTTCAAACTTAGTAAAAAACATAAATGAGCAAGAAAACAAATTTGTGTTCCATGACAGAGGGGCATCAGGGCTAGTCCAGCCTGGTAGTGCTCTCAGAGTCTCACCACGAACTAGCCAAGCAAGACAGCAATTTGCCTTCTCCATTCTATAGCTCCCTGATCATATAACTGATCTTTTTGCTTTCTTTTGTAACTTCTTGTGATACATGAATTGTAGATAAGACTTTCATTCACATAAGAATAAATATTGATAAATTTGTATTCTGCCCGGTAAGGTTACATGAAAACAGCTCACTAGGTATTTGAGAGCACAAGTCCATTTACAGAAGTTATAATGCACAGTGATTCCAATTAGTAGGAAATTCCTTTCTTAAGACATTGCAATTACTATGAGGTTTAAGACACACCTCTCAGTGCAATGTTTTCTGTTCTTAGATTCAGTGACTTTGCTCAACAGTCTGCTTTTGACAGACTCCATACACATATGTCTTCCTATACACTATTTGTAACTTATACACACATTTTTCTTAGTTGTAAACAGAAGTACACTTATGAAGTATCTATCCCAGTGGCTCCGCTTACTGAATGAACATGCTTCTGTTCTCATTATCAGGAAATATTTTGAGTGCATGAACTGGATTGCTTTTGGGAAAAAAAAAAAAAACAAACAGAAAAAAAATCTTCAGGAGTTCACATAGTACGCTCCAGCTGTAAATGTCATTTAGAACACAGGACCAGACTAGAACTAATCCATAATAAAAATTAATAATACCAGGGGTGAGAGTAGGTGTCAAATCATCAGCAATAACCATTTTTTTCTATATATCTCCTCTTACGCCACCTAGTACAGATATATTTCTCAGATACCTGATTCCAGATGATAGCTATCTCCATGTTAGTCCTTTCTATGGATATTGGTTTAGGATTGGCTCTGAAAGAATTTTCTGATAGGCAGAAAGCTTCTTTGGCAAAGTAGGGCTTTTTCTAAGAAAACTCTAGAAGCTGTCAGTTCCCTAGGCATAATGGTTGGTAATATGCTGTCCTCTTTACAGGAACTGCCATTACACAGCACCATAGAAGGAGGAGCAGAAGCAATGTGCAAAGAAGGCTGATGCCTCATATGATCATTAGAAAATCTACAGTGTTTACAATGTGTTTCACTTTCTAAATTTCATTCTGCACAGCTGATACACCCCTCTTTCATGAAGCTGATAATCCTCTCTTTCTAGAAGAAAAGCTCATTTTTCACAGACATTTCCTAAATGACAGATACTTTTGCTCAATGCCAAAAGTTTTCCTAGCCTTGATGGCCCCTCAGGCAGCTGAGATTAAGCCCCTAGGCCAACAGTATGCAAAGATATTCTGTAGTCAACATCACAGAATCTATAGAATCACAGAATAGTTTGGGTCAGAATGGACCTTTAAAGATCACCTAGACTAAGTTCCCTGCCATAGCAGAGGAAGAAATTGGAATGGAATGGAATGGAATGGAATGGAAGAATAGAATTAGAATAGAAATAGAAATAGAAATAGAAATAGAATAGAATAGAATAGAATAGAATAGAATAGAATAGAATAGAATAGAATAGAATAGAATAGAATAGAATAGAAAGAATATTTCTGTTGGAAGGGACCTACAATGATCACCTAGTCCAACTGCCTGACCAGTTCAGGGCTGACCAAGTTAAAACACATTATTAAGGTCTTTGTTCAAATGTCTCTTAAACACTGACAGGCTTGGGGCATCGACCACCTCTTTAGGAAGCCTGTTCCGTTGTTTGACCACCCTCTCAGTAAAGAAATGCTTCCTATTGTCCTGTCTAAACTTCTGCTGATGCAGCTTTTAACCATTCCAATGTGTCCTACCCCTGGATACAACAGAAAAGAGACCAGCACCTCCATCTCTGCCTCCCCTCCTCAGGAAGATGGAGAGAGCAATGAGGTCTCCCCTCAGCCTCCTTTTCTCCAAACTAGACAAAGCCATAGTCCTTAGCTTCTCCACATAGGACAAATTAGGTCAAGACAGATCAGGTTGCTCAAAGCCCCATCCAATCTGTCCTTGAACACGTCATCTCCGGCTGCCTTTAAACAACCAAGTTCTCACTCACAGCTGCATTGATCGCAGATAGCTTTAGGTTGCCAATTGTCTCTTTGAGTGCATACACCCCCATCATCCTCCCACACATGTCTTCAGGAATGCACACATGGACAAGACACAGATTCTTGCTTTATGTAGAGGCAGTTCTGAAACTAGACTTCTGAGAGTGAATAAGAACTGGTTTAGGTCCTGATGAGAGGAGAAAAATCTGTGCAAACCACTGCAAATATACAATTTAAAGTTACAAGTCTGGTACAGCCTTGTTCAGGACAAGATTTGTTCTGAACAGGCTGTCTCCGGTAGGAAAAGCTGTCTGACTATACTAGCATGCAGCTCTGCTAAGGTTAATGTAGCCCTTTCTCAGTGCATCGCCATGCACAGACAAATCCTACACGCACTGTGTTCTATACAGAGTCGCAGGATGCTGACCCGGGAGAGTGTTCAAAAGAGCTTGTGCTGAAAATTGACAGAGCTGGCTCCTGAGAAGGAACAAATGCAAAGTACGGGATGAGACAGAATTTGGCAACAGGGGATTCTGCCTCAGTATTTAATACCCTCACATTTGTGTAATTTTCTTTTTCTAAAACCCAGAAATGAATAGCTTAAAAATATTTGCAAAATAGTACAAAATGAAAATTTTAGCTGACATTCAAAAGAAGAGAACAAAAAGACTTTATCATTTTAATGGGGATCCTTAAAAGAGGATGTTAGTAGATAATCATTGTAGTCTGTTAGACGGTATGCACTGATTTCAGCTGAGTTTTTCTTACGTGTGTCTCTGCCTAGTGAGTTTAGTTTCTTGCAGGTTAATCAGAACTGGACTGTGAGGAACAAAATTAGTCCATTGCAAGGATGAGTCAACTGAAATGTTTAAAAAATACTGAAGTCCTGTATCATTTGTCCTTTATATGTAATTGATGAGGCTGAGTTACCAGTTTCACATTTATGAAAGTATGAGGGCACCTGTCAGAAAACAAGATTTAAGAGAACTGTTCTTCCTTCACTTGCCATCTTTTATTTCTCTTTATTCTATCCTTTCATTTTCACAAAAATTATAAAACGTTGCTTCTGTTATGTAGCCAAAGATGAATGACTCGTCATTCATCTTGCTGCATTCCTCAAATTTTCTTTTGAGAAGGATGCTTTTAGTGAAGTTCCTATTTCTGACTCAGACCCCATTTCTTAAGAGTGGCTGATGTGAAACATAATATGTTGCAACTTAATTTAGACTTGGCATACTTTCTGTGTTATATTTACTTCTACTTCACAAATTTATAAAAACACAGCTACCACTGACTTCTCAATGTTTTCAGGAGCACAACCCTCTAGGGCAGAGTCAGGCTTCCTTGCAGCACTGTAGGTAGAAGCTCTGAATACAAAAGCTCTACATTACAAAAATGCTACAACATCTTTGTTCACTGTGCTAGGGAGCATTTTGTCATTCCTTTAGTCAATTCTGGAGCATATGCAGAGCCGTTGCTGATGGCCTGTTAATGAACATATGTTAATTAAAAATTCCACATCACACTTCACAGACATGAGAACAAACTAATTCAGTAACTCCAGTGCCATCTGCATTTTTGAATGCTGAGTGGATCATTCTGTTCTTACTTTCTGTCACCCTGCAGACATAAAAGACAAGGCCAGCTAATGTGACTAATGCACACATAATATGCAAGGTGGCTTTGTAATCCATCAATATGAGAGCTGCTACAAATCTGTGACATAGTATGATTCGTTCCTTCCTGATAGGGAGACTGCTTGGTTTTAAGATCAGTCTGGTGTTGACTTGTCCGTAAACACGCCAAGTGAATAAGGCAATTGAGGTATAAATCACTCAGTGATTTCTGAAGTAATGCAGAGTGGAGTGAGATTTTTCCCAAGTTCCACTGTCAATATCACTGACACTGCTTCTGTAGAGTTTGGATAACCAGTTCTGTCCTCTACCTGTGAGACTTCTGCTGAATGGTAGTTTTTTTTCTCTCGGATGTTTTTAATGATGTCTATGCTATCTCTTTTTACATGTCCTTTATTCAGACATGAGTTTTAGTAAAAATTAAATTTTGGCTTTGTATTTTGATTTTTAATTGGTTTAACTGCTAGTCAAATATTTAATTTGTACTTCTGTGTCAATGTCATATGCCTTTTATCTGCTGTCACATATAGATGACATTGCTCAAGGTCCGACATGAAGTGTAATTTTTAAGGAACTTAAACCCTCATGATTTTGGATATCTAGATTTGGGCGTACATGTCACAGGGTGCTTTAGTGATGCTGATTTTCGAAATGTGGACATTTTACCCCTTCTAAAAATGTGGTTCTTCACTTTTAGGAATATGCTCTTATTTTAAAATCTAACTTGTGAGGTCCTCTGGATTTGCTAGTGATTTATGAATGAAAAGTAACTTGTTCACAGACAAACATGAAATGTTTGTTTTTACCTGTTGGCTGCTATTTTTCATTTACTATTAAAAATATTAAACTGCAGCAATGGATGGGAAAGAGTCAGGTGAGAATTTTTGGTAGAAAAAGACCATGACATACAGGGTCAGTGCTCATTGGCATTGCAAAGAGTTGACTGTCAATGACCAGCCCCTGGCATTCTTGTGGTGCTGGTGATTGGATGTCTCTAGAACTGGTTGTTTCAGAGCCCTTACAGGTAATCTAGGACATGCATCGTGCAAACTACTCATCTGACATCTCACTGGAGACTTAGCAGAATTTCAGATCCAAAGAGAACATACCTAGTGAGGGTAACTCTTCATTTGTGAAAGATGGCAGCAATATTACCTACTCACAAAAGTAGAAAATCAGGTGTTAGGGAAAATTGGGAGCACTTTAATGCTTGGAGTGGTTGCCCATCCCACACTTACACTGCCAAAGTGGCGGTCCTTATTTCCTGGAGTTATTTATTTTTTTCTCTTTGCTCCTCCATGGAGAAGAGTTCCAATTTTTCAGTAGCCCTGTGTAAAGACCACTCAACATCATGTTCATGCACGGAAGCCTTCTGACAAAATAAGGTGTTTTGTGCTCAGATCTAGACAGTGCAAGAAAACAAGACCTTTATTTAATAAAAAAAAAAAAAAAAAAAAAAAGGTTTTCAATTTTTTTTTGCTGGCTTCCCAACAGAATAAAATTTCATAACGGAAAGATAGTTTTTGATAAGCCCAAACGAGTGTTAATTGCCTTATTATTAGACTCCTTATCTTTCCTGTGGACAGCCCAGGTCAAAACCCCTACTCTACTGTTTTGTATCTCTGCTAAATATTGAGGACATTTCATAAACCAGAATGAATGATATATCTCATCACAAAATAGGTTTTACATCTTGGAGCAAAAATTTCACCCTGGATCCAAGGAAATTCTTGTCAAAAACAAGGTTTTTCTACAAAATATCTTTTTTTCCCCCAATATACTAGCAGTTCCAAAGAAGAGTAACTCCCTCCACCAAAAGGAGAATAAATGAAATAACATATTATGTGTTGAATATGCATTCCTCTAGCCTCTAGCAATTTTAAGGTGAGTTAAATTTTAGCCCTCAGATGTTTGGGAGTGTTAATTTCATTCTCTAATTATTTATTTAGAGAAAAGGAGATAGACTGTGTTTGACTGGATATATCAAATTCATTCTAGCATTCGGGTTTGTCTCCTTTGTGTTTAATGTCCCCACATTTGTAACGATTAGTCACTTTTGTAAAAACTTGCCAACACTCTAAATGTGTCCATACACAGTTAGGAAAACAATTTCAATGATTAGGAAAACTCAAGCTTCAAAGAACAGATTCATGCATTGCAGCTGCAGAGACAAGGTCACAGAGACTGTATGATGCTCTCCTTTCATTGAAGGGAGATGATGGTGAAACTGTTGCAGCTTTCTACCTCTTTTCTGAGTGCTTTGCCATATGCAGCTCTGGTAAGTTTTCTAAGAAGTATGTGCTACATCCTCAACATTCGGCATCACATATATTGTTTGATTTAAATGCTTCCGAACTATTAGTATGTGTCATCCATAATAATAATATTCAGGGATATGCAAGGTTATAATAGACAAAAAACCCACTATGGATTCAGAATTCATTATTGTTCACTTCTCAACGTAATTCAACTTCAATAAGACTGTACCTTCATGAATTGCATGAATATATGACAGCATTGACAGTAATTAAAAACAAATATTCTTGGAAAAAAACAAAGAAAGGGCAATACAAATTATGTTAAAGCACTGAACTGTATAAAATGCTTGAGAAAGAACCTAAAAAATAGGAAGCAGATGTGGGTACATGAACAGTAGGAATTCCTAATACATGAAACCACTCCAACTCAGAGGCTGAAAGCACATGATAAAGAGAGGAAAAAAATGTGCAAGGCAGTAGACAAGGATAAATGAATCAACAAGACAAAATTCAGGACCACACTGAAATGAAGGCACTTTTAAAATTTATTTGAGTTTGTCTGTGCTAATTTATTACGTTTTATATCTATGCACTTTCTTCTGCAGAGAGGCTTCCTCTCCAGGACGCTCCTGCTCCAAGTGGTTGAACACCAGCCACCTTTGCTCTGCTGGAGCTGTGTTCTCTCTAGAATTTACAATATCAGCTACAAGGCCACAGCTACACATTGGGGCTTGGTCATTGCCCTGTAGCTGGAAACAGAGGTCCAACGACCACAGGACAGGGTGAAAACCTCACATACTTTGTAATACTGTAGATGGAGGAACCACTAGTATTGCAGTATATCACTTATTATCACAAATATTTTGATAATTGCTCAATACAATCTTCACAACTATGTTTAGACTACAGGAGATGGAAAGACTACACCATGGCTGATATATACACATATATATGTATATGTGTATATGTGGCATGGAAGGGGCACAAATAAGTATATATACACATCATTTTTTGTTCCTATGGTCAGCCAAGCAATAGTTTTCCCTTTCAAAATACTGTTTTGAAGCATAATATTTGTCTATGAATTCTAGTAAGCATGGTTGATCAAAAAGATATGTTGACATAGGATTTAATTTAAATGAGTGAGAATCACAAGTTCAATTTCTATTTAAAAGGCACAGATCAGAGATGCAGTGAGCTGTGTAATTGTAAGGGTTATCTCCTGTCCAATATCCTCACCAACAGACAAGTAAAAATACTATACAACTGCCAAATTTTATAATTCCTGCCCTCCTCAGATGGCAAATCCATACACTTCTAGGTATATCACTACATACTACACACTGTTTTGATTCTGTGTTGGTAAGTAAAGAGGGCTTATTTATAGAGATGAATCTGTGAGGAGATTGAGTCTTTAAAAGGAGAGGTATTCCCATTGTAATGGACAATGTGGCAAAAATGCTACTACCTTTACCATAGAAAACAATTTCTTACAGAAGTATAAACAAATTCTCAATCTCAGTTTCATGTCAAAAGCTCTGTTTGGGCCCCTTTACAGTGTAAAAAAAAGTTTCTAACATGACTATCTTCATGTGGGTCTCCAGATAAAAGTTCTTACACTGATTACTGCTGTTGACTTACAAAAGAGTGTATAATTTCATATTAGAGTACTTTTAATGAAGGTGGATCTACTTCTGTATTTCTTGCATCAAAGGATCGATCTAACTTACTTTAAAACTGAATTAATTACAATTAACTTTCTTGTGCCTTTTTAAAAATTTTTGTCTGAATTTAGAGAAGATGTGAAAACTGTCTTTGAAGAAACACTGTGCATACAGTACCAGAATATTACCATAGTTTGGAGATGAGACAAGATTCTCATCTTTTGTTGTCTCTTTAGGCCTTTCTATGCTTATTTCAAAGCAAATGAAATCATTCACTGATATCAATAGTCTTGGCTCAAGCCCTCTACAAAGGAACAACAGAAATAGGCATAAGATAGCCAACATGTCCCAGAAAAGGGCTTAGACATTAATAATATGCAAATGAAAGCCTGCTGGATTCTGCAAGAGACAGCTAAAATGGCAATCATCTGCAGAACAATGGGGAAAAAAAAACCCCAAACAAACAAACAAAAAAAAAAAAAACCCAACACACCAAATAAAAAACCAGAGAGGACATTTTCCTTTCTTAGATGCCTTTCATCATCGCCCATTTCTGGTTTGGGGGCACTTGGAAAGAAACTGATGTGTGTGTTGGACATAAGCAGGACACTATTGCTGTAGTTACCCATTCCTCTCAAAATAGCATTCATTTTTTCAAGGTGTCACCTGTGAAATGGAGGGTAGGGATCTAAGGGCATGAGCTCTATCACTCAGAAATACCTGGGAGTCCTAATTCCAATGAGGCACACGGATCCTCTCTGTGTGCTGGTGCCACCAAACCTCAGGGTCACTTCAGGAGATCCTTTGTTTTGGTGAATCTTGCAGACAGTGAAATGACAGCCAATCTGCAGCCATGAACACCTCAGGACACTATGTCCCCTTCCCTCAGCATCTCTTGTTGGGTACATTTACTGGCGGGGTCTTGCTGAATACATCTGCACAAGGAGCAATGCTGCTTTTGTTTCCAGGCAAGGCTGAGGGATGATCTCTTGGGATCTAACACAGTTTCAGTCAGTCATAGGAACTCCCTGTGAAAGGCAAGTGAAGCCTAGGAGAACATGTAAGGGATACACTCCTTTGTCAGCTGCCTTCTTTCAACACCTGTGATGACCTCTCACGTTGAAGCTTCTTGCCCTCCCCATACAAATGCTTTTCTCTTTTGATCCCAGACCTCAATTCCCTCCATTAAAAATCACTGACTTACTTGTAACATAGCTCCAATGTATTACCAGTGAACCAGGCAGAACAACATTTGTACAGTTCCTAGTGCTGAGATTTTCAATAATTTATAAGCTTTGAAAAATGAGAAAAATATGGGTTTGTAGAAGGAAGAATTACCACAGCAACTACCACAGAAAAAGATATTAATGAGGGAGAGGGGAAAAGAGGGAGAGGAGAAGAGATTACACATTCCTTGAGTTAACAGTACTGCAGATACGTAAAAAAAAAAAAAAAAGACAACACACCAAACAACCCACCAACAAAAAACCAAAAACCTAATCAAAGATGCTACAGCCCAGTGAAAAATTAGAAAGAATAGTAATAAAAGAAGTCACTGCAGGTATAATGTTCAAGGAAGAATCCATATTTTGTCTGAAAGCTTTCCATGAAGACAGGAATGCAGGGGTGTTTTTTTAAACCTTGCAGCCCTCACCAGCAGTAGCACATTTCCAAAATGGCAAATGCATCCCCCTAGCACAGCTTCTCTGGCCACAAAAGCTTTCTGCATCTTTCAAAGCCTCATTGGTTCTAACAAGACCTGGACTGAAAAATGCATTAACTTGAAAATAGTTGTAAATACTATGCATTAAATTGTATATCACCTGTCACACCTGGGTCACTTGTCAGGGACACAGTCAGGGTCCCATGCCCTGTGGCTTCTGCCTCGCAGGACCCTAGGCTCCTTCACCCTGCAGCAATCATGTAAGCCCTTGTAGGTGATGCACACCTCTCCAGGGCATGGTGGGAGAGCTCACTTTCTGGGCAGAAATGCCCAGCACAAAGAATGTTCCTTTTTAATACATTTATCTTTTTCAAGTGAGTTAGGCTACTTTGTTTTTGTCAGATCAAGGCTTCCATCTGTAATGATGAAATGCTTAGGGATGTTTCATTTGATTGTATTGTACTGCTGTTAGAAATCACTTTGCAAGTTCCTTCACTCTTTAGAGTAAGAAAAAGGACAGTGGGACAGAACTGACTGGCCAAAACTGAGCAATGCATTTGGAACAGGTCAAACAGCCTCAACAGCCTCATCAAAAAAAAAGTTCCTCCAGCTGATTTCCTCTTTCCTGACACATGGGGTGTAAATATGTGCTATATATGAAAAATAAAATAAAATTTAAATCTACAAATTACTAAAAGTGCTAAGCCAAATGAGAGTATACATAGAAACACACTTTACCAAAATATTTATAGGAGCCATGTTTTAAATGAATAATCTGGTTGCCTATTTCTATCCTATTCCACTAGAATGAGAATAAATAGCCTTTTGATACTTGAAAATAAAATGCATAGAGCTGGAGTTCTATTCAGCAAACAGAAAATAAAATAACAACTAGTAAATTTTTTACTTTATGTGTTAGGTATGATGAACCAGTTGTTCAGCCCAACACCAATTGCAGCTGCATATGGTACCATACATACCTGTAATACATCTCCTTACCCCTTCCCACAATCTATTTCTTTTACAACTATGATATTTTGGTAGCCACATCTACACCTCCCAGAGCTACCTATAACAGAAAATTATAGTATTTTTTATCCTTTTCTGCCCTTTGACTTCCTGTCCGTAGCTCAGGATTTCCCTTCAGCATGTAAAAAGAAGTTATAAATTATATAACACTTGCACTAGGTAAATTCAGATAATATGAAGAATCGGGCAATGTTTTTGTGTTCAGTCTGGCTTATCTCATTTTTCTGGTTGCAGCATCACAGTTACGATACACAGGCAACTGACAGCTTGAGAAATGTCCTGAGTGTCTGACCAAAAGCCTGGGGCAAAGATCTTCACCTCTCACCCCAAGAGGGGTAAATAGTCAATCTGCACATTAGCTTATGGACACCTACTGATATGTTTATGGACGTAAGTAAATCATTGTTAGTGTAAGACTGACTGCTGGCTACTTTCCACCCTGTGAGCAAAAGGGCTGGTATCAGATGTCCCAGAGCTGTTAACCCTCACACTACTTGTGCTGTTTCAGAGTGCTCCTTCTTTCCATTAAATGCACATTAAGACTGTCTAGACAGAGGAAAAAAGAAAAAAAAAAAAAAAAAAAAGTATAAAACCTTAAAGGCTTTAAAATGAGAAGACACAGCTTTTCTCCCCTCAAAATGTTTATCTGTCATAGTTTTACAGCCAATCTCATACACATACATGTGGGGTGCTTGAATACTGTTATATCTGAAAAGGTGTGCGGATCGCAGAGCAGATGCCTACGCCATCCCTACATGTGAGTGGCTATGTTAGAGATCCCTTACCAATCACTTCAGAAACCCGGGTGTACAGAAACCAGCAGGAGCCATAAAGCTCACAAAGAAATGGTGAGAAGGATGCCTGATGAGCAAAGGGAAGGAAGTGAATCTCAGAAACGGGTGTCAGCTCTCAGGAGTTCACTGTACACCAGAAGGAATTAGACTGATTGGGAAAGTCCAGTTTTCAGTGTTTTTCAGTGGTAGCTGGGAGTTGAGCATGGATGGAGATGCTGCAGGAGAAGCAGATGGCATGGAATAGACAAGAGCAATAAGAGCAGCTTAATGATTGCCCTTCCCTAGAAATCAAATGGAGGAGGCAGCCAAATACAGCACTGCAGGCTCCTGGCACAGCCTTCACTTTGCAACACCCCTCTAAGGAGCTAGGGAAAGGAGAGGTGGTGGGAGCAGGTAACACGTATCCTTCTTAGGAGCAAAGAGGAACAAAGAGACTGAAAATCCAGTGCAGCTTTGCTCTCTCCCCCTGTTTCTCTCTCTTGTGAAAAGTACCCTTCTCCTTTCTCCTCCCTGCTGTCCTCTTCACTCCTGCAATCCCACTGGCAAAAGTGGTGATGACAAAAGTGTGAAAATGCAAAATAAGCACTGTGGGTCCTAGCTATGACCAATAACCTGATACTCTAAGCCACAAAACTCACACAGTACAGTTCCCCTTGCTGTCTGAATCTCCCGCAGACACAGACTAGCACACTTATCCACACACAGATGTACTCTAAATATCCAAAGAAGACTATCTGGACTGAACACTAGTGTTGCAGTTTGCTTGCATTCTAGCAAAATAAGCTTTGAAACAAGAGGGCACTAACATAGTCATTCCACATAACTTTAGCAAAATTGTCTGGAAGTAACTCGTGTTTCAGTTGATTAGCACTGTATGAGACAGGAAAAGAAATGATAATGTCAGTTGCTGACCTTTACTCAAATCAGGAGATATCTCTGCTTGTCTACTTATTTGTGTGTGTTTTGCTCAGTTAATCTGAATTCTGTTGAGCAAGAACTAAGGGAAAAAAATATGATTTTATGGACGATTCCATCTGAAATATTGTCTGCAAAGAATTTATTACATTTCACCAGGATAAACTGCGTAACATCTGCTTTGATTTCCTTAGCAATCTTCCTACAGTCGGGCTTGGAAGTACCCAGCTCTCGCAGTTTCCAGCAACTTCACGGGAGGTGCTCAGCATCTCTTCAGCTCAGCCCTTCTCTTTTACTCAGATATGGAGAAAGAGTCTGTGAGCAGGTAGCTGAAACATCAGCAGTCTGTCAACCAGCTTTGACATCCAAAACATTGCAGTGCCAAGGGGTCACAGCCAACACAGTGACGGTAACAATTTATACTTTTTTGCCTGCAACCTAAATCTTATAAAGTGGTAGACCATAACAGTCCCCTGATGACTGATTTCCCTCTTGGGTCAAAGGAAATAAGCTCTGTAACTTTTAGACTGACAGTATGATGAAATAATGTTTAGCTCATCATAACATAGTACTTCACATTTCACATATCTAACTTTCAAATGCTACTGATCAGATACTAGAAAATCTCTCCAGGTCATTGTGACCGTGTCTATTTTCAGCTTAAATAAGGAGAAAGTCAAAGTGAAATGTTACATAGAGGGAGAAACTTAGCAGATGGTACTGATTAACTGTTAAAGATTAGAGAGGATGCTGGGATGGATTGGCTTATTGGGCTCTGTATGAATTAAATGCTGCTTATAGCAGGGTGAAGCATGATTTGGAGAGGGTATTATAAGGGTGTTTTGGAACAAACAAACAAAGGCTTTGAAGGTAAATGGGATAAGGAAGGATAACCATGTTAGTAGAGAGTTCTAATTCTCAGGGCTAGGAGAAGGTAAATCATCCTTTCTCTGGGAAGCTTTGGTTTCCCTCTTGAAACTTAGGCACCTACTTAGTAGTTTCTTTTTGCTCTCTTTAAAAAAGCCACAAGCAGTGAGTTAGGTTAAAAGTGTGAGCTATTCTCCTGCCAATATGAAGATAGCAAATTAGTTCAGTATTTGTTGTATTAATGTCACAAAAAAAGGAGAGTTAGAGGAATGCATTGCATCTCTCTAACTTCATTAGAAATCAGCTGCCTGGGAGTTGAGACTGGGAGCTGAAATGGAGGGAGGTTTCTGTCTCTCTCCCCGCTTCTTCGGCCAGGAAAGCTGTGTGGTGGGCTGATGGGCGCCGGGGAGAAGATGGGGTGCGGGTTCCCCGGCGGGGCTGCCCCAGGGTATAAGCGACACCTCTGCTGTGCCCCAGCTAGACTGTGTCCAGCACAGCCTCGCATCCCGGGGAAGATTTGAGCGGAGTGCTAAGCCTGGGTTTACTGCCAAATCAGCACAAGGTGGCAGCATTTTAGCACACTTGGGCTGAGCCTGGGCAGGCCGCGACTTGGTAGCTCCAAACTCTCCTGAGGACTTCGGATGAAGGGGTTCTGGAGGAGATACGATTCGGGGGAACACTAAGGCGCTATAAAAACACTGCTTCTAGCTGAATAGACCTTATACACTGTGGGGAGCATGTGGAGAGCTGACTACAAAGTGTGCTGAACTACTACATAAAAACAGACCAAGAAAACCTTTTTGTTTTAGCGTGCCAACATTGTGGACTCCAAGAAGAAAGTTGTCCTTTGCAATATGCAGTTACAACACGTGATCCCCACTAGGTCTCTTGTTTTCAAACTGATGCCTCCCTGTGAAAAGTGTGCTTATGCTGCCCTGGGGAGGTCGTGTCTCAGGGTGGTGTGACCGGTCAGATATCAAAGACGCACTGGTTATCTCTCTGCTTTGTACAAGGCAGTGCTGAGTGCCGGTCCTTTGGAGGGTCCCTGCCCTGCGGGGTGAGTGCTTAGAGTCTGAGCTAACCCCAGGAAGGGGCTGATGGTGGATAGCCTAAGCTACCTCTGAGTTGAGTCAAATGACATACCAGTCAGAAAACACTAACAGATGGTAAATCCAGCATCTTGCCTGATAACCTTTGCAGTAGTTAAAGCCTTGTCATTATTAAAAATTCCCTATAAGAGCTTTTCTAATTACAAATAGTTCCAGCCAATGAGTCTAACTGTGTGTTTCACTACTGGATTGAAAACCTCTTTATGACATAGTATAAGTACTTTCATGAGGATGAAGTTATTTTGGGTTTTTTTGTTGTTGTTGTTTTTGTTTTTGTTTAATTGAATGAAGCAGACTGAACTCTTTCAATCTGTCAGAAAAAAAAAAAAAAGAAAGAAAAAAAAAGGCGTTTGTAGCTATTTTCTGTGTGCTTTCCAGTTTCTCAACATGTTGTTAGATTGGTGGCCACCCAGAGTGAATGTGTTGTTCTGTTATTGATCTCAGCATCATCACACAGAGGTAAAATGTCACCTCCCTGCTGTTCCTCATTAATCCCAGCTTTGTACAGTCAAAGAACTCTGCCCCAATAGCCCCTGATATGGACACCTCACACGTCAGCACAACTTAACAACAGATTGAGTGTCTGTCCCATGCTCCTTCATGACATGAGTAGGATTTCTCTTTCTGGGCTGCCTTTTTTTGTTCGTCATTCTAGATAGCATAGAAAAGCTATGTTTGCTGAGGGGAGCTCTGCATGGGGAGACATAATCTTGTGGGATTTGAAAGGAAAACAATGTGAGAAAGAAAACTAGCTTTTAGGGATAAATCTGCTACCTCTGTGTCTTTTATGCCATATTGGAGATAACAACAACTTTTTTAATTGACATAGAAGTCATGGTAGTTCATGTGCTCCTATCAATTTTCATTCTTTTTCCTTGGATACAATAAGAAAACTCAGAAGGGAATGAGAGAACCACAGAGTTAGAAAAGTGTCAGCTCTGTTCCTGACCTGTTTTTGAAATTGCTGTATTGGAGGAGCACTCAACCACTTACTCTACCAGCTATTCTGAGACCTGGCAAAAATGTGCAAGCCTCAGACTAGAGCAGGGCACTTCTCATTTACCTCACTTACAAGCTCACAGAGGTGTTGCCTCTCTAACCCTGAGTCTTGCTTTAAGCAGAAAGAAAAATTAAAAAGAGTAATCAAAGAAATGAGTGAGTCACAAGAAGGAAGAGCAGTGGGATCAAAAGCCTCCTGTCCCAGATGTTCAGGTTTTAGCTAGAAAGAAAGGGGTGTAAGAGTGACCTAATCCTTCTCTCCATGCTCCCTACTTTGTGCTGTTTGGACCTGGTGGTGACATCAAAAGTGTCCTGGTGGATATAGGATTCAAACAGAGTGAGAACACTATCCAGGATCATAATCTCACATCGGTCATCATGCCTGAATTTTGCGAAATGGGTGTCCCAGTAGCAGTAAGAGATTTGTTCAGTGAGTACTAACCAGCCAAAAAAAAATAATAAAGATAATAATAGCTTAACAATTTTTTCCCATTTTAGTTCATTGCAGTTGATTTGAACCATGAGTACTGCATCACAATGTTGTTAATTAAATACCCCATTCAGAGTAATATACCACCTTCAGTTTGGCTGAGGTTTTGGCATCTTACATAAAGGGCTTAATTGACCTCTCTTTCTTCTGGAGATATTTCGGTACAAATTTATGGAAAATGGGAAGGCTAAGTTCCTCAAGATAAGATCAGAATTTTCCTGAGAAATTCAACAATTACTTTTTAAGCTATTCCTTGGCTACTGTCCCACTGCTGATTTATATTGTCATTTCCAGGTAGTCAATAGAAAGGCTGGAACATTTCTAAACATATTTTCCCCCTGAGGAAGTAATCTGTAATTGAAATTTATATTACAGTTGATTAGATGTGTCAGCTAATACTAGTGTCCCATACAGTGTCCAGTATGAAAGAAATTATGTCTTTTAAAGGCACTACATTCAAAAGAGGAAGAGAGACCTGGAAGAAAAAAGGAAAGTGACCTGGCCAAGATCATACAGGAAGTTCATGGTAGAGTTACAACTATGCTACACATCTCAGGTGCTCTGCAATTTTACCACACTGCATTGTCCTTGGAGAGTTGTTCAGACTTGAGAATCTGTATCCTGTTGTGGTACCTCTCATTTTTCCAGCTCTGCGGCAGTGATAGACCTAGAAGTGCTGAGCTCTATGATGCCCCAGTGACCATAGCAGCAGGAAAAGTGACCAGAAGAAAAAGAAGCAACTGCTATATCCATGCTTTTGCTTTATATCAGTTCCAGAATTTTTTCTTATTTCACTCAAAGATCTCTCTATCCATAAGAAAAAAGGATCTTGATTTTCTTGACATAATCAGATAACATTCCAATTTATACTACTGCTGATCCATACTCTTGGTCTGTATCCATCTGTCTTGTAGGTCTGATTGTGAGATGTGTGTATCTGGGATTGCCTCATTCCGTGCCTGTACAGCACATTGCACAGCTGAGCCATAGACTGTAATACAGTTCTAGCACAATAATGGCATGCAAGAAAAAAATAATAGTTCTCTGGAAATTCCTTGCTCTGTTTTTCTAATCAGCTTTAGGCATTCACATGGCTTGAGTGCCTGAATCTTGAGAGGATAAAATGCCATACCCCCAAAATTGCAATCTTTAACCAGAACAGCTAAGAATACCCTGTCCCAGGTGAACTGTAGTTTCATGGCAAGAGCTTTCTTAAGTATGTGCTTTCATAAGTAGGTGTTTTCATATGTAGTCTCCAACATGCTGGATAAACAATCTAAATTTTGCCATCCAAGCTAATCACTGGGAGTGGATGAAAATGCCCAAGCATCAGTGACATCTCACATTAGTATGTGAGTCAAGCCATCAGCTACTGAACATGGTTGATGGCTATGATGAATTCTAGCTGGAAGGAGGTATTTCTCCTGCAGTCACAGTAATTGCCTGCATCTCTGAGAAGGTAGGGGGTTAGGGTAGAATCCTTTTTCTGAAATAACTTGTGGTGTGATATTCCCAAATAAAATTGTTAATAATCCCAAGTTGTCTTGTCATATACCCTGAAGCTCACCATGGGTTTTAAGACCTGCTTGTGTAAACATTTGGGCAGTTTGCAATGCAGCTTTTACCGTAAGACCCTGAACACTTAGCTTAAGGTTATGAACACTGCAAGGTGACACATCGCTGAACAGTTGAGCTGCAACAAAGTGTTTTTGAGGATGTTGCCCGTAAAGTACATAACTGGTCAAGCCAGAGTAGCAGTACAGACCCAGACAAAATACAGGAACATTTCAGCTTTTCAGCAGGACTAGCTTAGCAGTGCATTTGTGCAGTTCTGCTTCCTCCTGTACACTGTTTAGCTCATTCAGAGCTAGCTGTGCATGACATAGCATTGCAGGAATAACCTTAATACATGTTTGTTTCCATTCTACATCTGTAAAATGGGCTACCTGGGCTTCCTAGCCTTATGCCGATAGCAGACTGACAATAGTGGAGGACAGATTTTGAAGAGAGACTGATGTCTGACCTGATGATAACGAAAGCCAGACATACAACTTGACAGGAAATTAAATTGGTGCACAGCCTCCTCTGGGGAGGTAACATGCCTAGAAATGGCATTTTTGCTCACTTGCTCTCCTTAAAGCAACTTGGAAACCTCATACAATGGAGAAGCTAACTCCCTTCCAGGACCTGGAAACTAGTTACAGCCATTAATTCTTTACATGCTACATAATTTAGACCCTATTAAGTCAGCCTGGGAGCTTATTCAAACCTTGTGAATTTTTACAAATATCAGGTACATCAGCAGTGTGGGTTTAAAAGCATGTTTGAACACTGATAAATGTGTTCCTATAGTGTTACAGTCAAAAAATGAGTTTGAAAGAGAAGACAAAGTCCTCTACAAAGACCTGTCCCTTATTCACAAGAGTGCAAAAAGCACTTGTGAAAGCAGGTTTAGTTGGCAATGACAGATGGGTTTGAGTATCAAAGTAGTAGTTAACACCTTCATTTAGAAAACAATTTTGTCCTTCTACCACTCTGAAAGTGAAAATAGAAAGCAGAAGATGGAAGTGGGGAAAAAAAAAAAAAAAATCTCCACAGCTTTCCCAGTCTTGCTTTCTAGGAAAAATGCCCTGAGATAAATTTTTGAAGATGAACTTCATGTGTACCAAAGACTATTGCCCTTTTTGGAAAAGCTCTCCCATTTCATCCAAGGACCAGGGGGTGTTTTCTGCTGAGCCTTCCTAGTACCTAATAATCTCCTGATTCTCTGCCAATGCTGTGTCCGTTTGTCCAGCTCTGAATGGAGTGGTTGGATTTGTCCTGGTGGTGGAAGGTCCATATTCATACACATTCATCTAGAACTGATAGTGAACTTTTTTCCCTCACTAAATATACAAAGTAGTCCACGTCAAAAGATATAACTGGGCACTTTTACTTCCAGTAAATGTTCAGATAATGGAAATCACAGTCTCTAGCAATGAGCTGAGACATGTTTTCCCAAAAGTTCTCTTTTACCTCCCTAGGCAAACGAGCCTTTCTAATCTATAGTTTTCCTTTCTGTGTACCTCACCAGATCATGTAAATGGAGATGCCAGTCCTGCTTTGTGATAACCAATATGGTCCTAAAGGGGAAGGAGGAGAAAGCTCACACTAAGATGATATTCAGAGTAACTTCAGTGCCTAGATCTAATATATATGCCCTAGGAGAAAAAGGAAAAGAGGACATTAGATAACCATTTGTCAGTTCAAGTGGTGTTATATCACACTCAAAATCACTAGCTATCCCAGATCAACTTCTTCCACACAAGGAGGCATGTCACCTACAGATACAGTACAAAACCAAATAGAACATCTCTGCCTCATCACATTTTTCTAATGCATTCTGCTTTCATTACAAGACTAGTAGCACAAAAACGGCAATTCCTGCTATTTGCCTATATTAAAGTCATACTAACCCACCCAGTTTATTTATACAATTTACTAACATTCTTGTGAGCAATAGCTTTGTTTTCTCAAAGATCAGCTAGGAAGTGATAATTGAAAAGCAATAACTGTTTATGAGTCTTTGCCACAAGGAACATATACACTAATAATGCAGGTTGGGTCTTTTTTCTTAGGTTGCTGCTCCTTTGTACAGCAATTTTCATAATCAAAGCACAGCATGCATTAGACACTGCAGAATTTGCTTAGTGAAAAAGATACCACATTTTGGAGAGCTCCATCAGGAAAACATTTTTTGTATTTCCTTTCATCATAAACAGCTTGAATTTAGCAGGAAACCTGTAGCACTCTGTTTCTTGTTTAAAAATGTAAGAGTACTTTGATTAATGGTTTCATCTACCAGATGAATCAAACCCAGGATTTTTCTGGGATTGTACCAAGTGCAGAAGACTGCTGAAATCTTTCAGAAGACTGGGTTGCCCCACATATGTTTTCTTAATTAAAAGATCACTCCAGTCTCTGACATTAAAGCAAATTGTGTTGAACTCTTATTTTGTTTCAGAGAACGGATAGATGGGTTTACTCCCACTGTCTCACAGTTTCAGATTTTCCCAGAGCTTTCTAATGGCTCCAGTGGGCATTCCTAAATTGTCCCTTTGAGGCATTTCTCAAGATCAGCGCTTTTTTCTTGAACAGATAGGAAATCCGGAAAAAGTCCCAGCTGAGGTACTCCAGGGCATCATCTGGAAGAGTCCCTAAGAGCCCAATTGTTTAATGGGGTGTTTATATACCACTAGACACATCTGAACAAGCCTTGGACTCCCAAGACTCTCCTTGGGCTTCCTGCAGCAGCTCTCTTGAGTCCCAATCTGGGTAAAGGGTTGGTGGATGCAGGAGTAAGCTGTGCTCCCAGCTGTTCCTGACACCATTTCATAGGGACAGTGTTGGCAGAGGTAATGCTTACCCACCCGCCCCAGTTCATGACTTAGTGAAGCTGGACTCTTGACTTTCCTCCTATCTGAGTAGAGACGGCAGATGTAACAGTGACCCCTGCCCAGGCCTATCCTGGCCAGTCTGAAGGGTGCTTGTCTATGGTTGACATGAACCTTTAAGAAATCTCTAGGTACCTGGAGCAAAGGGCAAGCTTTGGTTTCTGTAAGGTGAGGCAAAGGTACTTTATAATAAACACACTATGAGCTGCTGAAAAATGAATATCCAATACTGACTGAATCTATCACAAGTCAAAAAAGTGCTCTCCTTACTTAAATTTTTTTAGGTTGAAAGACACCCAACCTGAGAGTCAGCTACAAAACAAAACAACTGGGCAGGTCTCGCTTTTATATAAAGAAAACTAGTCACTCAAAAGATGCAGTGATGAAGGCCAGACTGACATCTGTGTCAGCTTCCTCTGTAATTAATTAATTGCTTTTTATCTTAATCAAAAGTGTGATGGATACATTGCACTGTAAATGCATTTCATATCATTCCTGTCCTAAAGAACATCCAATGTAATTATAATCCTGATTAGATCATCAGAGTAGATCATTATGCTGTATCTGAAAAAAATCATCTTTGTCCATATTGTACTCATACTTCACCTTACTACTGGAGAAAAAAAGGTTTTGTAAATAGTGGACTTGAGTATCTATGCAAAAGTACATGGGAATTCTCATAGAATCCAAGAGCTAAAAATGCTAACTCCAATATTCTGAGTGCAAATATTAACTATAATTCTCTAGTGAATTCTCTGATTTTGTTAGCTGCAGAAACCTGATGTATGAACAGATTACAGTATTCAGATAATAATTTTATTAGGGTGTAGAAAATATTTTGCTTTTTTATTTCAGATTTTTTTTCTATCTCATTACCAAAGCTTTGGCCCCATAAGAACTGTATTTAACATCCCCAAATCCAATTTGACTTTTCCCAAATCCAACCCCATAATATGTATTTCACATAGGATTTAGCTAATTTGCTAACAATTAATCAACCTGACTTAAAATCAGAAATATTTGGCATGTCTGGCTGTGATATATTTGTTTGGAGCCCTTTCAAATGTGTAAATCACTGAACTTTTAATAGAGACTTAGAGAATTATATGTTTCTCAAGCATTTTGATTTCTCTGTGTTTGCCAAATGCACACACAAAAACACACACTCGCATAATGCACATTCTTATTCTTTCTCTTTACGACTACCTTTTATATGTCCTATTCTTCCTTCCTTTCATGATTAATAGTGATCTCATTGAAATGAAGGTCTATCATTGTGTGTATCAGTCAACATACTACCTGATATCATTTATATCCACAGTGCTCTGTTGGAGAGCAGAAACCTTCGCAACAGTACTTTAAAACAAAAATTGCAACATTTATATGGATTACACCTATCAGGCAATATGCAGCTGAATGATCCCATCAGCAAATTGGAAAGAGATTGAGACATAAGTCACGGTCTGCCTCTGGGTTTCTCTTACACTCAGGATGTATGGATGCAGTACATATTTCCTGGTTTTCAGCCAACACTTTGTAGAAAATAATATTGCCTGGGATAATTGATTACCTCAATTCCAGACCCCCTGCACAAGTGACAGGATGGGTGTATTGGAAGTTTTACCTCTAGCCAATTGCTTATGGGTGGATAAGATACTAGTATCCTTCATGGCCGCCCAGAATCTTTCCCTCAGCCCTCCCTTAGTAAAAATAAAGGATTCACTTTGTCTTTAGCAAATATATCTTTCTATGCACAAGGCTATGTGGCAGAGGCTGCTGTTCAGAAAGAGATAGAACTTCAGATATGCAATTTATGAAGCACTTTTGACACAGAGATTATAAATACTTAGTGCTTTGGGTGCACACTGTATGTTATGTGACCTGCATCTACATGAGACAAAACAGCCCAAGCTTTGGACTTCAGGAGCTGAAAGTCTCAGCACATTCTGGGCTGAATTACTGTCAGAAAGACTTTATGCAAGATACATCCCTTTCTCAACTTGACTCCCTAACTTATTAAGCACTTAATTTATCTTTTTAAAAATGTTATTATTTATTCAACACTTTGAGACCCAGGAATGAGATTCACTAACCAATAGGTAATATCATCCCTACGAGGTAAAGAATCCAGGATTGCAAAGTACTTATGTCTTATTTATTTATTTATTTATTTGCTTATACTCTGTAGAGCTGAATCTATCTGATTGACTTAATTACTACGCTCTCCTCTGTGACAGCTTCCTCATCTGTATCTTGCTGGTCTGATGTGGATGAGTTCAGAAATGCAAGCAATGACCTGAAACACCCTGACCAACAAGCTACTGGTGCTAGAATAAAGAAATATGTTCTGGCACACTTTCAGGCCATTGTAACAAGGAGGACAATGGCCACTGCTGCAGAAGGAAGGGCTGGAAACCAGATTTCCAAAAGATACAGTGCTTTGAAATCACCCATTTATACTGTATGTTTAAACACCTTGAGGAGCATCACATGCTGACGAAGGAAGGAAGGAAGGAAGGAAGGAAGGAAGGAAGGAAGGAAGGAAGGAAGGAAGGAAGGAAGGAAGGAAGGAAGGAAGGAAGGAAGGAAGGAAGGAAGGAAGGAAGGAAGGAAGGAAGGAAGGAAGGAAGGAAGGAAGGAAGGAAGGAAGGAAGGAAGGAAGGAAGGCCCTGGTGGGTATCAGGGTACCCTGCTATAAAAGCACTCTGTGTCTTCCTTCCCCTTGTCAGCATGTGGCAAAGCAGAAAGAGGCCATCTGGGTCTTTGTAACGGTGATGCTTTAAGATGACCAGCTGAGGTTGAAGAGAAACAAACGTAACACAGGGGACCCACTGGAAGAGCGATCAAAGCTTTCCAGGGTTTCGATCAGCTTCCTGCTGCCGACCTTCTGAGTATCAGTTTGAACATTTCACACTTCCACCTTCCCAACAGGCATCAGCAAATGCATTAGTTACAATTTTATGTAACTCACAGGAGGATCATGCAAATTCTATACATGTGTGAATTTTATACACCCTGATAGCTCTGTAAATAACTTACTGTTCCCAGCAGAAAAGTGTGGCATCTGGTAACACTGTTAAGTAAAATATAAACCATTTGTTGACAAAATATGGACACAGACTGTATTTTGCACTCTGAAGAGAGTTCAGTATTCAGGAGAAAGTCACTGATGATTTTCAAACCTGGGAATGCCAAGGCTATGCTGTTGTTTTTTAAACATAAAGCACATGTAACACTGCATTTGTAATTCACACTCCAACTGCAGCAGCCCTACCAAACAACAACGTCTTTCTTTCACCATAGCTCAAGTGAAGGGAGATGTTTGACAACTTGTTTGGCAATCATTTGGATTGTAAGGCTGCTCAAAACTAGTGAGAGACACGAGTCATTTATTTCTGTGCTTTTACAATTTGCTTCTTTTTCAAAAGGCAACAAAAGCAATAAAAGCACCAACTACTGTAAATAAATGGTTCCTTGTGGTGCTTTGCTGAAATATTATTTTCAAAAAGTCTTTGCCACCCCCAGGAAATATTGTGCTAGCTCCCCTGCCAACAAGGCAGATGTCTCATGAAGGACATCAGGACTAAAATTTCTGTATAGTAGTTCATTTACATTTCAGTCCCTGAAATATTAATACAGCAGCTTTTTGCTGAGTTGCTCCCCGATGGCAATGTGAAAGCTTGTTCATTAAGACCAGCTTGTCTGTCACAGTGAGGTGTTGTAGTCACAACAGTTTTCATAACATAGTCATTTGTTTCCCCCTTAAATGGGAGTATCAACCGAGAGTAATGATCAGCAGTACTACAAGTACAGACATACTTCTGATTTATTGTACAAATATTATCTCTAAGACATCACCTGTAGATATTGTCTCACATGCTTGAACAAAGACTCAACCTTGAGGAGGATCCTAGTGGTAGAAAATAATAATGATCTGATGAGGGCTTCTTCTTGGATGATTTTGACACCTAGCTTTCCTGCAAGTCATCCTCTCATTTGTCTTGGGCATTTAGTTTTGAAAGCCATGGTCAATTGGTTTTTTAGATTCTGATCCATTTCCCATGAAAATTGAAGTCTTGTTTTCTGACTATTGTTTTAGGGTTTATTAAATACTGAGGTTGGAATGCGTAATCTTCATTTTACAGACAGTACTAGTTTGCTAAAAATGTTAGGGTTCTATAGCTTGTATAGGTACATAGAGTTTTTTTAATATTTAAAATTACTCTAAGATAATGTCCCAAAAAAATAGTACTTTATGAACTACTAGTTTACATAAATGTAATTTTAAATAACTGAAGTATGAGATTCATATACTTAATTTGTTGTAAAAATAATATTTCACAGATTATTTTGATTGTATTTTGAGTTATGATAATCCCATCATATAACAACATTTATACAATATATAAATGTTTCATTGGATATTGTAATAATAATACAAAAAGGGTGGGACCACATATAGTGAAGGGCAGAGATTACTATGCATTTGGTTTATAAATGCCTTTGAAAGATCAAATAAATTTAATATTGAAATCATTAGAATGATACCAGTATATGAAATGCTGCATACTGATCTGATAAAACCTGGAGTGTACACATCCAATTCATATTAATTTTAAATAGTTTTGGTAAATTAAACAATAATGTTCTAAATATTTGTAGGAATCTACTCTTGGTCTGGATCTTACTGTAGTTCTTCTTCCACATAGACTGCCCCTGTGATCCTAAATGTCTTTGCTTCAATTTGTGAATTAAAACCAACCTGCCCCCATGATGAATCCTAATTAAGCTGTGTATCAATAAGCATTTCTCATTTCTTCCTCATTTTTTTATCCTCTTGTTACCTCTAAATATACTGGAGGACATCTGGAACGATTAGTTCTTCTTCACTGAAGCAACCACACAACTCTAGCAAAAGGAAGCGCTGAGAAGAGCGTTAACTGTCAGGAACAGAATCAGAAAAAAAAAAGCAAGAAGGGCAAGACCTTGCCTTATCTTTCCCCGGATGTTTTTTTTTTTGCCTGGAGAGTATAATAATTTGTCATCTTTCCATGACCCATAACAGGAAGTTTTCCAAACATGTGTCTGTTGTGGCTATTTTAATTTGATGTATCTGTCAGAGACATGATGTCACTGGCATAATTTTATGAACTAAAAGGAATATGTAACTGGTTTGCTTAAAAGTGACTTACAGCACATGACCTTGTCATGAAGCTGGGTTTATGTTGTTGATATACTGTAACAAGTTCCTTCTGGATTTGGTAATTAATATCTCCTGAGTTAAGTGTCTCATGTCATTGCACTAATAAATATCATCCTGTGCAGAAAGTAGAATTTTCTGAGGTGAGCATGCTACTGAATTTGTATGTACAGAAAGCAATACCCCTCTATTGCCTTTCAGAGAATTAAATCATTCAGTGACATATTCTGTCTTTACTAAGGTTTATGTGACAGCTCTTTTTAGGTTGCCAGAACCTGGGTTAAATTCCATGGGACCAAAACCTGTATGTTATTGTGGAAATATAATTTTTCTCTGTCACTTAACTCCAAATGTGAAATGCTTTCCAGACACTGCAAACATTTGGACTCTTAATATCAGTCTTATTTGAAATCCAGTCTGTTTTCAAGCATCACCTGGAAATAAATTACCCGAGAACACAGACCACTGCTGTGTATATATAACCACTAGAAATTAGCAAGTAATTGCTAAAAGGAACTGCTGATTCTGCCTTCTTACTCCAGGTAACCTCCATGGCTGTAGAATTATATTGTTACCATTGATTACTACATCAACAACATGGCAATTTGCAGTAGATCAAATGGTTGCTAAAAATAGCTTCCTGCTGCTCTCTGTGGGAAGGACTTGGAAATTCTGCAGTTGCATTGCCCTTGCTCCAGCAGGTTGAGGATGTGATGACTGTCTTCTCTACTCTTTTTCACAGGTGGCTTCCCACTCTGCTGTTTTAACTCAGTGAATTTCTCAGTGAGTAGAAGTAGCAGTGCTGCAAGACACCATTGGTTTGGATTGCTCTGAAAAAGCATAGATGGCTGGAGCCTTCTGAAACTTTTTCATTCTTTCTTTCCATTCCTATGTTCATTTGTCTTTTACTGAAAGCCATATCTCTTTTTTTCCTTAGAGAACCTATATTTTGTTATTTTCTTGCTGCTATTTGACATCATACCCTTTGACTATTTAAAGAGTTGTCCCATAAATATCCATTATTCGTTCATAGCAAAGTAGCTATATATAAATAGGGTAAACATAAAAATTAGGGTAAATATATAAATCAGGTTAAATGTAATTATGATACGTATAACGGGCAAAAGCACCTTGCAGGACTCAGTGGCACTGCAGCTGCCACATATGGAGTAGACCATATGTGCCTCCATATGTGAAGCAGGGTCTATGTGACACTAAGAGGTGCTGATGGGTGGGAAGAGCCAGGGCATTTGCTCAGTGCGCTTAACTACCTCATCCACAGTGCCACTTCAACAAATCTGTTTTATGAAAGCTTCCAAATACTTGGATGAGGCCCTTTGCTGCTTCAGCTTTGTGTACTCCAGACTTTCCCACCTACCTTAACACAGTGTCCTGGGGAAGTAAAACCCATGTATGGGAGCATCATGAGGATTTAAAGATGTGTTGGTCTGGTTTGCTCTCAAAGAGGAGGGCTTAGTTATTTGCCTGAAGCCATAAGCATATAATATCTATACTATTATTTAATGTCCTCCAGTTTAGAAGTCAAACTATTTTTCTTTTGCATGTGTGTCTAAGAGCTAGAATACAAACAAAGAAAAGGGAACTCTTTTAATCTCATGAAAACAACTTTCAAGTATTTTTCATTAATCTGCTTTTAAAAACTTATTTCATTCAATCAAAATTTGCCAACCAAATTTTCCATTCAGAAACCTCTGACCAGGTCTACATGCTGTAAATATTGAAAAGCAGCCAGATTACCATGTTGAATTTCAGCTAAAAGCAGGAGAGGCTGAAAGTCTTTTTCTGCCAGTGCTAAAATGCCCTTGATATGTCTAAAAATCTTTCTGACAATTTTCTGATCTAAATTGAGAGAGTCCTACGTTACATCTCATCTCACTAGCTAAAGAGGACTTGATCACGACCCTTTCTGAGCTAAGTGATCATGACTTTATTAGGCTTGTCATCTGCAAGCAGAATGAACGCTCAGCAGCAATTTTTGTGCTTCAGAAGAGTCAGTTTCACGAAACTGAAAGTAATCATAATATAAGTCAGTTGGGAATGATAATTTTAACAGGAAAAAAAAAAAAGAGTGATAATTGAAATGAGGTTAAAAGTGTTTAATAAATTTAAAAAATCTGACACAGAGAGAAGGCTACAGCATTTAATAATTCAACATCATCTAGCAGGAGAGCAAAATTGTATAAGTTAAAAAGTGCCTTGGATGGTGAGAATAATTAATAGACATTATATGGGATCAGAAAAAAACAGACAGTGGAAGAAAAGAGTAGGCCAAAGCCTATAGAATGTGGAGAAACAAGGAGTCTAGGACCCAGGAGCAGAAAGAGGCCTAATGCCAGATGTGGTCAGCTGTTGGGCAGAAATAATAGAAGGTCAATAATGCAGAAATTATATGAGGTCAATAATGCAGAAAGACTGTACTCAACAAATGTTCTTGAGGTGCAGGTGAGATATATCATTGTGTGATATAGTCCCCAACAACAACAACCAAAGATGTAAACCAGAAGGCGATAATTTCAAATAGTATTAAATTAAGCATGCGTGGATAGCTTTTGTTTATGAGTCTTAAAAGAATAAGCCAAGGAGATGTGTCAACATCAGTGATGAGTTTCAATACTCTTGCATAATCAGAAATTTATGGCTGATATAAAAAAACTGCTGTTAAGATTTTTTAAAGTATTTATAGTTTAATCATGTTAATATAAGCCCAGACAAATAATAAAGAGATGATATACCAGTCTCTTAATACACAATTAAAGAAAGGGACAATTCAAATTATCTTTGATTTAAAGAAAAAAATTCTCAAAGTATTTTTTTTTTTTCTGAGTATCTAAGGCTTAGCTGAGAATAACATTGTTGTTAATTTAATAAACTTATTGACTTCTTAATGCTGTTCAGAAAGGTTTTGACTTTGTTCTGTATGGTGTTTTCACTGAAATTAAAAGAGAAAAAAAACAACATTGCGTATTTTCAAAGGATTCAAAAGTAGTTAACTGAATTGGTGTCAGAGTAATTGTAAACAGTTTTCACCATCATTGAACAGATGTGATTCTAATAAGGACCCTTGGGGATCATTTGTATTGAACATTTTTTCCCAGAGACCTTGAAGCAAATGAAAAAAGGAGAAAGCTAGAAGCTGAAGCCAGCTGAATTCATAGTGATTCCACTGGCCTAAACATGAACCCACACTCAAGCTTAAACAAGCCAAACTGGAATCATAAAACATTGAAAGCCTTCACTGTAAGCAGGGAGTGCTAATTTTAATGTTTATCCTGTCTTAAATCAGATAAAGATTACATGTAATTTTTACTCTGATTAAAATTATTAGAACTGCTTTAGTTCATCCAGTGCAAATGCCATGTCAGACCAGCTTCTGCTTACCTCTCCCCCCATGTGTCCTAGTCACAGTGTCTAAACAAAAGGAACTATTACGTTGAACTGTTCTTTATGCATATCAGAAATGGGAATGATTTTCATCAATGTTTGCACTTTATAATGATGGTTCTGCTTTCTGAGGAAGCTTTTCTGAATGCTGGCTACATTTTAAGAGAACTGAGTGAAGCTGACCACAACTCCACACCAACAGTTGTTCATGCTGATCAAAAGCTGAAGAATGGAGGCTTCAGGTTTTCTCCTGAACCTAATCCAATGCTTATATAAAAGACAATTTTTTAAAAAATTATACCCATTTTGTGACAGATTTCTGATAGTCATTAGGAAAAAAAAAACCAACAAGTAGAATATGAAAATTGTCACCCTTTGCTTTGTTTGCATTAGGCAGGATACTTCTATTAAACTGAGAGTTTTCAAAATGTCATTATGACTCATGGATACTAACAAAAGCAGAAGTATGAATCAAAATAACAGAGGTATTAATTCCTGTTTTGTCATAAAAAGCAAACAGCAAAAGTCACTGTGAACTTACTAGGAAAAATCTAGGTGACTATTTCTTAAATCTATCTGCTTCCTTCATGAATGTCATTTCTTTTTCTGTTCTAGCCTTTGGCCTACAACCATCTGCAGGGTGTACAGTAATGCTATTAGACAGCTCAGCAGGAATTGGTCACACCTTCTGTGGGGGCATCTCCTGTGAAGTATCAATTTGTTCCACCAACAAAATCGTTCATTTCTTGCTGTGTCCTATTTTACCTTGTTTTGTCTTTCTCCATTGTCATTTATTCCTGATGGGTTTAGAGGTTTTAGAAAGCCACTGACTTGCAGTAAAGTGAAATATATAACATACATATGCTAGCAATGTTTGCATCAAGACAGTATATTTCCAGGTTTATTTGAACCATTTACTCCTTCTGTTTGAGGATGGAAGTTCAGTCATGGTTATGCCTCTGGGAAGTTCAGTATGTCTTCTTCTTTTAACGACAATAATTTAATCAGGTGCAATGCATACATATTACACATTTCACAGTCATCTATAATTCCATGTGAGACAGGTAAGGTTTTTGATAAATAAACCAGTCATAAAAATAAACAGCTGAGATTTTCCTTTCTCCCACTTATTGTCAGCAATAACAAATTTACAACAATATTCGTGCTGTGCTATGCAACATATTCATTTGGAACATTTCAACACTGAGTGCTGTCATACTACCCTCTCTTCCTGTTCCTCAATAAAAACGACTTTATAAAAGCCCTGGCCCAGATCCAGGGCACCTCAGATCCAGCTTTGAGTGTGCCTTATTTTCAGGCTCCTATGTTTGGGAAGAGAAGAGGACTGAATGTTTTTCTAAACTAAGTTTCCCATTGCCCTTTAAAGTGGAAGAGGTGGGTACTTCTAAAGGACTCTGGGAGTTCCAATCTACTTGTGGGGCCTGCTGGTACTGTACTGCTTTCTAAACTATCCCATCAGTACAAGAGAAAATAACTGGTAAAAGTAACCAGGTGTTCACAGCATCCCAGTATTCTGAGCACTGGAGTTCTGAAGCTGTTTCTCCTTGGTTTCATACAACGTTAAAAAAAATACAGAAAATACAGTAAATACAGTACTACAGTCTAAACACTTTTGTTGAGATCACAATGGGTGGTGTGAAAGTGAATATAAAGTTAGCTCCTGTCCTGGCAAGCATGCAGGTCTAAGTATTGCTCTATCAATTTAAATTTAGCTTTTCCAGAAAGCACCTTTTCTAAGAGCTCTAGCACTAACAGAGCAATAAGAGACAAATAAATAATTACATTTCATATAATAGGGCTGGAACAGGGTCCCCTCTGAAGTTGGAATGAGGTTTTGGATGGTACACTGACATTTTGTTTACATTAATAACTTCTAAATTATGTTTGCTTTACATGAACACCTTCAAAATTAGGCAGATTTGATATCTTCAACCTCTACTTCATGTATGAAAATCTTTATCTTTTAAGGCAAAAACTGTAAGTCCCTAGCATGTCACATACATACAGTTTTTTAATAATTCATCCAAAGTTGAAGACATGTCCACAGGTGAAATATAAAGTAGAGGGAAAAAAGTAACTTCAAGTAAAACTGAAAAAAAAAATGAAGAGGTTAAAGATAAAATTACAAATGTAAGTTATTCTTACAGTGAACCATTCATTGCCTCTGAAGAGTGCAAACATATCCTCAGGTTATTTATAAATCATACCAGCCCAAAGGGCTCTGTCTGATCTAGATCAAATCAATCTGTCTTTTCTTTAGCCACTAGCATAACCATTTCTAGGTTAGTTAAAACTCATGTTGCTGGTAATTTTTAGAACTGTTAGTGATTAGTCAGGATAATTAAAATTCTCAGCAGGGTCTGTGATTCTCAAAGACCAGCCACACTGACTCAATGTGCTTCTCCATCAGGAGCCATAAAGACACGCTTATGGAAGAGTAGAAGAAGAGGGCAAGCATATGTGCTGCTTCTCCCTATCACTCTTCCAACCTCCAAACATTGTCAGCCTGTTTTGTTCTGTATTTATTGGCTCTGAATGGATTTCTCTTCTAGGAACTTCTGTCTTAAACTCGCATCCCCTTTAGCAACCACAACATCCTTCAAAAGGGGTTCCTTTGCTTGCAAAGAACCTGCTCGTTCTTCTGAGGACTGTGTCACTAAAATTATACCTCTCCTTCTACATTTTCAAGTTAGCAACTATTTTCTCAGAAGGCACACATCCATGTATGGCAATACTGTCTTTAAGCAGTGATTTTTTTTCTGTTGGTTCTGTACTTATTTATTACTTTAATAAGTATATGTATTGTCTGCCTGACATTTTGTTAAGCCAGGGTGTTGTTTGTCAGTCATCAGTGTGACCCCAGTAAAGAGGTTTTTATCATCTGATTGTGTCTGACACGGTGGCTACTGTTAGCTGGAAACACTCTGATCTGGAGCAGTAAATGCAAATTTTCTGCAATAAGAATTTTTAAAGCTGCCTCCATAATGTAAGAAAACTGGCACCACTACTTATGAAAGCAGTGAGGAATTTAACACATGGAAATCTATATGAAGAAGAGATGAAAAGACTAAGAGTCCAGGAACCCTAACAGCTTGCCTGTAATACAGTCATATTGACCAATTTGAGAAAGGCAAATCCTGTGCATAAGAGTGAAAGGGAGGGGGCTCTAAAGAAAGCTAGTGTGGTACAAAAAACTGTACTTGAATCAACCCTGTATGTGTATTTCTCAATAAATCTTTCCATGAATGCAGCTGGGCATTGAATAGGTACTTAATGCCAGTCAGAACACAGTGGGACAAATTATTTAGGTATCTAAAGTATGATAAAGAAGAATTCCCTAGTAGGTTAAGACATTTAAACTCAAAGAATTATGCAGCAGCTAATTCCAAAACAGACACAGTTTTTGGTAAGTATTATTTTAATTGCTTGTGTCCAAAATTATGCTCCTGAAAACTTCAGCTCATTCCTGAAGAGGTTTAATTATTCAATTATTCTCTGAGCAGGTTCAGTGCTGCCCGAGTGGATTACGCCTTTTGGCAAAGGTCACTGCCACTCCTACTGCTCATATTCCAGCCTGGTAACAGCCAGTTCAGTCATGATTTGAGAAAGCCAGATTAATTTGCCTTCTTTGCCTGAGAATTTTCAAACCCACAAACCCTTCATCCCAGAACAGTGTCCTAACCCTCCACCGAACGGAGAGCTGGGAGTTTAACAGAGTCTGTGCCACTGCCAATCAGAGTATGACAGGAAACGTGTCTCCTGTGCACTTTTGGGGGGGTATTCCCCTGGGTGGGAGGAAGCCTCAGGTGTGATCTCTCCTCCAGGGTCTTTTTACGCACTGAAGTTTAGGACTGGTGCATGTGAAATGCATAAACAGCCTGTGGAAGAACGTCAAGAGCCTGGGTCTTTGCTTCTCCCCAGGGAGTGTTCTAACTGCATAATCATGCTCATGAGTAAACTCTTTCCAGGATTTTCATGCTTTCATGCATAAAACAGCAGGCACTGTGGAGAATGTCCCCAAGGAGCCAGGTGTTTTATCAAAGCAGGTACTAATCTCTGATGGATAGAGATGACCCTATTCTTTTACATCATGAATAAAGATGGTAAGAATTAGCCTATTGCAAGGAGAGAAATGGTAGTAACATTATTAGTTAGTTTAAATATGTTAATTTTTAAAAAAGAAAAGAAGTATGACCCATGCTTATCTTTAAAAGAATATAGTGGGGACTCACTAAGGGAGGTGGGAGAGAGGCCCAGGCTGATGCAGAACTGTCCCTCTGCCCCAGCAGTCCTGAAGACAGGGTCAGGCTGAGACACCCCTACCTCCCTCCATCTTCTTCACTAGGTCTCAGCAGCAGCTCCCAGACCCACTGCCCTGGTGCAGCATCTGGCTCACCAGAAAAGGGCCCTGGGGGATCAGCCTGCACTGGACCCAGAAGCCATCCTACAAGCCAATGTTGCAGACAGAGGAAACACCACTCACGGCTGCAACACCATGGACATGGGATCCACACAACAGGCTGGCCAACACCACTGCTCTGATGAGCACTTGTCCAAAGTGGTTCGGACATGGACTTTGACAGGGTCTTTACCCACAGAGGTAAGTGCCTTTGTTTAATGCAGGTCATTTCTGATGTTATGGCTAGATGTCTCATAAGAGTCTGGCATACTATATTACAAAATATAACTTGTCATTTGTTCTTTTTTTCTTTCTAAGCAAGAAAAGTCATTCTAACTGCAAACAGACAGCATGAAGCCACTCTCAGAAAAAAAAAAAAAAGCTGTAAGATTTCTGGGGTTTGATTCATGGTGACAGCATCTGCAATTTATAAAGCCATGAGTGAAATTAGAAGATTCCTATATTAAAATAATATGATGTCATTGTTCTTAAAACTGATCGGCATGACAGGACTATTAAATAATTTAGTACATAATGTACATCACTGACAAAAGTGTTGCAGGATGCAAACCAGCTACCGCTTTGTCACTATATTAGGCCCTGAATTTTCCATATTTCAAGTGCCCTCAGTTAAACACCTCAAAGCAAAAGTTACTACTAACCAGATCAGAAGCAAAAACTTTTAAAGAAGAATTTGTTATCTGATTCCCAGTAGGGCTCAAAAGTGTCAGAATTTGTACAACAAACAAGGTTAAAATCACAAAAATTTCCTCTAGTATTATTAAGCTGATATTGTATTTATCTAAAATCCTATACATATTTTAGTAAGTGGCAGCTGTGGAGTTTGTGCATGTATGGTAGGCAGATGGAAATGATCAACTGTAACATCTCCAAAGGGGCTTTTGTGGTGCATTAGACCAGTGAGTCATGAAATGAGAAATGTTTGTGTGACAGAATCCAGGAGCTCCATACTAGATGAAAGTAAACACCATCAAGTGAGTATTCTCCACAGTGTGACACAGTGTACTCACTTGACTGATACTTTTTTAAAAGATAATTCCAAAGTGCTTGGTAGTTCATTTATCCACAGTTCACCATTTTCTGTGCAAAACTGCATCCAGTTTCAATCACTGCAGGGGCAATATTAGGTGTAAGTGAAAAGACTGAAATATTATGGTTGTTATTACATATAATGTAAACAAAGTCATGCAGGTTTTTTGTCATTTGCCTTTAAGCTGCAAAAAGATACTATAGACTAGGCTCAAAGGGAATTTTATGCTGAAAACCAGCATGCTTATATATTCTATTTTATGAACCAAACAGAGCCTGAAAGTTACATCTTTTTTCACTCTGAAAGTCTCTTCTGCACATTTATTTTATACTTTAAATGTTACAGATTTTGTATTTTAGATCTAAGTAAGTATCTCTCTCTAGAAGCATTTAATATCTCCCAGGGTCTTCATCTTCCTCCTTTGGTTAGAAAGTACTTTGCTGAGGTACTGATATTGCAGTAAACATTGAAAACCTACCTGCAGTTTTGTCAGCTCACCAGGGGCAGAATAAACACTAGGTCTCAGAATTGCTTTCCTTTTCTGTGAGCTAGTAGCCACAAACATTTCAGTTTGAGTGCATTTTTTTCTAATTGTTACAATATTATTTTTGTTCTCCAAGCAGGGGTCTCTTACTCTCAACTAATGGTAGCCACAAGCAATTTTTAAATTTCAGGTTACACTCTATCCATAACTGGGATGAGTTGTGTGTGTTTGCTTGGTTATGCTCATGGTGAGAAACACTTGGGCTGGCATGGGGGTTGGGCCCATTTTTTACCATCTCATGAGCCACGCCAAGCTGATTTGGCTTATCAACAGCAAAGTGTTCTTGATTCATTGGGTTGAAATGGGCAGAAACTATCACTGGGATGCATGCACATAGCATGCACACACTCACAGCATGGATGGCTTTGGCATTTGTTTTCTCCTGAGGTAACATGCACTGGGTCAATGAAGTAGCACAACTTTAGTAGTCAGACCTTGTGCTTGACTGAGACATGCTTCACTACTGGTAGGATGATTCTGAATAAATCTGTGGAGCAACTGGTACCCAGTGATGGGTCTTCTGCTGAAGGAAACTTATAGTTCATGATCATGAATGCACCCTCTTAACTAAGTATTTCTAAGATCTAAAAGGTATGCACATAGGAACTGTTTCACTCTACATCCTTTAAATATGATCATTTAGCAACAGAAATACATGGAATGATCACCTGTGTATCACTCCTTAAACTTACACATTAGGGAATTTTCCCATCATAAAGAGTTACTACATGTTCTGCCTATACAAAGACAGTGTTTCTACTCAAAACCACAACTTTCAGGAATGCTATGAGAAACACTATGTATGAATGCTTGTTTTCTTGTAAGTCGTGAAAGCCAGAAAGCCATTAATATGTTTTACACCTGCTGTCATTATGATGGCCAATATGTATGTTCTAACTCTCAAGTAAACACCAAAGTGGTAGTGGTATTTTGTTATAGATCTATAAATCCTATTATGGGCAAAAGGAACATACCTTATATTCAAAGTAAATGTCATTCAAATTTTGTCTATGAATAATTCATATAATTTATATAAATACAACCCAAAGAGAGAAAGAATACTATTACAGAAAAAATCTCTACAATAGTACAATGACAATAGTTACACACACTTCCTGGTATCTGTACTTTACTCTGCTTTTATACTTACCCTCCACTGCTCCTCCAGATCTCCAGGTATGACGTTGATGCTTTCTTTCTCTTTATTGTTGATGCCACTTGGTGCTTCTTTTACGTGCTTGCTATCACAGTATGTACCTTGCCTTTTCTTCTTTGGTCTGTAATTCCGCATTATATCTGCATTTACTTTATATGTTGTGTTTTACATATGTTAGCTGCCTGGTTCTGGTTGTTAGCTCTGAAACTGCTTTTACCAGTGTCATCCTGTGGCCTCTCTATTATCATCCCATACCTTTCTGCTCTTCTACACTGCATCCTGTGTCCTCGCTTTCAATGCCTCTGCTACTACCCTATGGCTGTACTCCTCCACACCACACCATTATTCTGGAGTCATAAATATTTAATTCTACAAGGCACAATTACTTGTCACTAATTCTATATTCATAATAATGGTTATACCACATAATTGTATAAGGCTACATAAAAGTAAAACAGACTAGAAATAGTGACCTAGTTATTAGCAAACTGGTTGTTTAGCTAAAACAAAGCTCAAGGCAAGTCAAGTCAGTTTGATGAAGTAAGCCTCAGTCCTGATCATCTGCAGGGTTAGTACAAAGTCCATGGCTGTTACTAGCAAAGTTAATATTATTTAAACCCGGCTACCAGTCTGCAGTAGACTGAACAGAATAGAAAACCCTCCATAAGGTAGGATGAAAGACATAGATAGGCTAAACATTGAAGAGGCTTTATAAAGCTATCTGACATTTCTGTAATGACCTCACAAAGAAGTACTGATTTATGAAATTTATGCCATTTTATAGGCCAAAACAGGATAATCCTTTCTGTAGGGCTTCATAATGTTGGAAGCAGATACACTAAGGCCTGGGGCTGTGCATCATCCCACATGTCAGGCTGAGTGTCAGATCTCCACCCACAGTGCTAGTTAGGAGTTCAGAGGATACAGACTTGGCTGACTGCACATCCCTATAGCCTCAGAGCAAACTTAAGTCCCCAGAGCTTGTTATGAATTTGAGGAATATTTTTCTGCTTTATGCCACTCGTATTTTATTTTTGCTAACACTTTAGGTTAAGTTTACCAGAACATTTTATTGACGTCATGGACCTTAATTTTAACATTATCTTTCATACTATGCCCCTGTGTCCCAACTCAAGATAACGGTTGTTCAAGCAGTTTGTGGTAATTCAGTCATTTCAAGAGTCTGTATTTTTTTAATTTGTTTGTTTGTTTTTTTTTCTTAATTTCCATTTCCAAAGAAAAGAAACAATGGGATTCCTTACAAAATTGTAAACTGTACCTTTCAGTCTCAACTAATAGCAGAAGAAGAGTAAGACAAGGACTCTTCTTGTCTTGCTTCTGTCAGTGATGATGGTCAGACTACTCTTAGAAAAAAGATACAAAAGTATCAAAAAATAAAATTAAAACCTTGATACAAGAGATAAGAGTTTTCCTCTTGCCAGTGCTAATTCTTGCATTTTACTTGAATTTTTGCGCATCATGTAGAGATGGTTTCTTTTCATCCACTAGTTTGTTGTAGGAGTTCTATAGGTAGAAGAAATCCATGTCAGACTCTGTGATGGTCCAATGAAACCACAGTTAATGTCTCAAATATCTAATAAAGAAGACAATCTCTGTGAACATGCTGGGGTTGTGCAGGCAACAGCAGGAAGACATGATGAGAGGAAGGGGTCCCATGCAGGTGGGACCACACTTTTCTGGGTCTGAACTTCCCTGTCTTGAATGGCTCTGTAAAGAGCCAATAGAGAAGCAGTTTTAACAATGCGTGCACTGAAAGGCCAGACAATGGTCATACCTGCCAAGAGGAGGGAGTAACTCCCCAATGACCCCCAAGACCACTGACCCATTTCTAGAAGAATCTGAAGGTATAAACTACATATGTCCCAAAGTAAAGAGAATTCAAGAAGCATAGACTGTACATGATGCCTAATTAGTCTAAGGAGTCCAAATGCCTGCCTGGAAGAGGGGAAAGGAAATATAAAAGGAAATATAAAAGGACACGAGACAAAGACACGGGTGGCTGCGTCCCTCTGGAACTGGACCCCTAGGCTGGCTGGACCAACACTGGAACCAGGACCGATGAAATCTTTCTTTTTTGTCTTTCTGTCTCCCTCCCTGCCTTTCTCTCACTCTCTGTTTCTCTCTTTCTCTCCTTTTCTCTCCCATTCTTTATCCCTGTATCCCTGCGTGTAAGGCAAAGCTTGTTGGGGCATGTTATAAAATCTGCCACTTGTTGGCATATGTTATAAGATTTGCAGTTTGTTGGTGTATGTTATATAGTTTACTGCTTGTTGCAGAGGTTGCAAGGCTTACTGACAAAGTTTTATGCCAATAGCTGTTGTGGACAAATAAAAATTTTTTGAATTAAAGAATCCTTGGTGTCATTTCACCTTAATCCTGACCTAGAAATTGGCAAATCTGAGTCATCGTGCTGAGAAATTGGGATGTGACAGACTCAAACACCTTCCCACAACTTGAGTGTAACTAAGAGAACAATTTGTCATAACTAAGTGAACAATTTGTCATAAATTGATAGCACTGGAAGAAACTGCTCGGTTTTGGATGAGAATTTTATCTAAAAAACAGATCAAAATTTTGTACAAAATCAAGTGCAATGGGCAAGATCTACTTGAATAATTATGCAGGAAATTTATAGAGCATATAATTTTATTCTGTAATCTAGTTCTCTCTATACTTTCCCAAGCTTTATTTCTCCTCTTGCTTCTTCCCTCATTTTTCAGTGAGTAGACAGGAGTAATCTGTTTTTCTTCTTCCCTCTGGATGTTTCCACAAGATAGTTAATGTTCATGCCACCTAATCCCCATTTTTGATATCTAAAGAACTATCTCTCAGCAGACAAGAAAGAAACAATCTTCCTATCTGCAGCAATGCAACTGGAAAAGGCTCTACTGAAGTCACTGTGTTTTTACAGCTGAGCACTTTCAACCTTTAAATTACTCTGTTTCCTCGATGTCAAGAAGTTCAGGATTTACAGCAGAGCTTGATATAATTATTATTATTATTGTTATTATTATGGTTTTGAGATCCATGGTAATAGATGTGCTGATTGTTTTATTTTACAAAACTGTTATTTTACAGATGTCCCAAACATTTCCTAAATTCTCATTTCTAATCTTGGTATTTCACAAGCATAATTGAGGAAGCCACTGTACAGGGGGGAAAAGATTCAGACTAACCAGTGCAAAAAACATGTCAGCACCATCTGCAGTTGGTACCTGTCTGTTCATTCAGCAGCACAGCTTCTGCATTATGACTCGATGCCCTTACTTGAACCCTCCAGAAGATGTAACTCACTGTCTTCCTTATTTGAAACCTAATTAATCATAATAGTCTTGGTGCTGTTGTCATTCATTTGGAGATTGTGTGAGTTTGGTTTAGATTCTTTTCCTGTGAATTTGCAAAAACAACAAACTCTTTCAGAGCCTGGATGATTTGATGCCTCAAGGAGCAATCACAGACACAGTAATATTCATTTCCTCCAATCTTTTTGTTTAGAGAAAGGCCTTTCGTGAGCATTCATAATTTTCTTTTGGTGTTATACCTATTTTTACTGTTTCACTGTCACTGGAAGCAAGATACCACAAGCTATTTGGTTATGGGTGTTCAAGGCTGACCCTTTATATCTCCAGAGAAACATAGGGTCATTTCTCCATTTGATATAAGCACATAACTCCTCTTACACTAACGGATGGTTCTAAATATGTATATTATTAACTCCTTCATTTTGTGTGTCAGCTAATATTCTTTAAGTGCAAAGAGTTCCATTTCTTAAAATTCCCAAACTATTCTTCATCCATTTTCACATTTGCAGATTCCATTTGCCTGCTTATCACTCTTTGCACAGTATCATATCTAATTTGTTCCAACACTACCTTTAACAAGAAAAGTGAAGCCAAAGTTATTTAAGTTGATACAATAAAAGATTTTGCTAAAGGCCAACTGCTTCATGAACAAATCCTTTTGTAGTAAGAAAAAAAAGTCAACAGCTTACATCAAGCATCTTGGATTACTATATATGGAACTTGTCAGCCTGCATTTTTGTACAAGCATCTCTGAAAATCTCCTTCTGTCATGGTGTTCTAAAGATAGATACATTAGTAATAAAACCTTATTTGATTGAATAATGAAGTTCTTGTCAGCCATAATTAAACACTAGCTCTTAACAGAACTCTAATTATTTCTGCTTGGATTTCTCAGGTCACACAAACTACTCTTGCTTCTAAAAAATGCAGGGACTGTTAATCTAATTTAGTCTTGTGTTTGTTTACGCTGCTTGTTCTAAACTGATTCTTCATAGTTAATGGAGCTGAGGATCATAAATACCAAGCATCCCATTCCTGCATCATTTTGAGGCGTGTCCCTCCCACCATAGAAATCTCACAGAGAAATAGAATTCAATAGGTGTTCCCCTGTTTTTTAATTGGCACAGTCTCTATGTTAGAAGATGTTTGACCTCCAAATACAATCCCAACCCTATGTCTCACTTGATTCTTTCCCTGATAATATTTTTCATACAGATATTTTACAGTGAGCACTCATCAGATTCTGAGCTCAATTAAAGGTAAAAACTCTGAACAACATTTTGTTTATAATACAGAATACCAGTTCAATTCACAGAACCTGTATAAAAGGGTAGAAAAATGATGTGATCCATATTTCAGTTCAGCTAAGCAGAAAATATTTAAAACAAAATTTATCTTACAACAAAGCTTCACAGTGAAATCAGAGATCAGCTGATAATTTATCTTTATAGCTCTGGGTTCTCCATGCCCAAAAACTTTTGTAGCATTTGTTGACAAAACAAAATCATAGTCGTAACTGTAAATGTGATGGGTAGGATTCACTGTTGCAGTCCAGGCTTAGGCTGAGGCAAGCCAACTTCTGCCATGTCCTCCTAAAGATGCTTGTCAAGTTAGACAGAGTTGCATTTTGTGCAGCACTTTCAGATAGAGCCTTTAGCCAGAAGTCAGGAGATGAGCTCAGATTTTCCATAGAAGTTTTGCTACGTGAAATGTGATCTCATGGGTGAGGACATATTTCCAATGGAAGCCTAGCAGCTGCAAAGCTGCCCATGAGAGGAGGGGGTTGTGGGCTGATAAGAGGGAGATGTTTCCTGCCTTGTGGATTTGACATTCAGCTGAGCTGGGCATATAAATGTCCCCATAGCCAGTCCTATAGGATATATAGCTATCAGACTATCAGCAGGTAGGAAAAGAGACCAGGCTTTCTCTACTTACACTTTTGAGTCTTTTGGGAAGTATGGTATGTTTAAATAAGACAGAGATTCACAGTTTGGAGTATAATCTCTGAAAAAAATGAAGACAATCTCCAAATGAAACCAAGGTCCTGTTTCATCTTCGCCTGGAAATTACTCAGCTGCAAAACTATTCTAAAAGTAGTCATCAGCGACTGAAGGAAAATTTGTCTATGAGTAAAAATTTTCTCTTAATTAATGAAGACTGTACAGCCTGTACAATGTCCTACAGCCTACAAAGTGAGTCTAACATATTTATTCTACTTCTATGTCCTACTCATGTATCCCCCCCAAAAAAAGACCATCACAAGATAGAAAGCATTTTTATGTAATTTATTTGGAAAGACTTCATGTCTCTTCAGGGACTTGCAAGACCATACAACATCAAAGCAATGTTATGTTACTCATGGTGCATGGCCTTTTATTTAAAGAATGACACAGCAATGGCTTACTTCACATTTCTTCTGTTCATCCTTCTATATACAAAAAGAAATGAACGAGAAATAAGAAAGTTGAAGTTGAATAAGAAAGTTGAAAGGAAAAGTTTTTACACAAGCTACACTGTTTATTTCTGCACAGCACTGGCCTGATAAGCTATTTAAAGAAGTTCTTTCAATCAGTTTTAGAAGATGTCGAATGGGATAAAGTGCACAGTTTCATGGATCATACCCAGATAAAAAGAAGTACATAGAGCCTAGCATCTCTATCTGATCACATTTTATCAGCTTGAACAGCAAGGAGATTTTAGATGCAAAGGGACCTTGATAGAGGTGACTGACCAATTCAGACTTCAAAAACAGGACTCTTTTCCAAGCATGACTCTTACACCGCAACCATAATCAATGCCTCAACAAACTGTTGTTATAACACATCTTCTTTGGGATAAACAAGATTACTTGATATTTTCAACAACACAAGAAATAGTCTCATCCTTCAGTGGATGGAACAGATGGAATATAACATAGATGGAATATAAAACCAGGACAAAGAAGCGGAAAGAATCCTGTAGTTAAAGCACAGATCCATGGGCAGAGGTGTCAAAATGCCCTTTCCTCAACTATGAAATATCTGTTTTGTTGATTGTGAGTCTTAAAGTTATGATGAATCATGACTCAATCCGCAGAACCAAGTTGAGCAGGCATGAGTTTAAAGTTAGATTTCAAACTCTCCTATAGCAGAAGAGGTGCACATTGCAAAACTTCACACTCCTTCTACTGCATTTCATTCTGTCTGGCTTGTGAACCTGTAGGCCAGGAGTATCTGCATCTTGCAGATGTCTATCTACAAGACCAACTGGGCATTTTTCTTGACAGGATGCTGTGGTGAGCTAAACAGCAAATAAAACAAATTACCATGGTAACAAGACCAGATTATTTACATGTGCTATTTCTTCTGCTTCTCTTGTAAACCTAATAAACCATCATGATCATTATGAACATAAACCAATGAGCATTACACTAGAAATGCTATTCAGGCTGCTGAATATCCACCTTCAGGATGTAACAAAGGAATTTAAGGACCACTATGCTTGATGGCACAGATTAAATCACCTGCTCTTACATGATATATCAATCACAGGACAGTGATATGCAGAGTATATGGTGAAAGTCTAATCTCTAGGAGTAGCAAATAGCCATCAAAGAGATGACAAAGAAATAAGGTGAAATTTCCATGAACTAAAAGTGATTGGCTTCTCTTAAAGTCTGACTCTCAAAAAAAAACTTTTGCACAGTATGCTTTTAAAGTAGTGATTCCTTTAATTTGAGCATGAATGCTGATCCAGCCATTCAGAAAGAAAGGTAGAAATAAATACTCTGTTCAGCAAGTATTTATTTCCCATCATGTACAGGTCACTAGAACTGGAACTTTGCTGAGCTCCTTTTGCAGGCTGCCATGAGTCTGAAAGCTCCTGAATGGCAGGTCAGCAAGTCAGGCAAGATCCTACCCATCATGTGCTAGACCTAGGATGAGCAAACCTGGCATCAGACCAGTGAGCAGCTGATGTGCCTCGAGTTGCAGAAGAATTTAGCTGGACTAGAGCACTTACCTTTATAAAAGAAAACTAATATTTTAATTCACCCGTGCAGGCTTGGGAAGACTTTGTATTGATTGAATCAGTCAGCAAAACAAGATTTAGTCAAGAACCACTGCAGAGCATTTATATTTTGGAGACATTGATTCCCTGGCTTCATTCCCCTTTGGTCCCCCTTTCATCTCCCACTCCTTGAGTGATTTTCCATCCATTTTGCTAAGATGAAGCTGTGTCTGGTTAGGTTGCCAAGTTGTTCATTATTCTTCTCTGTCTTCGTTTTATCTGAACATATCTAAACATGATACCTCACTGCAGGAAGATTGTCATTTGGGGAGAGAAAGCTCTTTAAAAGGATGGAAGAAAATACACTGTGTTCTCTTTTATTTTGTCCTTCCCCTTCATTTTTATCTTTAATTTCTCTTCTTTTACTGTGGAGATACACATAAAACTTTTGTGTTTCAGGGCCCCATTCATCCCTGGCTAGACAAGCACCAGGAAGCAAAGAAAGTTGTGAAGGATGCCAGAGGGCAAAGCCAAGGGAGGAATCACTTGGGAAGAGAAAGGTCCAAGTTTCTTTCAGAACCACAGTCTGGATCATGGATTGATCTTACTGGAGAAACACCTGGTGGACCTGGGTGTTCTTTGTGGAAGAGCATGCCTATCTCAAAAGTTAAAATTAAATGGGCAGGCATGGAGACATTTCACTAAATTAATTGAAGGCCAAAGCCTCCATTAGACAGTCAAGACAAAAGAACTCACATCTTTCCTGCTTGTTTTTAGTTTACTCATCCCATCAGTTTTGCAACAGCTACATCACATGGAAAATAGATGCTGTTTCTATCCAGAGGAGTCCTTCAGAGCTCTGCCATTGTTATATACTGTGCTGTAATGGAATTTGAGACAATTAAAGCTGACTGAGAAAATTTCCCACTAATTCCTAACATCCTGCAAATAAATTGGTGAAATCTGCTGAGTTTTTGTGAACCACAGTAGTTTCTATGTGTGGTCTTTTTTCTTCTCAGTAAGAGATATTGTCTGACCCCTGACATTTTAAATTATTAAATATTGAGGGGCAACAGAAATAATTACTTCAAAAATGAAATATAGATATATGTATGCAGCCACAACTTCTTAAATGACACCACTGTAAATGCTTTTATTTTAAACATTCTCATTTGAGTTGGTTTCCCACAAGCCGATAGCAAAAGATTTCAGCTTTCATTGGTTAACAAAAATCAAAATATGCAAGTCAGTGCCGGTAGTGAATATATTACTGAAAATATTAAGCGCAGGTGAAAGCAAATAAACTGACTGTATGAAACCAAGACAATAAAAACAAGTAAGCAGTTCAAAGCCTGTAAAGAAATTCATGCACTTGGGCCTTCATTATAGAAAGGAGTCCCACGGAAACCTGCAGGGCCCAGTGAGGTCACCAATGACATAAGAGTAAAGCAGCTCAATACTTTGGAGGACTGGGTCAAGGATTTTTGTCTTGTCAGATTTTTGTGAGGCTCTGACAAGAGGACCATTTTGGATAATTGATGCTTAAATTTCTGCTAGTATCTTCTTTTGCATCAAAGATTACAGAGTTGATAAATATTCAGGGTTTTCTTAATAATGTTTTATTCCAGCCTTAATTTCCTGCACCCCTTTTTTCCTGTCAGCATGTCACACACACTTCAGTATGTGATCATTGAAAGGGAAGGATTAGTTCTATAAATCTCTAACCAACTTCTGAAAAAATTGCTATTTTTGGAAAGGGTCATTAGATCACATCTACACTAAATTCAAATGCTGTTTGCCCTTCAAGCACAAGCAACTCTTTTCCATACTACTTTGGCCCAAATCCCTCTCATAGGCAGGATCTGGATAAAGGGACAGTCATTTTCCATCAGTGCAGCATGACATGTTGACTTGAAGCAAGGATATTAATATACTCAGTTACGACCAGTCTGGCCAGCCCAGCACTGCCATTTGTCTTGATGTGTGGTGTAGCCAGCTCAGGCAGACTGATTTGCTCTGCTCCCTGAAAAGCCAGGTTCAGCAATGCAAGCTCAGGGACAACTACACCAGACAAAGCCAAAGGGTCTGAGCTGAGCTGGCTTCCATGCCACTGCCGGATTAATGACAATAAATTTTCTCCTTCCATGATAGAACTCAGTCTCCTGAGAAACATGACTTATCCCTAGGTTCATTTCAATGACACTGTTGAAGTGTTCAAAACCTCTCTGAGGAACGATATGGCTTGGGTTTTTTTCTTCCCGGGGAAAGGCTTGTTTACAGATGTGATACACAGCATAGGAGAAATCAGACACAATTTCCTGTAACTCGTGTACCCATTCCTCAGACCATGAGTTTTCAATCCTGGAATTACTCTAACACATACATTTCTCCTGCACTAGACTCCAGTCCCTAGTCCAGTTAAAAGACACACCTTGTAAAGTCTGCTCAGCAGTTTTTCTTTGTTGTAAAGATAGAGTCTGGTTTGTATCATTTGAGGGAAGTGACCACCAACAATACCCTGAGCACTGGGGGATCTCCAGATTCTCAGGGATTATCACTGCCTTGAGTTCACAGACATTTCTGTAGAATGTAAAGTTTTAAATTTTCTCTTAGATGTTAGCTACACATCTTCTCGTTTTCTTTCTTTTTATTGTTTCTGAAAAGAGAATACACTGGAAAACATCCTATCTCATTTTAATCCTTTAACCTGGATGTTCAAGTTAAGGTTTTCATTGTCACAGACTTCCTCTACAGGTCATGAGGAGGGACAGGACTTCCTTGAGGGTGAGTCAGTGGCTCATCAGTAAGTTAAACTGCCTAATTACTGTTTATCAAAGAAGCAGCATCACCAAGGCATCAGTGATGAACCCATTTCTAAAAGACTTCAAGCAATGTGACTGAACAACGTGCCATGTTTAGCTGGAATTTATGAGAGGGGTTTATAACTTCTAGGTCATTTTCATCAGTCATATAGGCCAAGTAACACTTCCCTGCCAAAACTTCTTTTTAGACAACTTTCATTGAAAAAGCACTGGGATGACACATCTTCCCAAGGGTAACATAGAGGTGTCACGCCTTCAGCTCTCAAAGGCACCAACTCCATATTTGCATATCTGCCACAGAGTGTGGGTTATCCCTTCTCTCTTCAGCATTTGCCCAGTTCAGATGGTATTCAGAAGAGGAATGTCATAACAGAAACTGCTTATTCACCTTCGCCTCCTGCTCATTTAGAGTAGGATAGAGATTTAGATCAACAAACATAACAATAAATGGATCTATGATTTTTAGGCATGTCTAGCTGTCAGGTTTTGGCCAGGAATCATACTGCAGCCATTGCAACGCTTCAGGCTTGACAAGATCACTCTGCTTACGGAAGCATTACATGGTCAGCCAGAGAGGCCTGGAAAAGAATGGGCTGAAATCTGTTCCTTAGAGCACCAAAATACGTACATGCAGTTGACAGCTTTTCCAGAGGTTTAAAAACTGGTGCATGAGTCCAGCCTCATTGAATTGTGTGACAGGTACAGCCCTGGGAGTGTTTGCACATGGTCCGTGAAGAGTTCATCTGTACTTCCCCAGTGCCACATTATTTTTCTCTTCCCAGGGAAAAACTCTGTTCTAGGAGAAAAATTGCCAGACAAGATGCCTAAATTGACAGAAAAGAAAATGAGTGATGGATGTGCTTTTGAACAGTGGGGTGTTACCAGGACTGCAGGACTATAGGGACATAATATTGTAGGACTTACGTTTCAGCAACTAGATCACAAAAAAGTGTGGGCTGCACCTAGAGCAGTAAGATGTATGTGTAAGATGAATGCCATGATAACAGGCTACTCCCTGTCCAAACCAACAGAGATTCATCGCACAGACAGCTGTCACTAAACCTGGGAACAGCACTGAACAACTCACTGCAGCAATGCCAAAGCCATTTAGAGACCATCTTCTCAAACCAACTCTAGGGATAGTTGCACAAATTGCTTTGGTGGTGTTATCATCAGGAGCCAAGAAGATTATCAAAATCTGAGAAATCCTCCTTCCACTTCTGTTCCACAGGCTGTGGGGTCAGATGTAAAAGCAGAGGAGATGCCTTGCAAAGGCACGACGGGCATGAATTTCCTTTCCTGACCAACTGAGCCACCCCTGAGGTATATATAAAGCTGTTGCATGTATTTTCATTGACAAATACACCATGCGAATTATCTTATGAAGAGGTTCCTGGAAAAGAGCAACTTAGAATGAAATAAACATATTTTCCACTGAGTTATGAAAAAAAAAAAAAAAAAAGGCAATTGCAAGTTATTTTAAATGTATATATATATACACACATATATAAATATATATATATATATCCCAGGCAACACAGGCTCACCAGCTGTTTGCCAGATATCTACTTGGTAGTCCTGTTATATTAACAAAATATGAGAAAGAAAAGACATCAGTACCATGTACATAGAACCTACATTCTATTTTTGATGTTATATTGAAGTAAATCAGGAGTCAACCCCGTGAAGAAAATTGCTCTCAGATACACTGGTATTAACCTGAAAGCAGAGCACAGTCCTTGAAATGCAGTTATATAACTTCTGGAGAGGAGATGCTGGTGGAACAGATGATCTCTGAAATGCTACCACATAATTAAGCCAAAGTCAGAGCCCAAACCTAGATCTCACCACTTCATATTAATTTAGTAAAACAGATTATTCATGCTTCAGATGTTACGTTTTCATTTGGGAAAAGCAGGTATGTCCTTAAGGAAATATTGACTGGATTTCACTTAGTTATTTTAAATTTCAAATCCTCAAAAGCAGCAAATAGAACTGTATAGCTGAAAAACATTTGAGACCAAGGGGAAAACATCACAACGTATCACCAATATTTATATTTCCCCATGAATGATTTACATGCTCCTGCACTATCAGCTATCTTCAAAAGAATATGTCAAAAGAGGAGAGCAGTGCACTTGGTTCATGTAAAGTGAGATTTACTGAGAAAAGTCCTAAGAATTCAAAGCTCTGAGACCCAGTTCTCATTTCTGATGTTGGGCACACACTTGTAGTCTGACTTTGAAAAGTTTCTGAGGGTTTGGGGAGTTTTCAAGCTCCATGATTACATACCTGTAAGAAAGTTCCCGCTGAGCTCTGTTATAGAGCACTACAACAGGGCCCAGGTCTCTGTGGGTGACTGGCACAAATGTCTGTTGTTCTCAGATCCCCTTGGCCTTAGCTTAAGGAAACTCGGCCTCTGCCATCAGTGGGCTGGCACACCATCCCAAATCAAGGGATGGTTAGCATCCAACTCTCCCAAAGAAAGCTGGGACCATTGGTCAGTCAGAGCAATCCCGGTTAGTGAGTTTTAAAAGCAATAGTAATAGATTTTTTTCCACTGCTGGGGTTTTGTTGGTGGTTTTTTTTGGGGTTTGGTTGTGGGTTTTTGGTTTGGGTTTTTTTTGCATAGCTTTCTATATTGAAGAAAACTAAAAATAGTGTGGTAAAAGCCCATCTTTTTATATCCAAATCTGTTCTTAGCTGTTTGGTGAGAGGACGGCTGAGATTCGATAATATGCCCTAGTTACTAGGTACACTGCAGAGATTGACTCCAAAGATGATCTTAGTAACCAGCGTACTGATGCCTTGTCTTTGACATGTCCTTCCCTATTGCAATGCAGTCTGAGACAGGGCTATTTTCATCAATGGATTATCAATCCTCATTATAGTCACTGTAAAACTGGTAGGTCTGGAATCCACCAGAGAATATTGAAATACACCTGGAATAGATAGTGAAGGCATAAGCATGCTGTATTTTACAGACCCCATGAAGAAAGAGCACTTGATTACAAAAGTATTCTGACATTAGTTAGTATTTAAAGTTTTTTGGTTTTGTTCTCCTTTTACCCAATATTGATTCAGTCACTGAAGAGCTGCAGGTAACTTCCAGTCTTTGTGCATTTAAATTTTAAAAAAAATAATCCTCATCTCTTCTGTCCTACTGTGAACTCAGAAATCCTCTGCTTCCACAGATGGCTTGCCAGGGGTGAGCGAGCTCTCTCAGCCCAGGTCTGGAAGAACTTTTTTTCTGCCAAGTATGTAGAACATTTTCTATGTATGCATATGTATGTCTGTGCATGTATGTAAATTATACAACATAAATAGTATAATTCAGTATAATCTTCAGCCCTTATTCATTGTTGTAGGAATTTAGAAAAAACTGCTGAAAATGGAAAAATATGACAATCATTTGAGACAAATAAACTGTGATTTTAAAATGTAGCAAAAGAAAGCTTTAATATTCAGCACAACTTAATAAATTGAAGACACTTTTCTTCTCAGTTCTTACCAAGATAGAACATTTCTCCTTTGCAGTTAAAGTCCTTCATTCTCTTTAGAAAGCTGTTGAATAAAATGGCAAGTTAACATCAATATGATAGGACTTTTGTTGTAGTCTGGCTCTCATACTGGAAAGCCTTAGTTACAGTGACATTTAATGTGTAAATTTACTGTCTATAGAAAGAATTTTGGTTAGAGTGTGTTCAATAACAAGGAAGAACTCACAACTGGTGACCCATTTAATTAGAAGACGAAATGTTGCCAGGGCAGACTGATCTTAATGTTGCTGTGTCACTAGAGAAAAAGAGTCTGGTTATTTTTAAAGTGACACATGAAAATGTTTTATTCCTATTTACTTCTGTTTCAGGAAATTTTTAAGATAGAAAATATTTTCAGAACATTCAGAAAATTTGATTAATAGACCTAGGGATTTTTCTCTGATGTTTATCTCCTCTTACAGCTATAACTGCTGCCACAGCATCATACTGTTCTGCATCCCACACCACCATTAACCTTTCCTGGAGTAACCAGTGAAAGTGACACCAAGACTTGGACTCCAGATCTGGATTACTATCCAAAGATTCAATTTTTACCTCTTTGTGGTGACTATCAAAAAAAGGTAGTATACTAACCCAAGTCTACATCAGTGATTTAGGTGATGCAAATTCCTGAGTACAGACATGTGTCCTGAACACACTAGCATAACCACTGAGTTGCTGAAACAATTAAAAGAGGACATTCAGATTAGCGTCATTCATTGGGGTTTTTAAAGAAATTATGAATATATCTTTTTCTCTCAGAATCTGGCCAATTTCTCATGGCGTTATTCAAGGCTGATGCACCTTCTAAATTGATCTAGGTCATTACATGTTACATTGTCTCATCAAAAGTTCTCAATACTTTTGGGAAAGAGGGTAGTTTGTCTTCCTGATGTTCCAGACCTGCAGTCAGGCAGAATCTCACTGCAAGCCCAAGAACTACCTCTGCATCTTTATGAATGCTTTTGAGCAAATCTATAATATGCTTTTATTAAACTGCAACCCTCTCTAGAGTTTGGTATTTACTCCAGCTAGGACTTGTCATCAAGTTCCATCAGGTGTGTCCTGGTTCAGCTAGGATAGGGTTAAGTTTCCCCAGCAGGGAGGGGGAAGGGATCTCCAGCCGGGTTATTCATACCATGCTGAGGTCAGGTCCGGGTGCGGGAGTGCGGGAACTTTTTCCTTTGTGGCTTTGGTTGAGGGGAGCACACAAGCAAGCTGTCTGTAACCATTGCAGTATTTCTCTGTATATCTTTTGTCTTGTTTACTGTTATTACTGTTCGTTGTTGTTATCATTGCTACTGTTGCTGTTCAGATTGTTTTATTACACTGTTGTATTAAATTTATTCTTATTTTAACCCGGGGTTTGTGCCCTACTTGTGTCCGAGGGTGGGGGAGGGACAACAGCAACGTGGTCTCCAGTCCCGGCAGGGTTTAAAACTACCACAGCCCTTCTTGGCGCCCAATGTGGGGCACAAGAGGGTTGAAATAAGATTCAAAAAGAGACAGACCCTTACCAGAGTGTATTACAGCAGTCTGGTGGGTGTAATTTCTCTGTTTGTATTTGTACTGTTTGGTAAGAAAATGTTTGCAGTGCTGGCCCACTTGCTTGCATGGTGGAGCTGCATTAATCCTTATATCCAGTGAGTGTATGATCCCAGTGCTGATGTTTGTTGTCGGTGGAAAATGTGTAAAGGGTCTATTTTTGCTGGCTCCTGACTGCTTATAATGTGCTCGTATGGGGGGGGGGGGGGGGGGGGGGCAATACCTGTTTGCTGCCTGGGCTTTTGTTAGGGGTCTCACCCCCTCTATGGGTCAGCCAGGGGAAGAGATCCTCTCGGCTTTGGGGATTTTCAGCCCTCCTTGGAGCCTGCAGGCCAGTGTGATTGCAGCACTATGCCTTCTAAATGTCTGCCTGATTTTGGTTTTGGCCATGTGGCACTTCTCTACCAATAGCAGTGCCCGGAAACCTGCCCCGAGGTCAGATAATAGTGAGTGGCAAGGGGTGTGGGAAAAGATGGGCAAAGGCCTGAGTCGGTGGGCACCTCCAGTGCTTTGGAATTTCACTCCTGAGCAAGTGCAGAGCCCTGATAAGCTGATGGAGTGCTTAGAAAGGGTGTGTTACCAAGCTGGCAAAACCCAGGAGACACAAATCGCTGCAATGTGTTGGGGACTTGCCCATGCCTACCGTGTTCTCTTTAATACCACCCACTGCCCTCAAGGGGGAGAAAGGCCTGCAGGATCTGAGAGTGAAGTTACTGGTACAGCAGCTGGGCCAGGGGAACAGGCAGAGCCAGTATCAGTCGCCTCCACCAGCACAGCAGCTGAGCCAGAGAGCCAGCCAGTGCCGGTATCAGTTGCTCTGATACAGAAAACAAAATACACCAGAAAGTCACCTCGCAAAGTGGGGGATGGGGATGAGCCAGGCCCAGCACAGGAACAGGAGGAACGGCCAGATGTGATCGTCTGATCTCTATCCCCTACTGAGTTGAGAGATATGCGGAGAGATTTCAGCTGCCTCCCAGGCAAGCAGATTTGCACCTGGCTGCTCCGATGCTGGGACAATGGAGCCAGTGCTTTTGAAATGGAGGGGAGAGAGGCCAAGCAGCTGGGATCTTTGGCCAAGGATGCTGGCATTGATAGGGAAATAGGGAAACAGACTCAAACCCTCAGCATTTGGAGGCGACTCCTGCTCAGTGTAAGGGAGAGGCACCCCTACAAGGATAATATCCTATGTCAGCTAGGCAAATGGACCACCATTGTGAAAGGCATTCAGAACCTCAGGGAACTGGCTGTGTTTGATATGATCTATGGTGATCTGAATGATGAGCAGGCACCATGACCCAGATCAGGTCCCTTGCACACACCTGATGTGGCGAAAGTTCCTGAAGAGCGCACCAGAAGCACACTCGAAAGCATTGGCAATAGTGTCCTGGTGGACAGACACCCACACTCTAACAGTGGATGGAGTGGTTGGCAAGCTCCGGCAATGTGAGGGAAATCTCCCTTCATCTCAACATTCCTGGGTCTCAGCTGTAGAGGAACTGTCTCAGAGGGTCCAGAAAATGGAAGAGGACATGTCCTACATTCCACCTGCACGGGCCGATGTCTCAGCCTTTAGAAGTAAACGTTTCCCCACCCAAGAGAAAGGCAGTAGAAGGTACACACCATGGGGCACCCTATGGTTTTTCCTCCGTGACCATGGAGAAAGCATGAGGAGGTGGGATGGACAGCCCACTCCTGCCCTAGCTGCACGAGTAGAGCAGCTGAAAGGGAAGACCATCACAAAAGGGGAGTCCTCCAAGAAAAGCTCAGCTCCAGTGTCCAGTCAGAAATCCCCCAGACAGAATAGAATGGCCAACGTTATGTCTGACCCTCTTGAGGGGACCAGTGAATCATTCTTACAAGAAGGGAGCGACGCTGAGCAGGATTAGAGGGGCCCTGCCTCCAGCCAGGTGGAGGAAAGGGATAATCAGATTTACTGGACAGTGTGGATCCGATGGCCTGGCAAGTCAGACCCACAAGAGTATAAGGCTTTGGTGGACACTGGTGCACAGTGCACCCTGATGCCATCGAGCTACAGTGGGGTTGAATCCATCTGCATCTCCGGAGTGACAGGGGGATCCCAACAGCTGACCGTATTGGAAGCTGAAGTGAGCCTGACTGGGAAGGACTGGCATAAGCACCCCATTGTGACTGGCCCAGATGCCCCGTGCATCCTGGGCATAGACTATCTCAGGAGAGGGTACTTCCAAGACCCAAAAGGGTACCGGTGGGCTTTTGGTGTAGCTGCCCTGGAGGAGGTTGAACAGTTGTCCACCTTACCCGGCCTCTCAGAGGATCCCTCAGTGGTGGGGCGGTTTAAGGTTGAGGAGCAGCAAGTGCCGATTGCTACCAGGACGGTGCACCGGCGGCAGTACCGCACCAACCGAGATTCCCTGGTCCCCATCCACCAGCTGATCCGCCAACTAGAAAGCCAGAAGGTGATCAGCAAAACTCACTCACCCTTCAACAGTCCTATATGGCCAGTGAGAAAACCTAATGGCAAATGGAGGCTAACTGTGGACTATTGTGGCCTGAATGAAGTGACACCAGCAATGAGTGCTGCAGTGCCGGACATGCTAGAGCTCCAGTATGAACTGGAGTCGAAGGCAGCCAAGTGGTACGCCACGATTGACATTGTTAACGCGTTCTTCTCCATTCCGATAGCGCCAGAGTGCAGGCCACAGTTTGCGTTCACTTGGAGGGGCATCCAGTACAGCTGGAATCGATTGCCCCAGGGGTGGAACCACAGCTCCACCATTTGCCATGGACTGGTCCATACTGCACTGGAGAAAGGTGGGGCTCCAGAACACCTGCAGTATATTGATGACATCATTGTATGGGGGAACACAGCCTAGGAAGTCTTTGAAAAAGGAAAGAAGAAAATTGAAATCCTCCTGAAGGCCGGCTTTGCCATTAAGCAAAAGAAAGTTAAGGGGCCTGCAAGGGAAATTCAATTCCTAGGGATAAAATGGCAAGATGGGCATCGCCACATCCCAATGGAGGTGATAAACAAGATAACAGCCATGGCCCCACCAACCTCTCAAAAGGAGACTCAGTCTTTCCTGGGCGCTGTGGGGTTCTGGAGGATGCACATTCCGAACTACAGCCTGACTGTGAGCCCTCTCTACCATGTAACCCGTAAGAAGAACGATTCTGAATGGGGCCCTGAGCAACAAAAATCCTTTGAACAGATTAAATGGGAGATTGCCCAGGCAGTAGCCCTCGGGCCAGTCCAGGAAGGGCAGGACATTAAGAACATGCTCTACACCGCAGCCGGGGAGAATGGCCCTACCTGGAGCCTCTGGCAGAGAGCACCTGGGGAAACGCGAGGCCGACCTCTCGGCTTTTGGAGCCGGGGATACAAAGGTTCTGAAGCTAATTATACACCAACTGAGAAGGAGATACTGGCAGCCTATGAAGGAGTTCGGGCTGCCTCAGAAGTGATCGGCACTGAAACACAGCTCCTCCTGGCACCCCCACTGCCGGTGCTGGGGTGGATGTTCAAAGGAAAGGCCTCCTCCACGCATCAAAAGGGCTGTGGTAGTTTTAAGCCCTGCCGGGACCAGAGACCACATTGCCATTGTCCCTCCCCCACCCTCGGACACAAGTAGGGCACAAACCCCGGGTTAAAATAAGAAGAAATTTAATACAACAGTGTAATAAACAATCTGAACAACAACGGTAGCAATGATAACAACAATAAACAGTAATAACAGTAGACAAGACAAAAGATATACAGAGATATACAATGGATCCTGACAGCCCCATGCTCCCCGCAACCAAAGCCACAAAGGAAAGCTTCCCGCACTGCCATGCCGGACCTGACCTCAGCATGGTATGAATAACCCGGCTGGAGATCCCTTCTCCCTGCTGGGGAAACTTAACCCTATCCTAGCTGAACCAGGACAAGGTGCTTTCTGCTCCTGTAAAAAATTAATTCCCAAATGTTCGCTCGTCTTCAGTCACAATAAATTGGACACATACTTCATTGGTTTTACAAACTAAGATCTCTTCCTGAAAAATGAACTACTGTCCAGAAGGACAATGTCAAAGACACATCAAGGAATTTCTAAGCTATGGCTCTTGACTGTTTTGTTAAGGGTATAAATTCTTGACATAGGAAGAGAGAAAATTGAGTAAAAAATATAAAATTAAGTGTGTTTCTAATAATTCAGTTGGAAAACCAAACAAAATCCTTACATCAGTAAGTTAGGGCTGTGACTTTTTAGCATAACAGGTCCAGTCCATTGTTTCTTAATGCTGGTGTCAGAATTTTGTTTCAGAAACAGCACTGAGACATGATGTTTCTCTAAACCTTTTATTCTGCCAGATTCTGACTGGGCAAACAATAATCCCTGTCAGCTGCAAAGTAAGAAAGTAATGTTGCATTTCCAGTTGAATGATTCAGTACTGTGTAGAGAGTGGAGACCACAATAATGTCACACATTAACACCTACAGGGAACTTGACTACAGTAATTTGTTTCACTTTTTTATCAAGGACAGTTTGGGACAGTTAGATTTATGAAGCCATAATAACATATTGACCATGTCAGTGGTAGAATTACATTCATTTCACTTCCTTGCTCTTTCTCCCTTACTTGTTTTTAGTTCTGTTCAAAATGCCTTCCCATGTATCTACACATAGCCGTAAAAGAAACATATTGACTTAAATGAATGATTTATAATATAATTTATAATACTCTCATAATTTGAAATTATAAAAACATATTTCCTCAGAGACTTTACTCAAGATTCTGGATAAATAAAAGCTATGTTATATTTTCCTTCTCCTTCCAGAAACTTTTAAGTATCTTACTTCCAAGAGCCCAACTTTGGCACCCTGCAAAATGTCCCTGTCCCTCCCTGGATTCCCGATGTTTTGCTTCTCTGTTGCAATGCCCACGCTCTGCAGGCTTTTGACTGCTGAACACTGGCACTACATAGACAAGCAGAGCAATGGCAGTGGCCTTTCTGCAGGAGGACATTCATTCTGCCAGCACCCCACAAAAATGGCACCCCTGACTTCTGTACTAAAAAGCTGCACTTACTTCCAATTGTCTGCCATGAGGGCAGGGAAAAGATTGGCTGTGCCCCACAGCAAGGGATGAAGTGTTTCCTGATGTGGAACAGCTGCTTCCTGACTGTGTCTGCTTTCTGTGCCAAACAACCTGTCGTGGCAGATCCACCCCATGTTAATATAGACCTCAAGGGTAATAGCTTGTTTTAGCTTGCTGACTTTGGTGCCTGATCATGAGCTCTCCTCCAGACAGAAGGACAGCAATCATGCGTAGCCCAATCAAGAAGAGGTGGCTCTTCTAGTCATGGGGTGCACCTCACTAGAAGAATGCTCATATGTACATGAATATCTGAGCCCAACATTAGAGGTGCAAGAGCAGGTAATTTTTATGTGATCGGACCTCATGACAACTCTGTGTCATGAGAGTGAATTTCATGTCTCCAAGGGCTTCCTTGGTGCATCCTTCTGACCAACCTGCCAGCAAGCCATATTTTTTGGCACATTCAGGATGGGAAAGGATGTTCCTGGGCCAGATACAAGAGTATTTGGTACATAAAAAAAAAAAAAAAAAAAAAAAAGAAAGACTGAAGAGTTTCATCATGGAAAAGCCTGATTTGTTTCAAAATATGCAAAAGACATTTTGCACAAAGAAAACTTGAATGGGTCTGCATTCAGAATGAATTAGAAGAAAGAAAGAAACATGCAGAGAATTTTTTTTAATGTCTTCAGTAATTTAAAAGACAAATTCACAGCTTGCCCATGTTGTCTCAGATATTAGTCCAGCTCTGCTGGTGGACTGTGGTTAAAGAAATATATAAGCACTATTTTACTAAGTACAAATACCAAGAAAACGGGGTTGTCTGCTTTCTATTAGTGCTGTGGGAAAGAGTTACATTTTTTTGTAGCTCTCTAATAATATGCAGAAGTTTCATTCAGCTTTTCAATTTATGCCAGTCGCTTATCAGACACACGTGGGAAGACATTATCCCGGATAGAAATTTCTCAGTTGCTTTTGAGTATCTTGTTTTGGAGGAGACAGAATACTCCTGCAGACCCTTCAGTTTGAAGAGCAGCCTCATTATTTATTTGACCTGTCTGTGAACCAGCCACAGCATATCTTAATTTTGTTTGTATTTCTCAAGTGTTCTGTGTCTGTTTCCTTTCACTGTACCTTCACTTTTTGTCATTTTGCCTCTCAGCAGACATGTCAAGTTCAAAGCCATGGAGTGGTCCTTGGGGCAAACCAGACATGGACACTCACATTTCCCCAGCTGAAGGAAGCTTCAGTTCTGCTCACCGTAAGCCATTCTCACCTTATTGAAACATCTAATGCAGCAGAGTTCAGCAATGAACAGAGTTCAGGGGGAAAATGGTTTTGAAGCTTTATACAACTGCTGGGATGAGATATAGTTGTCCATCTCTGTTATCAAATCAGCTGGGAAAACACCCTTGGGCTCCGGCCATGTCCTGTCTCTGCTCTTGACAGATCCTTGCCCTCAGCTGTGGGGAACGCACAGAGCAGAGCAACTTTCTGGGGACTTCTCCATCACTGGGAGATGCTCAGGAGGTTTCTGCGCACACGACGACAAATCTGTCCCTTCCCTTACAACCAGTCCACACCTCAAAACAAACAAATCCCAAGTGTTACCTCTTGAAATACTACACACACTGTTAGGTAAATTGCTCTAAAAATAGAGCAATGATGCTGGCAGTGAAATGAAGATTTGATCAAGTAAGAATACATTGGTTTTGTTCCATCTAACTGCAAAAATTATATTTTAAATGCAAGATACAGAGATTCAATTTGTCACAGAAACAGGGAAAGTCAGAAAAGAATGGTAAATGTCATGAGCTAAAACTTCACCCACAAAATGAGCTTGGGCTTCCTTCAAAATGAAGTGTCCTGCTGTGGAAAATAGTATCCAGACAACATGCATGCTTAGACATGAAGCAATTTTATTTTGTGATATTACTGGACATAATTCTTTTTACATATAGGTCACCTGAATTTTCACTAGTTTCATCTCTGATCAGCTTTTAGAAATATCTACCATAATGTCATGTTCTGAAGGCCTGAAAAGGTCTCTTCAGATTACACCTGACAGGTTTTAGGCATCCAAGTAATAGCACTCTGATCCTGTGGTTTCAGAGAGCTGCACAGCTCCATCCCTCCAGGCAGGTGTTTCTGCTCTTTCCAGCTGAACTGCAGACAGATGGAATTTGACAGTGTTTCGCCTTCAGCTGCATCCTAAGGAAAGTTAGCTAGCTTTCTATTTTAGTTGATGCAGGCACAAGTGACAAACACTTGACAGCCAGGGGTATTTTCCCACATTAGATCCACAGATCTGACAGCAAACACTACTGAAACAAAGGCAATAATAAGGAATTAAATTCTCATGGGCCTGTGAAATTAGCATGTTCTGTAAGAATGACTGCATTTTTTATCTGTGTTATTAATGGCAGATGCAAAGTTAATAATGGTATTGGTACAAAAGTTGAAGCTAATAACAGGGAGCCCATAGGGCCTTTTTGCTAATATTGCTGTGCTACAGCTATGTTTGAACTAGACAAGAGCTTAATTGCAACTGTACAAATGATGAGTTCACAAAGCTGCAGCGTGTGGATGAAATGAGTGAGTTATTCAAAGATCTTCCTAGAGCAAGTCCGGATTTCTTAAGGATTCCATGGATTTATAGTAAGAAGGCCACAGGGGAAAATGTTGCAGAAATGAATCTGCAAATTCAGGGAACAAAAGTTGTCAGTAATACTTCTGTGTCTGAGAAATACAGTATTTGGAATATCTATATTAAATAGTCTTAGCATATAGTCGTGTAGTGTTATGAAAAATTAATATTCAGGCTGGCTTAAGAGACTGCTAATATAACCTTCATGCCGGCCCTTCCTCTGCCACAGTACCCAGTGACAGTAATACCATCTGCTATCTGCAGTTACAGAATAACATACCTCCTGCAAACTTTCTCTCCTGACCTCCAATAGTGGAGAAAGGAAAGTTTACATTCAGTGGAGTTTGGGACCATCTCATATACATTTACTTTTACTATTGTCCCATGGTATTTCTTGCTCTTGCTCTGATTTTTTTAGCCCACGTCAAAGGAAAAAAAACTTATCACCTTATTGATATAAGGCCCTTAGGGATGAACCTTGAAAGCACAATAATGTTATCTCTTACAATTTTGTTTTCTGAGGTCTAAGGATAGATCTCAGGTTTAGGACAGCATGCAGCTTTGCAAAAGTATTTCAATGTGATCATCACACAACTATTAGGAAGAAAACAGTCTAAAACTGACCACTCTTAAGGCTAGCTATTTTTTTTTCAGTCCAACTTGCCATATACTTCTTCTTTAAAAGCTTTTAAGTTCAAAACAAGTCAAAAGGGAAAAAACCCAAGTGGTTATACAGGCACATTTCTGAAGAGTGGTTTATGATGTGCTCATCACTACCTCTGAGGTTATACATAAAAAGAAACAGTCAGAACAGGACCGATAGTTTATTGTTTGTGTTACTTCAGGGGTTTCAGAAACTTCACTGAATCTCCTGAAGTCACAGCAGATATTCTAGGCCTTCAACAAAGAAAAATAACCCACCATGGGCAGTTGCACAGGTCTCCCCCTTCATTAGAAACTGAGAGGTTAATAAGCTGCAAGAGTCTGTATTGACAGCTTTCTGCATATCTAAGTATCATTAGAAACCCATTGGATGGATGGTTTCTTGCTGCACTGAATAAAAATCCTTTAAGAGAGATACTCCAATTGCCCACTCCTTCCACATACTTTTAGTGCAATTCATACTGGAACCATTGGTTATGGAGTAAGATCATTACAAAGGTAATTTCTTTCTGCACCATGACTCAAAGCTATAATGAAACTTTTATTGGATCGATATCTGCTCAAGTATTGAAAGTAGTCATAAATTTTCATGGTATTAACAGAATTTAGTAATTTGCCACTCAAATGGGTCCAGATGAACGGGGCCTATGAAACTCTCTTTGAGAGTTGCTAAAGCTATTGAAACAATGCAGGTAATTTGGAAAAAAATGGTTGGGTAGTTATGTCTCAAACTATAATTTGTACATCAATAAGATCAGAGAATAACTTCTGCAAAAGACTGACAGGCTTGTTTCCTGGCTGCCACATTGCCCCATAGCCTATTTCTCTGTGAGTTGAGTTCTGGCAAATATGTTTTGCTATTGAACGAAATACACTATTCTCTGCTCCCTTTGAAACATAGATGCTCCTTAGCCTTGCAAAAACTGGAAGCACCAACCATCAGCTAGGTTATTTCTCTTTCCCAGGAAAAAGCTAAGGGAGAGAAAACATCAAGCAGGTTTTCCCCCAGTTTGCTTCATGGATGTTATTGTGAGCTACCCATTAATTTCTTAGTCATTTTTTGTCTTAGGCTTTTAAATGGATTTATGATTTACTAATCAACCATGAAACTGTGTAAAACTCGATATGTTTTACTTATTTTAAATTGCTTACCTTTAGCTCCATGACATTTTCCTTTAGGACATTTTGATCCTTTTGTTTGGTTGGTTTTTTGTTTGGTTGGTTTTTTGTAGTAAGAAAATCTGATATGATGACATGGAAGAAAAAATAATCAAAAAAAACCCTCCACCAGAATCTAATTAAGTTATTCAAGTGAGCTTTGTTGCTTGATTGTGGGTTTTTTCTCTACCTAAGTAAATACACTTCTCTGACAGAAGACAAATAGAACATTTGCTCGTGTTTAAAAAGCAGCGAATTATTTCTGGATTATTTGGTATCATTTTTCTTAAGATTTTGGAATCAGTCCTGGTTTTTAAAATGATCATGCCCCTTCAAGCCTCTACTACACTTTAAACCTTTTGTTTTTGTGACAGAATAGAGACCATAAGGAAACATGACTGAACAGAAAATCTGTTACCAGGAGATTTCATGATGCCATCATTTGTCTTCATGTCGCAGCAGGGAGACCAGTGCCAGAGCACTTCTTGTAACATGGTTTCTATTAGCGTCGCTGGTGCAAGCGTGACCAAGAATCAAATTCATCCCTGAACACATACGAATGAAAAAGACCATATGACCTTGGCTCTCCATTTTAGTAAGCCTGATCTGCACCAATCCTCCAGGGTATCACACTGAAATCATTAATCACATTGCATAGGCTCCTATGTGAGTTTACGCATCCCCTGATGCTTGTCTGTCATCAATTCTCCTCACCCTTGATATCTACAGAGCAGGGGTTAATCAAGGCATCTCTCTGTTCTGGTGACCCCATCTGCCAAAACAGCCCTGGAAGCTGTCAATCCATCATTTTGCTCTGGATCAGTGCTCATTTGCCACAGTACTGCCAAGCTCTATAGAGGATTTATGCCACCATAACTTGACACTTACACCTCAGGCATAGGTATGAAGGCCAGGCTCTAGTACTGTCCTACAGAAAGCACAAAGTCTTTCAGTCCTCATGATAAAAGTAAAATGTGCCAACTTTATTCAGGTTGCATTATTAATTGTTTTCTACTGTAAAACACATGCGTAAAAAAAAAATCTGGAAAAGCATGCTTTGAAATATCAGGCAGACAGTGACATTGTCAGCATAAGCTTTGTCCTGGTACTTACACACTGACATCAGAACTACAAAACAAAGGATGTTCTCTAACTTCATATCTGGTTATCTAAACCCAAAGCCTCCTGATTGATCTTAGAGTTCTTTCTGTACAGATTAGATTGAAATAAGATGCTAAATCTTACACATGATGTCAGATGAATGTGAAATTAGCTGTGAAAGGCAAATAAATTACTTTAGTATCTTTATTTATAGAAATAAAAAGCCATAGAAGAATCAGTTTGCTTGATTTACTAAGAAGCTCTCTGTGAATTAAAGCTACTCTGTGAGTAACATTAAAGTAAACAAGTTTAGTTAAAGAGAATGACCATTTCTCTTCCACTGGCATAAGAAATAATCTCCAGATCTTTTCAGAAAACCATTTTCATTTAACATGTTTTTTCTCCTCTCTGTTCTCAAAAGTGCCTTTCTACTGTTCTTAAAAGCTTAACTCAATTATCATTAATCAGTTTATTTGTTGAGATGATACTTGTATCAGGTTTTGTACATTTCATTACGTCTCATGTTTTTGAACACCAATTTATTAAATTCATTACATCTACAGAAAAAAATAATTTGAAAGCATGAAAAATCAATATGCAAAAAAATATTATTAAATCCATTCTAATCTATATACTGAGGGAAAATATTGCTATCGCTGCATCTGAGAGGAGCATCTTTAAATCTTTTCAATATATTTCATGATTTTTAATTAATTAGGAAGACAACCATTTAAAGGCAGAACATTAGAGTAATTCCTAATACAATGCACTGAAGCATATGAAAATAAATATGCTGCACTTGCATTACATAACATGCCTCATGAAAAGCCATCTATTGCCTTTTGTGAACTTCAGTAATATAATTTCTAAAACTCAGAGAAATGGCTGAGTCAGGTTAAAATAATTTTGTTTGCTAAAATCAAATGTAGAGCCAGATATAGGAGAGTTAAATGTCGAGCAATGAAAGAAATTTTTCTTCCTAATTTTTCTATTTTATTATGATGATTTCTTTAGACAAGAGTTAAATTTACTATTTAAAAAATGTGGTTTTATATATAGTTTATCATTTAACTAATGCATTCTATTAGAAGATTCAGCACAGGTTGCTCTAATCTTAAGAAAGCAATGTAAAGGAACAGCTCTTAGAGAATAAAAATATAAGCAATATTCAGTCAGTGAAAGTATCTCTCCTTCATCCCCATTTCAGCTATCTTTAAAAGCACAACAAAAAAATAATTTATGGAGCACCAAGAGTTTGAGATTGGGAAACTGTTATGTGCCATAAAACCTGTACCTTTATTAATCCTATGACTACTAGGATCCAAGAGAGTTATTAATTCTATTTCCCAGGAACATATTTTGAAGGTGTTTTGTATCTCTTGAGTATCAGTAGTCAGAGGACAATGTCCTTTTTGTAGAAATTGTTTCCCCCATTTGACCAGGTATTTCTGTCCTGGTCAAAATCTCACACATTTCTGTGCTAGTGGTTTGGTCCTCTTTACATCATCTCACCTCTTTACATCTTACATCATCAGACTAAAGGTGGTCTTTAATACACAACCTCTTGCTGAGCCAGACACAGAAGGCTGTATTACAAATAATATGCACTACTACACATGCAGTGGACACTTAGAACTAAGCAAACACCTCCATCATCCACAGTATTATCCCAGTGATTTCCACTAAGGATGTGGTAATCACCACTCAGACCATTGATCAACCCCACAATTGATCAACCATTTACTATCAGTATCATAAAAAATACAGCTTCAAATGACCATATACATGTGAGCCACATAGATAAATACATATCTCAGTAAAACTAGCAGTTATTTTAATGTATGAGAAGAACCAGGATCCTGCATGCTATGCCATTTCCTGTGAGAACAATCAAGATACCAAAATAATACCTTCAAGTTACCATAATATTTCTCTAGCAAAAAGAGATCATGTTCTCAAATTAATCTCTTCATTCTTCATATTCAAAGGTGACACAATGTATTTTCCAGGGACAGGTTTAGGAGGTAAGATTCCTAGCCATCATTCCGTAACAATCAATTATGAAAAAAAAAAATCCAAATATCAAGTATCGCAATTCTTGTCTTTTTCTCCCTATTCTCAGTTTTAAAATACATAATATATAGCATGCCTATGAGAGCACTCAAATGTATAGGGGATTGTACTGTAAAATACAGAAAGAGTGGTTCCTCTTCTCCCGGCTAACCCTGCTCCTAAATAGAAGACAATGCATCATAAAAGGACATAGGGACATTTCTAGGCATTGTGCACGATTTGTAATATGTCCTGAATGCTTTTAGTACTGTTTCAGTTTCAAAGCAAGTGTGCTTGTTTTCCTTTTCACCCAAAATTCATGGGTGTACTTGTTTTCCTTTTTACAGATGATTGCTCAGTGTGATCAACTGTTTCCCAAGGCAAAGTCTTTGTGGAACAGATTCTTATCCTGAACTTCTGCCAAAAGATGTGAAAATGCTGTTGAAGAGGTCCCTGCAGTTTTTTCATTTGAGAAGACTTACATATACTCTTTGTTTTCTTGCCATGAAATAAATTAGATCCACAAGACTGTGACTATCAAGATCCTACCTAACAGGGTATCAGCTCCTGAAGGAAGGACTTACTCCACAGCTCTTCCCCAGGCACAGGGTCCTCCGCCAGGCAGGATATATGCAGCCCAGCTGCCTGTGGGCTGCCATGCTGCAAGTTGTGCCAGGCACCAGCTAGCTAAGCAGTCTTTGGCACAGTCCAAAACCATTTCAGGGAGCCTGATAGCTATTAAACAGCACAGACAGACATGGGCCAGTGTTGGTCCATGCTTTATCCCAGTTTCATTACACTAGACATAGCTTATGTACCATCCATACCCATACAACAAAATATTTTGGTGTCTATTTTAGTTAATCTTCCCCCTCCACTTAACGCTGGTGTGCAGAGCTGCTTTACTTCCTACACACCAGTACAGGAATTTCTTCTAATTGCAAGATGTTTGGAGGACTGGATGACTAGATGCAACAAGGCTGTGCTGAAGCAAAATGACTTGATTAGGAGTGAGGAGATTACGACTGACAAGCAAAGGAAGGAAGAAAATGGGACAGGGCCTGAGAGGAAAGGTCAAAGCAAAGAAAAAGAAAGCAAAGAGAACCAAAAAGAATAAAAACCACAGGGAAGAAGGCAGCTCAGGGGGAATGAATTGTAAATAAAGCAAGTCTTGAAGCAGGACAGGATAAAAATAATCTGTTCTAAAGAGCTGGACCTGCAGAGCTCCTCTGAGCTGAATTTAGTGTTTCCAGGCCCTGAGGTGGGAATAGCCCAGACTAAAAGGAAGGGCGCTATTGTGAGTTTGTCTGTGCTGCTGTTCAGATAGATGCTGCTGGCAACATTGCTCTGTCCTCCATTGTAGGGTTATTGCCAAGCCCTTCATTCATTCCCATCCTTCTCATTGATAGCCATCAAAGTTCAACTGGACTGTACTTTGCTGCATGCAGGCACCATAAAAAACAGTGGTCCTGTGCCCAGTGGGGAGACATTATAGCATGGCCACATAAAACCCACTCAGGAGAAGGACTTAACATCTGTACTGTTCCCCTGGCCAACCCCATTCTTCCAGAGTAGTGTCCCTGGTGCACAAACTGCAAGGACTGCAGCCCACCAGTTCTCACAGAGCCACATGATTTCTATGTGAAATTATGTATTACTGTTTCCTGAACTGCAGGAAGCAGGTGGTGATCCAAGGTGAGGCTTTCCTTCTACTACACCACACACAGAGTTTCAGTCCATGCAAGTTCACAGGGAAATCTTATGTGTTAGGACTAAACTGAAGATTTATTGTTGTTACAGTCTCATCTGGTGCTTTCACTTCCTGCATTGCTCACTTGAGTTTCTGACTAATTATCAAAATTGGCTGCAGGCATGAGTCATGTGCTTCAACACAACCTGGTTAACCAGTGAAAAAGGATATCGTGAGTTTTCACTAAAGCAAATTTTTCTAATTGTTTCATGGTCTTTATTTCTCTACATAATATGTCATGAAAAAGTGTCCAACCGGTTCCTTGAAAAGTGGCCTACCTCCTACACTGATTTTCATGCAAGCTGCAGTACAAAAAAAAAGCAAACAACAGTGATACAGACTTTTTGCATAAGTTTGTCTTCAATGAGTATGTGTTTTTTGGCACTTCTGGATATGGCATCAACTTTGAGCCTCACATAGGCCCTTGCCATTGCATAATATGCTGTGTAGTGCTTTCCTCCTATGAAGAGCATCTTCTCTTAATTCTTTGGTTTTTGAATAATATATGTATTATATTATGGCATATGCAACCAAAGATTCTGCTGCAGCTATGGAACTAGTGAAAATCAGAAGCTGTAAATCAAGCAGACATGAGAAGGCCTGAAGTTCAGAGTCATATCTGAAGCTTTCGTCAAAAATGAATTATGTCCCAATGTCAGCTCTGGATTAAAAGGAAGTGCATCCTCCTATTTCTGAAAGATAGTTGTATATTATGAAAGGAAGCATCTTTTCACCATAGGGTTAGTTGAAGATGCTTTCAAATGGGCTGAGACATGCAGCACAATGCCAACACATCAGCTAGGGTCCCAAAAGTAGGAAAAGTAGCTAGCTAGCTTGCAGAACCCTTTTCAATAGTAGCTGTAATTATCCTGACTCCAGTATTAAGATATTTGGAGTTACTCCAGGTGCCATTATACAGGTGGATGCAGTTGTAATACCAGCTAGAGGTCTTGCGGTGCAGTTTGACTTGAAGCACTTGTGGGGTGCAGCCACCCAACGCACCATTGTAGGGGAGATTCACTGTATTACTTCACTGGTCAGCATAAACCTACCCGTAAGTATCACCTCCTGAAAAAGCAGAGTCCAACCACAGGATTTCAGATGACAGACTGAATAACCTAAGAAAGATCTTCATCCAAATGTTTTCATGCACCACAATGAGATCACTTAAGACTCTGCTGGGAAACAGGGAAAGGGTTTTTCTGAGAAATAGTGCTCAACAGTTGTAGGACATCTTCACGTGAGTCCCTGATCCTACTTGCACATTAGCTGAGGCAAGACCTCTCTTATAAAATATATATATAAAATATATATATATAAAAATATCTAAATAAAATAAATATAATTAATATAAAATGTATATAGAAAATATATATAAAAATACCTGTTCCTTACTGCATACACAAACATCATATTTAGGTTGTGTTAATGAATTATTTAATGAAGCTTTAGTATTTCTGGTGGAAGGAGCCAGACTAGATCTTTGCTTGCTGAATACCTTGCTTTTGGGTAGACTTTTGCCTTTTTCTGAAGTATTGTGGATTGATGACAGAGACAGGAGAGAGAAAATGAATGCACAGCTGCTCCTCAGTATTAAAGCCTCAGAAGTAATTGCCCAGCATGTCATCTTTATTACCATTGTCAGATTTGGACTCAGAAGATAATTTTCCCCCAATCAGGATTGTCAGGGACTATTTTTGCCTTTCTCTAAAGAAAGACAAAGGCATGGCCCATTTCTAGATCTTGCTTGAATTCACTCTGCAAATGCCACATGATCTGCCCTCTTTTTTTTTTTTTTTTTTTTTTTTCACTGTAACACAAAATAGCTGTGGCTTTTAACTTTATATGTTGGGTCTGAGCTGGCAACAGCCTACTGGGAGTGTTTTGTGGCCTCTGCTGAACAGGGATGCGAGGAAATGATGTTCTACAGGGCTTTTGGTCTGAACATCTGCTGCATGGTTGCCTGTGACAAGAGGAGAAAAACAGGGCTTGTGTATGATGGTTGGTGGTAAATTGCTCTCTTTGAAGTACTCTATGTGATACACTTCCATCATAAGGTAAGGGTGGACACAGGACACCACATGAATACTTAGCCAAGAAGAGCTATTTTAACAGAAAAAGTTGAGTGGGGGTCCGGCTCATTAGAAGTTTGGGATGCACCTTTGGGATGCACTTGAAACACTTCTATCTTAAAAGAGCAAAATACAACTGAGACATCCAGCAGAGGTAACACCTCACCTACATGAAAACTATGACTTGTAAACAGTCGTCCTGGTGTCTGACATTGAGGCAGGTTCAAGCAGAGATCTTTTCTTTGAGTTTGTGAAACGTGCACTCCCTGGCCCTCAGTGCTGCCTTGAGGTCTCTGCAGCAGCAGCTGGCAGCAGCAGGCAGAGCCTCTGGGGCAACTGCCTGGAATGTGCAGACAAGCCATATGGACTGGGGGAGCCCTTGTTGTGCTCAGAAAGCAGCAGGTTTACAGTAATGTGGCTGTTACCATGGCATATTGATTTCTTTCCCTTTCTTCCAATTTTCTCAATGCCACTTATTTCTTCTTGCCTTAGAAAGGGCTCTTCTCCCCACTCACCTTTTTTTCAGAGAAAGGATAAAAGCAAATGGGAGGGGAAGCTGAAGAAGGCAGAGAAAAAACGCCAGTGAGCCGTGGGAGGTCTGGGAGGAGTCACACTGAATCGTGCTCCCACGTTTGTCTGTGTTTGTGTGAATGCAGCAGTCCATCAGGCCTGCATCATTATTGTTTTGGTTTGGTTTTTTGTCTGGGTGCTTCATGTTTATTTAAGGTTGAAATCTGAATCTGGTCGTGAACAAGCTGGTCAGAAAAGGCTACGTGACTGCATCAAAAACAGAACAGCAGAGGAGAGCAAAACAGAGAATCTTTTATTAAATTATAACCTGAGGCTACTGACTCCCTATAAGACAATATGTGAATCAGTGGAATAAGCCTCAGTGAGCACAACAAAGAGATTCATTAGCCAGGGAACTAGTTATTATCTAGCTACTGGAAAGTTGTCCTGCCACTGAATCTTGTAATGAAATGTTCAAACTTTTAAATTAATTGAAAAGAAAAAGTACTGAAGAGAGCAAGCAGTCTGCCAAATTCCTGAAAGACAAATTGTTAAATGTGCACATGTGAACATAAAATATATTATTTCTGCATCTTTCATCTTTCTTTTGCCACTTCATTTTTCTTCTCCCTTCTTTGTGATCTTCTCCTCCCACTGTCTCAAGCCAGTATGGTGAATATACAGAGGCTCTTGCTTCCAAGGGCTGTTGATGGGTGTCCATGACTCCCAGGGACTTGTGTACCCGTTGGGATTACACCAACAAGGCTGCACAACCTGTGAGGCAGGCACATTAAAGGGGAGTGCAGAGAGTGATGCACCGATGGGAAAACCGCCATGCCATGCTTCAGTGCCCATCCTCTACTCTGACTGAAACCACTCCATTTCAAAGTAACATGCTCTAATAGTGTAAATAAGCAATAATTTAATCCTTCCCTCAAGAGAATTACGTAAGTACATTCAGCAGTAGTTTATCCTTAGGCAAAAGGATGATAGTACTGAAAAAAAAAAAATATTAAATCAATGGAACAAACCTGAGTAACATTTAGTCTCTTATGAGAACATTAACACAGAAACAACAAAACTACTACAAATAATTTAGATTATAATTAAGGCCATTAAAGAAACAGGCACTGTATTAAAGCACATCTATATGCTTATACCTATATGCTGCTGTTTTTCTTATTTCTGTAGAGAATATTACCTTTACCTACCTCTTACATAACACCTGCTACCACAGCTTATGCAAGGGCAGCCAAGGGCCAGAATGGACTTCAGCTGATGGTATCTTTGTCCCTAATGGAGAAGCAAGAAACACACTGTTCTGGCTTTCCAGGAGAAAGGGCATAGCTAGATTTAGATATATATTTTCTTGTCTGCAGAACACAAACTCTCTTCTTGCAAAAAGAAAACTTTCTTTCCTAAGCAAATAATATTTAACGTTCTAGCAGTCTGTAGCACTGTGGAAAATGTTTCATTATGACAGACTGTGAGTTGTTACTCTCCCTGTGTCAACATGAAGAAGGTTATGCAAGCTGATTCCACAGAGCCAAGATATGAGATAAGCGTGGGTAATGCTGATACAGATACTAGAGATGAGCTTGAATAATTTGAGAACGGAATTTAAAAACCAAGGCTGGTTGCCAGCTTGTCTAGCAGACACATGTGCCTAGAGCACTAATGGGACAACAATTACTGTGTGTGAGTGCAGGACACAAGCAAGCTATGTCACCACTCAGCAAATGTGAGTTATAATATATGGGGGGGGGTATCACCACATATGAAGGTGGCCTTGATGTCTTTGGACTCAGGATACTCAGGAATTAACCTGATCTCAATATGCTGATAGTCTGTTCCCTTGATATACTTCTGAAGCAAAGCAAGCTGGAGAAGTTTTTTTAGTGTTAGTTCACCTCCGTGGCTTGTGATTGTGCTCCCTGGACTATAAAAAGAGGAAGACCTTGAAAACAAAGAGCAAATAGGCATTTTGGAGAAATTACTTTTATCCAGCCTTGGTTTTAACAATGTTAAGAAGAAAATAGTAGTCTCTTTTGGTGCCCAAATTTGGCTGGTGATCAAGAAATACCTGATTTCTTCCACTGGCCATAAAATTTGTAATAGTTTCTTGACTTCATTGAAATAGTTGCTTTGATGGATTTATGCTTCATTGTCTAGGGATGTCCTCACCACTGGTATCAAGAAAATGTATCTCCTTGTCCAGTCTGGCAGTAGGGAAAAAAATGTCGATTTCAGGGAACTCCAGATTTCTAATGACCGCCTAACTCTATTTTGCTTTACTATATGGTTACAGTTTGGCCTCTTCATCATTCCTCTAATCAAATGCCTTGTGTCCTTGGGCCTGCAAAATGAGGCTTCCTTTGAGAAGTCCAGGCAGGCAATAGGAACACCTCCAGAGCAGCAACCAAGTGGGATCTTCAGCAGATTCACAACCAAAATAAAAAATATCAAATAACTGTTGGAAGAAAAGAGGATAGCAAACCTGAAGCTGTCTCTGGCTTAGAAACTGAGTATTGACATACCCTCATAGCAATGTGATAAACAAGAAGATCTTTCCTGTTGTTCAGAAAAACTCAGGACAGCAAGAACCGCAGGCCCACCCTAAATGAAACTCTAATTACACAGCACAGCAGCACATACTGGGTCCTGACAAAAATGCTGGGCAGCTAGAAGGAACCCTTAGGTCTTGAGTATAGTAAAGAGAAGTGTGAGACTGGGCACTAATGGGCTGTTAACCCACTCACTACTCATCACACATATTCACACTATTGACTTTATTGGAGTTCACTTTATGTATGTGTTTCTTTTATATGATGATGCACAGGACTTGGGAGCTGACTAGCTATGAATGTCTGTTTAACAGTGACTTTGGCTGTAATTATCTCTTAAGCTTTGAAGTTGGCATTGTCTTTGGATCTCCAACTTTCTTTAGAAAAACATGTTTTGTTGGCATCACAATACAATTTTCAGTAGTTCTGCTTTTGTGAGAATTAGAATACACCTTAACTCACTTCTGGATGTATACAGTCAGTGCTTTTTTCTTGAGGTATGAAGAGAACTGCAAGCATTATCAGCTTTGCTGCAGAGAAAGCAAGCACCTGACAAGCATTTTATTCCATACTCAATTTAGAGCATTAGCACAACAATTAAATGATTGATAAAAATAAGCAATTCTCCAAAATTTATACAGGGTCATGTTTGCTCATTCTGAGCAGTTTCTTTTTTAACAGGAATACAGTGAGAGTCACTCTTAACTGCTTTTCCAGAATACGTATGTCATCACTGTACTATTTAGAAATAAAATCTTGACATTCTATTTCTTTTTTTATTTCGAATTTTTGCTGAGTAGAACTATAGTAATTGGATTCCTTCATGCCTCCTCCTACATCATCCTGGGTCAAAAAAACTCAGGTGATTAAAATGAAATGGAGCAAGTAATGGATAAAGCATTAGTATCAGCACAAATGTACTGATTTGAACTCCTTCACTGGACAGTGTATCCCTCCCACCATTGCAGGAGGGTTTGAAGTCTGCTGTTGTACAGAACAGCTATGAAATTTGGCTCCTGAGAAAATTATGTTTCAAGTACTGTGTGTTTTTAATTTATCCACCTTGGCAATAGCATTCACAAGCAAACTAAGAGCCTTTCCAGCTGAGAAATAAGGTGAGTTACAATATCCAAGGCATTCTGTTTCAAAAACTCTTTAACATGCCCAAAAGGTCTTCTTAATACATCCTTTACTAAAATTGTGAACTGTTTCTTCCTATGATAGTGTTCAATCTCTTGATAAGAAAAGCTCACTCAGATGAGGGCACTGGAGAAGTCCTCTTGCACAGGCTTGGATTCCTACATTTCAGGCAGACTATGCCTTTACAAATGCTTTGTAAGGGGTTCATTTATGACAATGTGTGAGAAAATGTGAAGATACTGGGTTCAGGTTATCCTCCGAAGATTTTGCAGGTTCCTGCCAGCTTGTATTTATTGCTTTAGAGAAGGGCAGGCTGCAGCATCAGCAGCTGGAGCAGACACCACCGCCTTCAGAGGCGAGGCTCTCCAGGGTGCTCCAGCTGCTGCATTCCCCAGCGTGTATTCCCCTGCTGTATTCGCAGCCACCAGTCAGTGAATTAGGAAGCTTCCATAACAGCAAGCTGGAAGTAATACATATGTCGCAGGTCCTGCCCTTCTCCATACACAAATTGTTCTTGGCAGATCCCTTGTGTTATGTACAGCTGCTCTGGTTCCAGAGCTGGCCAGGTCTACAACTTGAAGATGGGGGGAAATCAAAGCATACTTTGGTACAAGTCTGTTTTTATGCTATTTCTTTCTCATTCTTCCATCTCTGTGCATCTCCACTGGATACACAAGATAGTATCTCTATTTTGGTATTTACTGCTGTCTCATCTGTTCCACAAAAAAAAAAAAAAAAAAAAAAAAAAGTTTCCCAAAAGCTCAAGTCTCAATTTACCACTAGTTTCTGAACTGTAGGAAATGACTGCTTAGGGGTTTAGCCTGCTCTTTTGATACACTAACAGGATCTTTCCAGGACACATGCCAACTCATCTTTATTAACGTTCTCCTATTTATGAGAGCTCTGTGACCTTGGATACTATGGGACTGAGAGTACTTCTGTAAAAACTTCACCTTTTTCAAGCACTTTAGCAACTCTGGGTACCAAATAACATAACAAAGCACCAAAAATAACACATCTCCCAAATCAGAGCCAGCATTTACTAAGGGCTGAACACAACTAAGCATTTTGATGACTTGCTCTGATAAATGATCATTTTCTTTTGATCCAGTACCCCAAAATTGCAAGGAATAACAGTATCATAAGGGGAGATCTTGCTGCTCAAAAGGTGATTTTTGTCTGTATTTTATCTATGTGGTTTTCTCCCACAGGAAAAGGCATAAACACTAATGAGTGTGGATTGTCAGCTGCAAGAAATCCAAGTTCCATTTTTGGACAAGCAGGTCAAAGTTCAACTCAAAAGCACAAAACACTGCATGTTATAAATTTATTTCTCACCAAAAAGTACTTGGATGCTCTAGATATCTATCTTTTCCAAAAGAGAAATCCTTAGGTGCCCAAAGGTCTAAGCATGCCCAAGAGCATCTCAGTGCTGAATGATTTTGACTTTGAAGCACTGAAAAAATACATTTATTCAGTGATCACTAAATATAAAACTCATAAACATTAATAGGAGCAGACACTGAAGGAAGAACATACATCCTGTTCATCAAAACACATGATGTAAATCCACCGTACATGAAGTAAATAAGCAGGGTGGGGCAGGAGCTGAGAGAGCCTGTAATGCTGCTGTTACAGAATGCTTTTGGAAGACAGTAAACACAAGAGTAAATCCTAAGGGACAAAAAACCCTAATGAAATTCAGTCTCCTGCATTCCACTGTCATGCCTGACCTATTAGCTTATAAAGAGGCATCACTAGCTTGGAGGAACCTGATTCCATGATGTTTTATGAATCTTGAGTGACTGGAAGTATCAGAGTAAAGGTGCATATTTTGTACTAAGATCCACTTCTCTCCACACATTTCCTCCTTCCTGTCTAATGCAGCTCTGGGCTCACCCCCAGCCTTGGGTGTGCTGCACGAGGCAGGCACCCCAGCTCAGTGGTGACCATGGGTGCTGCTGCAGGGCCAGGTGCCTAAAATGCAGACACTGCAACATAAAGTACTGCCAGCTCTATTATGCTTAATAGATGGAGCTTTTAGGCACAGATCCTGGATCCCCAGATATTTCAGCATCTTAACAATACAAGCAGTACTTCTGAGCATTGTCACTAGTGCTGCAACTGCAAAGGAATTTCTCCTCAGGGAAAGAGATAAGTTACCTCACATTTTTGGGGGACACCACATAGAAGGGGTGAGTGCACAATAGGTGTAAGTGGGGGCTTGTTACTGTAGAGCAACTGGTTTGTATCTCAAAGCCTTGATTTTAGGGTTTTCAATAGAGTTTAAAAAGGCTTAGTCACAGAGTTATTTATTTTCCATTTTCAGGGAAAACGTGCTAAGAATGGACCTTCAGTGCGGCTACCCCTTGTTACGGATGCTCTCAAATAAACAACCAAGCACCAAAAATTAAAAAAATTATTATTAACACAGGTAACTAGCTCTCCATAAATTACAGGTTCAAATGTCTGTGAGAGGAGAACGGAACAGCTTTCGAGGGTTTAAAGGCAACCCAAAACAGAGACAAAGCCCCGATCCCTGGGGTTTAACGACAACCCCAAACACTTTATCACTCACCTGACAAGCGAGGGCTCTCAACCTCGCGGACCCGCTCCGGGCAGCGTCCCGACCCAAGGCCCCTCGAGGAGTTTCCTTGGGCAGCGTCCTGACCCAAGGGGAGAGTCCTCACCGCAGCTGCTGCTCCAGGGGCCGAGCTCAGAATGGCCCCAGAGACTCCACTGATGCCCAGGCCCGATCTGACCTGTGGTCAACGGCGGCTCCCACTGACCAAAGGCCCCAACTACCGCGAGGCCCCGAGAGCAAAGGCAGCCCCGAGCTGCCGCACCTCAGCAGCCAGGAACCTCTGCTCCCATTGCGCGGGTGCACCTGACACACCCCTGCAGCCTAAGACTTCAATCTTAAGAATAAATGACTTTCCAAATTTATTATTACACAGTAAGTTTTCACATTATTGACTCCAATAAATCTGGAGTTTCTTGGAAAGCTCGTTGATGTTTATCAACTTCTATCACAAGAGAAAGCAAAGGAAATCCAGACTTTAAGACAATTTTTTATTTAATATCACTGTAGTATGACAAAATTCTATTTCGCTTCCATGACCTGAACTGTCCATCATTTTGTACTATATTCAGCTTTTTATTTTTGTTTATAATATTATTTTAGGAGAAAATATCTGAAAACAGCATATAAAGAAGAAAATTATTTAAACAAAACAGGTGTCTGCTTTTTCCTATGTTAAGTATATTTCTGTCTCTGAAGGGATACAGAGATGTGCACATATACCTATTTTTCTATATTTGTATGCATAGCTTTTCAAGTAATAAATGCACACAATCACATTTAATATTATGTATCAGTCAGTATTTAGAAGCAGAAGAAATGATGTTTGATCTTGGCAACATTCTCTGTCCCTCCAGATAAGAATGATGCTTGTGTGCCAGGTTAAGCATTTTGTTCTACAGACTTCATTAAAATTGGGTTACTCTATGTGAGAACAGTGTCCCTTCTTCAGATCAATGGAGACTATGAGTATTGTCAGATACATGGCATGGAGATTCAGTTTTTTGCAAGCGCCCAGCTGAGCCCTGCCTTCCTGTCATCACAACAGTGGGGGTCCCAGCATGTCCGTGAAGCTGCCAGCTTCTTCAGCACTCCAGACCAGCTCTGGAGAGGGGTATAGAGCATTTGCACATGGGTCCTACCCAGCAGCCAAGCTGAAGTAGGGACTGAGCCTGTAATTCAAACAAATGCACAATCACAGCAAAGACCTCTTTCTGGCAGTAAGCCCAACTCTCCACACCTTGCAGCAAGAGGGATATTTCCAGGGCAGCTGCAATCCCAGCCTCAACAGGCTGGAGTGTGACACCAGACTACCACCTTCTGTGGGCTCTTGTGACACTCCAGGAGCAAAGGCAAGAAAGGAAAAGAAGAATGTTTGATTTTCCATTCTTTCATCTCAGATCTGCTTCTCATTTTCCAATCTCTTCTTTTTTCTTCCCAAATTAGAGTTCTCTGACATGCAAGGTAGGCAGCTTTTATTGCTACATTGCTGAAAGTTTGCTGGTTCAGGTTTCTGAACCAAGTTTGTGTCTCTGGGAGGAGTATTACAAACCCTTGTGATAAGAGAAGGATAGAGCTTCACAGGGAAAGGAATATAAAATGTTTCCAATAGTGTGCTCTTTTTATTCCCTCAAAAATTGATGAAACTAATGACTTGAAATTTAAAAAATAAGTCATTAGCACATCCATAGCCATACCAATGGAGGTGAATTAATATTTCTTTTAGTGCTTAGCTTCCATTTGTTACATCTGTTCTTATTTTTTTCTGCAGAGGGTTATTAGAATCTATGTTGTTACACTTTACTTTGTAAAATTCTTTATTGCTCTTTATTGTCTGAAGCAAGTGAGGAAAGAACCATGAGAATAGAAATAACCAAGGAGGTTTATCTTTGTCTGATAATCCTCTTCTAGAAAACATGTGTGCAGCTCTACAGAATTCAGTTGAGTTTTGCTGAACTTTGTGAATGAAAACTTCAGTGTTGTCTTTGGCCCTAAATTCAAAACATATTCCAGCATGCCCTCTGTCATGATCGTGTCTTACATGATGTCACCATGGGATCTTCCTTCTTCCACCCCTACTCTCTATACCATTGGATATTAGTTAATGATCACACATTTAATGGAAAAGTTTTCAAATATCTTCAAGCTCTCGAAGTCAGCTGAACCACTAGTGATACTATAATGCAATTTTTATGGAGTGAATATGTTTTATATTGTTCTGTTGTATTAATAAATTCTGTTGTTCTCTGGTTGATATGGGATGATACACAGGCAGTAAATGATCTAGCTAAACAAATCATATTATACATTCCAAATTATTAAAAGGAAAACTTAGCTATTGGCATCACTTAAAATGTTATATGTTACTGTGGTTCATTTCTATGAAAGGAAGGTATTTTTATGCTCTACTGAAGCAAGCTAGCACAGCTTTCCACTCCCCTAAAACATAAAGAGGCTCCAAAAATGTAGTAATCCATCACTGTACATGGATAAGTATTAAAGCAATGAGGACTTCTGAGTTCTTCACTTGTACAGGATGTCATTTCCAACCAGCTATGAAGACAAAGATAAACCACTCAAGCTTATATTAACAAGGTCATAGAGATAGGACGTTGTAAAGGTACAGGTTCACTGTTAGTCTCTGTGAACAGCATTGCAAAGAGAAAGCAGTGGAAGGCAATCTGGGGATGTTCTAGCTCCTGAAACCCAAGTGAGAAATCCAGGCCCCTTCTGCATGTATAAATGTACCAAGAGCAATAATCATTTTACAGTTTTGCTCCATTTTAGATGTCCTTCCAAAATTTGTTACAGGCCACTTACCATTCATATGCAAAGCTAAGAAACATAAAATACTGTCAGGCAAAACTAAGAATAACACCTGTGAGCTGAATCCAAACAAGGGACTTTCTCTGACTAACCTCAGCCATCTAAACACAGAACTCAGATCTTTATAGCACCTTTGCCAGCTTCTGACAAGCCAGAAGTATATGTGTTCAACAGGGAATTATTAAGGAAAACACTGATTACTTGGTATTGCTGTGTCTTAATGTTCCTCCCAGCCAGCTTTAGGAAAAAAAAATCCAATTCCTTTCATTTGTCTTTTTTTAACTTCAGCATCATTAGTCCCAAAGAAATAAAGGAGATGATAGATAAGTTTCTGCAAGTGCTTATGACTTGAAAGGCTAAAGAGCAGGGGAAACATTCAAATGCTCTCATGTCTTCATAGCACTTCCCAACTGCCTTCTCCAGCAGCTGGATTTTGTAAATCCTAGTTCATGGACCCTTATAATTGTGTTTCTAAGAGCCGCATTGTGGGTCCTGCTGGGTGGCTACAAAACTAAAAAATGCTGTGATATGACACATTGCAACAGCCAGGTTCTCTTTATGGATCCTCTGCAAACTGTGTCACAGCCTTTGAGTGGTTCTACTGCTCTACCTGTGCAACAGAAAACCCCAAGTGTAGGAATGTATTTGTCTTCATGCTTGCTGGCAGAGTTCCTTCCTTCAGCCTCTGTTCTCTGTGTAGAGCTGCTCCAGTCCTCTCTGTGATGTGGGCACTGCCTCCACACAACCAGGCTTATTAACAACCTTAAGATGCACTTATTATGAAGCGATCATGTATGTCATTGTCTGAGTAGCTGGTTCATCTTGGGAATCTGACTGCAGAATCACAGTAGGGTTGAATAGTTCATAATATGTCTTTTAAAAATGTGGGAAGATTTCTTGTTGACAAAGAGAGAATATAATGAGCATGGGAATTACTCTTAATTTCTTGTTTAATTTTTGTGAACTAATTTGTGCTGATTGGTCCAATATGGATCCTCTTGGATCCATCTTGCAAGTAGCCACCATCAGGGAAGCAATGCTGGAGCTGTAGGAGCACAAGTACAACCTGCTTAGCTGCTACAATGTGCCTTCCATAAAGAACCAAAACATATAAATGTTGTTTCCCAAAAAAAGACTCAGCTGTCACTGAAGAGCATGTACAAGACACATTTAAAAGTGCATTGTGAAAACTAAAGAAAGAAAACAGAGGCAGGACTGCACTCAGAATAGTTTTAGGCATTCAAGGACAAGTCAAGAGCCTAAATAGATCTTTGGATCTGGGCCCTAGAGTGCCAAAAACAAAGGTGAGGAATGAGATAGGATTGTAAGTGGGCAAGTTGAATAAAGAAGCCTTATTTTGATGTAGAATATGCCAGAACATGCTTGCAGGCAGTGGGACAGGAGCCAACAGAGTTGAAGGTGAGTCTGAGATAATGAGAACAGAAATAAAGGAGGAAAGGAAGTTTGAGATAGCAGGGACTGAAGGGATGAGAGGCAGATAATAGTCCTTAGACCTCAGAACTGGAGACAGGCTGTGACAGGGAAGGTGAAATTAATGGTGGAGCAGCAAAAGGATGGGGAGAGGCAGAAACACTAGTTGGACTCATTTTTGTAAGAGATGGTGAAGAAGTATGAGAGGGAGGCAATACGGTCTAGCAGCATTCATGGGAATATCATCAACAAAACCAACAGAGAGTAACTTGTCAGACTAGATATTTTCTCATAATTTACTGTATCAGAATGTAATCTCCATCATCATGATCATCATGAGAAACAACAGTGGTAAATATTCACCTCTGAAAACCTGACAATCAAATCCATTCTTCAAGAATGTGTGACCAAAGACATTCTCTACACAATGAATTGCAGAGTTTTCCTGCCATTTGGAAATAATGAAATTAACTGAAATATAAAAATTACTGCTTGACTGCCAACATTTTAATCTTTTTTTTTAGAATAATTCTACTTTTGAAGTAGGTATATATATATGTATGGCATTTTGGCATTAAATTTTAGTTCCATGAAGGTGAAGGGGCAGCTGCAATCAGAAAAGAAGAGGGTGTCATATAGACAATATAGGTCATTATGGCCTGCACATCAGACTGGATTGTGGCAGAAGAAAGACTAAGGATTTTATTTTCCTTCCATAAGTAAAATCTATGCCTGAAAGTCCATTATATGTAACTGCTTTTGTAAAGCTTTACAGAAAAAAAGGTTAAAGTTATTCATATTTTCAGGCAGCACAGTGTAGTCACTACTGGGGAAGAAGAAGGGAAAAAGCAGATGCCTTTCTGGAGTTATCACATCCAAAATCACTGATTCCCATCAAATCTCCTATGGTTCCAGGTCAAGGCTGTGACCTCAAAGGAGGATGTCCTGCAAAGGATTTCAAGGGACTTTGCTCAATCAGCCACACATCAGGCTATTGAGAAGCAGCCTGGGAAAACATGTCACTGTTGGGGAGAGAGCACTGACCAAGCAGCAGCCTTTCCACTGCAGATGAAGCCTGGGCATGGACCTATTGACTTCCTGGCTAAATTGTCATGTGCAAACTCAAATTATTTTCTGAATAATCCTCTGATTTGAATCCACCTCAAGGGACTGAGAAATTCTCTGACTATGGCGAAACACCAGCAAGCTGGATTAACTTTGCTGTAGACATTTTATTGGTAGGAACAAGTAATAAAATCCCATTCATTGCACATACACGGGTCCAACTGTGGTTCAGCAGGATTTCAGAAATAAGGAGATGAAGCTGTGTGAGCAACTTACTGTGTATATCCTTTCCCAAATTTTAAGGGAAATCTTCAGCCTGGATCAGATTTCAGGGCAATAACAATGCCATTGCTGTTCTTTTTCATAAAGAAAGACCCACACAGACATGCAAGATAACTGATATTTACACCCAGAGATTTCAAGAGACAGCCTCGCTTATCACACATCAAGGTTTATTTCTCATTCAGAAATTTATACAGGCATCCCTCTTCAGTTACAGAACACCATGGTAAAATGATTGCATTTAGGTATGACATGAGCACAAATGTCTTTTAGATTGTATTCTGTGATCAGAGGCGAGCTGAAAACATATATTCCCACCCACTGAAAAAAGGAAGCCCAAGCACTTCTTTATGTCTTTGGAATTACACACTGCACAGAAGCAGTCTCTGTGGAAGTGAAACATCACTTGCCATCACCATCCCAGTCAGTTTTTTCAGGCTCACATTTTTTCTTACCAAAATCTGTGCAAGCTTTAATTGTTTACTATTACTGTAACAACCCTAGTTGTTCGTCTTTTATCTATGCCCTATTCTCTTCCTTCCAGACCTTTCTTTCTCTCTTAAGTGTTTCATGAAACACTTCCAAGGCTTGCCCCTCCCTTACTGTCGTCAATCCATGTTATTCCATTTAGTGTTGGTTTTCTGTAGGAAAATCCCCTCAAAATACCTTAGGGCAACTGTGAAGAACTCTTGGTCATATTAAGATGTTAGTAGATGACTGGGTGATTTTGATAATCCCATAACCTACTGTCTGGATTTAGTCTAAATATTTCTTTACAAACCCAAAAACATATGGGCTTGTCTGTCCCAAGCAATTCACTGTGGCAAGGAGGCATGCCACCTTTACCAAGACGAAGTTGACTTGATAAATGCGTTCCTAACAGGGCAGCTCCATTCAGGGGAGTGACCTCAGGCCCTGGGGATATACCCTGAGCATGGCACTGCACCAGGGCTCGGTGCAGCACTGCAGCCTCCTGCCTAAAACACCCTGTCTGATGCTCACTTGGGGGTGACTGTCCAGTGCTGCCTCACACTGGGCAGGCTTCCCAAATCATCATTCGAATGCAGCAATGCTCAGTCTTATAATTTGCTCAGGCAATTCAGAAAACCTAATGTCCTCATCTTTGTCCATCAATATTCACGCTGCAATGCTTGTAAATGCCTTTGAAAACATTCAGTTATCTTTTGTTTGTATTTGATGTCTTTAAGGACAGCAATTTGTAAATTGACTTTATGTACAAACTTCACTTTTTTTAAACACAGAAAATTATACCAATACAAAAAAAAGGAGTCTATCTTCTCCCCACCTCCCCCAAGAATCACCTACTCCCAGGCGTGGAGGAATTTAAACTTTATTAGATGGATTTCAATTTAAATTCTTTTTTCTTAACATGAAAAAAAAATAGTTTTTCCCATTTCTTCCCTCATGAAATATTAATAGTGCGTCTCTGACATTTTATCAAAAAGGATAAATAATAATAACCATAATAATAATAATAAAGAAGACATTTTACATGGAAGATTTGAACACAAACTGCTAAAGCCTGGTGAAATTATAAACCATCAAAAAGAACATTATCAACTTAAAATATAAATTAGATTTTGCCAGATCCAGTCATAGCCTCAAATGAGACCATGACAACTAAATGATTTTCCAGAAGCTAAACAGAAATATAACTCATAGAGGTCACAAGCCTAATGAAAGCAGGGCTTACACACAGAATATCCATCTTACTCCTAGGAAAGACTGGGAACAGTGTTAAAAAGAAGAGCTCCCTTGGCTGTGAAAATAATGTGGAATGAGAGAAAAAAAAACATGTGAGGACTGTTAAAGGTTCTAACATAAACCGGGGATGAAAACACTGGAGGTGAAATCCTGGCCTCTGTCAATTTGGGTATTGACTTCAGCAAATTGAGGCTTCACTCTGCATCTGCACCACAAGTAGGGAAAAGAAGCATCTGCTTGATTTCTTGAACCGTTCTCTTTCAAGTTCTGTTCTGTTCTCTTCTTCTTTGATCTTTGCATCAATTACGTGTTCAGTGGAAGCTGCTTCTCTTATGAAGTGTCACTTCATAACAGCAGTAACCAGTCACTGTGGGGCTCAGCAAAGAGGGAGAGAGCAAGGCCAGCAGCTGAGCACCTGCTCCTTCTGGGCTCCGTGGAGAGCTCAAGAAAAGCTTTTGAGGCTGCCCTAGCCACCTGGAGTAAAGAAAAAAATTACACAACTCTTATCATAGAAAAAGAGGGCTTGAGGAGATTACAGAGAACAAACACATAAGACAGTGCTACTTCAAAAAATACAAACTGCAAGTTGGGCTCCCAGTGCAGCACCCATACAAGAAAGGTGCCTTTGTTCCGGGGTGTGCAGGCAGCGTGGGAGCTGAGCTATCATCTCGTGCCACCTTGCACAGAAGAAATTCAAGGCTGTGAGTCCCAGCTACCCTTACACAAAGTCACAGGGTGCCTGGGAGGCAAGCCGCTACACCCAGAAGGTGCATAGAGCCACACGCCAGTTCTTGCCAGGTCTGGCAACATGCAAGAGGTCGGCAGCGGCCCTGGACAGAGAGTGCTGCAGGGCTGCAGCTCCCAGCGCCCTGGCAGCAGGGCGGTGGTGGTGCCTGCGCAGAAGTGGACAGTGCTGTTTGAAGGTAGGCACCAGGAATGGGATAGGCAGGACTGACATTGCCACCTTGCATTTGAAAGAGCAGGAATGGGAGTAAGCTGAAAAAGGTTAGGTTAAGCCTAATCATCAGGAAAAGCATTTAGACAATAATGGTGATTGGTGCAATGGTTCAGAAGTGGCATCGAACCATTTAAGGTAATGGGCAAGATGGCCCAGGAAGGGTTTGTGCCTACATGAGCAGCAGCCTGGGGGAACTCTGGCCTCTGGAAGTCACGAACAGTTTGCTGTGCATGTCTACAGATCCCAGTCCTACTGCAATAACTTTTATTTAATAACATGGCTAAAATGTCCCAATCCCGACTTAGTCTTTACATAATAATGAGCCTAAATAAGCAATCCGGTATTTACCCAGAGTTCCCACTGATTTCAGTGGCAGCTGGGATTGCTCAGCAGTTCTGAAAATCAGGCTACTTATATTTAGCTATTTAAATATGGAGTTAGGAACCTAATTTTAGATGTTAAATTTTTTAAATTTTGGCCCTAATATTCTATATAATTTATTTTCCATCACTTTCATCAAAATTCTGAGGAAAATAAGAATATTATGAACAAATAGTGAGATTATATTTTTATTCTCAAAAGATTACAAATATCTCTTTGATGACTTCTTAAAATAGCTGTAGCTTCCAAAACAGTGCATTCAAATTAACTTTAACCATGTATACTGGTTATGTTAAGGAAAAAAATCCATCATGCAAATGTTTTATTTCCCCAGGTTTAATTTCAGAAAGTTTTATCTTATTTTCTGGAGAATAAAAATTTGACCAGGGCTCCAGGCAGTGGAATCATATCCATTAGCCCTCAAAAAGGAAATGTATCATTATGGCTTTTTTTCCCAGAAGTTATGATACCAATCATACTGTGATGCATGTGCTTGCTCTAATTATCCTTTTATTTTTTCCTCTGGTAACTTAATTGTATTATACTTCAGAGAATATTTTTAATACAATAATCCAACTGATTTGTTGAGGCCCACTTCTTCACCCCTGCAGCTTCACAGAGATTTCATGTAAAGAGCATGAAAGAAGGGTACCCTTCATTAAATTAATCACCTGTGCTGCAGTACAATTTTCATTTGCTTCTCCTGTGCTTCACAAACAGTGGATAAAAATCCGTACTTTTTCTTGGTTCTTTCTTAATAAATGAATACAAAGTATGATGGCTTCCTAAAAAGTGGTCCCAGTGAGAAGCACCTTATTTATTTGGCTGGAACACCTCACCTGCCCTAACAGACATGACTTCCTCAAAAACCTACCCTCCCTGCCTGACTTTCTTTAAAAGTCATAAATCTGCAGGCAGAGACTAACCTGGCTGTAAATCCCTGAGTATCTCTGTAAACTGGAATGCTGATGAGAGCCTTTCATGGAGGCCTGGATATATGCTCGGACACACAGTAGCACCAGTGCAGGTGGTCAACATATGCAGAAGAGGAGAGCTGCACAGAAGAGATGAGCTGGGAACTGACAGAGAGAGAGGGAGGTGGTCTGTATGTTAAGAGCTTTTGTTGCCCTTTCAAAGAAGCAGTATAGCCCAAAGGCTGTCTTGTGAGATAGAAAGGAAGGAAAGCATAGATGGGATGAATCGGGCAAAACCACATTTCAGCTACATAATCAAATACACATGGATCTTTATCCAAACTAAATAGAGGTCAAGGATCCTCAGTAGTTCCCCAGTTACTCCAGTTACCAGATTCACATTTCCAAGGTCACATTTTAAGGAAACAGTTAATAAATCTTCTGTGGTGGGACAGTCAGAGGAGTTTACATTTTAACTTAAACTAAAGTTAATTCCTCCATATGGAGTTCTCTAACTGCCTGTCTCCTTTACTGCCTTTCTTGTGTTTTCTTCCTTGGAGTTGTTCAGGATCTCTGACACTAATTTGTTTAACAAATAGAGAGAAAGCTCTGACCATTCTGCTTGGCATATTTAAGAGGCAATCTCCATATAAATTTGGCACAGGAAGTAAAGTTGTACAAAAACAGTTTATGCTGAAATCAAACTGGAAGAGGTACAGATATCACCCTCATATTTTTCACTGAGAACATACAGAACAACTAGGCAGGGACATATGTTTCCCAAACATATTGAACAGGAGATTACCAACAACAGAAAACAGTTCCCAGTATGAGTATTTCTTGTGTGATTCGTTTTCTCATAAAAAGATTTTTTTAAAATTTTTGATGACTGTTGTTTTTTATTCAAATAAATATTTAGCCAATATGTATGATCATGTAGCTCTTAATGAAAAAAGCACAATTTATGTGAAGCTGCTCTACTTTGATGGGTGTATATGCAATTTTTTATGGGAACTAGACAAACTACTCACACAGTATGAGATGGTTTGCACTGTAGGTCACAATACTGCTGAAGAGGGAACATAACAGGACAAGACTTTTGGCTGTCCACAGGAATGAAGTTGATAGCAGACCTGCAGATTCCTTATACTGGAGCTATAGAACTGCTCAAAGGCCTCAATTTTTCCTTTTCTCTTTACAGAGTCAAAATCATCCACTTAGTTACTCCCTACAATATTTTTTGCCTTCTTCAAGAAGCCAGACAGCGGCAAACTGCCAGTAGGATAAATGAAAAGAGCATTAATTTCCTCAACCTTAGGCATAGATTACAAACTCAGTTTACAAATTCCCCAGACTTGCTGATTATAGTCACAAAGCTTCAGTATATTTTGGCTCACAAAGTGCTGCAAGTCCAGCAAGTACTGCTCTGCCGCTCATCCACCTCTGCATCCCCACCAACATTGATCAAAATTTTATTCATACCCATCTCAAACATAAACAAAGGGGAGAGAACAAAACAGCTCCATTTGGTACTGCTATGCTGGGCATGTGTAAACTGTAGTTGCATTTCTCCAGCATTGTTTGTGGAGGTACTCAATAACTGATGCCGGACTCGGTGAACTGGTCATTAACTCAGACTCATCCTCTGGTCTCTCTCAATTCAAGCCTGATCAGGTTCTAAAAGAGCAAACATGAGGGTAATACTAACCTGGTACAGTATCTGAAAGTGCAGAAACATCTGTTGCTAAACAGTAGTCCTGCAGCCCAGAGGGTTAAATGGGGTTTTATCTTAGTGGAAAAAACCTTACTATGTATATAGAAAGATATGTGTGTGCAGAGAGAACCAAAATTTATTTGGGGACAGGAGTACCAGAAAAGTTTAGCTCAAGATTTTCTTAACCTGTAAACCCGCCCATTTGCAGAGCAGGTTCTTAAAAAATGTTAACTGCAACCAGCAAACCTCAAAAAATAAATTTCTCAATGACAAATCACTTCAGACCAGGGGTTCTCAACCTTTCCTTCACCACAGACCCCATTTAAATACCTTTTATGGCCACGGACCACCAAGACTTAAGATTTAAAGCACTAGACTGCATCAAATATTTATTGCGATTTTCTCATGAAGGGTTGTTGGGAGATAATGGACATGTGAGCAATCCTGTACATGTGCATGCCTCAGCAAGGACATGACAAGGACATAGAACAAAGAATTCAGCAGACAAACCACTCCAGGAGATGGGTTGGGAGAAGAAAGACATTGAGTGTGGCACTTATCACCCAATCGCAAGAAGGCTTGAAGCACGTGGACAAAGCTAACTATCCAATCACAAGGATTGTACCACATACCATTCGCGTGCACAGGAGAAAGCTGTAAAAGGGCTTGCTTACCTTCAATAAATTGGCACTGCTTGATCATACTGGTCGTGTGTGTGTCCATAGATCCCACAAAGAATCTTTAAATTTGGAGAGAAGGGGAAATGTTAATCTGTTAATGCACACATTCATATTATCTTTATTGCAATGATTCTATATGAATTTAAAATAGCATCAAGACTCTTCTTGCTCACTTTATGAGTTTTCAATGTGCTAATTCCAAATTTGATGTCAATTTTTATATTAAAATTTGATGAAAATATTTTACAATTCTTCTCACCTCCCCTCTTGTTTGTCTGTGTTCAGTCACCATACATTTTTGTTTATGGGTCCAGGGCCACCACTTGGAGGAACAGACTTTAACTTCGTTGTGGCCCTGAAGAGGACCACTGGATTAAGAAAATGTCTTTAAGAGGAAAACCGCCTGGTTACAGTGGGTCGCATCAACAATGCTAGCACAAAATATACTAGTGTGTCAGGGCAGATGGCAGGGGCAGGGGCTTGGATGTGAGAGGAACATTGAGGAGAGGGGGCTGTGGGAAAAGGAAGTGCACTGCTTGCCACAGGCCGGACCAAATGCTTCTGGGCTGGATGTTCCCCACCCACCTTTAAGTCTTCATAGACCCCCTGTGATGACATCGCAACTCCCCAGAGGTCTGCAGACCACAGGTTGAGAACCACTGCTTTAGACCATTCCTTCTTCTATGACCCAGCAAGCAATGAAAGTAAAAATTCAAACTGTAGCCCCTGATGCCAGAGCAGCAGAAGACCTAGGTAGTATCTTGCCTTCCTTTGCTTCCTACCTAGTAGATCTTCTGACGATTGCCTTAAAATGTTTCAGAGACATTTTGGCACAGGCAGTGTTTTTGCCAGAGACAATGAGAGCACTGCTGGGGCAGCACCATCCTTTCAAAGATTTCTAGCCAGCAGCAAAGTTTCATCCCATCATCTGTTCCTCCTTGGAATGAAAAGGGGATGGTTTGCTGACAAGCCAAATGATGGCTGGGGTGGCTGCTGCCTGAAGCCCTTACAATGGGATTGATTGTGTGTGGTGAAAAGGGTTTGAATGTGAGCAGATAGGAGCGAAGATGCATAAGAATGCTAGTGTTAGGTTTTCTGCTATTGAAACAGCAGCTAGTGAGGAGCAGCTGTGGTTATCTAAAAACACTCATGCATGGAAAACAATTTTTCTTCCAAAATCTGAAAGGAACTCTAATGATGAATCATAGGCCGGGCTATAAATAAAACATGACTATGGATTTGCAGACCCAGAAACATTCTCATTAGAGAATGTTGTTTTTAGGTCCAAATTGCCTCATTTTTTATTTTTTTAATCTATCAGAATCATTCTGGAATAATTATTTCCATGATGTCAAATCCTTTGTAATGCACAGTGGAATTTGTTGCATGACACGTGACAAGCATCAAGGTTAAGCAAATGAGTCTGGCTAAATATCTGCTAATCAGCATGACTCACCAGCCTGATATACATTCACAAGTTTACATCTTCTTTCTATAGATAATAATTGAGTGAAGGGAAGAGCTGTCAGTCCTCAACCTTCCTTATGCCGAAGAACGGAATGGTTTCCTGAGCCTCGTCTTCCAGACTGAAATGTCAAAGATGCTTTCTGTGTCTGGTGAACGGGAAAAATTAAGGAAAAAGGTAACAATACACTGACGATTATTAGTAATGATTATTAGTTATAGTTAGCAACAGCACCTATTCTTGCCACAGAACAAAAAATTATCCCCCCAAAACTTAAAATATTTGTGAAGAATTATAAAAATTAGGATAGATGGTGATGTGCAGAATAAGGACTTTACAACCAGTAAGGTTATAAAGAAGGTATGTTTATTCAGCGCTGGCTGCACGAGGGATCGCTCCTCCGTAAGCATGCACACCTGGAAGCAAAAAGCAGCTCCTTTCTATAGCGTAAAGCATTTACATATTCATTATAATTCCAAGAATAGGAGACATATTACAATTAGTTTTGAGAAATCATTAACATAAATCCCACCTCAAGTCCCTCTCTGTTGCACCTGCACAGTGGCTCCAGGTGGTCTTGGGCAGGGGTCTTCGGGATGAAGACTGAAGATGCCTCCTCTTCCCCTTGTGACTTTTCACCCAGTTAGGTCTTTTCAGCATTTCCATAGTCATGACAACTCAGCATTCGTTGAGTCCCCATTCTTGGGACTCAGTAGTTGCAGCTCTTTCCTTATCTCAAGAGCCCATCCTGCTGAGAGCCCACCCTGCTGTAATTCATCCTTTTATTGCATTATCCTGCCTGTCCAGTGTCTCTCTTAGTTGTCCTGCATCCATTTTGTTAAGAACTTGAATTTCATCAGACTCTGTGGGATTTGGCACCTAGATGGTAAATCACTGAAATCTCATCCACTGTCTGCATTCTATTCTTGTATGGGACTCAGAAACAATTTAATAATATTTTGAAGACAAGCCTTGATTATTATCTTTCACCATAATTTGCATAGACATCTCACTGCCAAGATGCCACTGAATTCTGCAAGACAGCATACAGGTACAGCTATCTGTATATTCAGATCTTACTGCAGCACAGCATGATTACAAATAATGAGAAATGTATTCAGGCATCATGTTTCATTTGAAAGTACAAATTTAAGCCTGAAAATAAAATTCTGTTGGTTTGCAATTTGTTTGGTATTCCAGTCTTACTTTAACTGCTTCAAACACTTATGGTATAAGTAAAAGCATACCAGTTTCTCAAATCAACAGCTTTTCCTATGTTTTTGCAGGTGAGCACTGGTACATTTTTTTCCTAAGAAGTTCTTTAATGTCATACTCAACTCTGTCTTTTCCTGTTTCCAAAGATGACATCTCTGTAAAAGAGATCCATCAGCGTTTGTTAAACTGAATTGAAAATATAGATATCGACAGAAGTGTTAATATATAAACTATTTATATTTAATTAACCATTACACCAAATGCACAGATATGCAAGTTTATTTAGCTAAGAAATATTGAAACTGGTCTTTTTCTATTATTACATTTTCTTTGCTTTTGTTATATTTACAAAAACGTGAATTATTTTTCAACACTTCATATGTCGACAAGTGAATGATATTGATTGAACTTGTCAGCAGCCTCTTGCAACTAAACTTCCATTAAAATAAAGCTATTTTATATTGATACATTAGTTTTCTTTGTTTACAAACACCATAGCCTCATTATGCTTTGTTTCAAAGGTATGGAGATTTTCTGGTTTGAAATCAATGGTGTAACTGTATTTTGAGGTTTTTTCATAGATAAAATTGGCTTCTTCACAGTTCTTCTGTACCATAAGACTGCTGGGCAAACTTCCTCCTGTGCAAGCAGTGTAATCCCTGTGCCACGGCAGGTAATACATTCTCAGCTACAACCTTTCCCTAATGCCTGGAGTATCTCCATTGAGTAGAGTTTGCAGCTCAGGAGCAGTAATCAGTGCATGAGCTGAACGCTTAAGCATTTGTAAAGGATAAAAAGGTGAGCTAAGTGCCTATTTGGACTCAGAAATCTTTTGTACCTGGATGGTCTTAGCGACATTTCAACATTTCGTGTCCTTAGCAGCCTTCACCCAGACTGAGAAGGACTTTTTGGTACTGCAGGACTCTGTCAGTGTTAAAGGAACAGGCCTCTTCAATGAATGAGTTATTGCTGGGTAGTTGGGCAGCTTCAGTAACTGCAATTTTCTTAGTCAGCTATGAAATTTAGATGTTTATGAAAGCTGCTTTACTGGGGTTTGAGTATCTCTTTTTTTTTCCTATTCTCCTTTTCTATTTATTCAAACCCTCACTCAGAGACTTGCTTGACTCCCTGATGAGTTCATGTTTCTTCATGTCTTTCCCTCTCTCTGATTATTTGCACCTACTACCAGAAGCTGATGGCATAAAACTGCTTATGTTGTCATCTGAAGCGTAAGTGAGACATATAGCATACACTCTCCCAGTCAAAAAAAATCCAGGTTTTGCTCCACTGGGATCCTATACAGTGTTCATATTCAATCGACTAACTTGCCATATGGATAAACCCTGCTTAAAGAGGTGCCATCTGTCTAGCTATATGCAGACATGTGTTCATACTTTCTATTTTAAGCATTTTCTCCCAGTTTTTAATGTTTCTCTTTCGGCATTGGATTGGTCACCTGATCAGTTATAGTAGGTTTTATGAATTAATCAGACACTGGGTGTGTTTTGCCAACAATCCTGCTGCACACTGATGGCAGAAACCTTTCTCTGAAGGTGCAGCCAGCTATCACCACTCTGTCTCCTAACCACCCTGAGGCAGCTTGTGGCCACCAGGTGCCCATCCCCAGGGGAACAGAGCAGAGTGAAGGGAGAGATGACTGCTTCATTCAGTTCCTGGCAATGCTGGGAGGGCTGCACAGTCTTGTGCTCCTGGGGTATCCCCGGGAGGTAGGTCCCCACAGTCATGCACTGCCTGCTGGCACCCACACACCTCAGCACCCTCACACCTTGGACACAGGGACTCCATGGGGCCACGGTGATGACCAACTCTGACTTAGAAGACCAGATTAGTGGTTTAGGTTCAGGATTCATGTTGCATGAGCCAAAGTGATATTCTGTAGGTGGACAGGAGGTAGCCTTTGTCTCCTACAATTGTGAGAATTAATTTATTTTAAAAAATATTAATTTATTCCCCCTTTTTGTCCAAAACATATTAGAGGGCTTTTTGTTAGGTAGTAAATTACTCTCAAGTGAGTAAAGAGACCACGAATGATCCAGAGTGTGGATCAGTTCAGAGTCCTGAAGACACAAGGTACACCTCTCGTTATTGAGCTTTCCATTGAATGAAGTCCTGGGCACGCAGACCTATTGTGAAACTCCTGATGATTTCAAAAGGAGACAGCATTTTACCAGCTATTTCATCAAAACTTACCAAATACTGACCTTTTGCTGTTGTCAAAGTGTCATTTAACTCAGTTTCCACATGTCCCATGAGAGAATTTCTATTAAACTATAGGCCGAGCAGGACTTCTTAACAGGGTTGAGGACAAGACTTCCATGCTTTTTCATGTTGTTATTTTAGAGAACAGACTGTGAACTGGGACATTTCATTTTCTCAGTCTTGGAGGAAGCAGTCAATGGAAGGATTGATGATCATGACATAAATTCAAAGATAATTAAATGGTAAAGGACAGACTTTGACTTGATAGACATGTTTTCCTGCCACCAGCATAAAAGACAAAAGACAGGACATGTACTGTAAAGAGAGAGAGAAAAAAAAAAAAAAGTTGGGAGGGACACAGATAGCAGTACTACAAGGATCTCCAGAACAAACACATACACTGAGAAAGAATGGCAACTTGTTCAAAAAAATTCCACTGAGATTTCTTCAGTGAGAAAATAAAAATAAAAATACATGTATACTTGTCTTAATATCAGCATAGCCAAACCTAAAAATTTGGAAATTGTCTGTGAACATCCATATTGCACTGAATTTCAAGTTGTTCAGTTCTCAGTATCTTCATATACTCTGGAGGACAGCAGTGCTGCTAGAATAGTGGTGGGTAAGTAACAGGATATCAATTGGCTTTTTAGGACGAACATGGGTTTGGTGATGGAATAGCTGAGATCTTTAGGAACCTACATGGAACAGGAACAAAATATCCACAGGGAAGTTTAAATGTCAAAATGCACTTAAGATCTTTTGAGCAAAAAGGTGACTTTATGACCCACCTAAACTGAGTGAAATCCTTGTGCGACATTTTGTCTTGAATATTACTAGAAGAAAGTCAGCAAACTGTTCTTTATTTTGAATTTCAGGTGTTTGTGTTAAAATATTTTTGCCCAAAATGTTACAACCATCAATCTATAATTTTAAAGTATTTTAAGAAATTAAAAACATTCTCAAAATTTCTCAGTTTTGGCTCTAATTTAAGGGGAAAAAATTTAAAAAGTGCATATACTGATTTTGTTTCCATCTTTGAATGATCATGTTTGCAGTGTCTTGTTAAATCTTTCAAAAGCAGATAAACCAGAGATCTAGCTAGCATTTATATGTTCAGATGTTTTGAGAAATACATCTCAACATCTTTATACAAAAAATTCCAAGAGAGATCATTGACATTAATAAAAACCACAGAGACTTTGTGATTAGTTCCAATGTGCAATATAGTTTCAAAATATTACCACCAAATAAGACTGTTGTGTCATATTTCTGAGAATGAAAAGTAGAAAGACACTGACAAATGTTATGCACAGCTCCATAAATTAAAACATGATAATTTTGCCTTGCTAGAATAATTATGGTGATGAATGGAATTACGTGCATGATTAAGAATCAATTTCCTTACATTTGAGATGTCTCAGGCAGGCACTTAAGCCTCCACCCAGTGGCAACTGATCTTGAAGTCATTTACGGTGCAGAGAAACTAGACTGTACACAAAGTGGGTGACCGTGTGCCCTGTTGCAGACAGACAGACAATTGACCCCCAGCAGATGGAGAGAGAGTGCTAACAGGATTCTGAATTCTGATTTCAGGGACAGATTTGGCGTTCTTGTAATTAACCAGGCTGAAATTTTTAAAGTACATTTGAGGCACAGTCATCCTGTCTGTGCATCTTCACCTCGATGCAGTTATACCATGTAGATACCTGACTCATGATTATGTATCCAAAATATTTCAAAGAAATTAACACATTCTTAAAATGTTCCACAGTGTGAAATCTTGCAGGTTGCAGAAAGACAATTCCCCAGACTACAGAGAGTTCGTAGAGAAGAGATGAATATATTTTAGTCTTAAACCCTGCTCCTGGATTCCCTGCTCATTTGAAATGCACCCACCTGTTACCATGGTTTCTGGTGCCAGTTACATATTTGTCTCATATTTGTCTTTTTTAAATACATCTTTTGTATAACAGGGTTCTGGCTCCTTGGTCTGGACAGAGCTGTGGGGGCCAGAGAGTGTCTTGGACTCCTCCTGAGTCATGCTTGGCCAACTAAATTTGGCCCTAAAGAGTCTTCTGTGCACAACAGTGGCTATATTTTTAGCACTGCCTTTGGCACTGAAACAGCAAATTCCACATCAGGACAGGTCTGTAAATTCATTGGCCCTTGCCAAAAATATGCACCTTGCTTGGGCCCACCATGCTACTTCATTCCTTGGTCACAAAAGCCATGAAAAAAAGCATACAGGAGAATGGCTTCCTTGTCCTGAATTATTTCATCCTACATCACTCATTAAAAACTTAGAGTGAGTCTAACCACCTTTTTTGCCTTAAGAATTTTCTGCATTAGCTTCACAGAAAATTAGGCAAGATGAATATCAAGATTTATTGGCAGAGAGATCTCAGCCCATGATTTCTCACTGAACAGATCATAAATCTTCCTGTTCACCAGGAAGATCTCAGATTCCCTACAGTTACAAACACTCACTGTAAGCAAGGCCAAAATTTAGCTGACTCCTTTTTCCAGTTCCTTTTTTGAAAATCATCATAAATTAGAAATTGTATTATAAATCTCATAAATATGTTATTTACCTCCTGACAGGTAGCCTAGTCAGGATTTGTTATATTGCATTAGGATATTACTAATTCAGGAATTAGTGTTACAGAAATCTCGCCAGCTAAAAACTCACAACATCATCAGATAGTCTTCAGACAGAATTTTTCTCCTATGAGTGAAAGAATAAAAATTAACTATATGGAAGAAATAAAAGTCTTGTTAAAAACCTAAACTGCTGCTGGTCCAGATAATCTGCATTTCCACATCGGTTTACTATGCAGGACACAGAAATCTAATGTCCATCCAAGGACAGGTTCATTCACAACTTCAAATGGGCTGTTTTACATAAGCTAAGGGGTGAAATAACTATAAATAGACCAGAACAGGGGAAAAGGAAAAGGCAGGGGGGAGTCAGAATTTGCTGTGAAGACTACATCTTGCCAAGTTTCACTAAAATAAAGAGGGTTTTTAAAACAAGAGTTTGATACCACTTTCAGAAATGCCAGTGCTGAGCAAGCACAAGAAGTTAGTCAAAGAAATATCTAAGTAGAGACAGGTAAAAATCCAAGAAGCATCAATAAATCTGATCTCATCTTTAATGAAACCTGATCCTACTTGCAAGAAAAGGTAAAAATTTCTAAAAGACAATTCAACAACTGTACCTGTCTGATATATTGACATTCAAAAGAAAAGTGATTTCACATGTACATAGTGATCTGATGTGCAGCTGAAATTACTCATTTACATGCAAAGATTCACAGCTCTAGGTATGTGCCCAAAACTTTCTCTAAATTCATCACTGGAGTCAGTAAGGAGGGCTGTAGCCTTCTGAACAAATAGACATGTGAATAGGCCAAAGGAACATAGAATAGAAAAGAGAAAAAAAGTCACACCATGTTCTGAATGCCTATCAAAACCACACATTCTTCCAGGGCATGTTAACTTATCTGGTGGAGTGGATATTTTTGATTGACAGGACTGAAATAAAAAGGCTGAAGTGTTGTTGATACTTTTTGCAGTAAAACAGCTGTATTAAATCATGTGTTTCCCTCTTTTTGTCAACAAGTTGGCAGGGTGTATGCAATGTGTCAGCTCTGTAATGACAGCACCACTTAACCACAGTTGGAAGAGCCTAGTATGAATGCTTGTTTTTTTGAATAGGTATCTCTAACAAGTGAAAATATAACCAGTCTTGAAGAGAATCAGTGGGTAATGTGTGTCAAAATGATACTTCAGCCTTATATTAAATTTCTGGCTCTGTCCAGATATTAGCTGGCAAGCAGGCATATCCCCAGTCTGAGTTATAAACTCCTGCACTTCAAGTGACAGAAAACCCATTCCTGCAATGTTTTCAAGCAGGCGCTCCATTCCCTGCCGCTTGGGTAGTTAATGATGGAAACAGCACACACACCATATGCTTGCTGAGGCAATTCAGAATAGCTCTGTTGATCCTGGCCCAAAACAAGGAATAAAAATCCATGACAGAAATGTGAAAGAGACACCAAAAAGCGTGTTTTAAAAGTCTGATTTCGGTTTGATTTACCTTTAAAGCAACTTATCAAGCTGGGTCTTATGCAATCATCTTGTGTATCCTATTCAGATGGTTTTGCCCATTTTATTCAACCCTAATGCCTGCAGAACTGCTTTCTGCTCCCAGGAGTACCCAGCTACAACTATACCTAACCTGATGAATCCCCAGGCTTTGAAAACTATGTTCTCAGATACCATTTGCAAGACCCCATTGTTAATCTGCAGTCTCACACACTAAATACTTTCTTTGCATCTGACAGCTATCAGTAAACTTTCTCTGCAAGATCTTGCTGTTCTCAAAAACCACTTACCAGGGTTAACACTTAAGAGAAAGGCAGAGTGAGGGGTTTTGCTCATTCCCAGTGAGAAAAGGATGAGGGAGCTCATAAACAAAGCAGCCCTGCTGGTATGGTGGTAATCCTGGTAGAAAGTAGAATAGGGACAGATGAATAGTGAGCACGAGGGATGAACACTACTTTTGCCATGTAACCATAGTGACTACAGAGAAGGTGACTGCTGTGACACCAACACAGAAGATTACTGCATCTGTTTCTGAACGGAAAACCTGCTCCACCACCAGTGGCAAGGAGGAGATAAAGAAAAAGAATGGCCTGAGATAAACGGTCTGCCAGTAAGAATATTTTAGTCCAAGTTTTTTTCCTGGGTAAGTAGTATTCACACCCACAATGAAACGTTTTTTGTATGTGTCAGTATTGACAACCTTTCATTTAGGAAAAAAATTACTGCATATAGAAAAGCCCATTTTTAACATTTTTGAAAAACACTAATGAAAATCTGTTTTAAGGTAAAAATTAATATAATCATACTTTCATGAAAAGGTGAAATTTGAAATGAAATATTTTGTCTCCTCAAATTGAAACCAAACAATCCAGCTAATTTAATACAGTAGTTTGGAATGGTTGTTGCTCTTCTCCTACTTCAGAACAATTGAAACATTCAGAAAATTAGAATTTTGAATGGAAAATACAGTCCCAGTTCAATTATTCAGCTTATAATGCAAATTTGACAGTCACTTGGGTTTGTGCATACATTTGCATCCGTTTGCACATATTCCCTACATATATATCTGGAAATATTTTGCTATTGTTAAAGCCATTTCACCTTCTGATAGACTATTCCAATATTTCCTCCCGAATTATCTGGAAAGAGGAAATATTAAGTCATTATCTAAATTTTCTCATTAACTGTATCTCCCATGTATTAGATACCACACATGGAATTTTGCTTTACTTCCCAAAGCAACAGTGTACAATCAGGGTCTCTTTTTTTCCTAGAAAAGACACATGAGGTTATAATAATAAAGGGTAAATGTGCCTATGGTGGGTTATTCTTGGCTAACACCCAAACACTCACCCAGGCACTCACTCAATCCATCCCCCTAGAGAGGAGAGGGAGAAAATAGGAAGAACAGGATCAAGAAAACTCATCAGTCAAAGTAAAAACGGAATTCACTTACAAGTTACTGTCAAAACAGAGTCAACTTCAGGAAAATTAACTTAATTTGTTCCCAACAAAATAAAAATGTAATTATTAATTCATGTAACAGGAAACAAAAAGACAAACATCAAAAAAACACCTGTTCTTACTCTTTTTTCAGACTTAGGTGCACTCCACCCTCTTCTTCCCTGCTGCAAGCAGCAAGGGGCTGGAGTATTTTGGTCCATACACAGCAGTTTCTCTCTTCTGTTCTTTCCTTCTCGCACTTTTCCTCTGCTCTAGTATGGATCCTCTGTGGGCTGCTTTGGTATCTGGAGCACCTCCTCTTCCTCCTCCTCTTCCTATGACCTTTGGTGTTCCTTTGGTGTTGCCTCTGCTTTTTCTCACTTTGTTCTCTCCTTTTCTCTCTATGGCATTTTGTCGTTTCTTAAATGTGTTTTCCCAGAGGCACCACCAGCTTGGCTGATAGGCTCAGCCATGTCCTGACAGTGGGTCCACTGGAGCCAGCTGGAACCAGCTGTGTCTGGCACAGGGTAGCCCCTAGTCGCATCTCACAGAGGCCACCCCTGCAGTTGCAGGTGCCAGTCTTTGGTGCCTCTGGTGCCAACACTTTGACACCTACACCAAATAGTGTTCCTCATTTCAATTTGAGCTATTATAATGGTGAGATTCAGCTCACTTAACTTTCACCACTTAGATGTCTGTCTAAAGAAGACGTTTTTTCTCTATGTTGAGGATAACATCTTCAGAAGACCATCCACCCCATCTTTCTGAAGTGTTTCAGGATGGTACAGCGCAACCTTTGACCTTCCTGTTTCTTGTGTTGAAGAAACCACAGAGGTAACACTTTTTTTTACTATTGGTTGAGAAGAGTCCCATCCCTCATAACAGCTGGTTGTCCAGACTCTCTCTCTCACCATAAGAGAACATACGAATAGCAGTTCTGGCCTCCAAATGTGGGAGTTATCTCATTTCAGCTGGGGAATTAGCTTATTTTTAACCACCAAAAACTCAAACACATAAAGGAAGTTTGTCATTTAGTCTCCTCTACAGTTGTGAGAGACGGAAATGTCACAGGACTGTCTAAAGCTTGCTTGTGTCTGTGCAAACCTCCAAGAGAAGCTGTTGTGGCCTGTGCATTGGTCTGGGGGATGCTGCCCAGGGAAGCAGGAGTGTACTGAAGGATGCACCCCCCTATTTCCTTGTGGTTGCATTGTCTGGACTCTTTAGACAAGCCCCAAAGGGGCAGAGGTGTGCTGAGCTGGCCCCATCCTGTAGCCATTTGTGGCTCCGCTGTGTAGGCCAGACCCCATGCCTGCATTGCTAATGAACTGACAAGAGGCAAACGTTCCTGCCCTTGAAGCTGCATGCAACAAAACCTGTGGGACCAGAGAAAAAAAACCTAAAGGTGAGAAGATATTCTGATCAGCAGATACAATGAACTCTAAAAAGACAGCAGAAAATTTTGCTCAGGTGCATCCACCATCGAAGCCAGATCTGTGTGCACCCACCACCAAATAACTGAAGACTGAGGACCAACGGGACACCGCTGGATCCATGGTGCTGACTATTCTTGCAGCCCTATCCCACATCCTTGCTTTATTTCTGTCTTTTCCTTCCATTCTGTCCTATCCTACCCCTCTTCACTTCTTTAATAATAAAACCTGTTTTGGCTATATAGCATTTGACCTTGTTTGTATATTAATCTCACTCTTGGGATTGTATCGAAACCTCCCCTGACATTGGATCGGGTAACAGTTGATGGAGGAAAGCCAAGCCTCTTGAAGGGCAATTCAACCTATCAACTTTAAACCATCACCTTTAGATGGAAGGCATCACCCTCCTGAAGTATGAACTCTTTCTCTTGTCTGTAAATGGGATCTTGGTGACTGGCATGACTAAACACCTTCAGATATCTCATCCTTAACCTTCAAGACCATATGCTGAAATTAATACATAGGTCTCTTTCTGTATCAGTCTTTGTAGTTGTACCTGAATGCTGTTATTTACAGAAGAGTCTGACGGGTAAAGAAGAAAATTATTTAATAGAAAAACATTAGAAGAGGAAATGCAGCTGAGTAGCCTGTAGTCTGCAGACTATAGACTCACAGCAAACCATCCTGCCCTCCTGCAAGTCATGCCTTCAGACAAGGAATATAGATGAGAGCAGCCACTCTTCTTCAAACCTAAGGTTTTGTGCTGAATGCAAAATTTCAGCCTGGAGAACCCATATAATTTACAAATTGTATGTCTGTGTTTCCTTAATCACTAGTCTTTATATGTAACAGTTAAATTTATTTGGCAGCCTAAAATGCAGATATTCTGTCATTCTCCTGTGGTCAGTTGAATAAGGTTGACTGATGCTGGAATTATGCACAATCCCTAGATAAAATTACTGACATGTATCAGAGACAAGAGCACCCTGAAGACCTTTGCAAGGGATGTACTACTTAAAAAAATGTAAGATCTATGGCTGAGTCTCTTTGTCCCTCTATAGACATATTCTACTGTCATATTTAACCTAGAGTTTTGATGAGGGAGGGTGTCAAATACTTCAAAGCTTTCTCGTCAGTGAACATTAAGGGCCTCTCTTGTGTTAGCCCAATACCTGATGACACAGCTTTCACAGTTATGGAGCAAATGTTGAGTTGTCCAAATTTCAATTACACTTGTTAATGATAAATGGCAATATACTTTTTTCCAAATGCTCTACTCTTTATTGAGAGATAAATTCACAAAGCCTATCGTCCCGAATGGTGTTCAGTTAACTTTCACTCTTTTCTGTGTTTCAAGGCAAGTTCACATGAATTGGCTTTCAAGGTGTTTGCTTACACTGTATCTTGAAAAATGTATTATTGTAGTAAAGTTCCTGTTATTTCCATCAGGTTTAATACTGTATTTTGTAACTTCTGTCTCTTATAATCAGCAAGAGCTATAATTTTCACAATTCAAGTTGTATTGCATTTCTCTACACCTAAATATTCTTCCACCTGTAAGATATCAGCAGCATTTTCTCTATTGTTCTATAAATATCTCTTCCACTATAAATCTGAGGTAATCACACATGTTTAAATTATAATAAGCTTTGCCCACCTAGCTGCCCCAACTAATGAATTTTTGATGTTTCTCCTGTGCTGTTATCGTAATCAAATGCAAACAAGAATATTGATCAGACTATTTTAAACAATAAAAAATGACAAACACTTCAGCAGATGTGTAAATCCTAAAGATTTGTGCAATTTATCTCTTGCAATTTATTCTCTGCACTCTCCTGTGGTTGTCACTGGCTGCCCCAAGTGATGAAAGTAGTGTTCCCTCATGGGTATCTACTTTTGAAAAAAACCCACAGGCCCTACTCCCTTTTAAAAATACCTTCTATTCAGCAGCCAAATAATGTGTCACTTCTCAGAATCTTGGCTTAAACATTTGGTTTTTCAGGTTACGTAAAATACTGTTTCCCACAGAGATTGCCCAGGGTGGTTCCTGTGCCTTAGTGCACTGAGCCTGCTGGTGATCAGCAAGACTGTACAAACCACAGGTGGAAACTTAGTGACTGCTTTTTTTCCTGAGTGATTCTGTGTCTACTGGTGACCTGCAGGACTGTATAAATGAAGGGTGGAAGCCCAGTAACTGTTTTTTTTTTTTTTTCTTTTTCTTTCCTGATGGTGTTCCTTCTTGATTCACTCCATGGTTTCAGTGAGATGCTCAATCTCTTTTTATTTCTTATTACACAGCATTTCTGTAGGCTGATAAACAGCTGCTGGATATTTTCTATGCCAAAGAAGATCATAGCAGTGATGGGGAGAGTGTAGTTCTCACAAAATAAAGGAGACATTATGTAAATAAACCACTTATGAAGTCTCCAGGCTGCAAGGTGCTATCCAAGTAAGAGAGAATCGCCCACAGACTCATGTGCTACTTTAAAAAATCAGGGTTAAGTGTCAGTTTAGATGTGCATTTCAATTAGGCTTAATAGTTCCACAGTCTATGACTCATGCAAAAACATTTGTTTGGGGGCGAGACAAGACACACGTGAATTTTGACTCCAAGAAAGACGTGTTTGGGGGCAACAGTTTGCACTTTTTAATCCTTTATTTATTATATCCACATTTATTAATTCTTTGCATGTTTGAATAACTCACCCAAGCAGCTAAAAGCTATTTTTTCAAAGAATTCTTCCAAAATACGATTAAAATTAAGGTGGTAAATACTGTAGCTTTTCTTAGAAGATGAGACATAGGATCCAGTATTTTTTCTTTGAACCTGCATGTTATGTGTTCTTTCTTAAATCCTTTTTTTTTTTTTCTCATTGAATCGCTTTCTTGTTCTCATGTAAGCATTTTACCTTAATGCCTGTAAACCCTCTGATTACTGTAGTTTAATAGTAAGTGATCAGGGAGGCAGAATTGCCCAAGAATAGGGCACCAGGTTAGGCAGCAATGCTTGACTCCCTTTGAAAAGAGTTTTGTAGTATAAGGATTAAAATGGTAAGAATTTAGAGATACATTCTGGAAACTTAGGTCAAGCTGTGAAACATATTTAAATATATGGGCCTTGGTACTCTTAGGTGCCAACAACACACATTGGTTTAGGTACTGAAAGCATAATGAAGAAATCCTGTGCTCTGAAGGACTGGTAAGAGGAGATACCATCAGGAGGAGGTTCTGAGTGCTGTGTGTCAGTTGAGTAACAGCTGCAACAAAAGCCTTTATTTCTTTTCTTTTTCTGACTAATACAAACAAGTTATCATGATGATGGAACACTTAAATAGACAAATAGACAAATAGATGTCTATGGTCCCAATAACTTTCAAATGGGATTTATATTTCTATCATCTTCAAAGGAATCTAAAGCAAAATACCATTAATTTCTATGAGTTACACAGAGTGTAACCATGAAGTAGAGTATAAATGAAAGGATGTAGGTGATAGAACACAGGGGTGGTTCTAAGGACGGAGATTGTTAAAGCAGTCATGAGCTAGAAAGAAGCAAAACCAAACCTGTGTTCAGCCTGTTCTCATGGCTGCTACTGATCAGAGAAGAGGCCAAGAGAAACCCTCACTCAGTAGAAAAAGGCTGCAACAATTAATCAGCAGGGAAAGCTTTTGTTATTGATGTTGTTTTGGTGGAAATGTATTAGACAGAGATGTGAAAAGGCTTTCCATGGCACTCTGCCCTGCTGTCACAGACAAATGCAAGGCTTTGTTTCCAGAAGGGCACTCTTATTGAGAGAAGGCAGTAGTGGGGCTGTTGGCATTTTTCACTGGAAGAATATAACCCAGCCAATCTTTTTGCTAAGGAAGTTTTTGAATTTCTGCAAAATGTGTTTCTTTCCACTCAGCTGAAAAGCAGCTTTGCAGAAAAGGACCCACAGGTCATGGTGGACACTGAGTTGAACATGAGCCAGCAATGTGCCCTTCCTGTAAAAGCAGCTAATAGTGTACTGGGCTTCACCGGGAGAATTGCTGCCAACAGGTTGAGGGAGGCATCTTGATTTTTACCCTCTGCCCATAATCTCCATAGGACTTCAGCACAACATATATGCAACCTCCTTTCACCTACCTGCACACAAGACCTTCTCTTGAAAAACTTAACCCAACTCTTAAACAATTCTGGAATTACAAACAACTAACAACTAAATAGCTTCACTCAAATCCTGTCTACTTCATAACACCACCACTGCAATTTGGGAGAGAATTAAGAATACCTTTTTCCTTAATTTTTTTTTTTTTTTTTTTTTTGGGGGGGGGGGGGAAGAATTGTCTGACTGGAAAATCTCTGGATTTCCATGGAAAGAGAAGGAGCTAAGGGAGGTAAATGTGACCATCTGAATGAGTCAATCATTTTAGCAAGGGTATTAAACATTACAGAGCAGATTTGAAACACAAATGAGAAGTGAGGCCCCAGGTTGCATTATGGCAGCTGTTTTAGCATACCAGTCTGGGATTTGGTACACTGGCTCCCTGGTGCTGCTACTTCAGCTCAAGGTCTCAAAGAAAAAAAAAACAACCTAATTTTCCAGGTTGCTTGTAGAAGCAAAGGCACATCAAAAGAAACTTTTAATCTGTTCTGATGTTTGCTACTCCTGGGAGACAAAAGCACTTCATTCGGAGTTAGAAAATATGTCTGGAACCAAGCGGCTTCACTCAGCAGTTCTCCAGAACAATTACTAGTGCAGCTTGTTAGACAGTGACCTTAATTTCCAGGAGAAGAAACAGCAATGTAGAAGATTCACACAACACTGTATTCATCTGCCTTGCAAATTAGAATTTTCCTTCTCATCATTTATATTGCCCATGTCTGCTGGTGTCTTACCACCAGATCAGTGGTAAGAGTCCAATTATTTGATAAGCTTCAGTTCCAAAATTAATGTTAATTATATACTGTGTTGGCACTTTTGCAGATCCACAACAAGTAAATAGCTTTTTTTTAGAATAAAATATTACTATTAAAAACATTGTTGGGTGATTTCTCATGATGAACAAGGAGTATTTGCTTTTTAATGTACCAAACCTTTACATATACAATGTTTATAAGTAATAAGCCTAATATCGTTAGACCTAACACAGTCACAATCAGATGAAGCATTAGATTCAAAGTTCCTGTTGCTGTTGGTGACCAATGATGTTCTACATCTTTTTTCAGTCTTTCTAGGACATGGTGTATCTTCTTTGCATCATGACAGTCGGTAATAACTCTTCTTCATCTGTTGTTCCAGACTCATTTTAGTCACTGACTCAGGTCATCATGTTGCTACAGTTTTCTTACCAATGTATGATTCCTACCATTTGGGGTAGGTAGTAAACAATGTCTAGTTAGATGTAGCAACTGGTGGGTTGTAACAGGAGCTGAATAGTTAAAGTCATATCCCATAATTTTGGTAAAGTTACAAATACACATATTTCAGTGATTATTTATCTCTACTGTGGTGTTGTCTATAAATACTGAATCACAAAGGGCTCTCATGCAAACATATCCATTTCAACATATAGAAGTGCAGTTCCAGGGGTTTCATCAGGACGTATTTCAAAATGACATTTTGTTCAAGACAAATGTCTTGGGCCTTAATGCTATTACTTTCACAAATAAATCCTTGTTGTTCCCGTTCAACACATGTATCAACATCAGTAGTTTGCCATTTGTTCCCATTTTGTTGGGTCACACTCTATGTTCTAACAGACAGCGTAACAGTTCCATGGTGATTTAATCCCAGTGCAACGGTTTGGTATATGGTGTATACCGAAGCATTGCATACTGTTAAAACAAAAGCTGTGTCGGTAGGGTCATAGTGAAATTAACTAGATGCCAGCAGGATTGGAGCTCCCTTTCCGATTTTTTCCATTATCCCAGATTGTCTTTTGAATATCAGTAGGCAGGGTGCCCTCATCACCTTCCCTTATAACTGCTGTTACAGTAGATTGCACCCACAACTGAGAAACATGTATGGTGCAGAATGTATTATAGTGACCATATTGGTTAGCATAAATAAAAGAAGTGAGGGCCTCCACCCTGTGGGTCATGCTTGTTGACGTGTGACCCAAATTTAGTTCATGCTGGTGATGATTACTCCTGAGAGAAGGATAAGCAATCCTTTGATGATTTACCTGATCTCCAGGGTAGGTGTGCTAGTAGCATTCCCTGTATTGTTCCTGGAAAGGGAAAACAATATGAGTCTCCAAGGGAGTTTTCCAGACAGGTTACCCCTTAGCAGTTCGACTTGTCTAACTGCTTGGGCTAATGACAAAAGTCCCTTTGCTTACTCTGAATATTTCTGTTTTGTCTCTTTAAATACAGTTGAGCTAAACATTAAAGGACTTTTTGGCCTGTTCTGCCCAATCTGGAATAGACTGCGATAAGTACCATGTTCTGCAAAAACCCATTCTGCTATAATAGGGTCACAGGGGTGTACTGGTCCCCATGAATGATACATTTTTAATTGCTGTGCTAGGGTTTTGTTTGTCTCTTCATGCTCTGAGTTCCATATCCACAGTTTTCCCTTTTGTAAAATGAGTACAGCATGTGAGCAATGATAGAAAATTCAGGTACATGTTTTCTCCAATATCCTATGGTTTCCATTAACTGTTGTAACTCTTTCCTAGAGTGGGGCATTTGCAGCTGTTTGATTTTTACTTAAGGTGTCTGATGGAATTGTTGCACCACCTGCAATCCACAAAGTACCCAAAAATTTTACTTCTGTACTTGGTCCCTGACATTTTTCAGGTGGACCTTCAACTTCTGCTTTATACAGTGCTTGCCACACTGATGCTACCACTTCCTCCACCTTTTCAGGGGAAGTTCCTCCAGTTAGAATATCATTTCTATATTGGTACGGTTTCACATTCTGAGGAAGTGAGACTGTCTGCAAAAGTTCAGCAAGCACAGAATGAGCAATTGTGAGTGAATGTTTATACCCCTGTGGGAATCTGTTAAAGGTGTATTGTACACCTTTCCAAGTAAAAGTAAATTTCTCTTTATCCTTCTCCTGCAAGGGGACCATAAAGAACATATCTCTGGCATCTAGCACTGCAAACCATGGATGTGCAGCTGCTTGTAGTGTGGCTGTTAAAGTTGCAATATTGGGTACTACAGCCTTTAGCAGAGCTGTGTTGGCTTTTAGGCACCAATAATCAACAGACAAATGCTATGTCCCATCCAACTTTTGGACTGGCCAGATGGTTGAATTGCATGGGAAGTGGGTTCTGGAAATAATATGCCATTTTCCAAAGTCTGCTATTACATCAGAAATTCCATTTTGTTTTGCAGCAGGAGTCCGATACTGTGGTACATTGGTAGTTTTTGAACTGGGCAGTGCAGGGGCCATGTGGAGTACACGCACTACAGCCTCCTGGTTTCTACCAGGACTGGGGTCAGTACTTGTACCAAAGAACTACATGCTGCCATTTGGCAATTTCATCCAGTCAAAACATCAAAGCCCAAAATATTTTCATTGTGCTTTTTAATTGCAAAGCAAGTAGACCGCATGCACTTCTCACCCAGGAGCCATAAATTAACTTTTGCAGTTTGTCAAATAACACTTGCTCCATTTACTCCAGTGACTTTAACTCTCTGTCGCCCAGGTTGCATACCCAGCTTCTCAACATCCTGTTGTGTTAGTATTGAACTTTGTATTCCTGTACCTATTATAAATTTTACCAATTGTCATGAAGGACCAACTGGAATCAGAATGTGTTCTGGTTTAATGATGGGTCTAGCCTCATATTCAGAGGAACCTGAGGGGAACAAGGGTCATCATTTCTCTCATCATAGTCATTAGGATCACCCTGAATATCACCATCCTAATCATCTAGGGACACTATTAACTTCCTAATTTGCATTTAGGGTGTGGGGTCCGCATGAGCATCTTCTTGATCTTTTCTTCCAACTTCTGTATTTTCTCCTTTTATTCCTTTAACCACTTCTGTAGATGTTCAGTTTTCAAAGACAGTACTAATTCAGCTGCCTTTCTGCCCTCTATTTCTTCCTTTCAGTCCTGTTCTATTGTTATTCTGCCTGCCCTGATAAGCAGCTTCTAAACAGTTAGCTAGCATTCTGCAAATAGTTCATTTTCCATCCTTTATATGCCCCCTGGCCTCATTTAGCTATTCTTCCACAGCTTCCCAATCATGCCAGTTATCACAAGTCCATTATTCCTAGAATTTGGGACTCGGACTTATCCCATGCTTTCTTAAGTAACCAAGTGACACTACCTTCTATCCTGTCAACTATGCCAATTTGTCATGAATCCTGATTTAGGATCCTGCTGACTACACCAATTTGTCATGGATGAGTGGTTTAGGTCACTTAAAGAATCATCATCAAGGGTATTAGCAAAAGTGATTTTAATATGATGTTGTGAAAGTGTGATATAACAAAGTTTGATGGCAAGATTTACTCTATTACTTATTACATGGAAGAAACATACAAACTAATATTGGGTTAGAATTATGCTATAATGATTCACACAGAGACCAGAGATGTAAAAGTGTAAAGAAGACCCTCCCATTGACTCACAAAGTTCAGAATGGAGCCCCTTGTTTTCCACATTCCTTCTCAGAGAAAAGTCTAGCTCTGGCTAGATCCAGACTTAGTCCTAGATTTGGCCAACAGTTTATGTCTAAAGGATTCTCTATACAAAGTTTGTAATAGTTAATATTGAGTAAGTATATGGATTAGTGATGTTTCATCAATATTAATTCATCATGCTATCAGTCACTTACTGAGGATCTGTTGTGAGTAAGGGGTCTCTCTGCCTTCGGTAAGGAAGGATCCCTTAATCTCGGGTAAGGAATCTCAAACCTTGAGAGGCGTCCCTGCTCAAGGGGAGAGTCACCTGCCATGCAGTCCAATTGCAATTTAGGAAGAGTTCAAATTGGACTCATCCAGAGATCTGTTGTTGGCAAAAGGTCTCTCAGCCATGAGGAGCAACCTTGAGAGGCTTCCCATCTCAAGGGAGGATCACCATCACTCAGCCACACTGCCTAGCAGGGATTGCTCAGACAAGGCTCAATTAGGCTGTCATATTTATGGAATAAAATGGTTGGCTCATAGTCAAACTGCACACAATGAAAAAGGTTTGCATGAGACTTCTTGTACTCACAACTTTCTTTGTTCCTTGAGAAATGAGTCTTGGAAAAGCCACCCACTATTTATGTGTTAATCACGTGATCAGTTTTTCAATCTCATATGCATTGATGCTCACTGTCACTCTGCTTCTTTGTGGGTTTTCTAGGGGAGTTCTTGGCCTGGCTACAGCTCAGGCCTTTACCTCCTTTGGAGCCTGTACCAAAGTACTGTGAGTTTGCTTAAGGGGTCAAGTGTATCCATCACAGCTGGTGCCTTCACTCTCTAATGCTCCATTATAGTTCTTGTCCATTTTTAATGAAAACTGACACTACAGACTGGATTCAATTCTCTCAGTGAAGACAGAAAAAAAGTCATAAATCCTTCATAACAGGCTTCTTCCCCCATTTTAAACTCTGTTCTAACACTGCAACTATTTACTGCATGGGATTAGCTGAGGGATTTTTTTTTTTTATTGGATCTTAGTAAGAAACTCGCAATTCAAATGAAGTCATGAGTATTTAGAAATATACACAAATTGCATACACCAATATAACCACTTCTCCTTTGGCATTCCAGCTTGGGTTTGTAAACTGGCACCAACAACCTGCTTCAAACACTTCAGCGGTACTTGATTGCCTCCTTCCTTCCAGTAAAGTACTAAACCTGTTTTTAATAGCATTAGCTTCATCTAGACATCACATTTTTTTGCATTGCCTTTTATCTAGTTAAAACCACTTACAATTAACCAACCAAAGACTTCTGGCAGTAGAATTTTAATGAGCAATACCAACTCCTTTCATGTCAAATGTTATTAAATTTATGGATTGTTTTATTTGGTTTTAAAAGCTTGGTTAGGTGGCAAGTTCTTTTAACAACATTTCATATCAAAGCACTTTATTTCAGTTAGAATTAATTACATTCAAGATAATATATCTAATATTATAGAGGGGAAAAGCCCAGATACAGCAATTAAATGACATTTCTTCATTAAATCAAAATAATTCCATTCCATTCTCTGTCAAAATGAAAGATTTTCCTCATTTACTGTAGGGTGCTTTCATCTGGTACACTTAAAGAAATAAAGTGAGTTCATATCTTGCTGTTGGTACCTGATGCAATGTAATACTTGATATGGTCTGCCTGTAAAGAGATGATATAATTTTGTGCAAGGTTCTCTTTTTGGAAAGGAAAGATATTTCTAACAAATACTGCAAAATATTAGAAGATACATGCCAAATCTAATTTAATGATACTATTCCATATTGCCACTGGCCAGGTTGTTGAACAGCAATGCAAACTACATCAACGCCCTGGTTGAATTTTCTCATCTTGCCATGAGAAATGTTTTATTTTTTGAAGCATGTACCCTCAGCATAGTTAGAGTCTGACAACAATGATGGTTACACTAACTATAACCTTCCACTGATTAAAGCACCTACTGTGTCTGAATCAGCAGTATAGAATCTGGGAGGCTTTTCTTTGATTAAAACCTTTTGGCCAAGACAGCCATGTAGACCATTCTGGAGGTTCTCCAGCCAACACCATGGCACCTCTCCCAGTACCAGACCAGCCATGCATTTGTGGGCTGGCTGAACATAGATGTCCCTCATTACATAGGCAGAGTATTATTCCTTTGAATGGGACAAAACAAACATAAAACAGAAAAAAAAAAAAAATAGCAATTACCCATTCATTTTTACTGCTTATTTAAATGATCGCGGGCTTTGTGAGTCTATTTTCCTGCTCTGTGTATGGTTTGGGCAGTTCCAAGAATTTTGAAGCCAACTTCAAAACTCAAACCAGGGGCAAAAGTCTGTCAACATTGTCCAACAGAAAGTTTTTGTGTCCTCAAAGGGTTCAGGATTCAAAAGCTGTTGAATGATGCAGGTACTCAAGCAGTGGGATCACATTTCAAGCCTGCTTACTGGCTTCTGCTACCACATCAGCTGTGCTGAATAATCAAGCAAATCTCTGCTAATAGGACTTTCTTTTTGGCAAGTCTAACCATATTTGCAGGTAGCAGAAATCAGTTGCCTCCTGGAAGGAAGCTAGCTAGCCCTGGGAACTGGTGGGAAGGTTTGATAACAACCTATTCTAGCTATCCAGTTAATAAAGTGAATGAAGAATATCACTGTAGATTATCAAACTCCTCACATTTTGGTGCAGAGAATAGTCATGGAATAAATAAAATACATTTTTATATTTTACTTAAAATACTTTCTGACTTGGGCGTTGCCATTCTACCTAACATTAAAATCCACTCTGCATAAACTCTTCCATGGAGGCCACATTTTTATTACCGCAACACATTTGATACCATAGAGGAAACCATATAATTGCATTTCATTAGCTGACATGCAACATTAAACTCCACAGAAGAATTAATTCTGTATAAGAACAGGGCACAATGACAAAATATCAAAGGTCTGACACATCACGTCATGCATATAGCAATGTGGTCCTTACGCTGCACTGCAGCAAGTGATTTATTAATTAATGTACAGAAATGTTACATCTGCTACAGATCAACTTTATTATCCTTCAGTTTCTGCAAATTGTGTCCTACAGAGATTGCAGAATCAACCACTCCCATATCAGTGTTATTAAGAACAATAATTGTTACTGATACTATTTTGATAAAGAATTCTACACACTTTTCAGGTATATTTGATTTCCTTTTACAGGGAAACAGAAATCTCACAAGAGCAGAGAATTGTGAAAAGCAATAAAATAAAAGGACATTTTCTCAATGTATTTGTTTCAATTTTGCTCCTAAATTAAAATTTGAAATTGGTAATTCTTGAGCCATCAGGCATAAGGATGCCACTTTTATAGTATTCAGAAGAAGCTTTCTTTTCAGTTTTGAAAATACAGGCTCTTGCATATGAACACTAGATTTCAGTAGATTCTTCCTAACACTGTCTTGCTTTTTTAGCTGTGTAGATTTTTTCTCCTAATCATCTCAGTCTTTTTCATTTTATTTATTTTGAAATAATTGTCCTTTCATCTTTAAGATCGCTGTCCTCTATGTGTATATTTGGGAAAACCCATCTACGCTCATCAACCTCCGCAGAAATTTTACTACAGTTCCATATAATTTTGAGGTTTTCTTTTTGTTTCTTCTCCCTTTTTTTTTGTCTTATGTTATTTCCTTTTCTCTCCCCATGCCTTGTTTATTCTGTTGGTAAGTCTTCCCAACAGCTTGTCATTGTTTAGCAAATGCTATATTGTTGTACTTTGTTTTTGACATTACTGATACTCTTGGGTTTTTTCCCCACCCTGCAGTTGTGGATAATTTGAATCCGTAAGGAGAGCTCTCTCTGATACTCTTTCTGAGATGGGGGATATGCCACCCCTGTACAGCCTAGGGTTTGATCTTCAGAAGGAGACCAGAAAATATAATTTCCTCAAGAGAAAAAAAGTGGGTGATCTGATTAAGTTGGTCCTTCCTCAATTAGACTCATCTTCTAGGATTTAAACTAAGCATTTGCATTTAGAAGCCCTACAGCCTGCGGCTTTATTTTAATCAAATAAGGGCTGCTTCTGCCATTTGTTTCAACATGAGAAAGTGTTTTAGTCCTCAAAACATGTAGGATTATTAATCTGCGCCATTCTGCAAGGGCAGCCTGCAGTCAGTTTCCATTCATTGGTTAACACAGGTTCTGTCACTGAGGAATGCACATTTCCAGCTTGTCATACAAATGAAACAAGGGTGAAAAGAAAATAGTGGAAAAATTATAATGCCATAACAGAAAAAGATGATGCATGACCTGAAGAGATCAAAAAATATACACTAAATTCGAAAAATCCTTTCAAAGTAGTTGCAGTTAACTGAACTTAATTGCTGCATGGGAATGCCAGACATCAGTCCTGTGTCAATAATATTGACTTTCAGTCACCATCAGGAAGGGCGTTCTAGCTTATTATTTTCATCAAATGGATAAATGGTGTAGATTAACCCTTTACATTCTGTTTTATTATATTAATATTAGTATTTAAATAACATCTGCATTAGCTTACTAGATACTATCTATTCCTATGCTTGAATACTAATAAACCTGGAGCACTGTATGAATTCAAGGTGTTTCAGAATGAGGGAAAAAAAGAATTTGTTCTCAGTTTCATCAGTCCATATATCAGTCAGAGAAGATCATATTTAAACAATTTGGATTAGCTCTGCATTTAAAAACTGTGTGCCTAAAGTCTGGTTTTTTACACCACTTCCAAGACCTCCCAAGACCTACTCTATCAAGATGCTCTTGTACAATCCAATGAGTCTTCTCTCATGTGGTGGTGCTGCCAGTACAGAATTGTTTTGAGTTAAAGGAGTAAGAAAGGAATTTGTATTTATAAGAAAGAGGCTTCAGTTATGAACATAGGAAAAACAGTATCTTAAGTATCATGGATCATCACTTAATGAATATGTATACTAGAGTTAAAAACGCATTCAGAGATGGCTTTTGGAGCTGTTCCTCTACATGCTACTGCTGTGGCTGTCACTCATCTTGTTTCCGACAAATGAGGCATATCATAAACCTCCTGTGTTGTTAGAAATCATTTTGATGATGACAATGAAGTTAGCTATCTTGGTGGAGGACACTCTGATTGGACACTTTGGTTCCAGAAGAGAGAAAGATCGAAGCTGAACCCCAGGGCAATGACACTCTTGCACTTTGAATGAGTACAGAATGTGAGACAACTCTTCTAATCACTTTTAGAGAAAGAAGGACTTACCTAGAAATGTTCTTTCACAATCTCAAGATTTTAGATCTCCTTGAAGAAAAGAGAAATTTCACCAAAACATTTCAGAAACATCTTCTATGAAAGACCAGGCAACCAACAGTTATATATTTGCAGATCACTCTAGAACTTAATGAACTTCAAGAAAAATACAAACATTCCTTCAGAGTTTTCCTCATTGACATATAAAAGATGTCAGAAAATCCTATATTTCAGGAATCCAAACTTAAAATATTATCTTGTAAGGAAACACACTTCGACTCACAATGTAAAAAATTCTGACATGTCATCAATTACTATTTATTAACCTAAACATACAGGTAAATATACAGACCCTCTCTCTTTGTTGCCTCATAATATTACATCCTAATATTTTGGGTGTTTTCTGGTAAATCCTGCTTCTGAAATCATGTGAGTAACCACAATCTCCATTATATCGTCTAGCCTTCCTAGTTGCAAAGAAAAACTTTTAAAATCCATGAGTGCTCAAATAGTTAGGGAAGAAATAGAAATTAATGCATTAATCATTTTCAAGTCCTCATTTTTAAGACATTCTTAAAATGATTGAGATTCTGATCAGTGAATTCTGAATGTCTGATTGAGTTAATGCCAGGGTTAGATATACCTTCATGTAGCAATAGACCACAATGATTTAAGATAATATTGCTCTTCTCTGTCATATGTTTTATTCCATCAGGACAGTAGGCAGTAGAAAAGATACATGATCACTCCTTTAGCAAAGTCAAACACCTCAGAGCACAGCTCAGGCCACCAGAGTTTGCACAGAAATGATTGACAAGTGCTCACGTGGCCACAGACTGCACTGTGGGCACAATAAGTGCCATCAGAGGGACAGAAACAAACAGCTGCAGGGTGCACGTGTCAGAAAGCACCTCTTCCCTTTGCTGTGTTGATGCAGTCATAAGCCCAAAGAGAAGCATGAAAGCATGCACAGAAATAAAAACAGGGTACCAGAATTTGCATGAGGTTTGTTTATCCTGGTGCTGACCTGCTTGTTAGCTTGCTTGAGGGTATAGAAAACAATATTTAAAAGGAGGTTCATTTCAGAGAATAATGTGGTTATATATGCTTCTCTAGCTGATGACATTCTTGTTTAATGCTGTGTACTGTACTATCATAACTACATTTCTGACTTGTATTCACAAGAAGTGAGTGATCAAGATGAGACTGAAACCCGTGCACACCACACTAACCCATTTGTCGTTAGCGGCTATTATGACCAACATTAGAGGGGCCCTGCCTCCAGCCAGGTGGAGGACAGGGACAACCAAGTTTACTGGGCTGTGTGAATTCGATGGCCTGGCACATCTGACCCCCAGCGGTATAAAGCTCTAGTGGACACTGGTGCACAATGCACCTTAATGCCGTCAAATTTTAAAGGACCAGAACCTGTTTGTATTTCAGAAGTGACAGGGGGTTCTCAACAGCTGACTGTATTGGAGGCCAAGGTGAGCCTAAGTGGAAAAGAGTGGGAGGGAAAAACACCCCACTGTGACTGGCTCAGACACTCCATGTATTCTTGGCATAGATTATCTCAGAAGAGAGTATTTTCAGGACCCAAAAGGGTATCAGTGGGATTTTGGTATAGTTGCCTTGGAAACAGAAGGAAATAAACAGCTGTTTGTGTTGCCTGGTCTGTCAGAGGATCCTTCTGTTGTGGGACTGCTGAGGGTTGAAGAACAATGAGTGCCAATTACCACTACAACTGTGCTCCGACGGAATACCGCACCGATCAAAATGCAGTAATCCATATCCATAAACTGATTCGTCAGCCAGAGAGCCAAGGAGTCATCAGCAAGACATGTTCCCCCTTTAACAGCCCCATATAGCCAGTGTGAAAGTCTAATGGAGAGTGGAGATATACAGTAGACTATCGTGGCCTGAATGAAGTCACACCACTGCTGAGTGCTGCTGTGCCGGACATGCTAGAACTTCAGTATGAACTAGAGTCAAAGGCAGCCAAGTGGTATGCCATGACTGATATTGCCAGCGCATTTCTCCATCCCTCTGGCAGCAGAATGCAGGCCACAGTTTGCTTTCACCTGGAGGGGTGTCCAATACACCTGGGATCGACTGCCCCAAGGGTGTAAACACAACCCCACCATTTGCCATGGACTGATCCAGACTGCACTGGAACAGGGTGAAGCCCCAGAACATTTACAGTACATTGATGACATCATTATATGGAGTAATACAGCAGAAGAAGTTTTTGAGAAAGGGGAGAAAATAATCCAAATCCATCTGAGAGCTGTTTTTACCATAAAGTGTAGTAAAGTCAAGGGACCTGCACAAGAGATCCAGTTTTTAGGAATAAAATGACAAGATGGACATTGTCAGATTCCAATGGAGGTGATTAATAAAATAACGGCTATGTCCCCCTGACTAAAAGAAAGGAAATGCAAGCTTTCTTGGGTGTTGTTGGTTTCTGGAGACTGCACATTCCAAATTACAGTCAGATTGTAAGCCCTCTCTATCAAGTGACTCGGAAAAAGAATGATGTTTTATGGAGCCCAGAGCAGCGACAGGCTTTTGAACAAATTAAGCAGAAAATAGTTCATGCAGTAGCCCTTGGGCCAGTTTGGGCAGGGCAAGATGTTAAAAATGTGCTCTACACTGCAGCCAGGAAGAATGGCCCTACCTGGACTCTCTGGCAGAGAGCATCAGGGGAGACTCGGGGTCGACTCATGGGGTTTTGGAGTCAGGGATACAGAGGATCAGAGGACGGCTACACTCCAACTGAAAAGGAGATACTGGCAGCATATGAAGGGGTCCGAGCTGCTTCAGAGGTGATCAGGACTGAAGCACAACTCCTCTTGGCACCCTGACTGCCAGTGCTGGTCTGGATGTTCAGAAAGAGTGTCCCCTCTACACACCATGCAACTGATGCCACGTGGAGTAAATGGGTCGCATTAATCACACAACAAGCTCAAATAGGGAGTCCTAGTCATCCGGGAATACTGGAAGTAATTACAAAATGGCCAGAGGGCAAAGATTTTGGAATGGCACCAGCGGAAGAGGTAGCACGTGCTGAAGAGGCCCCACCGTATATATAATAAGCTACTGGACAATGAGAAGCGATATGCCCTGTTTACCAACGGGTCCTGTCTCATTGTGGGAAAACATCGAAGGTGGAAGGCAGCTGTGTGGAGCCCCACACGATGGGCTGCTGAAGCTGCTGAAGGAGAAGGTGAATTGAGTCAGTTCACAGAGGTGAAAGCCCTCCAGGTGGCCTTGGATATCGCTGAGTGAGAAAAATGTCCAATGCTCTACCTCTATACTGACTCATGGATGGTGACAAATGTGCTGTGGGGGTGGTTACAGCAGTGGAAACAAAGCAACTGGCAGTGCAGAGGCAAACCCAACTGGGCTGCTGAGTTATGGCAAGATATTGCTGCTTGGGTAGAGAATCTGGCTGTGAAAGTACTCCATGTAGACACTCATGTACTCCAGAGCCGGGCCACTGAAGAACATCAGACCAACCAACAGGCAGATCAGGCTGCCAAGATCAAGGTGTCTCAAGTAGATCTGCACTGGCAACATAAGGGTGAACAATTTCTGGCTCACTGGGCTCATGACTCTTCAGGACATCAGGGAAGAGATGCAACATATAGATGGGCTCGTGACTGAGGGTGGATTTAACCATGGATGTTATTGCACAGATAATCCATGAATGTGAGATGTGCTACAATCAAGCAAGCCAAATGCTTAAAGCTCATTTTGTATGGAGGACGATGGTCAAAATATAAATATGTGGAGGCCTGGCAGATTGATTATATCACGCTCCAACAAACTCGGCATGGCAAACACTATGTGCTTACAATGGTGGAAGCAGCCACTAGATGGTTGGAAACTCATGCCGTGCCCCATACTACTGCCTGGAACACCATTTTAGGCCTTGAGGAGAAAGTCTTATGGCAGCATGGCACGCCAGAAAGAATTGAGTCAGATAACGGGACACATTTCTGAAACAGCCTCATAGACACCTAGGCCAAAGAACATGGCAGTGAGTGGATATATCACATTCCCTACCATACACCAGCCTTTGGGAAAATTGAACCATACAGTGGGTTGCTAAAAACGACACTGAGAGCAATGGGTGGTGGAACTTTCAAGCACAGGGATGTGCATTTAGCAAAAGCCACCTGGTTGTTCAATACCAGAGGATCTGCCAGGCAAGCTGGCCCTGATCAATCAAACCTCCTACATACCGTGGATGGGGATAAAGCCCCCATAGTGCGCATTAGGAATATGCTGGGGAAGGCTGTGTGGGTTACTCCTGCATTGGGAAAAGGTAAATCCATGCATGGGATTACTTTTGCCCAAGGACCTGGGTGCGCTTGGTGGGTAATGCAAAAGGGTGGAGAGGCCCAATGCGTGCTTCAGGGAGATTTGATTTTAGGTTAAAATAGCCAATGAACTGAACTGTCAAATAACCCTATTATTGCAATTGGTGCCTTGCAACATTCCCATGCCACATCCAAAGCCACCTTCTCCACCCACTGAGCCAACTCTGCCTCATTCCTCCAGCCTTATAGACTGTCATGACAGATGAAACCTGAAGTTATGGACTAATGAACTCAGCAAACATTGTGGAAGGATGGTCCATAGACTAAGGGAATTATATCTGTGAGACCTGGGAAAAAGAGGTGGTGGTTCCTTAGGATGTATTTGGAACAACATCAGTGGTATGGAATAAGGGGTGAAGACTGTCCTGGTTTCAACCAGGATAGAGTTAACTTTCCCTGGGTTGAGAGGGAGCACAGCTAGGGGGCCATACTCCCAATTGGAGTATTTCATACCATGTGATGTCATGCCCAGGGGTAGAGGTGGGCGTGGGCTCTCTCTCTGGCACACTCTGTTTTTGAGTTTCTGGGCTTGTCGTGTGTTGCTGTGGGGAGCAGTCACCACTCTTGGTAAGCCACTGCTGCATTTTACCCATTTCTTTTTGGACTCACTATTGTTATTGTTCTCTTATTATATTTAGTAAATACTTTCCTTTTATTCAACCTACGAATTTTCTTCTTTTTGTCCCTCCTCCATTTTACCGGGAAGGGGGGGGCGGGGGGGGGTGAAGGGCTGGTCACATGGTGTCTGGCTGCCAGCTGGGTTCAAACCTCAACACTCAGCTTGTATTTGTGCTTGGGATTGCCTTGACCCATGTGCAGGACCTTGCACTTGGCCTTGTTGAAATTCATTAAGTTTGTATGGTCCCACCTCTCAAGCCTGTCCAGGTCCCTCTGGATGGCACATCCCTTCCCTCCAGCATGTTGACCACACCACACAGCTTGGTGTCATCAAAAAACTTGCTGAGGGTGCACTCAATCCCACTGTCCATGTCACCAACAAAGATGTTAAATAGTGCTGGCCCTAAACCCAACCCCTGATGAACGCCACTCGTCACTGCTCTCCACTTGGACATCACACTGTTGACCACAATTCCTTATCCACTGAGTAGCCCATCTGTCAAATCCATCGCTCTGTAATTTAGAGACAAGGATATCTTGTGGGACAGTGTCAAATGCTTTTCACAAGTCCAGGTAGATGATGTCAGTTGCTCTTTCGTTATCCACTAATGCTGTAACTCCATCATAGAAGGACACCAAATTTGTCAGGCATGAGTTGCTATTAGTGAAGCCATGTTGGCTGTGAAGTGCTAAGTCTCGGACAACCAGTCCAAGTCAGAGTTGACCTATAGATGAATCCTGTATATTTCATAACTGATAACCATTGTGCTAATAGGTCTTATTCTATGTTATAACAAACCACCTATTCTGATGTAAAAGGTGGAAGTATTGAAGCCTGAGCAACAGGCCCTGAACCGAGACTGCTAACTCAGAATGTAGTCATTAGTGAAATATGCATAGAAGATATAGCTTAAACATCATAAAACATGTCTATCTTGAGTATGTCCTTACCTTTCTTTGTGTGTGGGCAAGATAACAGGGCCACAGAGACAGTTGTCTGGCCTTGTGACCTTGCTCATAAATCAATTAGATAAGCAGAGAAACTCCCTCAGCTTCTCCATTGAGCCCTGGCTGGGCTCTGGGCAAATCTAAGGTGGGATTGAAACTGGATATTTCTGCTTAAAACAAAGGTGCCAGCTATTCTGGCTTGCTGATTTAGGGGTATATAGGGCTGGACCTGCTCACAGCGACTTTGGCAGCCTCACCTACGGGTGGACGCACCGTGTAGCATTTCCCACTTGCCGGGACAGGCTCCCCAAACCCTCGCTGTGACCGGGGCTGCCCAGCCACTGCAGGGCTGGATGATGGTAACACATGCAAGTGGTGATGGATCTTTCTTAATCACTATTCTCTCTCTTGTGTAGTAATGATCTGATGCATTACCCTGTATTTTCCTATTTGTTTAAGTACACTATTCTGTCTTTTCTTACTGTGTGTTTTCTGTATTATTCTGTTACATTAATTAGTTATTTCCAGGAAAATATGCCTGCTCTTTTCACTCTGGTGTCTAAGTTTAATTGCTATCCCTAATCAGCAAAACAGGCTGTTGCCAGTCAGCTCCTTATTTTCCATGTGCCCTAGCATATTTTCCAGGAGGATCCCCTCCATGATCTTGTCAGGTACAGAGGTGCCCTGCACACCACCAAAATAAGACACTGAAAGTTGTAAAGAGCTCATCAATACATACAGATTGACATCCATGATACAAACAGTTGCATATAGTTGGCATGAGAAACTCTTTGCCAATATCTGCATGTCTTCAGCATCGCTGCCATAAGCAGTCAGTAGCTGTTTTGAAGTGTTTCCCATGAATGTAATTAGTAATAATGATGATTTATAAGGCTGGACACCTAACTGTCACCATCTAAAAGTCAGGCATCTGGTCTAAGGTATGCATTTCTGCTCTCTAGATTCAATAAAATGACATCTGAAAGCAGGTCATCCACTTAGCTTAGACTGTTATCTTAGGGATGACATGAATTGCCCACAGGAGGTGAGTACCTCCTTTGCCTCTAAGGAAGGTCCTGATAAGTGGGCTAGATATTATATTTTCTTTCTTATTCTTCTAGTGTTATTTAATTCATGATTATGGATTGGTGTACTTGCTTGGTTTTGAATGTTCAAGCTTGGTGACTTGCTTTGGGGTTTTTTTGAAATGAACATATTTATGGTGGCCTTTACTTTGGAAATTCACAGTTAAAATTTGCTGAAATTTAATACAATGATATTCTTCAATTATGGGAAACACTTTCTGTAATAGATAGCAATGAAATATAACAAGAGACTGCTGAAAATACAGTGACTGAAAAATGGCTGTAATTAGCTGAACTTCATTGCTGTGCTAACACTTGTTATCTATCTTGTTATTATTTTGATTTTAGATCAAGGCTAAATAAAACTTACTAAGGGAATGAGGAAATAAGTGAAAGGAATGCTTGACTATAACAATCAGCTTAACAGTAAGATGAAAAGCAGTAGAAAAATTAGGGTTATAAAGTTCACAGTAAGAGTTGCAAACTCTCTCATATTCCGTCATACAGAAGAACAGTTCTGCAACACTGTCTTGTCTCAAGAACCATAACTCAGCATGAGAAACCTGCCCAAGTCTGACATAGGTTTAAAATGCAGAGGCATCATTTCACATCATGATTTGAAATTTGGTAATCTGCAAAAGCAACCTGTCATATTCCTTCTTGTCATAGACATTTTTGCTGGGACTTCATAAGCATGATGAATGCTTGAAGAGTAATGAAGGGGAAGATTTACTTTGTAGCTACTCCAATTTAGACTTAGTACATTATCAAAAACTGTATTTTCAGTAGGTTGCAAGTATAAGCTATACAAGAAAGAACCCCAACTCCTTCCTCACCTCTCCAGCATTTATAAATGCTTCTTTTCACCCTAGTGAACTTGGGATTTCCTCTCCCAGAAAAATTGCTACAGCTTATGTATATGTTTAGCAAAGCTAGCAAAAAGGACAGCAGCTAGATAACAGACTGGCATTAATGTACACTATGCAAAAGGGGCTACACAAATGGGAATGTAAGTACAGAAGTATGAATGAAGATCTTAGTCCACGCCCTCTCTACAATAAGAAGGATGTTGTGAGAAGTGATCCCTGCAGAACTCAAGCAGAGAACAGCCTTCTGGCCACAACAGTTGACCAGCACAACGATCATCACAGTGACTATGGCTCTGCTTGCCCACATCTCATGGGTGCTCCCTCCTACAAACCTTAGCACAGACAGGCTGTGGCTTGCCTTCTCTTCATGCTGAAACAGCTCCTAGTTGTCAATAATGGTACCTAGCTGAAAACTGGGCACACAGTTGCAGCTTGGTGCAAGAGAACAAATTCTCTTAATTAGAATTTCACTGGACAGATAGGCTTGATGGAAAAATAACTTCATGAAACACTAATATATCCATTACATCTCTGTATTCCCTAAATAGTGTAACCAAAATATATGGGAATCAGCTATGACTCTTCATATGGTTTGTGACCCTTCAACAGCACTCTCTATCGTGTGTGCTTGGAAACCAATAGTTGCTGTCAGCTATAAAATAAAACTTGTTAAGTTTTTCAGAAGTTAAAAGTCATTAATTTTACTAAGCCTAGTTTTGCTTTTTTTGTTGTTTTATAGTTATGGGTTCATCTTGAAAGGTGTAAGATTTGAAAAGTTCAGCTGTTTTCAACCAGATACCATAATTTTTCTTTTGAAACCCTCTAGCTTGCGACTTGCCAATGAAATAGTGTGTGATACTCCTTCGTAACATAAAAATTTAACATGGACTGTTTGTCATTACAGTCTGTCTTCTGCCTAATGGCACTGAGGTAAGTGAGGGCTCCCCACCTAAACATGAAAAAAATAAGGTTTTTCTGTGACTTTGTTTCTTTAAGTTGTCCCAATAGTCTTGCTGTGATATTAGAAACTATAAATCTAGTAAGAAGCTCAATTTTAAGTCCAGCTTCTTCCATTTGTAAAGGAAATCAAATGATTAGTTTATGGTTTCCTAAAATGTCTAAAGAAGTTATACTATTATCTAAGGTGTCCCCATGCTGACCTCTGGAAGATAATGAAGCTGAAGACTTCTGGCAGTGCTCTCACAAGGTGACTTCTGGCAGTGCTGCTTTTTTTTTTTTTTTTTTTCCAGTTTTTTTGTAAATTTGCATTTGCCCTACCACTCACTTGTGTTAGCTCTTTCTTTTCCCCCTGAATTTTAGATGAAAGTTGTTCTCATGACACCTTAAAGCAATTTACAAAAGAGACTGGGATTAGTATCTCTATTTTTACAGATACAGGAAATTAAGGCATAAGTCATCTGGGCTGTGTAACTGAGCAGCTCAAGGCTGACACAGGCTTCCTGAGCATTCAAGATCTGGTTAATCAAACCTGAAATGCAGAGTTAATGATACAAATTACCACCCCTTGGCTGGAAATTCACACCTCTCACCTGAGGCACTGTATCTGCCTGTACTCTACCCACAGTCCATTGCCATGCCTGATAACTAGGTGGCACTGGGGATGGCCAGGGCTGGGAGAGTCATAAATTGCAGCTGAGGAGTCAGAAGCTTGATTAAAAGCAGTAACTCCATGACCTGGGCCTTCTTGGTCTTCCTTTGTCACAGATGCCCCATGGTTTCAGCATGCACCCAGAGTACAGCCTGCCCCACACACTCTTTCCCCAGCTCTGCCTTGGCTTGAATAGCACAGTGAACCTCCAGCTCCCGGGCTTTTTCTTTTTTCTATTAACAGTACAAGTTCTCATGCATATTTTAGGTTGTAGGCAACCTTTTGGGTAAGGACAAATCCCCTCTCTTTTCTAGCCAGGCTTTTCTGGCAACATTCAGCTCCAGGCACAGAAATGCAGGTGTCTACATGTAAGTTGGGTGCCTTAGCTCCCAGTATAGCCAGTGAAGAAAAGGCACTCAGTGGAGCCGAGGCTTCAGGCCAACTTTTCAGGTGGATTTAACTCCTTCAACTTAGCCTTCTGGTGCCATCTGAGATGCTCTTTGGTATCTATCTTGCCTCCTGTAACAACTACAGGAGACCTGATGTCCCCTGTTGATTCTGTGACCTATCTGACAGCCCCATGGAGATGTCTAGGTTCTACAAAGACATTGTAAATAACATCTGAATCCTGCCCTCTCTTTCCTTTGGAGAGAACTGAATTATTCTCTAGGCTCCACTAACTGCTGATTAGCTCTCAGTAAACTAGAGCGGGAGTCCTGGCACCCCACTCATATGCAAATGCCATGCAAAACTCAACTTTCTTCTGCCTTGTCTAACTCTCACTGCTCTGTTATCTTTACTGAACCACATACTTGGACTTTGTTTAATTTATTCTCCTGCTCTGACAGTTAAGTCAAATATGGTTGCTTTGTTTTGAGAGAAATTTCAAGCTCCTTGCAAATATTTCTTTCAAAGGTTAATAGGACCTATTAGAAGCTATCAGAAGCTGCACCAATAGCTTGCTAGGACTTTACTTAGATAGTATCTATGTTTTCTTCTCAAATAAAGGCTCTCTCTTCCAGGCTCTTGATTCAAGAGGCCTACACCTTCTGCTGAGCCACAAAAGTCTTCTTTCCAAGCCTAATGATTTTAAGTCCCACCTTTTCTTTTTCAAATTAAAAGACAAAAATCTTCATAGTGTCTGTAGGAGGTGGTTTTTTTTTCCATTTCACATTCAGCAAGTTTGTGTGGCTTCCTTCCATCTCCTGTTCCTGGGTCAGGATGTTATTGCCTACACCAATGCCCAAGTCTTTGTCTGAAACACTGGAAGAAATTCACCATAAGATCCACATCACCGTTTTTGCCCATCCTGACATGAAGACCTAGGTCCTTGGCAGAGTATGGAACACAGGAACTGTTTCACTGCTGTTGGACAACTAGGGCTGAGGTAGAGCCAAGAGGTGTTGATGTTGACAACTTCTTCCACCTTTAGGTCGAGTGTTTTTCTCCTGACAAACTCTGCAAAAGTTCAGCAAGTTTTTTGGTTTGGTTTTCAGCTAAGTCATTTACTTTCCTTAATTTTGAAGCAATGTTTTCTTCCCTGTCTTTAATATATGTTAGCATTAGAAGACCTGGAAATATATGACCATGAAAACAGGGTGGGTTATTGGGTGCTATGTCCCAGGCCCTCAATAAATGTATGCCCATCTGAGAATCCAGGAATTATGTCCAGTCCTTGGTCTCTAATTCTGAATCCCAAGATTACAACAAGATCAAAGCTTTCATGAAAAAAAAAAAAAAAAACAAAATCAAATGCACAAAAGGTGGTTTAGTCATCACAGGTTCAAGGGAAAGAGTTTGGACACATAATCCGCATGTAATCAATGCAGGAATGCAAGCAAAGGCAAAAGCAGGTCAGAACTTCAGCAGAGAAGGGGGCACCAAAAGGAGAGGAGGGGGCATCATCCTGCCTCTCGCATCCAGCCCCTGCATATGCATAGTATTTATGAAAACAAAAATTACCCTTATAACTGGGAAAACATCCTCCCTGCTCAATCTTTTCAGCTCTGAAGTGAAAGCCCCAGAGTGGAGATAGCCAGCAACACTAATGCAGGCTGAAGTGTCCAAGAAAGAGGGAGCAAAATTCTTATTGTAGCAACAGCGGCAGCTGAGGGAGGGAAACTCACAGCTGAAAGGCTGATGAGGTTCTCCATATTTGAGACTGCTGATGTTCTCTATGCTCCATTCTTAAAGGGACTTTTTTGGCTTTTGCTCATTTCTGCTCTAAATTTAAGGAAGTAGAAAGACACTAAACTGTGGGCCGGCACCCCAGTCATTTCTAAGAGCCCAAATCCACCAACATGGCCCAGGCAGGAAGCACGAAAGGGATGTCCTGCCAGCATGAAGTGTTCACACTTGGAAGAAGGGAAAGGCCAAATGCAATCCTTGGGCATCCCCAAGCACTCTCTCAACAGCAAAGTCTGTGTGTGGAAAGAAAAGGACCAGAGTTTGGATTCAGTACTAAAAGGCACGGCAGAGATGCTCTTGTCTCTCTGTAGGGAGAGAGGACCTCTACTACACTTTTTGTGGGGGAAACAGGCATCTTTAGTTCTGGAAGAGGCAACTGCTACCCAGAGCCCTAGGGCCACTTGACTTGTTTCTGAGCTGAATTACAAGGTCTGGGAAGGTGCAAAGAGATTTTGTACTCAGAAGGCTATTTGTAAAGTTAACGAAGAAACTAGCAGCCCTTGACCTCCAGCATAAGCAAATCTCCCCTATCCCTCTTGAGTTCTATTAGATGTTCCCTGCTACAAGTTCTGCTATTTTTAGGGTACAGACAGCACGCATTAAAACAACCTCTGTCACCCTGTAACAGAAAAGGAGTTGTATGGAGGGTTTTGGACAGAGGGAGATCTGAAGTGTCAGAGGGGATCAGGGCATGTGCTGTTGTGGCCATGTCCCTGATCTATCTCTCTCTGCTTTCTCATGGAGGAGGGAGGGATTCTGAGAAATCCCTCTGGATACGACTTGCAACCCATCATCCTTAAACACATAAATGAGTATTCAGAAAGCTTCCACTGTTTCATGTATTTTTTATAAGATGAATGGTTTGGGTTTCTGAGAACAATGTGACTTCAGTCAGAGGTCTTTAATTCCAGCATCAACAGATTTTCCTCTAAAATCATTGGATTTTTGTGATTTTTGGACTGGTAACCTGCAGCATATTTTTTATTCTTCCCTAACCAAAGAGACTGGTAAGACCTGACTCTGTGGCCAGAGGTGGGAATACAGAGTTTAACAGTAGTTTGAATTTCCTGTGATATATCCTATATGAGCCCTGTCATTGTTCATAATTATTGATCAACACAATTTACAAAAGAAATTACAGTAATCTACATTTCTTCTAAAACTATTAGCATTCTGCTATGGCACTAAAATTCAGCTTCCCTCAAGAAATGTTTCAATAGGAACTTCCATATATAATACATGTGTTCAATTTATTATTAATGCACTTCAATCTGAATCACAAATTCAACATGATGTCTGAATTTTTTCATACTCATTTTATTCTGTGTCAGCATAACATGTTCATCACCATAGCATCTGAGCAACAGACCCATAGTGCATTAAACAACAAACTTAAAAATCAGTCACATACTTTAGCTTCTCAGCTTTGCCCCAGAAGAAGTCTGGGTCATGTGGAACATTCAGTTTTGATAGGCTTTTTATTTAGTTTGGTCTAATGCAGGTTTTCTTTTAACATATTTGTGTATGAGCCAGTCAAAGCAATGGCTCTTACCATCAGAGTATGTGATGGCCAGGTTAGTGACAGTCCTGATTCCTGCACAACTAGTTTCACAATCTCACATCAGCCATCAAGAAAGGTCCATGCCCATGACAGACAAACCTCACCTCTGTGATAAAGCACTAGTTGTCACTTGGCAGTTATTCGTTTTGGTCTTGATCTCAGCATGTTAGGATATTTTGTAGACATTCTGGGCCCAGGTTCAAAATAAATATTAAAGTTTAGCAATTAGCAACAAGTCCTATGACCTGATCTCTTCTGCATGCTGAGCTGTGGCACTGATACCCTGTGCCTGGCTGCAGCGCAGGACTGACGGAGCAGTGAGTCAACTGTGTGCTACTCACATATTAGCGTTTAGCCTTAGGTTACCCAAAGGCCATGAGATACTGGGGGAAATCCACAGGTGAGGGATTCTGCAGTGATGACAGTGACTCAAATCTGATCATTCGATACCTGACCCCAGGAGAGATGCAGGGCATGGTTAGCACCATGCCTGCATCCCTCTCAGACAGCAGAGCACCATCTCATGGGGACACAGCAACTGCCAGACTGCATCAGGCTAACACCAGTCCCCAAGTGTCTTTCATCTGATGAGCCAGCATCAAACAGTTTTGGCTGGAAAGTTAAGCTTTCTCACCAGGAAAAACTGTTTCTAAAGCTCCTTAGGTCTCTTCCCAGCACTACCCATTTGCTCCCATGGAGAAGAGTTTTAAATCCCCGTTACAATTGTGCTACTGGGCATGCAGAGCCAGAGGGACTGTTAAGCTCATATCCACATGCCAATCACTAGGATTTCAACAAGAGTCTATGGGAAGATGAGAAAAAGGGAAAATATATCAAGAAGCAACTCAGATGCCACACACTGTCATTTCCCTTTGCTGAAATCTAAGAAGCTACAGGGAAGTATGGATTTTAGAAGTGGTTAGCTCTTTCCAAGAGCACAGAGTATTTTGCTGTCATTGTAAATATTCCATTTCTGACTGTCATCTTGTTATCCAGCTCCTGTATGTTGTACAAAAGGCACCTCTCAGTATACTTCCTCAGGCAGTCAGTAAAATACTAAAAATTCCACAAGTCAATTTGAGATTTGCTATGAAAGCACAAACACTATGAGGTATACATCAGCTGGAAGAAGTCCATAAGTACATCAAAGCATCCCTTTTGAAGTTCTTTGAACATGAATGGCAAGCTAGTAACACATGGATACTACTGTACAACTTCGCATCCAACCATGGCAAATGTGAGATTGCTTTACTTGAAAGGAACAATCTAGCTAAATTATCTTTCAAACCTCTGAAAAGAAAAAAATCTTTCATGTGACTAAGCATTTCAGAAGAATGTGACTGAGCCAGATAATCATCATTCTGACATTCATAAAACTCAAATAAAGACCTCAGCGCATACTGCAATATTAATGTGGCTATAAGATCTGGGGAACAGGCTGAGCCTAATATGCCAGAAGCAAACCTGGGAAGACAATTCAAGCGCTCTGATTTGCAGGCTTCCTGTGCATCAGGCCACCTCCCCCCTCCTAAAGACCCATGTTGCCATCTCTGCAGTATATCCCCAGGTGTCACAAAGCATGCTGCAAGCCCCAGAAACCAAAGAGAGGAGAGAACAGCCGCTTGCCCCCTAAGAACCTGATCATGCAAACAGAACACGTGTTACACTGTCTGTGTAGGCAAGCCCACCAAAGGGCAGCCAGGTTGTATCTGCCTGCAGGACAGACACCTCCCAGGACAAAGTTCTCATCTGCGTAACCTCAGCCAAGATCTCACCTGAGGCGAGGCATCATGAACAGATAGGAAGTCAAACTGAGAAGGGAGAAAAGAAGGAGAAAATGCAACCAGTAAGATGATAATATATTTAGCACAGTGGATTGAGAACGGATATACAGGAAAGCAGGCCTTTGTCAGCAGATATTTGACAAATGCTGGAAAAGAGTAAACTTTAAGAGGCTGTATTCCATGAACACAGTTTAATTCAGAAGAGCACTCTGTACAAGGTGGAGAAAGAACAGCAGCAGCTCTTAGATGCTGTAAAAATGAAGTTTATAAGGAAGGAGATGGATCAGTGAACACAGCAGCAAGCCTGAGACACTAGAAGATTCCCTTATTGCTGTCTGCAAATTACACATTTTTCAAGCCTGTGAATCCCTTGTGCCAGACAGCCAACCATTCCCCAAAACAGGCCAGCCTGCTGATCACTTCTTTCCTCCAAGCTGAATTTCTGTTCATGAAAGCCAGCTGTCACTCAGGTATTCCTACTAAATTTGTAATTCAAAGTGGTCTGAGTGTTTTAAAAATTTACCAATGCTCCATTTGTGTGAAATAGCTCTATGATATTCTAAGGAATTATATTGTAGTTAATAAATATTTCATTAATGTGATTGCTAAAACATTACCTTATCAGCTTTTCTCTATGCTACACCTATATCAAGGGTTTAACATCAAAGTATATGAAGATTGCAAGGCCTTGCTTTAGAGAACATAATGTGGGGACAAGGAAGCTCAGGGAAAGCTGAGGAGATGGGTTCTCAAGGACATATGTGACCCACTTCTACATGCACAGAGACATCCTATTGTCCTCAAGATCTGACAACAGTACCTCCATCCCCAAATCTGAGCTCATGAAGTCATCATTGCAGAATTGGGGAAGGGTTGATACTTCCCAGCTGCTGATCCACTCAAGACAGGGAAAACAGCTGGCATGCCCAAGGCAGCTGTGCAGGCAGCTGTGAGGATTTACTGCTGGTGCTGGAAAATTAGACCCCTTTGGTGTTAGGCACCACTAAGCAGTGTCTTGGAGGACATGGGTGTGGATCTAAGTACTAACAGTGGAGGGGGCAAATCAGGTGAGTACCAAGTCCTTTTGAACACTGAGCTAAAGGTGACACCAGAAAGTGGTATGGAACAACACCCCAGAGTGATGGGGTTTATCCATGAATAAAGGTATGACATTTCCCAAGAAAAAATCTTGTTGGACAAAACAGTACATGTTAATGAATAACCTGAAGATGTACAGTCTCCAGAGCCATTAAACATTTAATGCTGCTATTTCCAGGTTGATTTATGCTTGGATTTGCTTTTTTTTTCTGCTGTCTGCTTATTAGTGAGCAGAAGTGACAGTCACCCTTGAAAGAGAGATTCAATTTGAAGCTACCAGAATTTTTCTGAACTGATTAAACGTTTTCAGCAAATTTTTGTGAATGATCAAAAGGAGCTGAGTCACCTTATTGAAGAGTTAGAAAAGGAAGCAATCTTTAAACAATATCTCACAGAAATACCTTAGCAGATCTTCATCTGTTCAGAGGGCATTATTTTGCAGTCTAGATTTTGATCATAATGGTGATTCACTAAGGCACTTAAAGATGTGTTTTAAGTGCATCTAAAGTCAATAGGTCATGCATAAATGCATGCATTCGGTGTACCTAACTACTCTGCTGGAAAGGGATTATTTCTTAGAATGAAGATTTTAGATATTAGCCCTGACATTCATCTAGGTGGTCTGCAAACATGACCAAGCATTTCTGGCAGAAACATGCACTGTGTAAAGGATTTACACATTCAATCTCAGAAACAGTTTGCCTCGAGTCAGAGCTAGTTAAATGATAGACATGCCAAAATTTTAACATAAAAAATGAAGCAGACAACTTCCACATGCCTTGGCTGTGAATAGCTGATGAACAATATGGGGTCATGAGTGCTGGGGACAAAGACAAAATCCTTAGAGGAAAAATATAGAGGTCAAAATTGCCTTAAAAAATTAAAGTCTCTGGTGCCTTCACTAGAGTGGGTGTTGCCCAGGTAAGGAAGGGTGCCAAAGACTCCAAATAGAGAACTGAGACTTTTGAGGCTAATCTTGCCTAGATTGCCAGCCAATTACTAGGCAGAGGCTTTCAGTGGACTTGGGATAAGAATCCAAGCAAGAGCTCAAAAAGCTGAAGGAGTCCTGAAGATTTATGGCAGCAGAAGACAATAATGATGGCACAAGGGGTGATAATAAGATGTTGTAAAAATCACAGCAGATGCTGGAGGAAATGTAACCACACTATGACAGTCCCCTGAACAGGCTAATCAACCCATGCTGACTGATTTTATCAGATCTTGTGAGTGCCAGATACACCCTTTAACATCAGCATGTGCTTTGTAGATATACTCTAAGCTCTCCATGGAGAACTGGGCAACTTTCACAACACTGTGAGTAAAACTGGAGATCAGCATCATCCTTTGCTGATCATATCATAAATGCTGAGACACTTTCTTTCAGTGGTCACAGACACCAACACTTCAAGTGCAGTAAACCAGCGCCAGTACAAGACACTGTCTGTACTGTCCAATGAAAAGTCTTCCAGAGATGAGAAGAAAAGTGAGTGCAGCTAAGGATGAGGCCTGGCAAAAGGAAATTAAAGCAATTAGCACTCCCATTAAATGCTACCTTGGGCATGTTCTCAGCCCCCTGAGTCAGTGAGAGGCAGAGCTTTCTAGCAGAATTTTTGATATTTTTTTTTCTAGAAACAGAAAGGGTGCTTCATTCCTAAATGCTTACAGAAAAATGCATTTAAAAGGCTGTGTGAGGGTCATTCAGGGATTAAAAAATTTCAGAGGGGGACCAGAGATATTTTAGATTGACCTCAGATGAACTGTGACATTATGGGAAGTCTAAAGGTTTGTCAGATGCGCCAAAATACAAGACAAGTCAAGAGAAATATCCCATGTTAGTGGTACAGAAAAGGAAGAAACTTTTTGCCTGGAGTAAGCATTGGTTTGTTTAACCTGGTGAAAAGAAGTACTTATTGTTTAGATATATTTTTAAAAACTAGCAGAATCTCCTTTCTGGAACTGGATATCTGCTGTCAAATGTTTTACTTGAGTCATCCTTTTTTTAAATACATTTATTAGAGTGATAACCATATGAGTTTTTTGGATTTACTTTAAACACTTCTGTCATTTAATCCTACTGGCAACACAGTTTAATTTGAGTGAAACCCATCTTTCTGCAGACTGTGATGAAATGCACTATTTCAATCATCACAATAAGAACAAGCAAGTTTTAGGATAGTGAATATTTACTGCACTGGTCTTTGAAACAAATTGAAAAGTTAGGGATGCACATGACAGCCGGCTGAACAGGAGCCAGCAGTGTGCCCAGATGGCCAAGAAGGCCAATGGCATCCTGGCTTGTGTCATCAATAGCGTGGCCAGCAGGGACAGGGAAGGGATCTGACCCCTGTACTCGGCACTGGTGAGGCCGCACCTCGATTCCTGTGTTCAGTTTTGGGCCCCTCACTACAAAAAGGACATTGAATGACTCGAGCGTGTCCAGAGAAGGGCAACGAAGCTGGTGCAGGGTCTGGAGCACAAGTCGTACGGGGAGCGGCTGAGGGAACTGGGGGTGTTTAGTCTGGAGAAGAGGAGGCTGAGGGGAGACCTCATCCCCCTCTACAGCTCCCTGAAAGGAGGGTGCAGAGAGCTGGGGATGAGTCTCTTTAACCAAGTAATAAGCGATAGGACAAGAGGTAATGGCCTCATGTTGTGCCAGGGAAAGTTTAGACTAGATGTCAGGAAGCATTTCTTTCCAGAAGGGGTTGTTAGGTGTTGGAATGGGCTGCCCAGGGAGGTGGTGGAGTCCCCATCCCTGGAGGTGTTTAAGAGTCGAGTCAATTCAGCGCTTAAGGTTGTGGTGTAGTTGGGAACTGTCAGTGCTAGGTGAACGGTTGGACTAGATGATCTTCAAGGTTTTTTCCAACCTAGATGATTCTGTGATTCTGTGACTGTAGAAAAAAACGAACTTTAAATTCACACATAGTAATGATTATTCCAGAAATGCTAGTCCACTGAGGGATGTGATTGTTATAATCAATCACAGATAAACACAGATGAAACATAGATTGCTCACAGACCCCTTAGACTCCACACTCACAATAAGCCAAATTCAGATCTGCTTTCTTATGTTAGATAGTATTCCCAAATGTTATCAATATGAACATTTTTAGAGCAGAAGCAACCTTAAAAAAAGAGGAGAATAAGAATTTGGTCCAGAATTTATGCATAAGATTTCATCCATAGATTTTAAATACATTTTTAAAAAAAAAAAAAAAATATATATATATATATACACAAAATTTTTCCCCAGATCCGTTCCAGGAAATCATTTTCTCTATCTGTTTATATCCTCAAAAGCAGTAAGAAAGGCTAAACTTTCAAGCCAAATTTTTAATCCTGAATTATGAGCTTTTCATTTATTGCTTTACTGTTTTTCACTTTCAGAGCTGGACAGGTAATTTAGATTTCCTTTCATAGTTATATTTCTGGGACATTAATCTTTCAAGGGGCAGACTTTGGACAAGTGGGTTACAGCAAAACTTTGAGACTCAGCATGTTATTTTTCTCTTGCATCTTTGCTGGTTTTGTCCTGCACTGCACAAAATATGTTCATATTTCAAAGATGCCTGCTCTTGGCACACTGCATATTAACCAATGTCTTCTGATATCTGCACATGACAGCATTCACTAATGCTTTTTCATACAATTCTATTTTTCTTATTCTTCATCTCAAGTCTTATTAGTAATAGATGTTTATTTCATCTTACATTAGTGCTCTTCATATCTTTGCAATTTCAAAACCAAATTTCACTAGGCCACTAGGGTTTGAAAATGTGACAGCAGCTACCTTTTTGATGCTGTTTTGGGGAAAAGAACAAAAATGTGCTGAGGCAAACCTGCAAGCCAGTCTGTGCTTTCATTAGAGCTTTCTGGAAAAGTCCAATTTCTAAACTTACCTTGATGCTGGTGTGGAATATGTGAAACATGGGTAGAAGCTCAAAGGATGCATATAAAGAAATAAGTAGCATTTGTAGCCCCTTAGTCTGACTGATTCTAGCAAAACCATTTACATCCTTCTTCTGGTGGCCAAGGGATTTACATTTGTATAACTTCTCCATGCTAAAAGGCAGAGTGAGTCATAAAAACACATCAGCTGAGGAAGGTTTATTACTTTTCCTCTTTATTTTTCAGTTGTTCCTCCTGCAATTCAATTTTCCCCTAACCAGGAGTATGGTGGCAACAATTTGCATCTTCTCACATCCTCAGATGTGGAGGCCAAAGAGGGAAGCAAACCATAGGCATCCCACATAAAAGACAGGGATGCTGTCTGGGTGGGCCTTGATCTGATGTATGTTATACTGCTTCCCAAGTTTTGTGAGCCAGTGTCTGCTCTCTATGCTGGCCAAGAACCACCAGATTTTCTTTTTGTCAAATGAGCTCTTGATGTAGCAAATTTACATGAGATATCATTTATAAAGTTCTGAGAACAAACTGCACTGATGTTTGGGCGAGGTCAACAGAGCTTGAGCCTGTCGATCCTGTTGGAATGCAGCAGTGACAACACCTGTGTGCATTTTGATCAGCTGGGTGACCTGCTCAGCCTGGTGGCTGTGCTCAAAGAAGAGGTGAAGGATTAAGAAGTATTAGGGAGTGCGAAAGGGAAATTGATTGGTGGAGTAACACCTTAGCACCCCTGGAGCAACAGGAGCAAATGGAGGCTCCAGAAGAAGCAGGCGATCCCTCATCCTCTTGTTACCAGGCAGAAGGAGGGGACCTAAGAGATGGGGGAGGCTGGAAACAGGTCCCTGCTCAGGGAGGCAGGAAAATCCTCTCCCGACCTCCCTCACCCTCCATGGTGTCCCTTCACAACAGATACAGGGCCCTGGAACTTGTGAATGAAGTAGAGAAGGATGAAGAAAATGAGTCAAATAATGAGGAAGATCAAGGTCCACCAAGGCTGGGTAGCTCTAGACCAGGTATTAAAACCAATTCTAAAAAGAACCCCAGGAGGGTCATTGTAGTGGGTGACTCCATTCTGAGGGGTGTTGAAGGCCCCATATGCAGACCGGACCCGCTTCATAGGGAACTCTGCTGCCTCCCTGGGGCCCGTGTGAAGGACCTCACGGCAAAACTCCCTGCTCTAGTGAGACCCAAGGACACAGCCCTCTCTTGGTTTTTCAGGTAGATAGCAATGATATTACCAGGAGAAGTCCTATATCAATGAAGAGAGTTTTCAGGGCCTTGGAGAAACTGGTTAAGGGGTTGGGGACACAAACTGTGTTCTCCTCCATCCCTTCAGTTGCAGGGATGGATGAGGAAGAATACTGGAGAACTCAGCAGATGAACCTGTGGCTTCAAGATTGGTGTTACCTTCAGGGCTTCAGATTTTCCAGTCATGGGTTAGTATACAGGACGCCAGAGCTTTTGGCATCAGATGGGATGCACCTCTCCCGGAGGGGGGAAAAGGATCTTGGGGCAGGAGTTAGCTGGGCTTATTGAGAGAGCTTTAAACTAGATTTGAAGAGAGAAGGGGAAAAACTGGAACTCCTAGACATAAGCCCCAGGGAAGATTATCACAGTTTGTGGGCTGTTGTGCCAGCAATGACCCTCACCCTGCTATCTCAGTGGAGGCATGCAGCACAACAAAGATGTAAGGGATACTGATGGATCAGTAACTGTGTTAACACCTGTGAAAGGTCAGGCTGGACTTAGGACCTCTAGATGCGAAAAGGTGCTGGGGACATCAGCCCATCTGAAGTGCATGTATACCAATGCACACAGCATGGGTAACAAACAGGAGGAGCTTGAAGCCATGATGCAACAGGAAAATTACGATGTTGTGGCTATTACAGAAACATGGTGGGATGTCTCCCATGACTGGAGTGTGCCAGTTGATGGCTACAAGCTCTTTAGGAGGGATAGACAAGGAAGGAGAGGAGGTGGGGTGGCTCTGTATGTTAGGGGCTGTTATGATTGCTTTGAGCACAAGTGTAGTGAAGACAGGGTGGAGTGTCTTTGTGTTAGAATCAGGGGGAAGGCCAACAGGGCAGATGTTGTAGTAGGAGTCTACTGTAGGCCACCCAACCAGGACAGAAAGGTGGATGAAATATTCTATAGGCATTTAGGAGAAATCTCACAATCACTTGCCCTTGTTCTTATGGGAGACTTTAACTTCCCAGATATCTGCTGGAAATACAACACAGTAGAGGAGGACCAGTCCTGAAGGTCCCTGGAATGTGTGGGAGATAGCTTCCTGATGCAGCTGGTGAGAGAACCAACCAGAGAAGGTGCCCTGCTGGATCTCCTCTTTGTGAACAGAGAAGGACTGGTGGATGATGTGTCGGCTGGTGGCCAACTAGGGCACAGCGATCATGAAATAATAGAGTTCTCTACTCTTAGAGAGGCCAGGAGAGGCAGCAGCAGAACTGACATCCTGGACTTCCAAGGCCTGACTTTGACTTGTTTAGGCACCCACTTGACAGCATCCCTTGGGAGACAATCCTGAAGGGTATAGGGGCCCAGGAAGGCTGGGCACTCTTTAAAAAGGAAGTGTTAATGGCACAGGAGCAGGCAGTCCGCAGGTGCTGTAAGAGAAGACAGCAGCAGAGAAGACCACCCTGGCTGAACAGGGAGCTTTGGCTGCAACTCAGAAAAGTAGAGTTTACAGCTTTTGGAAGAAGAGACTACCCACTCACAGTGATTACAAAGATGCTGTGAGGCTATGCAGGGTGGAAATCAGGAGTTCTAAAGCCCAGATAGAAATTAATCTGGCTTCAGCAGTCAAGGACAACAAGAAATGTTTCTATAAGTATGTCAACAACAAAAGAAAGGGAGAGCCTCCATCCCCTGCTAGATGCAGGAGGAAACATGACAAGTGATGAGGAGAAGGCTGAGGTGCTTAATGCCTTCTTTGCCTCATCTTTAAATAACAAGACTAGTTGTACTGAGGGAATCCAGCCTCCTCAGCCAGAAGACAAAGACTGGGAGAACGACCCCTCTGCAATCCAGGAGGAGACAGTCAGTGACCTGCTGCATCACACAGACACACACAAGTCTATGGGACTGGATGGGATACACCCGGGGGTGCTGAAGGAGCTGGCTGGGGTGCTCGCCAAGCCGCTTTCCATCATTTACCAGCAGTCCTGGCTGACCAGGGAGGTCCCAACAGATTGGAAAGGGCCGGAAGAATGATCTGGGAAATTACAGGCCTGTCAGCTTGACTTCGGTGCCTGGGAAGCTGATGGAGCAGCTCATCCTGAGTGCCATCACACAACACATGTGGGACAACCAGATGCTCAGGCCCAGTCAGCATGGGTTTATGAAAGGCAGGTCCTGCCTGACAAACCTGATCTCCTTCTACGACAGGGTGACCTGCTTATTGGGTGAGGGAAAGGCTGTGGATGTTGTCTACCTTGATTTTAGCAAGGCCTTTAACACCGTTTCCCACAGCATTCTCCTGGCAAAACTGGCTGCTCGAGGCTTGGACTATTGCACACTTTGCTGGTTAAAGAACTGGCTGGATGGCCGGGCCCAAAGAGTTGTGGTGAACAGAGTTAAATCCAGTTGGCGGCCAGTCATGAGTGGTGTCCCCCAGGGCTCGGTGTTGGGGACACTCCTGTTTAACATCGTTATTGATGATCTAGACGAGGGGATCGAGTGCACCCTCAGTCAGTTTGCAGATGACCCCAAGTTGGGTGGGAGTGTTGATCTGCTCGAGGGTAGGGAGACTCTGCAGAGAGACCTGGACAGGCTGGAGCCATGGGCTGAGGCCAACTGGAGGAGTTTCACTAAGGCCAAATGCCGGGGGCTGCCCTTGGGCCACAACAACCCCCGCAGCGCTACAGGCTTGGGGAGGAGTGGCTGGAGAGCTGCCAGTCAGAGAGGGACCTGGGGGTGTTGATTGACAGCTGGCCTAACAGGAGCCAGCAGTGTGCCCAGGTGGCCAAGAAGGCCAATGGCATCCTGGCTTGTGTCAGCAATAGCGTGGCCAGCAGGGACAGGGAAGGGATCTTACCCCTGTACTCGGCACTGGTGAGGCCGCACCTCGATTCCTGTGTTCAGTTTTGGGCCCCTCACTACAAAAAGGACATTGAATGACTCGAGCATGTCCAGAGAAGAGCAACGAAGCTGGTGCAGGGTCTGGAGCACAGGTCGTAGGAGGAGCGGCTGAGGGAACTGGGGGTGTTTAGTCTGGAGATGAGGAGGCTGAGGGGAGACCTCATCCCCCTCTACAGCTACCTGAAAGGAGGTTGCAGAGAGCTGGGTTGGAGCCTCTTTAACCTAGTAAAAGCAACAGGACAAGAGGTAATGGCCTCAAGTTGCGCCAGGGAAAGTTTAGACTAGATGTCAGGAAGCATTTCTTTCCAGAAGGGGTTGTTAGGCGTTGGAATGGGCTGCCCAGGGAGGTGGTGGAGTCCCCATCCCTGGAGGTGTTTAAGAGTCAGGTTGATTCAGCTCTTAAGAATATGGTGTAGTTGGGAACTGTCAGTGCTAGGTGAACGGTTGGACTAGATGATCTTCAAGGTCCTTTCCAACCTAGATGATTCTGTGATTCTGTGATTCTCTTTAACCAAGTAACAAGCGATAGGACAAGAGGGAATGGCCTCAAGTTGCACCAGAGAAGATTTAGACTGGATATTAGGAAGCATTTCTTTCCAGAAGGGGTTGTTAGGTGTTGGAATGGGCTGCCCAGGGAGGTGGTGGAGTCCCCATCCCTGGAGGTGTTTAAGAGTCAAGTTGACATAGAGGTTAGGGATATGGTGTAGTTGGGAACTGTCAGTGTGAGGTTAAAGGTTGGACTAGATGATCTTCAAGGTCTTTTCCAACCTTGATGATTCTGTGATTCCGTGAAAAGCAAATCTTTCCCATCTTCTGCACAGGTGGAGGGGTGGAGTTTTTCTTTTTTAACCCCAGAGTACATAGGCAAGTTTGTTGACATAGCTCCATAATGTTCTGACTGGGGTGCAGCCCCATATATGGCTGCTTTGGGCTCATTGTTCTGCCCTGCCAAGCTCCCCCCTCATCTTTAATCCCTCCTGTCACTGTGCAATAGGCAAACACCGTGTGCCCTTGAAGTGTTCATACCGCTCTCATCAGCAAGTTTGAACTCTGTAGTTTGAAACTGTGTTCCTAATCCTACATGGCAGGAAGAAATATCTTCCTTAAAAAAAAGAGATTGGCTATGATGTGAATAGAAGAACTTATGAGACATTCAGCATTCATGTCCATTAGGAGTGTTTGAACAGTGTTTATACCAGTAAACGTTTGAATATTTTAATAACTACTGAGGGGGTCTTTTTTGCAAAAATATTTGTCTGCATCACCCATTTGCAGCAGAAGAGCTTATCCTTCATTGTCTGCTCAGATTCAGGCTGTGCAAAGAGTTGGTGTGTCAAGCAGGATCATGTTAACCTCTGCAAGGTTAAAATAAGACCGATGCATGGGGCACTGTGCTGTTCCTTTTCAGAATGGTGCATGTGTCCCAAGAGATGAGTCAAGATTACCACGTCAGAAACAGCTACCCAGAAGCTAAAGCAGATTCAGCAAATGTTTAGTGATATTAATGATAGCTGAATGTAGTCTCAATGGAAAGGGCTAATACATGTGGCATCTGAAAATAACTTTGTTGAAATGGAAGTTCAGTAAAGACTTATTATCTAAAGTACTACTTTCAGCTTGCCATCATAGCTTCTTAAAAATAGGCCATGTTAATACCACCTTATAATGTCTTTCACTAAGTGTTTGATACACAAGGGAGGAAAGCAAAAAGCCCTTAACTCTGGACACCGCCCACACAACACGGTTGCTGTCATGGCTTCTTTCATTATTGCCTGGTAATACATTATGTTGTCATTTCTTTACATGCTATCAATGAAAAATTACTCGGGAAAATCTGTTTCTCTCCAGTTTATAGCAGTCTCTGTAGTCCACAAGAGAAAGACATATGTTTTGATAATGCCAAATATTAGAAGAAAGTAAAACATAATTATTTTTCTAGTACTTATTTAGATAGGAAAAAGATTACCTCAGTGTGATCAAGATGACAAAAATACAGTATTGGTCATTTGGGATGACTATTGAAAAGGGTTACTTTTGGTTTTGTTGTAGTTTGTTTATAAAGAGTGAACATGAATCTTTCTGATGAAACTCAGGAGATGAAAACTAAGGAAGTGCCCTAATAGACATCCATTAGATTACATGAATTTTGCTTCCTTAAGTTATTTTTTCTGGGATTTCCTTGTCAACATTATTTTTGGACAACCATTATATTAAACAGTGTTCCAAGGCTACACAGTACTGCTTTGCAAGTATAGCTTTTCTTCATCCTTGTTCCTTTTTCTCCAGGAAAAAAAAAAAAAAAAAAAAAAAAAAAAAAAGAAAAAAGAAGTGCTGGTTAAGTTAATTTCTAGTCCAGGTCCACAGAAGAGGGCTTCCACAGGCAGAATGAGTTTGTCTGAGTAAAAGCTGGTGGCAGGTTGTGAATTGCCCCTACGCTGAAGGAATGGAGTCTGTGGGGATGCTGCCAAAGAGCCAATGTGTTGAGAGAGCACGTTCCAAACTGCCAACGTCTTTCTCCAGAGGGAGGGGACGTCTCCTGCCATGGCTTCACTGGCTTGGGGCACTGAGAAGTCTAATTTGGTGGTGCCAGCTGCCAGGCAGGGTTGTGGCTTCCTTGTGCTTTTTGGACAGCTGTATACAATGTGTTGAAGACCCCTGCCCCAACACAGTAGCCCAGATGATAGCTCTAAAAATTCAGTGCTAAGCTCTGAAATGTGTAGTCCATTTGGATATGTATAGCTCACTGCACTCACACGCACAAGCACTACTTGCTGCATTGTGTTACGAGAATGATAAAATTCCCTTTTTGGGGGGACAGAGTTTTATTTCATTGCATGATATTGAGGCATGACAGAGGAATTAATCTCTGAAGCTCCCAAGCCCTGGCAGTGCCTCAGCACTCATGGCTCCACTGCAGCTTTCTCGTCTGCAGCTCAGTGTGTAGCAATGTCAGAGAGGTTATCAGTCACCCTTCTGAGTGACCTGTGACCAAAGAGACTAGCAGCTTCTTCACAGTAGTTGTGTTTGACGTGCATACAAGGAAGGGCTTTTTTCAACTACATCTGATTCTGAGACTACTATTTACCCGAGTACCAGCTTCCCCCTGCAGAGTACAAAACACCTTCTAGAATTGGATGAGTAGTATTATCCACATTTGTTTTGTTTTGTTTTGTTTTTTTAAAAATGAAACATCTCTGTTTCCAGTCTGTTTCCTCTGTTTCCAGTCACTCGGCATTTAAGCTAAAACAATGTAATAATTTAATGATCAAGGTTGGACTGTCAGAGCTCTGGTTCCCATGCCTGGAATAGATCCATTCAATCTGCCAGATCCAAATGCATTTAGGAGCCTACACCCCACTGATTTCAGTGAATCCCAGGATACTAAATGCTAGCCTCTTGGCTTTTATCCATTGGTCCTTGCTGTTTCCCTGGCTAAAGAACAGAATAGCCTGAGGTTTTCATCCAAGTGAGCTTGTGTGGACCAGCAGTAGCACGGAAGCTTGTAGGAACAGAGCACCCATGCCCCAAACCCCTGTATAGTCAGGAAACACATTTCTCTTGGGAGCCAGGACTTCTGACACAGAGAAACATGAAGTCAAACACTAGTAGGAGGGAGAGCTGCTGGGATCCTTCCTTGCACATTTGACAATAAGCTTATTGTTCATAAAATCTACCAGAGATCCACAGTGCCAATGAAAGGACAGAATTTCTTCCTTGTTTATTTTTTGTTTGAAACTTTTGAGGCGGGAGGTGGTCATTGTTTTATTTTGGTATTGTAACCCATTTGAATGTATAGAAAAGTAATTCAGAAACTCTGGTGGTCTTGTAAGCCTGATGAGGCTAAAGACCATATGCAGCTGTGAAAATGTGAGTTGGACTTCCATTTCAACATCAGCTGCTAAGCTTTTGATGTCTCCTTGAAACTGCCTCAAGCTGGTCTTGAAAGAGAAAATAGTTTTGCAAAAAAAGGAAAAAAAGGAATTTCCTATGTAGAAGATAAATTGGATATTTAAGCCTGACTAATTGGAGGCAAAACCAAAAACAAACTAAAAAGCCCTGTTATCACCTTAAACACAACTAAAAGCAGGTTCTGGGAGAATATGCAAAAGTGGAAAAACACACAATTTAAGATAAATAGTTTAATAAGTAAAAGAAAAAAAACAAACAAAAAATACCCCAAAACCAACAAGAAAAAGAAGTGATGCAAAAAAACCCCAAAATTGCTCACCACCAGCCAACCGATGCCCAGTCAGTCCCCAAGCAAGAGCCACCCTGGCAACCTCTGCCCCCCTGCAAGCTTTTGCTGATGAAGATGATGTCATATGGTGGTCTGGGATATCCTTTTGGCCAGTTGGGGTCAGCTGTCCCAGCTGTACCCTCTCACAACTTCTTGTGTGCCCTCAGACTGATAGCTGGCAGGTCAGTCTGAGAACCAGAAAAGGTCTTGACGCTGTGTAAGCACCATTCAGCAATAGCTAAAACATGGGTATGTTATTAACACTGTTTTGTTTGTAAATCCAAAAAATATCCCATATGAGCTGCTATGAAGAAAATTAACTCTATCCCAGCCAAAACCAGTACAATTCCTTGTGGAAAATGCATAACAACTGCATCTCTAGGCGTCTAGAGTCCACACCTAGCCCCTGTAGTCATTTAACAACCCTTGCCTTATGCTTGACCACATTGTTTTGGCCTGGTTGTGGTGACAAATGTACTTGGCGTCATCTTCACAGTGACACTGCATGAAATAGAGCATCAGGGAAGGAAGAAAGAACTTCCTTAGGCCCAGAAATGCACAGTGGCTTCTCATTTTCCAGCTGCTGTGGATGAACAGGAGGCCAAGATGGGGCAGGAAGGAGAGGAGCTGGTGACTTCAATGATGCCTGGGAAAGGAGGATCTCCCTATACCCAGAGCACCCAAGGAGCAAATGTTTCTCTGTGCACCCATCCTGTGGGATGCTCTATGCTTTCCCTTGGTCTGTAGAATCCCAATCTAGTCCTAGAAGAGACGATGTAGGGACTGGGGAGGAGCGAGGTACAGCTTTGTGGCAAAGGGCCCAATGCCTCTGGCTGTGAGCAAGAGGGGACATGCAGTGGGCAGTGATGCTGCACCCTTGAACCACCTCATACCTGCGCCCAGGCCCTGGTGGCAGCTCTCCCCGCTGACCTGCAGCCTCTGCAACTGCCTACCTCCTTGTGCAGCACAGCTCACTCACCTCCTGCCCAAACCTAGAACCCCAGAGGACAAGGACCATCAGGATTTGGACACTGAGACTGATTTGGGATACACTATCTCAACCCCTCAGAGTGATCCACATCCAACAGATCCCTTGGATCTTGGTGCAGGCAAGCCAGCGTGTGGACACAGGGACCATCCAATGCACATCTGTTCCCCTCTAAGGCCCATCTGGACCTGCATGGCCCTCCAAATCCACCTACCTACCCAATGAGCAAAAACATAAACTCCATCTCTGAAAGACACATCACTTACAGCTGAGCTCCTAAAGGCATACTCCTGCAGAGAGATTTGGAGAAGATCCCCTGCCTCCCACTGTCTTGTGCCACGTGGTACAATTTACAGTTTATACTCAGCACATGATATTGTAAAACACCAAGATGTGGCATTATTCAAACATTTTTGTGATGATGCAATTATTCTGTGAAGCCACAGAGGCAAAGGGGAAGTGGGAGAGGGCTGCGACATGTTTAGTGCTCGCCACACAGCTCTGCTTCCCTGCCAGCAGCTCTGTGAGCAAAGCCCACCACACAGGAGAAAACACCTTCATTAAATCCTCAGGATACAAGGACCCAGACATGTGCTGCAGCAGCACTGTGGCTGTCACTTAACACTGCTTCTTGGGCAGACAGCAGGTTCCAGCTGACTTGCTAAAACTGTCAGGGACTGCACAGTTTAGCATTAAGGTATGAACGCTGTTACACTTACCCCACACACTGCTGTTGGGTCCCAAACAGGCTATCCGGCTTCAGGGGTGAAATCATATCCAGGATCCGAAAGGGTGCAGGTGTAACACTGAAGCTGTGCCTTGCAGAGGGTGTCCGCACTGCTCAGTGGGCTGGGACGGGCTTTTTAGGGAAGCAGGGAATTAAATCCCAGTGCCGGCCATAGACAGAAGCTGGCACCTCTCAGCTCTGTGTGCTAAAACATTTATGGACAGTCAGCTACAGTCCCAGCCCCTACCTTTAGTTTAGACATGGTAGTAACAGCCGCACTGAGCCAAAACCAGACCCACAGATCACCCCATAGAGTTGCTGTGAACTACAGACCACTAATCTGGAGCACCTCTCTTGCTAAGCATGTGTCCACCTCCCCTGCCAGTCATTACAAACCATCTGACCTGAAAACTTGGGGAAGCATATAACACAGCTTGTCTAGTATTTGTAAATAGGCACAGGCAATGCAGGAATGACTGAATCAAAAACTTACCAGTTACTGCCTAAAGGTTCAAATACAGATAAGTGAAACGGGCTTCCTGGTAATAAGCACAGTAGAAGCCTAGAAATTATGCCCTATTTGAAGGGTACTGAGGACTATGAATAAAAATTAATGAACAGCTTTTCTCTAGGACTAGAATATAAAAACTTTACTTAAACTAAATTCTTACAGTTACCTTTGAGGGATGTTTATTCACTGACATTAATTTAGCTAATGCACCTATTTTCATTGTATTTATCTTCAGGTCTGAAGGAAATTCAGTACTACAGTAAGCCTTAAAAAAGGGCAGAAAGAATCATGCCTGTAGTTGTCATTATTTTTTATAAATTATTATATACTCCAATCATTCTGCTCAGTAGTACTACGTTGATTGGTAAATCAATAGTTCAGTGAACATGTGGTTGGAAAATCTAATTTCTGAATGTAGTTTCTAAGCAATCATCTCTATCTGTTTTTTGGCATGTCCCTCTGCAGTGTCCCTGGCACTGGCCACATTCCTGTTGCAAACTGCTCTTCATTGACAGCTGTGCTGCTTTTAAACAACACAAATTCATTCCAAAAAACCAAATTCATTCCAAGCCGGGTTAGACCCAACTGCATAAGGCCACATCTCCAACAAGTTTTAGTCAGCTTCACAAGGAGACTCAGTCCTGTACTCCTCTACCCTTGTGATTAAGGTCCAAATTCACTTACCTTTTCCATTTCCAGCAGCTTTCATGCAGGCTAGGGCTGCATTGTAATGAGGAGACAGGCAAAGGAGGCATGTAGGCAAGTCCTGAGTACAGTATGGGGTGCATTGGGTGCAGAAGTGACAATCGTCTTGTCCTCCTCACCCCTTGTGCCCAGGGTAGAAGGTTGGACCTTCCAGATGCAGCAAGAAGCCCTGGGCACTTGCACAGGCTGTCGTGTTTCATCTGCAGCAGCTGGTGGAGGAGGGAGGAAAGAAGAACAGGGCACAGACAAAAGCTGTGGCTGCGTATCCATATGATTACTTGTACTCAAATCAGAATTGATGACCACTGTGATAAATCACTTTTTTTTTTTTCTTTTTTCTTTTTTTTTTTTTTTTTCAGCTGAAATATGTTTGAATACTAAGATGTTGGTGATAAATGTCCTGGAGATGTCCATGACATAAACCAGTTGCTTCCCAAGACCCAGTGTTGTGTATGTTAGCCAAGGACAGTTTTGCCATCGATTTCAGTGAGGTCATTTCATGCTGGGAACTTGTTCAGATAATGTCCTGTACTGAGAAACCTCTTCAATAATTACAGATGGACCTATTATGTTTGTGCATAAATTCTTCTCTGAGCTCAGTCCTAGTGCTGTTAAGCTCTATAATTGCTCCACTAGTCACAGATTTAAAGGGGTTAAGTAGAGGTTATAAACAACAGTAACTAAATAAATTTTGTTGCTGTGATCTCCAACCAAAACTAAGAAGAGGAGTTTCAGAACTGGAAAAGTTACAGTCCATGTCAAGACACTGATATAGAGACTGTGTAGTCACAGTTACATACAGCAGATTTCGTAGGAGTTCAAGAAAACTCTGTCCTTTAGCGCTACCTCTACCACCCTTTCCAGTGTTCCAGTTCAGAAGAAACTAGATTTTTCATGCTGGCAAAATGCAAAAAGTACTACTAAACAATGGCATCATTTTAAGACTTTCAGAGTGTCAAACACTCCATTGTACCAACATTCATAGGCATGAAGAAAATAAGATTTTCATAAAACCTTGGTGCTGCATTTAGTCACAAAGCAAGGAAATCCAAGTAAGAAACTGAAAATACATTCTATATTTAGTATCAGCCTAATGGGATAATGTGGTAACGGTTTACTGTTCTTCAGATTGATGGAGTTTTGCATTGTTTCACTGCAAAGGCCAAGCTTCTTAAGTGTGACCTTTCTGCTTTTGCAAATAAGCTGTCTTAAGGTCAAGAGAAAAAATTTCCACATTCTTATTTTGATAGTTCATTACCTTATGCAGGTCTAATGCTTCTCTGATAAGGCCAACACAAAATTGTCTGCTTTCTGTGTTTTAAAGAAAGGGTGCCTGTACCATTCTGCAAGACAAAGATGGATTACAGCCATCTATTACAGCCTAAGTATTTCCTAAGCAGTATCTTTTTCTTCAGATTACAGTTCATGTTTACAGTCCCATAGGAGTCACAATCATTCTACAGAGAAAACATTTAACTTAAAACAGTATTCTCTGACTTGCTCTAGCATATCTTATCTTCATATCCCATTTGGGGAGAAAACTGAGAGCTTCATGTGATAGTAAAATGCAGCAATGCTCTAACCAGATGCAGAATATAAAATGAACACATCCTGAAAGTTTCAGTATAACCTAGCTGTGGCCCTCATGTTAAACTGATCTCGTCTTCCACCAGCAAATAATACAGGGGATGTTAAATGAAATGCATAATGCTTTGGTGCCAAATTTTCAAAAAGTGTCCACCTCCAATTTCTTTTTTTTAAAAAAAATATGCTAGAATATTGCCATCTGTGAATGTAAAGCTGTGAAAGTATGAATCTGAAATCTGTCAGCTGTTCATCAACATGCTCATGAGAAGAAAATGCAAGTGACAGAAGGCTGGGTTTTGGGGAGGAGGTTGCAGAGGGTGGGGGACGCATGTATATTTTGCCAGAAGGCAATGAGAAGCCACACATAAATCGTGGCTTGGGGTGCTTCCACTGGCTGTGCCGTGGAGCCAGGAGCTCTTCACCGCTCACACCTGGCTGAAGCACACCCTGACGTTCCCACACACCCAGCGTATGACAGATCCCTGTCTCCGAGGTCAGGAATCAAACACCTCTGAAATTTCAACATGTCCCAGGGATATTCAGCTAAGTAGGAGGGAAATGATGGTAACGGCATACCAGTTAGGTACCAAACACCCAACACTAACATCTCAGTATTTGCTCACGAGCCAACTCTTGATTTTAAAACCCACCAGTTTTTAAATAACTTGTCTCTTTAGAAGTTAAATAAATAACAAGTATTTCCAAGGGGGAAAAGATGTAGTATAAGAATATTAATATTTCTGATAACTTTAACCTGCTAGAAACCTTTGCTTTGTTTGTAATGTCTTCTCACACAGTTAGAATTCAAAGGCTCTATTATGGAATCTTTTAAGCCACTGCTTGTAATACAGCATATTAATATATTCATTTTCTCTTTCTAGTAGCAGTTTTCCATTCCAATTTCCTTTATCTGACTTCTGCATGATTTATTCTGATGATAAAACGCCCTCCTCTTTCTTATAGTTAATTCATTCATGACTTTAAAATTCATATATTCCCATTAAATATGCTGGCAAGTGTGCTCATGTCAGATTGGTCCCTTCCCCCTCTAATTTTCAGTAACCCATCCGAACAAAGGCTTCCTTAAATTTCCTTCTCTTTTAACAGTTTTTATTTAATCTAGATATTTTGTAAGAGAACTTTTAGGAACAATAATCGTTTCACACATGAAAAAGCCTCTTGACACACAGTATTATATTAATTATCATTAGCTGCATACTTCTTAGCAATTCTGGCACCAGTTTACAGTACATACCTATAACATTTGTAATACAGTGTCTCAAAATTCGCTGGAACAGCAACGTCTTCTCAGTGCTGAATGAGGCCCCATAAGAGCAATAATTGTCTTCAAAGTCCAAAGATCCCCTAACCTACTCATCTCCACAATACATCACAGCTTTTGATCTCTGCTCCAACTCTGTTGTTGCACTAGTTTATCTTTCAAAAAGATGCTCATTTTTGACATTTTTATTTACAACTTTAAAAGGCAAACAAGCAACAGCCTTTGGTAAATTGTCTTAACGGATGCATTGCTTCTAAACTCATTGCTTGTTTAACTCTATCTAGTTTTGACTTCTAACCCTTAAATCTTACTTATAAATGGATTAAATAAATTACCGGAGTCTTAAAGCAGGCACAGAAATGCCCACAACTGCCCTTTGGTTTGTATTTGATCCCCAGGACACCCACAATCACACAGCATCTTTCTGCTTGACCCAGAACTCCTTCCTCCAGGTACAATTTTGCTTATGCAGGGCTGATCTGCATAAGCACATTGTACTGTGAGGACCCCTTTAAAAAAGAACATTGTACCTACTTATTTTTAAAGCACAGCCAAAAGAGGAAGGGGATGGAAATGTGCTGCCCATCCTTTACATAGTATCTGAGACCTAAGAACTGCATTACCCTGGAGAATGACATCTAGGTTCACAGCCGTCCACTCTGACAAAGTTAAATCTTGGTGGCCTACCTCCCATGAAAATGCACTTTCACCCCTTGTTGGGCCCAGAAGCAGAGGAAGAGCAGGAGGGGGCTAACCTTTGGGGGCTGGTGGTGGGCTGGTGGTTAAGTCAACTCTTCCTCATAGAACAGTCAGATTTGGGTTGTAGTCCCAAAACACATGAATAATTAATGGACTCACCATGACCTTGTCTTCCAGGTGTGTTTTAAAGGAAAGCATTTAAACATGAGCTTGGTTCTCTATGGAAGAAAACAGTAGCTGCAATCAGGATATTCTGGACTCAAGGTCCTGTGTCAGTGACGGTCCATCCAGGCTTAAGCTCCTTACCATCCAGAGACATCATTTATTATTATTAGAAGATGTCAGACATCATCTGGTCGTTGGTGTTTTCTACAGTTTTGCCCAAGACAATGAACCACCTTGTCTACATTCCATCTGGGACTCCTCACCATCCCTGTGTATCACTGAGGAAAGCCAGACACCTCTGTCTGGGTGCTGGGGGGCAGACATCAGACCTGCATGACTGGAGCCAGGTGGGAGCCTTGTCCTGGCTAATCACTACACCTCTTTTTCATGTGGGTACGGCTCACAGGTCACAGTACAGACAACTTTTATCCTTTGGACAAACAGCATGTTGAGCGTTCATGGTATGTCACTATAACACATTTTCCAAAACCTGAACACCTCTTGATCCTGTTTATTTTGGAATCTTTCTTACATTGCAGCACCTCTTCCAAAATACTGAGGTAACAGCTTCTGAGATCATGTGTACAGCTCTACTAGCTCCCTCATGCCTCTCAGACACTCTGCTCTTGTATTCAGGGATTTCACTGGTTGCCCCAAACACAGTATTGGATTAGGAGCTTTAAGCAACCATTTATCACCTCCTTTTTCAGGTTGACTTCACACCAGGATGCAATAAAACTGCCTTGAGTCTGATAACATCTAGCCCTATTACAGCTTCCACACCAGGCATAGGGTCATTAACAAGAAGGAAGATTTAAAATTCTTTTAGAAGCTAGCTCCTGTTAGTTTTTGAATTAGCTCCTCATGTACTCCAGGAAACTGTTTTGAGAACTGGGATGGCCAGTGGCAGGCAGGGGACCGATACAGCTAAAGAAAGAGCATGAGCCACTTCAGAAGATATGTTCCAAGTTCCTCCCCAGGTCTTTTGCCTTTTATTCTCCAATTCAGGTATTACATTTCCACTGGTTTCCACCAGGATTGTGCATGCACCTTGACATGTTCACAGAAGTTCCACAATACAGAGTTTCACAACTGGGACAGGTCCCTACAGTCGGGACACCAGGGTGACAAAACAGATTCTGGAGAATTTCCCACTGAATAGGATGGAGAGAACATAACTACCACATTGTAGCACTACAATGCCTCATAAACATAGAATAGACTAGATCCATTTACCACAAAAATCACAGAAAGTAATTGATCAAAGAATATCTCTTTTATGTAAAATATACATTTGTAGGATATAATTTTAATACATCTTTTATACTTATTGATGTTGGATTTGCAACACTTTGAATTAAAAAAAAATAGTCGCTGCCAGAATTTTATTTCTCGTAACACTTATAGTTTGAGGTAACAATGAAAGAAGACTGTGTGCTGTGAACTGAGTCAGTGATGTTTTCTGCAGTCATATTTCTGTTATCAAAGTGAAAAGTAAACTTAAGACTTGGCATGTACACTAGAATTCATAGAAATATAGGTCATGGCAAACTGAGAAAACAAGGACTTAGTCAAACCTACTCTGTTCTTATTTGTGACCTTTGCAAAGTATATCATTATTATGACAGAAGTCAAGACAGATGTAGTTTACATCACTATCATCATTGTGTGTCTTTGTATGATCCACAGCACAACTTACTGCAGGAACCAGGAAGAATACACACAGGGGTGTGGGTGTTTGCATGGAGCCTTAGCAATGATGACTTGAATTCAGATTTCCTTGATATAGATAAAAACTGATATTCCATGCACACACATTTTATTTACAGCTGACTCATCAACAGTGACTAGTCACCCCTTCCTCTGGCAGCAGTAATTAGGAGCAGTCTTTCATCTTCTTTAACAAGCTCTACTTCGCATGTAAAGTCTCAGTGACCTCCTCAAGGTGTGAGTTGTTTATCAGGGCCCATTCAGCAGCAGCAGTCTCTTTCCAGTACAGTCCTTGGTATGGCTAAATTCCATTGTCCCTTTTTCACCAGTCAAAAATCCATGATAAATTCTGTACAACACTGTAGTTAATATAACAGCAGCACCAGATATTATATTAATTCCTTTGCTAAAAGCTGTTTGCAATTATCTCTCTATTGACAATATTTTACCAAAACTAAATCAATGTACATCTCTAAATATCAGAAATGTATACTTTGATAAATACATTATTGTACAGTAATTCTGACATGCAGGTCATGCTATTGGGCTAGGCTATATACAGAAGAACATGTTACATGGTCAACAAAAAGTTATATTTCTTTTCCTAACAAAAAATAAAGCATGACAATCAGGGATTATTCAACAATCTCAAGGATCTCTTAAGATTTGAGTTGTTATGGTCTTCCCCATGTAGTTCTAAAACTCTACAGTTTAGGGTCATTTTTCCTCACCAGCCCAGAATATAAAATCTGCCATTGCATTTGTCCTGTTGCATAAACAGAGGTTAATATTGAATGAAAAAGACACTAGAGAAGATACAGTTTCAAAACTGTAATGAATGCTGGTTGCTAGGAGGAAGATTGATGCAATAGGCAACCGGTCAGTGCTGTAAAGCCGCTACTAAATCCCACTCGAAAAATCTTCAGAGTGCTCACGTGAGTTAGTCTAGATGATACTAACTTGCACTTGAAAAATATATATATTTGTTTCTATACACATAAGTATAGTCCATATGAAAAAAGAGAAAAGGAGAAAAATGTCCTTAGTTAACCTTAAAAGAGGGGGGCATTTTAACAGTATCTCTGTGCTTTATGGAGACAGATGGAGAATACAGTAGACAGGCTGCAAAACAGACAGACAAACAACATATAGGACAAAGCACCTCAAAAAACATTGACCGAAGAAATTTTTGAAGCTCATGAGCCAGAGGTATAAGGCTGGTCAAAAACCCGGACTTGAGAACTACTACCCTCTTACAGTGGTACAAAAAGGCCCCCAATAATCTTCTCAGTTTTACTTGGTACTCAGCCTCTGAAAATGTTGAAGAACCCTGGAGTAGAGAAATTACTACAGTACCAAGCAGCACTTGCTAGCTTAAAATTGCAAGTCTGGATGGCGTTTACCTTTCTTGCATGTTTTGTGCCTTCCCCAAGCCATTAAGAAAGAGATCTGGCTTCTGCTTGCGTGTAACCAGTAATGACAACCTCTTTGCAGTTATCTGTGTGCAAACAACCGGAGACATTCAGAACTCTGATACAGCAATCCAGTACCAAAATTAATCACAAAATAAAGCCATTTATAAACAAGTAGATAGTTAAAAAATAAAGGAAAAGGTTAAACAAAGAAAAACAATCCCACATGCAGACCAGTTTATCAGTGCTTTCATTTCAGCAGGATGGTACAATGTGGTAACACACATCCAGAGCCCTCTGTGGTCTCCGCGATCAGCAACACTGCTTGTCAGGTGATGGAGACAGAATGGTCCATGCAAATGAGCAGACCCAAGTCACATTGTGCAACCAAGACACGATTCCAGACATCTTCAGAATGGATTAGAGTCACAAGAAATGGAGGTTCAATGGAGTGACTGATAATTATTTGGAAGCACATTATTTTAAGTAAATCTCCCTGAAAATATGCTTATTTATTGAATATACTGGCCAACGGCATCCACTAACTGTCCTTTTATTGCCACAGGAAAGTAGGATATTATAGTAGATAAAAGGAGAAGTGCTACCTTAGGTAAACTTTAAAAGCCAAGATAAAAATCTTCAGCTACCTAAGTGGCATTTCTTAATACTGACAGTTATATCATGCAGGACTTATACTGTATTTGTGGAGCCTATGGTTAATGCTACATTTCTTTCCAATATGTGGTAAACAGTATTTGAATTAATACTATGTAGTCGATTGGTGCCATCTGGTTTACAAGATGGAAGGGATGGGAGACCGAGAGCGCCTTAGAGGACAAGGTGAGCTGTAGGGTGATGTTACTGGAGACAGTCGCAGAGCATTGCCTGTCAAGCCAGCTATGTTGTTTAAGCTTCGAGATTTTTCATAGCCTTGTATGAGAAAATGCACAGACATCAGTTGAATTCAGCCAAAAAATAGACAAAGACAAACAATACAATGTAATGTAATCCAAGGAACTATCTGGGACTCAGAGGGAATCTGCCTGCAAAAGAACTCAATGCTGAGACACATTACTACCAAAAAGACATTAGTAAGTAAAATTATTTACAAATTAATGCAGCTATTCTTTCCCAGAAAATTAAACAGACCATCACACAAGAGGTCTGACCTGCTCTTCCACATGCTATCTTGTACCCAGTGCCACTCTGTTGGCTTCAGCAGGGTTGCACAGTGTGCAAGATATAGGATCCCAACAGGGTCACTGGGTGAGATATCTGGCTAAGCATAATCAAAACCCCATTAAGACAGACTACAAAAACTGTTAGAATTATATAATCTCTGTTAAACCCAATTCCTAATAAAGGATGATTTTCCTTAAAATTAAATAAAACAAAAAACAGATAAATTGCATACAATATGTGTAAATCACTTCTGTGGAGGATTGAATGATAATATGGGAAAGAAGCTCCAACTTCATAAATATTAACCCTAAGATGTTGTGTCTAATATTAAAGTATAATAAGATAGCAAATTTTTACATATTTGCAAATGCCTCCTGATGGCAAATTTAAAATACCATATTTGTGCTCCTTCTCCATCTGACTCAAAATGAAATAAATGGCAATCCACATAAGCAAGTAGTAAATAATTAATCATTAAATGAGGCAACCACATAATGCTTCACAATTTGGAGGGAACATTGCACTTAAAGACATTTCTGTTCACATACACTGTGAGCTCTAGCCACCTACTTTTTGCTACACACAGATTGTTTTCACCTAGTAGAGGCTATGTTGTAAAACTCTCGAAAAGCATTCCTATTTACTGCATCACTATCTTCATATTCAAGTATTTTCAATAGCACCTGAATAAGCCCACTTATGAAGAAAAGGATTGACCCATTGGTCGGGAGAGAGATATCAGCAAGGAAACACAATGAAGGTGAAGCTGGACAGGACCTGGCTCCTCAAGTACATGGATACATGCTTCACTGCAAGCATGAGAAGTCCCATTGGTTTCAATAGCACTACCTACTTCCTTGAAAACAAGTATGTATCTAAGCATCTGTCGGGTTTATACCAGGTTTATATCATTCAGATATAAATTGTTTACAGTGAAATAATGAGACTTTTCCCACAGAAACTATAAAATGTTGATGACAATGCAGCTAAACTTTACATGGGGCATCACCGGACATTTTTTTTCTTATTGAAATAGTCAGTGGCTCAAATTCCAAATGTCCAGATAACAGACAGCTAGACAGTTGTTGGCATCTTCAGGAAAAATCATATCTTAGGTTCTCCCCTAATGACAATTAACATATTTCTTACCTACTGAGAACTGCATACTGTAAAACTATACTTAACACAAATGTATAACATGTCTGTTAAAATATTGTGCAATGTTATCTCCAGATTGCAAGGGCAGGCTATACTGTGATGCTTCACAGACTTCTGATACATTTCAAAACCAGCCTCCAGCCTCTGAGTTTCTATCAGTATTTACGCAGATTATAAAGAATCATGCTTGAAAGGGGAATTGAGGGGAAGCACAATGATGGTGTATGTATTTAACCTCCCTTGTAAACATAAAGCTTACAAAAAAACCACCAAAATAATCAGGTAGATTTTTTACTCAGAAACTAGGAAAGTATTCTTTTTAAATATTTCTCCTGCTACTTTTCTAATGATAAAAGCGAAGAGCGGACAGACAAAGATGGTAAAGATGATAAAGAAAACAGGAACTCTGAAAAAATGAAAACCAGATATGCAAGATGAATAGAGATAGAGGCATAATCCAAAATCAGTACTTTCCAGGTGGAAAGTTTGGAGGGGGGTTTGGATCAGCTCTGAATCAGTATCATCTTAGAGATGGAGATAAGGTGTTAATGCAAAAGAGAGCTCATAATAAATGACAATTAAACACAACTAAGAACCAACCAAGGAACCAAAAAACCAAGGATATACCAAAACAAAGTGAAAAAATAAAATAAAAAGGTAGTAGACTTGATGTGTAAATTAAATTCAAGTATTCAAAAGCATTTGGATACTACTTGAAGATGTTTGCTGCTTATGAGCTAACTTTCCTACTCTGTATAAAATAAACTTAAAATCCAGTGGCTAAAACATTTCAGCCTAGGCTAAGGTTATCATCAGAGCCAGTCAACGAGTGTTTCTCATTGAGAAACTGTCAGTTCTGAACTCAAGCCCCTTTATTTTCTAGTAAAAACTATGAAATAATTTTCTCTTGAATCTAGATTTTGAAATTAAAATGTTCACATGGTCCCAGGATAAAATACATTTTATCATTATAGGAATATGTCTTTAGTAGCTGATGGTGGATAATTTCTTTTATTATTCTGATCTGTTCTAATTATGGTTACTGCCAAGTGAACAGCACTGAAATGCTTATACTAACATTCCTAAAAGAAGCCAAGAACCTTATGTTGCAAGATGCTATGGCAATCTGCCTTATTCGGGTGTTCCTGACCTCCTCAAAGATTGGACTCTTACCATTAAGTAATCCTAGTTGTTGAGAAGACAGTGTGAGATATATGCTCAGTGGAAAGCATCCTAAATCTGTGCAAAAACACATTTGCAATGAATCCCCATTTAATCTAGATGTTATATATAGGAATATGTAAAACACAGGAGCATAGAGACAATTATACTCTTTAGAATACTGTATATATCGAATTCTAGTTGTGTATCTGCACAGGTTTAACCTACTGAGCTCATGCTTTTGAAATGTAAAAAGAGCATTAGCAAAATAATCTAAAACAATTCATTTAGGGTCTATGGCTGGCTGGGAGAGCTGTTTGCTGTACATAAAGCAAGGGTCTTTTTAAAAAAAGCCAGAAAAATCTCAGCCCAAAATGTTTGTCCAGTGCCACATGGCTACTGCAGATGAACTCTGACGTGAATGACTGCATATCAACACTCAGGAACGTGAGACCTGTTGTAATGATGCAATTTGCCAAGAAACCAAAGCCATTTTTATCTAAGGAAATGTCAAGACTGCCACTGGCACTGCTGATTTTGGGGCTATGCCCTGAGGTTAAGTTTGCAGCCACAGCCAGATGTGGCCTGATGGGGTAGCCACACTGATAGATATAACGACAGAAGGTTTTGCAAGCTCCGCCTGGGGAACCCAATCCTACTGAACAGTGAGTAATCAGATTTGAAGAGGCTGAATAACTAGAAAGCCATTTTTAGCACTTTGCAAGATCAAACATTGTTTACTGTGGTTGAATTCTGTTTGGGGTAGACGGTCACCTTTTAGCATCAGTGGTGTATTACAAAGAGGAAACATTTTGTGGCATTATAAACTCAAACTTTTCTTTGAAAGAAGTCTAAACAACATATGCTTTGTTGTGTCCAGAAAAAAAAATATTGCTTACTTTTGACATTTCAACCTTTAAGTGTAATTTATTCAGCTGTAATTTTTACTGCGTTATTAAGTACAGACCAAAGTTATTAAATAATGCATTTGTCTTTTAGAATGACAAATGGTATTGAGTGATTAGTGGTTGAATGAGCAAGGTCTGAATTGCAGGCTTTTCCATTAAAGATAACAAATGAAGACACAAGTGAAATGAGGGTCTAACATCAAGCACATTTTATGAAGACTAAAGAAGATGAGTGTTTCTAAAGGGAAAGCAGGAAAAGAATGACTACGAGTAAAGAAAAAAGATACATTGTGAGTACAGTCTTTCCTCTAAGAGCACTGTGCACATCATTTTACTCTAAGATTGCTTTCCACAAGCACATTGCTGAGTAACCTTTTATGATCTAATGAAAGAAGTCCATACCTTTCCTGATCCCTCCATCAGTAGCACACGTGTAATCACCTGTTGTCAGTAGGAAACATGTTCCCCCTCTTCTGTTTTTGTCTCTTGTACTAGAGCGTCTGATGGGAGGGAGCCTTTCACCAGGTGAGAGTGGCTGCTCACTTCCTGCACTGTCTTCACCTGATAACACTGGTTAAAGCACCATGCCCATTTACAGACAATAATGAATGAGGAAATGAGACATCACAAAGAGCTTATGCTGAATGCTGGATATTCCCATCACTCAAAAAATACTTATACGGTAAATCATTAGAAGAAAACAAGAATGTAATTCACCATTAATCAGTACAAAATGGCAAAAAGTATATTTTGTATTCAAGAACAAATTATCTTTTGATTTTCCTGTTGTTCTTTTAAATCTCATATAAAGTTATACTAAACTAACATGCAATAAGAAATAATCAAATCAAGGCTCAGTTATCAGCCTATTATGGACTGTAACTTTTCAGAGTACAGTCAGCATTGGATATTTCAAAGAAGTATTTACTATTTTGGCTATCCTTTTTGCTAAACGAGATGTCATGTCAGTAATTTTTGCTTAGAATATGTTGTTTAGCATATTTTAAAGACAACCCCTCCACCAGCAGGGTTAAATTTTCAACATTTGGCACTAAAACCTGTTTAATAACACATTTAGCTTTCATTTCTATATTTATCACACTTGCACTGCTTGTGATCATAAGTACCCAACATTAAATGCTGTCTTTGTCTACTATTTCAGATTCATGCCACACTTCCAGAAAAAAATCTCTGCTCAGTACAGCACATAACAGGTAATGTCATATTATGGACTTCAGCTTTACCTTTGCATTTAAACCTGAGCACGTGTTTTTCTGAACTGGTAAGGCAAAGGTCTATATTCAGCCTTGAAATTTTGCACAGAATTCCTAGTGACGCTAATAGCATTCTCTACCAGAAATAAAGCTACAGTGCATGATGTGAGCGGTGGCACTACTGAAGAGAAAGTTAACACTTTAAAATGGCTCCTTTTTGTACATCTGCTTTCTCTTCACTTCAAGGATTATAACACCTTGTAAATAAAGCTACAGACACAGAAGTGTCTCTGCTCTGATCGCACTGAGCCTCCTCTATTCCAGCATACCTTTAGTAGGACCTGATGGCATGAAAAAGCTGTTTTCATTAACACTTTAAAGATGTTGTCTGAAAGCGGGTATCAGTCAAAGCACTGTGAAACTAACTATATTCCACCCTCAGTGTGAGTCCTTTCAAGGGTTTCCATCCTCTTAAATATATTTAGGATGTTCCAAAAGTTGTGTTAACTTCATGAACACTCACTCAGAGACTGAAACCAAGCCTCTTTGAACATAAATGTTACTCAGTATCAGAGCAACAGACCAAAGACACATATCTTTCAGAGACCGATTTTCCAGACTCTTATTTTTAAAAAATAAATTTCAGTGAATGACACTATTCATGGGTGGGTTTGCTCTTATTATTCTTTCGCAGATTTCCAATATAAGTATAATGACTGGTATGTGAGCTTTGTAACCAAATTGTGCTTGTCTTAAGAGTAAGTACATTCAAGAAACAAATTAAAAAATCATTGCTCCTAAAAATTTTGTTTTAATTATATTGAGAGAAAAATTTACTCTTTAATTTAAAGAGGTATGGAATATGGGACAGTGGCTTGGAGGGGCAGAGGCTGACATTTGATATGCATTTTCACAGCAATTAGCACAAAATACTCCTTACCCATCAACTCTAACAAATAAGGTAAGATAAATCATAAAAATCAACACTAATACTGAGGATGTTGCTAGAGACTGTCATTTTCATTTTTCTTGACAAACTTTACATTAGCTATGCTATTATCATTCAATTAATAGTAAATATCATGCAATCTCATCTAACACAGACAAAGGAGGTTCTTCTAGCCAAGGAAGCAGAATGCCAAATGGAAAGAAAGCTAGAAAGAGAATTTCTTATTTCCTTTGAGTGCTGGGCTTTTGATGTAAAGCACCTGCTCCTTTTAAATGACTGCTTCTTTGTAAGATCTTGCTTAGCAGGCCACGATGTGGCACAGGCAAAGCTGACACAAGAGACAGACACTGAGGCAAAACACCATGGAGTCCAACAGGGTGGGACACGGTGGCTGCTCAAATAGTCACAGTCATGCAGAAAAACGTGAAACATCCATATGACGCAACAAACAACAGGCAAAAGAAAAGGTTGATATCATCAGCAGGAAAGCATTCTCAACAGAGCAAGCAAAACTGTATAGACCAGCTACATAGAGGTTTGGGAACATTGCTATACTTATTTTCTCCTCTATGAGACTGACACACGCAAACACTGGAGGGGAGAAGGGTGGGAGCTCTGTCTTCTCCTGGCAGAAAGACTGGCTGCTTTCTGACCCCTACCAAGCATACTGGTCTATAAAGTGTTTTCAGAGGACATGCATTTCCAGTGGGGTCCTACCTGATGATCTGTTGTGCTCCATCAGCTGGTTGTCCTTGCCCAGGCAGATGTCACCCTGTGTGCTATTGCAGGCCATGTTCAAGTCTGTCTTGCAGAAGGTAGGCGAGCTGGCTTGAGGAGCAGGAGGGATGTGCTTCTTCCGCTTCCTCGGTAGTTTCTGCTTTGCCATGGCCAGGGAGTAGTACATCCCAAAATTGTTAACTATCACAGGCACAGGCATGGCTATGGTGAGCACCCCCGCCAGCGCACACAGGGCTCCCACCAGCATGCCTGACCAAGTCCGTGGATACATATCCCCATATCCCAGGGTGGTCATGGTGACTACAGCCCACCAGAAGCCAATAGGGATATTTTTGAACTGCGTGTGCTCACTTGCTGATGGGTCATTAGGCTGGGCTCCCACCCGCTCTGCGTAGTAGATCATCGTGGCAAATATCAAAACACCGAGTGCCAGGAATATTATCAGCAGCAAAAACTCGTTGGTGCTGGCTCGCAGAGTGTGGCCCAGCACCCTGAGGCCCACAAAGTGCCGGGTGAGCTTGAAGATTCGCAGGATCCTCACGAACCTTACCACCCTGAGGAAGCCAAGCACATCCTTAGCAGCTTTGGAGGAGAGCCCGCTCAGGCCCACTTCTAGGTAAAAGGGCAGGATGGCCACAAAGTCAATGATATTCAAGAGGTTTTTGATGAATTCAAGTTTGTTGGGGGAAAAAACAACACGTACCAAAAATTCAAATGTAAACCATACCACACAGACTCCTTCCACATATGTCAGGGCAGGATCTGTCTCAATTTCATACTGTAGCACAGTTTCTGTCCCATTGATGACCTGCTCAGTTTTGTTTATAATAGTATTGAAAGCCTCATGCGTTTCCAGGCAAAAGGTTGTGATTGAAACTAGGATGAAGAATAAAGAGGCAAAGGCGATGAACTGAAACAAAAAGAGGGAAAAGAGACATCAGAACGACATAGCTCTTCACATTAATACTAACAGTATCAGGATCATTATAAATCTTTTACTGATTCATCCCCAAATTATTCAGAAATTCATCTAGGCCAGAGGAGAGCAGCAGACAGCTCTCACACACAGGCCAGAAGTCCTGGAGTCGGAAAAGTCTTAGTGATGGATACCATGATAGGCTGCAACTCATTCAGAAAGTGGCAACAAATTCTTTAATCTGTGCTAAATCATCTGAATTCCATTCAATTGTCAAGGTACCTTACAAACAGCCCCCATATACACCAATCTCAGCAAGATTTAAGGCTGTCAACCCCTCACATAGGGGAAAATGGGGCTGATGCTAATGGTCTTGAGATTATGGTTCAGGAATTCACACCTGGCCTGAAGGGCACCTCAGAGGGTCCCAGGAACAGATCCAAACACTGTGTTTCCTTTGGATTTTCAATGATTCACAAACACGGCATATTTACTGATAGAAAATGACCTCTGTGTGACAGGTAAAGTTGGCTGCACAGCCTGTTATGTTTGCAATCATCCATCACTCATACGCTTAGGTAGGACTGAGAGTAAAGCTAGCAGAACCTCTTCCACTGCAGTGACAGAGCTTTGTCAGTGTGTTAGGATCCACAATCCTGATATCAAAGTTAAAGATCCAGGACAACCTGAACAGATAGGGAAATACAAATTCAGTTCTATTAAAGGCACATGAATAGATAAATACAGTTAAATAATCTGAAGAGAGCCCTCACAGAGGATTGATAAGGATTTAAAAAAACATCTGCTGCCTGATCTTCAACTCAGTCATCACAGTCAAACATTGAAGAAAAGAGAACGTCCAGGACAGGATTTCATAAAAATTAACATTGAACCAAACAGCTGGAGGAGTAAATAAACTTTCTTATACCCAGTAAAATGTGCCAAATTAAAAGGTATTTTAAGGGCAGTTGTTCCTTTAACTACAATGGTTAACTTCTTTTAAGTGACAATACATTACCACACTCCAACAGCAATGGTGTGATACATGAATAGACGGTGTGTTTAAATCCCTCCCTGAGTCAGGATTTATAACATCCTATGTGATTGTTATTCTGGATTTTCAGCTTAATAAATATTTTATAGTCAGTATTATCCTGGAAAAAAACTCTCTGAAGACCTGAAGCTTTTCCAAGGTGTTATGGGCCCAAAGAGACAAAAAGATGCCCAAACAGATTTTCAAAAAATATCTAGTGCCTATGTACTTCCTTGCATATCTAGCAGCATGAAATTTTACTTTTACCATTGTGTAATACCAAGAAAGAAATACATTTCTTTCAAAATGATAGAAAATTACTAACTCTTTTGTCTTTGTATTTTTATAATTTTAAAGTGATACTTGCTAGTAAAACAAAAATATATGATAGTGATCTCATAGCTTGAAGCAGGCTCTTCATCCTTTTTAATATTATTTATTTTAGTAAACAGAACTGATGTATTTTATTTTTCCCCTAATACTACTTACACATCACTCAGGGTATCACTCTTAATCTGTTAATTCCCAACCTGAAACTGAGTACCTTAAAGAAGTGCAGCAAGTATTAAAAAAAATCATATCCTCTACTACCACCCTGCTGGAAATGGCAGTTTACACTCTGGGTTCCAGTGGTACAGCCAAAAGAAAAGGGGGCAGCAGGACTCTAGTATGTTACCACACCAAAATCTTGAACCTCACTGAAAATAGTTATGAAAGAGACAGAACAGCAGGCATAAGCAAGGATGCCTCTGTTATGTCACTTTAATACAGTCTGCAGCATTGTGGCAAAACTGATTTTGTGTCCTTTGGGTATCAATCACCGAATTTAATATTTAGCAGTCAGGTTTAGTCTTATGTGCCACAGGAGTTCATTTGGGCGGGTACAGTACTGAATGGTTGCATTTTTCTAACACGGAACATTAATTAGACAACAAAATGTTGTCTCTACAACCAGTAGAAATAATTGCTTTCATTCTGAGAAACAAGTTTAAATTTGCAATGTAGGCCTGGCAAATTTATTATATTCAGACTCACAAGATATATCTATCTACCAAAAAAACCCATATATCTACCTATATCAGAGATTTGAAGCTTGTTTATGGCTTCCTTTCCTCAATCACTGAAACAAAGTTATTACACCAGGCTTCTCAATAACAAACGCTCTAAAACTGTTATCTTTCAGAAAGGACTGACTCAGGGACTGAAATGAACACCTATCATCCAGTCTGAATTTCTAGTCACAAGCTAAGCAAACAATCTTACACTGTCTTGCTAATTTTTAGTAATCAGGCTTTTCTTCCTTTGCCTTAACTACAGAATTTCATAGCTCATTTATTCCTGGCACTTGACACCAACATACACAAAAAAGCCTCAGTCTTGTGTGCGACAACTAAAATCAGCAAATACAACCGGATTTATATAACCTAAGTGAATTAACATCAGCAGATCTTTGCAAAACCTCTCCATAACATGGATAGAGAATTTATCAGACTCTAAGCCACCACTGAGCTAAGAATGACCCTTGGGAGGCTCTTAGAGTATTCTTCAGCATCCTTCTACACAGTGAAAGAGGGAAAAAGCAAACAAATCTGTGGATGTTGAGGATCACTGAAGCTAAATCAGCACTGTAGTTTGCCATCCAGGTGGGAACTTCCAACAGATAAACATCAGGCAACCTCTTTAACAGCAACACTTTGGTGATTTCAGACAACTGTGAATATTTCTTGTCTAAAAAGAACAGAAAACTACATTCAACGTAGCCAAACTAAAGCACACCAACAACTCAGATATAAAAAGAATTCACTGCATTCAACAGTGCACCGAATCTAATAGTATATAAATAATTAGCACCTGTTTCTGGGCTATATTTCAGAAAGAGTCTATTCTGGATCAGATCCTTTCTAAAAAAAATGCTAAAACCCAAGGGATTAACTACAGGCTGAACTGCCTGACAAGCTATTTATTACTGTATCGCTCAACATTGACACTGAAAGGCCACAGTGCACTTGGCACTTGGCAAAGGAGATCGAAATTTTTAACTGTGCACCTACATTCAGTGGCCCTTTATTATCCCTAAAGGCAAAAGACATTCAGTCATTTCCAAAATCTGCTGAGTATCCTAAAGGCAATCATTTTTCAGAGGTTAGAAAAAAGAAAGGCAAGAAAAAACTATTAATGTGGTGACAGATTTCTTAATAATCCTGAAATTTCCATTCATAACAATGGAAAACAGCAAGATGTACACATTTCTCCATGCACACAATAGCATATACATCACTGATTTTGAGCAAAGACACTTATTCCTTATCTCTTGTTGCATTTTGTTTTAAACTGTAAAATTCTTGGATCCGGACATTCTGGACAGAGCTGGCACAGCACGTGGCACAATGAAACCTCATACACAAGAACACTTACGATGTTATTGCAATATTCAGAAGGTTCAGAGAACATGCAAGGAGAAAATACAATGGCTAATACAAGAAGGAACATTTCATCAGTCAAAGAAAAATGATTAGGAATTCACTTTACATTAACAAAGATATTTCCTTAGTATTACATAATACTAGGAAACATGTAGAAAAGACTGACATGTTTTTCAAGAACAGTGGTAATGATAAAAATGAAATTAAGTCATGTGCTATCCTCACTTTATGCTTTACTTCTGCTTCATCCTAATTCCACCTTCTCTCATTTTGAAGGTAATGAGTTTTTAAAAACACATCCATTTTTGTTCAGGCAGGCAAGCACCACATTTCAGACAAAGTCAATACAGATCCAAACTCCCAGATTCTGGTGGATGGGACCAACCAAGTTCTAGTCCTCAATCCTGCTAATGTCCACAATAACTGCGGTACCACACACAACTTTTGGTTGGATTTTTTATGAAGCACACAAATCTAAAAGGAGTTAGCTTGATCATCATTTCAGAAAGGTCACAGCAAGAGACAACTTTTTGTTGGAATCATTAGCAATTTTTCACTGTGAGAAGTTCTGAAAACAGGTTTTGATTAGTTGCAAGACAAATTCAGCCTTGGTATGCAGCAAAACAGCTTCATCAACCCCCTTTTTTAAACCAACGATCGTGGCCCAAGCACATGGCTTGAAACTTTTGGGAAAAAAGTTGAAGAAAAATTTTAAAATATGTTCCAAATAATCAGGATCATTTTCTCATTTCTTTAAAGTTTAAAAAAACCCCAGTTGTTTCTTGTTTGTTTCAATGAATGAGATAAAATTGTCTTTCTTTATTTAGGCTTTCTTTTTTTTTTTTCCCTGAGGGACAACTCTTTTCTAAGTGAGAGAATGGTTGTACAGACACCCCATGGCCACCCAAACATCCTTTTTAAAATTGAAATCAATACATACTGAATTAATAAAAAGTTTCATCCATTTATGCCAGAAAAGTTAAAAGTTACAAAAATGTGGATTATCAGAACTTCTGTGCACCCAGTGTTATGCTTTACCTTGCACAGAGCTCTTAAAGTACTTGAAGAAATTAAGGTCACTTTAAAAATCATGGCCGCAAATGACCTGACAACAGTCTCATAGGCCATGTCTGGATTTCACAGTAGGAAAAGGCACCTGGTCAGAGGATGCTGTGGCTGACATCTAATCCACCTGTCCAAGTTTCTTTTTCAGTGCAAACCCAGACATAGGACTTGTACAATTTGTCATTGCCCTGTGATGGAGACAGGGTCTGACTTCAGTCGCTCTAAGGTTTATCAGCTTACACACAGCCCAAATAAAACAGCAACAGAGCTAGAAATTGATCCTCCACTCAGGCGTGCTATTCATATTCATAAAATCTGGCTCATACTACTCCATATTCAAGATACACTGTGTCAGTCCATCCCATACACTTTAAAAAGTCTATTTCTACACATTATTTAGTATTCCAAGATGGACAGGCCATAGTCAATGAAAAGGTTAATGCACAGTTAATTGTTGGTAGTCATGGTCACCCTTACTTTTTGTTTCATAGTTAAGTTTTGAATAAAATCTCTCACAATATTTCAGTGTTTTCCCAGAAAGAGTTTGTATCCCGTCTGGATACAACTTGTTCTGGGGTTGGATCTCAACACCTCCTCCTTCAACTCCCCTCACTGTGTAATGTATACTTTCTAACATGAGTATTCAATAGCAGCTTTTAAGGTTCAATTAGTTCATTGGAGTTTTGTTCCAGGACTTAGAAGTCTTGCCCTTGACACACTTGACTACAGAAAAAGAAAACTACTGAATATTTAATAAGTCCTTGGAAATACAACATTTAATATACTCTAATGCAGGTACAGAGTTGCCTTTAAAGAAAAAAAATTACAATGTTGCTTTAAATAAATATCTTCACAGGCACATTATTAGACTTGATACATGCATGCTTCTGGAATTTAAAACAACTTTAAAAAAACAATAATCCTCCCCACCACACTTAGTAAACTAAAAATACAACTATAGGGAGACTGTCACAGAAAAGAGATTGTGATTTATTTCTTAAAGAAACCTACTTTGATGGCTTGCTCACAATTGAAACCAAAATCCTGCTTTCATTTAAAAAGAGTTTACTGAACAACATAACTTTTCCTGACCCAAACAAGAGGGGAGGAGTTTCCAGAATCATGAGTTCTTTGCTTTTCCACCAGATCATTCATGCTAAACAGAACCCTCAAAACAGTGTAACTTTTCTGTTGGATAACAAAATACTTAAAAGGAAAGAAGTATTTTTTTTTTAATATCATACTCACTTTGAAATATCAAAATTAAATTTCCATGCATTGGAGATTTAAAAATTATTTCCAGTGATGTCTACTCACATCTGCTAGTCTAAGCTTCATCTTTTCATAGTTCAGAATATGATGCAAATCAGTTGAAAAAAGAACTGATTCAGTGTCTTACTATCCTCTGACCACAAGTAAACTAATTATGTATTTTGACTACAAAAATTTAGCCAGATATTAGTCAGATATATTCATTACAAAACTGTATTTTACAATTTTTCTTCATATGTACTCTGAGAGTCATTGGCCAACACTATTTCTTAGAATAAGACAGTTATAAGTGCTATAGCAAAATCAAGCATTCCCATCATAAACATTATAATCTGATATTGATTTTTTTTTTTCTCTCAAGGTTCAGGAAAGAAAAGACTTTGTTCCTGTAAACCTTCTACATATTTGTCCTGTAATATTCTCCACAAGCCTTTTTTATTCTTCCAGGAATTCAAACCCCTAATTAATTTGTGGAATCCCCCCAGTTCTGTAGGAGTGAGACCCAGTTGAACAAGGAACAAAAACCCAATGTCACATACCGCTTCCAATCAGTCTTAACTAACTTGTGATGATGGTTTTCTAATCTAGTTTTATAGCTACTTAGTCAAATAAAACCAAAGTCTTAAAAAAAAAAAAAATTCCCATAAAAATTCCAATAAATTTGAGGGATTTGGGTGTTCAATGAAAATATAACTCTACTTGGGATGCTACTTAGGCAGAAAAAGAAACTGCATTTGTAAAGTACATAGCATGCTTCACTCTAATGAGTAGCAACTAACACTGGAATGAAACCACAGAATTAGATACCACTTCCAGCTTTAAAGACAGTTGTCTCTGAGTTTAGATTTGACAGTTTGTCCTCATTTCTGATTTTAACACAATAGATTTTATCTTTGTGTTTAATTTCATCTGGCTATCAGGAGACTATAAAATCATAATGTGATTTCAGAATGAGCTAGAGATGACCGTACCGCTCAGTATGGTTTAATATTCTGTGGGGTGAAATTTAAATATTAACATTCATTTTTCACAAACCCAAATATCTCACCAAACAGATCATCAGTGTCTTCATGACTCTATTTCTCAAAGTAGCTATTCTTCCTTAGCTATAAGCTCCCCTTGAAAAATTATAATTTCATGAAGAAAAAAGGAAAAGTCACATATGTTTTTATAGTGTGATGTATTTTCAGTGCATTGCATCTGGGTATACTGTGTGAGAAATCAAATACCATCAGCAGCTACTAACCAAACTGCTGGCATTTAAAATATAAACTCAAGGCAAATATACTACCAGTTTGCTTCATCACTCATAAATCATAATCTCTCACATTACCACTCTCCAAAGATTAAGGAATGGATACATGTACAGCATTTTAAATGAATTTTCAAGGGAAAAAAAAAAATATGACACACGCACTATCAGGCACTAAGACCAATTTGATGTCTCTAAAAATCTGTAAATCATCCTTCTTCTGGGGATAAGGTGGAATGTCATCATTAAACCGTTTTTTTAATGTCTATATAAAGATTTAACAGCCCAGCCTAATTGGGAAACTCTGGCCATTATAATTTCTCAACCAACATCAAGCCACAGTTGGTAGAGTTCTTTCCAATATTTTTGTTTGCATCCTGTGAAATATAAGTCTACTCTTTTAAAATCCCCAGTACAGTTTCTCGTCATTTGTACCCTCTCCTGCTAACATTATCTGGTATTCAAGTTAATGATTAACATTCTGCTTCTACAATTCTATGCATTGTCATATCTGAATGAAAAAAAATCTATATATCAATACACTTTATTTAAGAACAGCCTATAAGTAATAGGCTATGCATAGATTTACAGTGCAGGAGTATTTACAGATCAGACTGGCTACCATCTGTACATAGTAGTGGGAACACAAATGTTCTCTTGCTTGCTCATTCTTTTCCCATTTGTTATAGTTTTACAAAGCAGCTGTCTTTCATTACCAGCTGGAGCACAAATAAAAAAGGTTATGAATGCTTCTTTTCATATTTAGAAATCCAGGTCCACAATCAAGTCACTTTAATTCAGCTGTCAGGTAAATCAGCAGTCTAACACCGGTTTGACCCAGGTACATATCTGTCTCAACATATCTTAGGCATATCCACATTTTAAAGCAGATCATTAAGAAAACCAGAGTTGCAAATCATGTTCTATTTTAATTGCATTTAAGTGACATATATCTTCCCAAAGGATTCAAAACGGACTTACAAACCTGCCCTGATATAAACACATGTTCTGTTGCTCAGCATGGAAAACTTTGTCTCTGCTGAGCAACTGGAAAGAAGATGTGACAATGCATTTCAGTGGTGAGACCACACTTCAGGCAGTGGGAGTCCCCAGGACAGGACTGATCTGCTCCACAGTACATTCCCTTGTACTCCATCCCTGGTTGTCTCATGTCCAAGAAAACTACCAATTTCCTAAATGACCAGTGCCATTTCCCACTAGGCAAATCAAAATCATCTGACTTTGTTGTCCTATTGAGCCACTAAGTCAAACATGTCATACCGACACACAAGATACACCCCACTGCCTGATTTTTCCTCCTGAAGACTCAGCAGAACTGCTTGAAAAGCAATTATGCTGCCTCCAGAGGCTTCCTTTTCCCATACACTTATTTATCAAGCTTGTTTCACTTGTGATCTTTCTGAACTGTGACTATCACAGCAATGTTTTAGGTTTTACAGACAGCTGTGCTGACTTTTTAACTAGACTTGGCATTTAAATTATAGAATTTATTTTTTTAAAAGGCAACAGCAAGGCTCACTTTGACTTTGCTTTATTGGAAAGGTCAGCATGGTTATGCAGCCTGATAAACAAACCACTGCCACTCATTCATTAAACATTGCTATAAATCTATGCATTCAAACAGGCAAAATATTTCTAGCCGCTGAAGAAATGCAATGGATGTTCTTCCTGGAGTCAAGACAAAGGTGAGATAAAAGGGAATTCTCAGTCCATATACTGGGTCTGATACCAGACATTTGGAGGCTTCTTACTACTAAAAGAGCATCTTCCAAAAAGAAGCTAAGATTCTCTGAAGGCAGATTTTGAAGGACCCATTTCAGCCAATCCCGCATTTACATGCTGAGTCGGATTAGCCTCTCTGCCTGCCCTGTTTCCCCTCCCTAGACTACCCGCTGTTCACACCATTACAGCAGAGATTAAGCTCTAGGACCTGGCAATTTTAAATACTACACATACGGTATCTTTCTTTCTGCATTTGATT